>NC_054830.1:127505381-128138510 GCF_018345385.1 Vulpes lagopus
TCCAGGGCCAGATGGCTTCCCAGAGGAATTCTATCAAACGTTTAAAGAAGAAATACCTATTCTGCTAAAGCTGCTTCGATAGATAGAAAAGGAGGAAATACTTCCAAACTCATTTTATGAAGCCAGCATCACCTTGATTGCAAAATCAAAGACTAGTATCCCTGATGAACATGGATGGAAAAATTATCATCAAGATACCATCCAATGGGATTCAACAATACATTAAGAGGATTATTCACCATGAACAAGTGGGATTTAACCCTGGGATGCAAGGATGGTTCAGCATTTGTAAAACAATCAGTGTGATAGATCACATCAACAAGAGAAAAAACAAAAACCATATGATCCTCTCAATAGATGCAGAGAAAGCATTTGACAAAATACAGCATCCATTCCTGATCAAAACTCTTCAGAGTATAGGGATAGAAGGAACATTCCTCGATATCTTAAAAGCGATTTATGAAGAGCCCACAGCCATATTATTCTCAATGGCGAAAAACTGAGAGCCTTTTCCCTAAGATCAGGAACACGGCAGGGATGTCCACTCTCACCACTGCTATTCAACATATTACTTAGAAGTCTTAGCCTCAGCAATCAGACAAGAAGAAACAAAAGGCATTCAAATTGGCAAAGAAGTAGTCAAACTCTCCCTCTTCTCAGATGACATGATACTGTACATAGAAAACTCAAAAGACTCCATCCCAAGATTGCTAGCCCTCATAGAACAATTCAGCAATGACAGGATACAAAAATCAATGCACAGAAATCAGTGGCATTTCTATGCACTAACAATGAGACTGAAGAAAGAGAAATTAAGGAATCAATACCATTTACAATTGCACCCAAAAGCATAAGATACCTAGGAATAAACCTAACCAAAGACGTAAAGGATCTATACCCTAAAAACTACAGAACACTTCTGAAAGAAACTGAGGAAGACACAAAGAGATGGAAAAATATTCCAAGCTCATGGATTGGAAGAATAAATATTGTGAAAATGTCAATGTTACCCAGGGCAATTTACATGTTCAATACAATCCCTATCAAAATACCATGGACTTTCTTCACAGAGTTGGAACAAATAAGATTTGTATGGAATCAAAAAAGACCCCGAACAGCCAGAGGAATAGTGAAAAAGAAAACCAATGCCGGAGGCATCACAGTGCCGGATTTCAAGTTGTACTACGAAGGTGTGATCATCAAGAGAGTGTGGTACTGGCACAAAAACAGACACATAGATCAATGGAACAGAATAAAGAACCCAGAAATGGGCCCTCAACTCTATGGTCAGCTAATTTTCAACAAAGCAGGAAAGACTATCCCTTGGAAAAAGGACAGTCTCTTCAATAAATGGTGCTGGGAAAATGGGACAGCAATATGCAAAAGAATGAAACTACACCATTCTCTTCACCAGACACAAAGATAAACTCAAAACAGATGAAAGATCTAAACATGAGACAAGAATCCATCAGAATCCTAGAGGAGAACACAGGCAACATCCTTTTTGAACTTGGCCACAGCAACTCCTTGCAAGATACATCTATGAAGGCAAGGGAAACAAAGCAAAAATGAATTATTGGGACTTCATCAGGATAAAAAGCTTCTGCACAGCAAAAGAAACAGTCAAGTGTCTCTGCCTCTCTCTCTGTGTGTGTGACTATCATAAATAAATAAAAAATTAAAAAAAAAAAAGAAACAGTCAACAAAACTCAAAGACAACCTACAGAATGGGAGAAGATATTTGCAAATGACTTATCAGATAGAGGGCTAGTATTCAAGATCTATAGAGAACTTATTAAACTCAACAGCAAAGAAACAAACAATCCAATCATGAAGTGGGCAGAGGACATGAACAGAAATTTCACCAAAGAAGACATACACGTGGCCAACAAGCACATGAGAAAATGCTCCACATCACTTGCCATCAGGGAAATACAAATCAAAACTACAATGAGATACCACCTCACCCCAGTGAGAATGGTGAAAATTAACAAGACCGGAAACAACAAATGTCGGAGGGGATGTGGAGAGAGGGGAACCCTCTTGCACTGTTGGTAGGAATGCAAACTGGCACAGCCACTCTGGAAAACTGTGGAGGTTCCTCAAAGAGTTAAAAATAGAACTGCCCTTCGACCCAGCAATTGCATTACTGGGGATTTACCCCAAAGATACAGATGCAGTGAAATGTCAGGACACCTGCACCCCAATGTTTATAACAGCAATGTCCACAATAGTCAAGCTGGAAGGAGCCACGATGTTCTTCAACAGATGAATGGATAAAGAAGATGTGGTCTATATACACTATGGAATATTACTCAGCCATCAGAAAGGATGAATACCCACCATTTACTTTGATATGGATGGAACTGGAGGGTATTATACTGAGTGAAATAACTCAATCAGAGGATAATCATCAAATGATGTCACTCATATGGAAAATATAAGAAATAGTGAAAGGGATTATAAGGGAAAGGAGGGGAACTGAGTGGAAAAAATTAGAGAGGGAGACAAATGATGAGAGACTCCTAACTCTGGGAAACAAACAAAGGGTTGTGGAAGGGAGCAGGACAGGGGGTTGGGGTAATCCGGTGATGGGCAGTGAGGAGGGCACTTGACTGGATGAGCACTGGGTGTTATACTATATGTTGGCAAATCAAACTTAAATTTAAAAAAAAGAAAAGCAAAAGGGAGAGGATTTTTTTATATGACTGCTTCAATCCTGGATACAGTTGGTCCTACACACAGCTTTTTGTCTTCTCTGAGCCAACCTATTCTCTTTTTGGTGTCTGCTGGAACTGGATTTCTTTCATTTACTAAAGCAAAGAGTCAAATAAGGCAATGCCTCTGTTAGGTTCACATACAGAGTTTATGTTCCATTCAGCAGCAACCATTGGGTCCAAAGACCTATCACTCATTCAGGGGGACACTTAGAAAATCCATCCTCCTAGGAAGCAGAGACTATTCCCTGGACATCAAATGCATGCCAAATCTCCTTCACTTGAGAATAAGGTGAATGCAGCAATTGTCACCAGAAAATGATACCCCAGGTGTAGGGCTTCTCTTTTCCAAAGACCATGCACATTCTTGGGCAGCCCTGGTGGCTCAGCGGTTTAGCGCCGCCTTCAGCCCAGGGCGTGATCCTGGAAACCCCGGGATCAAGTCCCATGTCAGGCTCCCTGCATGCAGCCTGCTTCTCCCTCTGCCTGTGTCTCTGCCTCTCTCCCTCTCTCTGACTCTCATGAATAAATAAATAAAATCTTTTAAAAAATGCTATTGATATGTAGTAACCACCCAGCCTCATAAAATAAGAGAACATGCCTTGAGATTTACATTTGAAATATCCTTCTCTGTTTTTTTCTTCCCTGTTGAAAAAAAAAAAAAAAGACCTGATGAGGAAAAGAGGTAACACCTCATCAAGAAGGAAGTTCAGAAGTGACAGCTCAAAGTTGTCCACTTATTGCAAGACTATATAAAGCATGTACACCCTACCTTCTCTACCACAAAGACTTAGCTCTGCAAAACCGTAAAATAAGAACCTTTGAACCTTGGGGATCAAAGATGAAAACAGAGCTGCTGTGACCATTTTGCAAATGTCCAGGGAGAATGTCCTATTTGGTGGGATGACTGGGAGGGAAAAGACCAGTGACAAGGAACCTTGCATTTGTGTTGGAACGGCCACTGCACATATGGCTAATGGCAGAATGGGAATCTATACTTGTGGATCATCTCAGCTTCAGAATATAGTTGGCAAGAACAGAAACGAAGTAAAAAGACAGCCCATGGTATTTGTTTTGGTAAAAACCAACCAAAGAACATTTATCAGATACCCTCAAACTTTTCTTCTTCTCTGTCTCTCCTGGTGAGCATCTCATCCACACACAGGTGTCCTTCTACTTTGGGGACTTGTGTGGCACTGTGCCTGGATCCCCAGGTAGCCACTCAGTAAGTAGTATCTGGCATCAGCCTCTCCATGGGGTAAGAGGTGCTCAATAAGAAATAAAAGAAGCTATGTTCTTCTTTCTTTTTCTTTCCGTAAACTACCCCACAGAATAGTTCTTCCTTGCAAGCCTTCTGGAGAAGTCCCACATGCCAAGTAAATGTGCATGCAGTGACACAGCATGCCCTATCCCACTCAGCTCACTGGTCAACGCAGCTCGTGAGAATATATGTGGCACTGAACAGCATCACCTTACCTTTTCTCTTGCCTTGTTCACCCCCACACTCCTGGACTGCACATCCTGGACAAACTGACAGTGCTCTGAACCCTGGCTTGGGCTCTGCTTTCTAGAGGATGCAAGCGCAGGCATTGTTGAAGCTATTGTGTTGACAAAGCTGAAATCTCTTTGCACAATATCACCAATAATTCTGTTGATATAATTAATAATTTTCCGAGAAAACTATGATGGCACTGTGGAGTGGTACAGACCCAGACTGGAGCGACGTCGGACACACCGGATCTTCCTTACGGAACCACGCAAGGCAAGAAGCAGGTGCCAACGCCTCGTCATGGGCCGTTGCTTCTCGGCGAAGCTCGGCAGTGTCCCGGGCTCCAGAGAGGAGGTCGGCTGAGGACCCAAATCGAAGAAGTAGGGAGGCCAGTAGGGGCGGCAGGGGTGGCCTCTGGCCTCCAGCAGCCTGTGGCCGCTGGTCCCCAGGAACCGCCGCTCTGCTTTGGATTGAAGAACGTGTGGGTCAGCGCTGTGATCGGTCGTGGGGGGTCCAAAATAAAAGACATCCAAAGTACAACAAACACGAAAAATAAAAGCTTTTCCAGAAGCAGAGGTCAGAATTTTTGGGAACAGGGTGATGCAAGCAAAGGCCAAAACAGTGATAAATAATCTTGTTGAAAACAAGAAAATTACAATTTGAAACCCAGAATTGACTTACCTCCGTTTAAGAAAAACTTTTACAGGCAATCAGAAACAACAAGTTCAATGTCACAAGAGCAAGTAGACTCTTAGAGGAAAGAAAATAATAATATAATGTGTGATGACTTGAAAGAAGGCCAGGAGCTCCATATACCCAATCCTACTTGTAAATTTTAGGATGCTTTTCAGTATTATCCAGAAGTTATGGAAAACTTTAAAAGGGCAGGATTTCAAAAGCCAACGCCGATCTAGTCATAGGCATGGCCAATAGTTCTACAAGGAATAGATCTCATTGGAGTAGCTCAAACCGGAATGGGGAAGACGCTGTCTTACTTAATGCCTGGATTCATTCATTTGGACATACAGCCTGTAATTAGAGAAAAAAGGAATGGACCCAGCATGTTAGTCCTCACACCCAAGAGGGAATTAGCACTTCAGGTAGAAGCTGAATGTTCTAAATATTCACATAAAGGCCTTAAAAGTGTGTGTATATATGGTGGTGGTGATAGAAATGGACAAATCCAAGACCTTAAAAAAGGAGTAGATATTGTTATTGCAACTCCTGGGAGGCTGAATGATCTACAAACGAATAACTTCATCAACCTCAAAAGTGTAACCTACTTGGTATTAGATGAAGCTGACAAGATGCTAGATATGGGATTGGAACCCCAGATAATTAAGATTTTGTTAGATGTGCGCCCAGATAGGCAGACCATTATGACAAGTGCAACCTGGCCATATGCTGTCCGTCGACTTGCACAGTCATATTTGAAAGCGCCAATGATTGTGTATGTTGGCACTTTGGATTTAGTTGCTGTAAGTACCATAAAAACAGAACATAATTGTCACCACAGAAGAGGAGAAACGCTCTCATATCCAATGTTTTCTAGAAAGCATGTCTCCCCAGGACAAAGTCATAGTGTTTGTCAGCCGAAAAGCCAAGCCACTGCTAACCATTTATCAAGTGACCTAATTCTGCAACATGTATCAGTAAAATCTCTTCATGGCAATCAAGAACAGTGTGACTGAGAGAGCATTAGAAAACTTTAAAACAGGTAAAGTAAGAATATTGATTGCCACCGACTTGGCATTGAGAGGTCTTGATGTCCACAATATCGCACATGTCTATAATTACGATTCCCCCCGGAACATCAAAGAATATGTACACAGAGTGGGGCATACTGGAAAAGCAGGGAAGACAGGGATATCTATTACATTCCTCACTAGAAATGACTGGAAGTTGCTGGCAAGTTAATTAATATTCTGGAAAGAGCACATCAGAGCATCCCAGAGGAACTTGTGGCAATGGCTGAGAAGTATGAGGCAAATAGACTAAGAAAAGAAATGGAAAAAAAGTTGGGGAAACCCCAAAGAAAACTCAAGAAGTTTTATTAATCTCCTTGTTGAAAAGTGGTGCCAGCCTATTCAAAGATATCAAGACTTTTTTAGAGCTACACTATTTAGAATATCCAGAAATACTGGGAAAATGCTGGCCCACTATGAAGAGACAATGGATTCTTAAAAGAATTGTGTTTAAAAGTGTAGAATTTGACATTTTATACTTTCTTTAATAAAATCAAAAGTGTTTAAAAAATTAATTTTCCTTTGAATATTCAGCAATGTGGGTTTGATTGGCTTTGCACTTCAATTAACCTGGAGACAGTAAACAGACAATTCATTTACATAGGGCCTTCCAAAATGCTCCCCTTCTATTTTTATTACCATTAAGTGCAAAGAAAACACTTGTGTTTGGGGTATATGTTGTTCTGTAACAAACCACTCAAAATGAAATGACTTAAGGCAGCGATGAGGGGTCCTACATGCTTGTTTCCGATCCTGGTGGCACCAGCTGGGGTCACTCACGCAGCCAAATTCAGTTGTTGTCTGGGCTGGGTGGGCTACGAGATCCAAGCAAGTGTCATTCACTATCTCTGCCTCACTTGCTCCTTCCTGTGGTGGCTCGCCCTCCCCCATGACCAGGCGCCTCCTCACACAGCACTGTGCGCTCAGGATAGTCAGATCTCTCACACGTGGAGGCTGCCTTCCAAGAGGAAAGAAAAGCTACCAGTTCTCTTATGGCCTGGGCTCTCAGGCTTCAGAATTCACTTTCATTGAATCTTATTGTCCAAAGCGAGTCACAAGAGCAGTGCAACTCAAGAAACAAATCCCATCTCTTGATGTGAAAATGGCACAGGTGCAGAAAGAGGGAAGGAGGGTCTTTGACAACCATCCAATATGGGGATCCTAAGACTTGTCTGCAGAGTAGAATCATCAGGGGCCTTCAAAAACTGTAAGAGCCCAGGTCACACCCTGTAAATCAATTAACTCACAATTGGGTAGGTGTAAAACACAGGCAGTTGTTTCATTTTTTTTTTTCTCTTAAGCTCCCCAGGTGATTCCAAAGTGCAGGCAGGTATGGATACTCTGATCTACCATGACTTGTGAGAAAAGGGGTTTAGAAAAGCTTAGGAGGGATGCCTGGATGGCTCAGTGGTTGAGCATATGCCTTTGCCTCAGGGTGTGATCCTGGGATCCTGGATTGAGTTCCACATCGGGCTCCCCACAGGAAGACTGCTTCTCCCTCTGCCTGTGTCTCGGTCTCTCACAAATAAACAAATAAAATCTTAAAAAAAGAAAAGCTTAGGATCCAACCTGGGAGTCCTCAGTTGTACAAGGTAACTTGTCATTTCACAGCATACTCAGTGGCTCGTCTTGGGTTTAAAATTTAAATGAAACACAATGACAAAGCAACCACAAGAAGCCAGCCTACTATGTTTTCTGAGGGACTAAATTTCCTGTGTGCCTGGGAATGAGTGTTTCCCTGGAACACAAGACTTTTAGTGCCAAAGCCAAGACTGTACAGGTCAATCTGGACAGCTGGTCACCCTATACATTGCTTTACCTGCCTCTGCTCTGCAGATCACATCCTGATGACTTTGGAACTGCAGTTCCACTGTTACCAGTGAAGTTTCTTCAAAATGAATGACCTAGGCCAGTGCTGCTTGAAGCATGTTCCACGGACCAGCAACATCAGCACCACCTGAGCACTTGTTAGACATGGACATTTGGTGATTTTCTGACACTGAGTCAGGATATCTGGGAGTAGAGCCCAGCAATCTGTGTTTTGAAAGCATGAATTCAAGAAGCACTGGTCTGGTCTGCCTGTGGTGAGATGCTTTCATCTTCTTCGATCTCTACCATCCCCCACAAAGCAAAATCAGATTTTGAGTTTGCAGTAAAAGGTATAAGAAGCATAGCAGGAGGAGTCAATCAATGCTAACTGGCCAGATATGTCTTGACCAATACAGCCAGCATCTTCAGACATACACATGATAATCATCATATGAGGCTTATTTTTTTTCAGTCATTTATTGGAGGGGCTGTATAAAACCATTTTTACACCCACAACAGATGCTGGAGTTTGGAGTGAAGGGTGTGCTGAGCACAGATGTCTGCAGTTGGCAAGGCCTGTGTCCTCCAAAGCACATCAAACCCATTAAGACGATTCAGGTGGCAACATTTTCTCCAACGTGAAGATGAAAAAAAATCTCAAAGTTAGGCAGAAAAATCAAGTTTGATCCATGATTGGATGTTTTTTAATCTGAATTTACAGTAGGGATAATGAAGGTTTCAACAATTTCAAAATGATGCTCTTTTGAACTAATTTGGGCTGACATGCACCTATGTACAATGGAGAGTGCTCCCAAGCAAATCAATACCCTAAAATTTTAACCACAGTTAAAACAAAAATAAATGTTTTAAGGACTCATCTGTTTATATCCAACTGACATAAATACATGAAGAGAAGACTAGAATGCAAAACACTTTGTTAGTCCCATTATTGCATGAATTGAAAGTAAAGCAAAGGTAGTTCTTAAAATACTCACACACACACTGTAATTCAGGCTTTTTACTAATCAGACTAGTTTCCCTGCATATGGAATAAAATTTTCAGTAGGATTTCTTTACCAGTCAATTAACATATAACTTGATCCCTAAGTCAATGAAGCAAATGGAATTTAAAAAACCCTTTCCTGAACTCATCTTTGATACATGATGGCTTTTATTTCTCAGGTTTTCCCAAACTTCCTAGGTAAATTCAAAGATAATGACCAGTTAACTGGTTTTCCTCCTGAATAAGATAACAAAATCAAAGCTATTGTGGTAAGGTTAAAGATATGAGGAGAGAGGTCACTCCTTCCAGATTTCTTGACCTGCTACAGTGAAAATCCTGGTCTTGCTGCACTGCAGGTCTGACAGGAAGAGTCTGAGTTGCCCTACCCACACAATCTGTGGGCAACAAAAATACTAGATATTATCTCCCACAAAGATAAAACATACAGAAGTATGTTTTAAAACATACAGACTGGGGATCCCTGGGTGGCGCAGCGGTTTGGCGCCTGCCTTTGACCCAGGGCGCGATCCTGGAGACCCGGGATCGAATCCCACGTCGGGCTCCCGGTGCATGGAGCCTGCTTCTCCCTCTGCCTGTGTCTCTGCCTCTCTCTCTCTCTCTCTGTGTGACTATCGTGAATGAATGAAAAATTAAAAAAATAAAAAAATAAAAAAAATAAAACATACAGACTGGAAAAAACACGTGCTCTCAACAAACTCACTTCCCCATGTTATGGTCACATGACAGGTACATCTGTGAATATGGGTTCACATATGGGTGCCCAGAGTGACTCAGAGCAGCCAGAATTGATGAGGAGTGAAGAGTGAAGACACAGAGTGGCCAGGAGAGCCCTGAGGGTCAGAGAAGGGCCATGAGGGGGCATGAGCTACACACAGCAACTCAGTCCAGCATGCGGCAGGCCTGTGGACACTGGGATGGAGTGAAACCAGGAAGAGGAGAGAGGACCAGGGCTTGAATGAAAGGATCCGAAGCAGTTGGTACAAATGAAGGCCAGTGAATTGCAGGCATTATTTGATAATCACCAGGTAACTGCTTGGGCCTGGCCACCACATGCCTACCACCCCATTCCCACGGGACCACGGGTTCTGTTGTCCTTCATGGCATCCTGTGCCAGATATCCCTGCTAGGCTTCCCCTGCAGGACTTGCCTTCCCAGGACCCTCCCGGTGCCATGCCTGAGGAGCTGGCCCTGCCCTACTGCATTTGGGCCTGACAAGGTCCTCCCATGTCCCCACATCCCGTCACTCTGCTGTTCACCCATATGTGAACCCATATTCACTTGCCCTAACTACATTTTTTGAAAAGGCATATTCCTTAAGTAAATAACCATAAGCAGATTTTATTCACTGCTGTATTCTCTACGGAGGACTTCTACATATTTCATAAGCAAACCCCTGTCGCTAAAACCTCTCTGTTAAAGTATAAATACTTCTCCATTTGTAAGGAGGCTAAAGTGATTTGTACATTCTTTCATCAGCCAAGAGAATAGTCCAGCAATGTTACTGAGAAATGAAAAGATTCTTCTTCCACTTCCTCCATTTCCCAGCTGCTCAAGCATAACTCATTAGCTTCTATCACTGATCCCTTCTCTCAAGGGAATCATCATGACCATCACCATCACCATCACCATCATGACCCTCCTGGCCAGTACTAAGATGGCGGCCTGGAGATCAGAAGAGTTGCACAAAGCCCCAAGCATGGGATGAGTTGTCAGCTGCAGTCTCCAGAGAGCAAAGGTCCCAAAAGGGAAACTAAACTTGGCCATCCAATCTGAGGGTGTGAACCCAGAACCAAAACTAAACCCCAGCCCCCAAAGGTGGTGAGCCAGACTCCTAAATAAGAACAACAGAAGGATGATGGAAGAGGCTGGAAGACAGGTTATGGCAGTGTCCCACATAAGCCACTCTGCCTTACTTAAAAGAAGCTACTCACTGGAGTCCAAGATTTCATTCATAAAATGAGAACAGTAAGCTCTACATATTTCATAAAACTGGTATCAAAATCACATGAAATAACTCAAAGAGAACATGATTTGTGCATTGTAAATACACGGACAGACAAAAGGGACCCTTGCTAGTGCCAAGTTCACATCATGCTTCCCAGCACTGGGAGGGGATGCAGGAGAGGAGGGGTTTTGGGGTTGAGGGCCTGCATCAAAAGTGATCCCATGAATGTGTAGATTCTCATTGTCTATTTATCTGCCTCCCTAACTAGACTTCGATTTCCTTGAAAGCAGAGACAGTGTGTTAGTCATCATTGTGTCTCCATTTACATAGGAAGACATTCAATCACAGTTTATGGAATGCTCAATGAATAAATTCTGAATACTCACTGTTATCCAGACTCCTGGCTGGCCATGAATTATGTGCAGTAGAAAACCGCGTGGCGTAATGTGTGAAAGAGAAGCTGCAGGTGCCCACATGCCCAACTCCCTATCTGCCACACATGGCTACTACCTCGCTGCCAGAGCCCTGGCTCCTCTGGATAAGGGATCTAAATGCTCAAAATTAGAAGCATTCCTTGAAGTCAGGCAACAAAAGAGGCATTGATAATGAAACATCCTGGAAGATCATGATAGTTAAACTTTAGACCCAAATCCCACGCAGGCATTATGCTAAGAAGCTTTACCTCATTATCTAATGTAAAACTCACAATGCCAGGGGCACCTGGCACCTGGCACCTGGCTCAGTCAGTTGAGCATGTGACTCTTGATTTTGGCTCAGGGCATGATCTCAGGATTGTGAGATGGAGCCGCATGTCCAGCTCTGCACCAAGCATGGAGCCTGCTCAAGATTCTCTCTCACCCTCACTCCCTGCTGCTCCCCCCACTCACTTGCACATGCGCTCGCTCTCTCACTCTTTAAAAAAAAAAACAAAAACAAAAACAAAAGCTAACTCACAATAGCAAAAGACAGGAGGTTTTGTTCCTATCCACATTTTATAGATAAAGAAATGGAGCATCTCAGAGAGGTTCAGTGGCCTACCCACACTATATGCTCTGTTCTTTCTCCAAAGCCCTACTACCATCTTCAGCAATACTGAACCTAGCTGTCTGAGCAAAGAGAGGTCCCTGTGCTTTCATTTTCAGTGAGAATGAGATGGTCTCAGCTTGATCAGCCAAGCAAGAGTCTTTCCTCCTCCTTGGTATCTTCTTTCTGCAATCTGCACACATACTATAAGCTAGACACTGTGCTGGTGCTACAGATGGGACACTGAGTAGGGATGAGGGGTGGCCACTTGAGGAGAGGGGACAGACAAGCAAGATGTGAACTGCAATGACATGGTGGCTGGGAAACTCGGTTTCAGCAGAGTGACGGGATGTGGTGACATGGGAGGACCTTGTCAGGCCCAAATGCAGTAGGGCAGGGCCAGCTCCTCAGGCATGGCACCGGGAGGGTCCTGGGAAGGCAAGTCCTGCAGGGGAAGCCTAGCAGGGATATCTGGCACAGGATGCCATGAAGGACAACAGAACCCGTGGTCCCGTGGGAATGGGGTGGTAGGCATGTGGTGGCCAGGCCCAAGCAGTTACCTGGTGATTATCAAATAATGCCTGCAATTCACTGGCCTTCATTTGTACCAACTGCTTCGGATCCTTTCATTCAAGCCCTGGTCCTCTCTCCTCTTCCTGGTTTCACTCCATCCCAGTGTCCACAGGCCTGCCGCATGCTGGACTGAGTTGCTGTGTGTAGCTCATGCCCCCTCATGGCCCTTCTCTGACCCTCAGGGCTCTCCTGGCCACTCTGTGTCTTCACTCTTCACTCCTCATCAATTCTGGCTGCTCTGAGTCACTCTGGGCACCCATATGTGACACTGGTCCCAAGACCATTGGGTCACGTCCTCCTGATGGACTGGCACCATCAGAATTGCTTCCCCCATATAAATAATAGTGAAAGGGAATATAAAGGAAGGGAAAAGAAATGTTGGGAAATATCAGGAAGGGAGACAGAACATAAAGACTCCTAACTCGGGGAAACGAACTAGGGGTGGTGGAAGGGGAGGAGGGCGGGTGTTGGAGGGGAATGGGTGATGGGCACTGAGGTGGACACTTGACGGTATGAGCACTGGGTGTTTTTCTGTATGTTGGTAAATTGAACACCAATAAAAATTAATTAAAAAAATAAAATAAAATAAAATTTAAAAAGAAAAAAAAAAAAAAAGATTTGCTTCCCCCTCAAGAGGAGTGAAAACCACACAGCCTCCACATTTAGATATTGGTAGGGCCCAGTCCCTAGAATGTGTCCCCTCTATTTCTTCACACTTAAATTGTTAATC
Organism: Vulpes lagopus; assembly: GCF_018345385.1. Lineage (NCBI taxonomy): Eukaryota > Metazoa > Chordata > Mammalia > Carnivora > Canidae > Vulpes > Vulpes lagopus. Next base: position 127,518,437 of record NC_054830.1, read on the forward strand.
TGCTCTATCATCTGGTCAACCCATATTTATCGATAATCTATTTTACTTTACACTCTGCCAGGGGTAAAAAAGACAAAATATCTCCACCCTGAAGGAATTCACAGTGTGACATTGACAATCGAGTGGAGGAACTTGCACTCTACCGCATGCAGTCTTATAGTTCCCATTTTTACGTCTATCTCCCCAAATTCCCCCTTAAGCTTCAGACCCACACCCAGTTTCCCCATCAGACATTTTTACTGGGCCCTCTAACAGCATTTCAAAATTAACCACTCTATAATATGATTTTCTTGTCTTCTCTGTTCTTCCTCTTCTCTGTAAACAGCATCAATATCCTCCCCATCAAATAAAAATCGTTACCTTTGACTCCTCTTCTTCCCTTTCAAACCCCTACATCCAATCCATCAATAGTTCTATCCATTCCACCTCCAAAATAGGTCCTGAAGATACTCACTTCTCTTCAAGCTCATTCTCACCACCCTGATCCATCACTGGGCTGTTTCTGGCCTACAGAGCCCAATGTACACATTTGAAAAGGTGCCCTTCTCCAGGCCTTCATGGGCCTGGCACTAAACTATTCACTGGCAAGCATAGCCCAGGCTAAACAACAACCTCCACTTGACCCTCAGATTGGCGCATCAGGGAGTACGCAACCTGCAGAAACACGGTCACACGCCCACCACCATCCTCTCTCTACTACTGCAGTGGCCTCCCAATTGATGATCCCAGTCTGTTCTACACATAGCATCCAGAGTGGCCTCTTTTTTTCTTTAATTTTGTAGCCCGGTGAAGGGCTTGAACCCATGACGCTGAGATCAAGACCTGAGCTGAGATCAAGAGTCCGATGTTTAACCGACTAAGCCACCCAGGTGCCCCCCAGAGTGGCCTTTAAAAATCTTAAACCCAATAATTTCATCTTTCTGCTCAAAACCTTCTTTCTCTACCTTGACCTCCAAGGTCCTGCATGACCTACTTGCTGGCCCACCCTGCCTCTGACCATTTTTCTTGTCCTTCAACACATCAAGCTCCCTGCCCTCTAACTTGAGTATATCTAACAAGTAGATATACTTGTGTTCTTTCCTACCTGCCACTTTGGATCACAGTACATAGAACAGGATTAGTCTTACTATTTGGTTTAGCACCTACTGTCATCATTAGCCCATGCATTCCCTGTCACACATCATTACTTACTAGTTGTTTTTAATAATGAAATAAGCATACCTGAACCTAAGCCAAAACACAGCTGGGACCTTGCCAATGACTTGGGTCTAAGTAACCATATGGTCCCCCAGCTTCTCACCACTGGATGGAGGCATAAGCACAGATCCCACATTCCTCAACCTCTTGCTTTCCTATTTCTATAACGTTATTGCATCTATACATATATTTGACCTTTAAACAACATGAGTTTGAACTGCATAGGTCTGCTTATACATGCATTATTTTCAATAAATGTGTTGGAAAAACTTTTGGAGATGTTCAACAATTTGAAAAAACTCAGAGATGAACCATAGAGCCTAGGAACTCCAAAAATACTAAGAAAAAGGTATTATCATAAAAATACAGTATATATTACATATAACACAGAAAATGTGTGTTAATCAACAGTTTATGTTATCAGTAAGGCTTCTTCATGTGCAGGATGAAGGTCAACAGTAGGCTATTAGTATACATTTTGGGGGACTCAAAATTATTCATGGATTTCGATGCCCCAACCCCCCATGTTGTTGAAGGGTCAAGTGCATACATAGTCCTAAACATTTAGGGTTTTTTATTTCAGTAGTATTTAATGTCATAAAAGATTATCATACTGTATGTAATCTTTGAGACTTAATTTTCATTTAATCATATATTGCTAAAATCTAATCATATTGTAATGTCATTTGCTTTATTCATTGTTGACTACTGTATAGTATTCAACCATGTGACAATATCACAACATTCATCCACTCTTCAGTATGGATGCTGGAGTTCATGCCAGGTTTTCATCGTTAGGCCACACTGAGATATCCTTTTATATCCATTTGGTTGGCCCCAAATTAAAAGGTCTAACATTATTAAGTGCTCAAACAGGATGTGGCTTCACGGGACTTTCCAGAATCACTGGTGGGAGAATGAATTGGTACAAAGACTTCAGAAAACAGTTTAGCATTATATCCTAATTTGAATATCCATATACTTATGATCAAACAGTTCAATTTGCTTCCGGGGTTATACCTGTGAGAAAGTCTTGCAAGTGTTTAACAGAGAACACATACAAGATATCTCAACGTGGCCTTGACTGGCATTTGCCTGATTACTAAAGGTAATGTTTGTCACTTCCTATGCTCCCTGGCCATTTATGTCCTCTCCTCAATGCTTTGAGATCTCAGCCTGAATATCCAAAAGCCACCCACAGAGAATCTCCCTAGCCACCCTCCACGTGCAACCAACCAGTCTCCAGGACATCACTCTATTCCCTTTCCTTTGTGGTATCTGTTATTTCCTAAAATTATCTACTTTGTTACCTGATATATTGTCTGTCTGTCTCCCTCAACTAAAATAAAAACTCCAAGGAACTTTGCTTGGTTTGTTCACTCCTCCATCTCCAGCACCTAGAACAGCGTTAAGCACAGGGTGGATAGGTAAGTCTGTGAACACATTCAGAGTTGTGTTCCACAGTCAGACGCAGGCGCTCTACGTTGCAATCTCAGCTCCCTACTACCAGCTGTGTGATCATGAACACATCCCTGAAATCATCTGTTCCTGAGTTGCACATGTACAAAAGAGATCATAGTAATCCTTGCTCCATGAGCTCCTTGTGAGGCTCAAATGAGTTAATACTTGCAAAGTTCTTAGAAAACACCATAGACACAGCGAGTGCTCCATAAATGTCCATCACTATGATTCATGTGTGAATGTCATTATCACTACTCCATGACCACCCAGCACAAGGCACCAAACCAGTCTGGCCCTAATGAGCTTCCTCTTCTCCAAGGGGTTCTACATCTCCCTGGTCCTACAGATGCCCCTTCCCACAGCCTGGAGGAAAGTGGAAAGTACTTGGGAAAAGTTTAGGGGGATGCTGCTTATTTTCCCCCAAAAAAATGGCCTGGTCATCCCACACATGAAGAAGCTGAATATCAGCACAGAGCAAAGGCTCAACAATGCTTCAGGAATAAATGACTCATGAGCCATCAATCCATACACCCTACAACCCCAGCATTGTGTTACACACAGAATCACAACATTCTCCTTCTCTCCCTTTATTTTGGTGCATATTTTCCAAGGGAAGAAAGAGAAGTCAGAATAGGGGGATGGCAAAGAAATAAAAGTAGGTTGGATAAGGGAAGTGGGGAGCGGAGAAGTAAGAGGCAAGGGTAAAAGGACAGAGAAAAGGGAAGAGGTGGAAGGGAGATGGGAGATTTCGGGTGGCACTGAGGCCCTGGCGTCTAGTGTAGGACACAAAAATGCTGAAGATAAAAACCTAAGGGAGTCCCTCCACCACCACCACCTACCCCCGCGGGAATTATTCTCTTTTTAAGGCATGAGTAGGGGAGGGGGGAAAGGTAAAGCAGAAAGAGGCCCGGAAGGGGGGAAGGGGAGGAGTGGCAGCCCAAGACAAACTTAATTTCACCATCCTGCCTGGGAGAGGGTGGTCCCCATTAAATCCGAGCAGTCCCCCCCACCGCCAGTCAATGTCACCTTAGTCGAGAGCTTACCTTGTTGGGCCACCAAGAGCCCCGCTCCATCGGGGGCCTCCCTTGCCTCGAAGTGATGGCAGGTGCGGCCTGGGTGAAATGCGCCAGGAGCCAAAGCCCAAGTGGGATTCACCGGGAATTCGGGCAGGTTCCCTGGGAGAAACTGTTTCCATTGGAGAAGGCGCGGGGAGTCCTGGCCGGGGACCAGCTGCCTGTCCGGGTGTCAGGTTCCGTGACCGCTCGCGGCCCGGGGGGGCGCCGCGCCCCTCCCTCCGCCTCCCGGAGTCGGGTGCGCAGAGCACGGGGCGGGGGGGGCCTGGGGGCGCGGCGGGGGCTGCTCCGGCCGCTCCGTGGGAGGGCCCCGCTCCTCCCGGGCTTCCTCCGCCCCGAGCGTGCGCAGCACCGAAGCGGCTCGCAGGCTGCCCTGCCGGGGACCGGGGACTCCCTCCTCGTGGAGTCCTTGGCTGGCAGGGACGAGCCCCAGCGGCGGGACTGCCGACCCGGAGGCTACGGCGGGGTGTGCCTGTGCCCCAAAAAACCACCCGCGCGCACCCGCGCACCCGCGGCGGCTTCCCCTTGACCGTCCCCTCCCGGGGCAAGTGACTGTCCTCAGGCGGCGGCGGCGGCGGCGGCGGCGCGGGGGAGGGCGCGGGGGAGGGCGCGGGGGAGGGCGCGCTGCGCCGAAATCCGACCGCCAGCATGATCCCACCCCCAATCTGGGGACGGCTTTAATGTCAAGGTTGGGACTGAGGCCGTTCGAAGGCAGGAAGGGAGCGGGTAGGGGACCACCGGCCCGCGTGCCCGCGTGCGCGCCTGTGTGTGCGCGTGTGCGTGTGCGTGCGCGCCGCGGCCTCCAGGCCGGATTCCGGGGGTTACCCAGGGCGGGGGGAGGGGAGGGGGGAGGGGGGGAGGGGAGGGGGGAGGGGAGGGGCACCCGCGGGGCGGCCCGGCGGCGCGGGGCTTACCGCGGCTTCCCCGCCGAGCGGAGAGCCCGGAGCCCCCCCACCCCGCGCTATTTATAGCCCGACCCAGCTCCGCGGGGAGCGCCGCCAGCGCCGCCAGCGCCCTCCAGCTCCCGCCCGGAGTCTCCCGGAGTCTCCCGCCTCCCGGACGGCACCGGCGTCGCTAGCCCTCGGCTCTCTCTCGGGGCTGCCGTGCGGTCCGGCCTTCGCACGTGCCACCGCCACGTTTCAAATAAAAAGAGAGGTGGGGAGCGGTGCCGCGGCGGCCAGTCCGTCGTGCTGGGACCTTTTGTTCCCAGAAGCCTGGAAGTGGAAACAGAATTCTCCGGAGGTTCATGGGCTTCGGGCTCGGTTCACATCTTCTGCAACACTCGACCTGGTGGGGCTTTTGTCTGCCAGGCACGTTGCCAAAAAAAAAAAAAAAAAAAAAGGTATGAAGCCATTTCAAGAGCATCGAAAACTCACGTCCTCTGCCCTCCAATCCCTCCGTAACTGGGGGTCGCCAGGGCGTCTGCCCGCATGTCCACGCACCCCGGCCCCGTGTCCAATCCCACACCAACCCTGCAAAGGAAACCAGCTAGTTACGGTGCTGCGTGTGGGCTCCCGGTCCCAGGGGATCCGGGTAACCGGAGTAAACAACATCTGTCGTCCCAGTGGTACCTTCAACCTACAAGGGAGCGTCCTGCCGCAGTCTAGAAGGTCCGGACGCTAACACTGTGCTCCCAACCCTCTTCCTTCAAGTACTCCTTTCTGAACTAGCTACTGAGCCCCTGTGCTGTGCAAAGTCCCAGGGTCCCCCCACCCCCCGCTTCCTCTAGAACTTAGGGGGGAAGCCTCTGTCCAGCAGGTGTGGGAGGAAGCCTGCAGACCACCCAAGGGCACTCCTGCAGGTCCGCAGTAGAAGTGCTAAGCTCCCCCACCTCTACCCCACCCTTCCCGTCCTTCATTATTCAGTTTCCAGATTTTTCTATGAGAACTGATCCCAATTTATTTAACTGAATTTAAGGAGAATGATCCGAGAAAGGAGCTTCTAATCATTCAACTCTCCAGTTATCTATGGGCTCAGCAGAAACTCCCTTTTGGTGTAGATCCTTGTCATTGAAATGCTTTTTCCCCTGTATTCACATCCCTGCCCTAGGAAAGAGGAGGTCCTGGATGTCCCGTTTCTGGGATAAGTAAGGATGCAAAGGTGCATCACGCAAAAAAAGCAAGAGAGAGGACCTGGAACCCCATGTCCCTGGGTTGATCCTGGCTGTTTATATAATCTTGCTGAATGGATTTTATCCATTTGCACTTTGGTTCTTTGTCTGTAAAATATGGAAAATCGTGCTAGCACGTGGTTCTCATGAGAATAAATGAGATAATCTAGCTAACTTCCTTGGACCAGTACCTGGCCTTTGATGAAGCTCAGTAGATACTACATATTATTATCACTGCACAAATGTGAGCTGTAGTTGATTTGGTTGAATTTGTACTAAGAGGTATTTAAAGAAAATCTATTCCATCTCTGTAAATCCATTATCTAAATGGGTGTCTTTTTGATTGTACTAAAAGCAGATATACATGGGAGGCCCCTGGTCCCTGATCCCATCTTTTCTTCTTCCAGGGGAAGAAAACATTCCCTCGAAAGGCCTTTAAAAACTCCTGCTGCTGATCTACGGCACACTCTGACACCCAGAGTAAAGGATTGCCTGCTTATAGTCGTTCACTGATGTTGTGAGGATAATACTTTGACCTATGAAAAGTTCTTTAAACATAAAAACACTCGGTGAAGTTTTCCTAGGGATTATGAAGGGGAATTATTTCAATTTAACTGGAAATTCTAAGCTCAGTCGAGGTTGGTCCAGGGTCTTTCCCTTTCTAAAAATTAAACTTTAAGAGGTAGGAGCTAGGTCCTGTTAAGAGTAGTTCTGCAACAGAGACTATTAGTCATTGACCCTGGTATCCATCTCCCTTTCTTGAGAAGAGAATCCTTGATTTTTAGACATGCAGCCAGATGTGGCCTGCAGATTCTGGCCAATGAGATATAAAATCATATGGAGGCTTCCAAGAAGCCCCTGTCCTCCTGCCCCCGCCAAGATGCCTGATGGTAGTGGTGGTTTTGTACTGTGTCAACCTAGCTAAGCTGAAACAGTGCTTCGCAGAATCCGCTTCTCAGTATGGTTCTGGGCTAGGATGGGGCACAGGAAAAAAGTGCACAGGGTTTGGAAGGTAGAAGGGAAGCAGCGGCCATGTTTGTACTGGGAAGGTCATTGCCAAGTCAGGTGATGTTGGAGCTCATGTGCTTTGTCATGGATCTGTTGGCTCACCTTGTCAGCATGACAAAGCAACTAGGTCTGTAGCAGTTCTGGCTAGATCCTGCTGCTTCTCTAGCTCCTGAACAAAGTGCATGCTAGCTCCACAACAGAGGGTACCAGCTTTCCCTACGCACCAGCATCAGAGTGGAGGTCAGCAGCAGCATCAGAGTGGAGGTTTGGAAGTGGAGGTGGAGGTGGTTAGTGATTAAGACAGGCTCTCCTTTGTCCTTGTGGGTTCCAGTGTGTCCCTATTCTTTCTCACGATGTGTCTGTATCAGTCAGGGTTCCACCACGGAGACAGAACCCGTAGGAGACATATATTAAGGAGAGAGAGAGAGAGAGAGAGAGTGAGTGAATTATCACAAAGAAGTAGCTTATACTGAAATCTGGTGAGACAAGTCCAAAATCTGTAAGGCAAGCCATCAGGAAGGGCAGGGCAGGCTGGACCTCTCAGGCACGACGTAAAGCTACAGTCCAGAGGTGCAATTTCTTTATCTAGGAAGTCTGAGTTCTACCTTCTAATTGATTGGATCCGGCCCACCCAGATGATCGAGGATAATCCTCCCTACTGAAACTGATTATAGACTTCAGTCACATATACAAAATATCTTCAAAGCCCCAGATTCGATGACAAGGGACAACAGCCTAACCAAGTTAACACAGAAAACTGACCGTGAAAATGCCCATCTTTCCTTCCAAAAGGCCTGCCTGCTATCTTCAGGCCCAGCATCATACATGGCACCAACACAGAACATAAAGAGTTTAACTCATGTCCACAGCATTTCAAACCCATATTGTTCAACAATCAAGATCAAGTATATTAGGTTTGCCATTGCTTTTGCTGGCACTCTAGTTACAGGGTTGCATAAGTTTTGAGTGATCAAAAGGAAGCAACAAATTTTAATGTCTAACCCTAAGCTCTTAAGGTAGATAATACTCAAGTATACCAATATCCAAAGTTTCTCTAATTTTGAGTACACAGAGGATCATACTTCCCCACGACGTTTTCCAACTCTCTCATCCTGAAGCCACATGTGGAGCCTCCCCACGGGGAATGGCATAAAGTTGTAACAAAATCCTAAAATAGGTGGGGCTGGCTTAACTAGTTGTTCTGTGGGTAATGGGGGAAACCAATCATGAAAGTTATAAAAACAGTGGAAAAATATGTGGTAACGTTGTTACCTGCAATAACTTGGGGACAGACTATGGACAAATGAATAAGCAGTGGTGGAAAATTGGTGACAAGTTTGGCAAAGAGTTATATGAATAAACCTCTCCGAAAGGGCAGACAATGTGAAGATATTTGTATACCATGGGAATGTTCAACAAAGAGTTACCTCAGCAGAGAAGGTCATCATCTGGTGGTCTCAGGAACAAAGTGGACATGATGGCAGAGATGGTTATGCATAGATCCAGCAACATGGATTTCCATTCACCAAGACTGACCAGACTATGGCCCTTGCTGAGTGCTCAGTCTGCCAACAGTGAGAACAAAACTGAGTCTCTAGTACGATACCACTGCCCTGGATGACCAGCCAGCTATCTAGTGGCAGGCAGATTACATTGGACCACTTCCATCATGACAGAGCAACATGTCCTTCATACTGGAAAACAGACTCTGGATATGGATTTGTCTTCCCTGCATGCAGTGCTTCTGCCAAAACTACCATCTGGGAACATACATAATGCCTTATCCACTGTCATGGTATATTCCACATGGCACTGCTTCAGATCAAGGAACTCACTTTACAGCAAATGAAGTGAGGCAATGGGCCCATGCTCGTAGAGTTCACTGGTATGGCCATATTCTCCACCACCTTGAAGCAGCAGTCTTGAGAGAATGGTAGAATGATCTTTTAAAGACCTAGCCAGAGTGCCAGCTAAGTGGCAAAGAACTTGACCAAATTCTGTTCTATGTTTTCTGGAAAGTAGAAATTAAAGATGATGAACTTGGATATTTAGCTGAGGGGACTTGAAGGTGCAAACCTATTTCCTTAGAAGAAATTGTTTATAGTAAAATGAGGGAGAAGAGGGAGAAATTCATTACCAAGCAAAAAGGAACCAGAAGTCAAAGATTTAGAAAGTGTTCAGCAAATGCATATTGCAGGAAGGAAGGAAGGGAGGGTAAGAGGACGGGTGAAGGGGAGGAGATGGGAGGGGAGAGGAGGGGAGGAAAGATGGAAGGAAGAAGGATGGGAGGTAAGGAGGGAGAGGAACAAGATAGGAGGGGAGGAAGGAAGGAAGAAAAGAAGGAAAGAGAAAGAAAGAGAGAAAGCATGTCCTAGAGAGAACACCAAGGGTGTGGTTGGAAATTATTTCATAAAGAGATCATAGGTTGCACTTATCAGTGTAAGCAGCCATTTGGGCAGGAGTGAGGCATAGAGACAGTATTATGCCAGCAGGGGCACTACCACTATGGACTAGAGGGGGTAAAGGCAGGATGAAACGAAGCAAGACTATGGGAATTCTGGGATTCTACAGGATGGGACAATAGAGCTATCTGGCTGCCAACATGCATTACATGATCATTCATGAAAGAGAAAGAATGGTCCCAAGGGTGATTCAAAAACCACAAGGCTGTCACTGCCATCACAGACCTAGGGGCAGGGCCATCTCCTCCTTGTTTTCAGAAGGTAAGGCTATCTCATCATTTTCATGGGGCCAGGGGCAAGGCCATGACACAGAGCCTCAGAGGACAGTGCTGCCACCCAATCATGCCTTAGTGGGCTTGGAGAGCAGAGAGGATGGAGCCAAAAATGAGGATTCTTGAGCCTTCAGATCAAATGGCGGGAGGGGGGCAGGGAGTTGATCTATTGAAATTCATCTTGCTAAGTAGGGGACTTGCTTGGAAACTGTCACCCCTTTTGTCCTGTCATTTTCTGCCTTTTGGAATGGGAATGTCTGTCCCATGCCTGACCCACCATTACGGTTTGGATGCACCTAACTTGTCTGTTGTCAGATTCACAGCTGGAAAGAAATTCTGCCTCAGGCTGGATCTCGCCACCAGTCTCACCCACTCCTGGTTTAAATTTGATATCAAGCTGAGACTGTGGAGCTGGAGCTGATGCTAGAATGACCAGAATCTGGGGGGATTGCTAGGAGGAAGTGAATGTTTTTGCATATGAAAAGGACATGGATTTGGGGGGGCCAGAGAGCAGAATTGCACAGACTTGAAATGAGGGACTTCAAAATTCCAATGTCAAAGCCCTTGTGTCCAGTGTGACTATATTTGGAAATAGGACCTTTATGGAGGTAATTAAGGCTAAATGAGATCATAAGGTTGAGGCCCTGATCCATTATGACTGATGTCCCTTATAAGAAAAGAGAATGAAAGAGACAGACACCAAGGGCCAACACACAGAGAAAAGACCAGATGGGGACACAGCCATCTGCAAGCCAAGGACAGGGGTCTCAGAAGAAATCAATCCTGCCAGCACCTTGACCTTGGATTTCTAGCCTCCAGAAACTGAGAAAACACATTTCTGGAGTTTAAGCTACCCAGTGGGTGGTATTTTGTGACAACAGCCCTGGAAGATGAGCATAGGCCATATGTGACAAGGTAAAATTTTAAAAATTAAAAAACTTTAAAAGTTGAGCCCATAAAAGAATTGGCTGGCTTCCAAGTAGAACAGAGTAGAGAGAAGACAAAATATTCAGGGTCTTGTGAAATATTCAGGGTCACTGTTATGTGACTTTGAAGAATAAAAGGTAAGCTTAAGAATGCCTTTGGCGGGGGCGCGGGGGGTGGGGGCGCCTGGGTGGCTCAGTTGGTTAAACATTCAACTCTCAGTTTTGGCTCAGGTCATGATCTCAGAGTCTTAATCTTGCTGGGCTTGAAATCAAGCCCTGCATGGAGTTCCCCATTAGGCTCTGCACTCAGTGCATAGTCTACTTCAGATTCTCTCTTGCTCTCCCTCCCACTCAATCTCTCTCTCAAATAAATAAATAAAATCTTTTTAAAAATGTCTTTAAGAGAAAAAAAAAAAATGTCTTTAAGAGACAAATGATCCTATTTTTAAAAATCAACTTTATTTACAATCAAATTCATAGATTGAAAGGAAATATCCAATACATACATAAAATACATATGAGTTCTGTATATATTTAGAATAGAATATATATAAAAAATACATTTAGAATATATATAAAACAAATTTATATATTTAGAATATATATAAAATAAATTTATATATAAGTATAAATTTATATATAATTTATGTATAAAAATAAAATTTATATATTTTATATATAATAATATATTAAAATTTAAAATATTTAAAAATAATATATATAATAATACATATTATATATATATTTAGAATATATATAAAGAATCTTAGAACTCATAACAAGAAGACAAATAGCTCAATATAATATGAACCAGAGATTTGAATGGACACTTCACAAAAGAGCATATACAAATGGTATAAGGGCACAGTTTGATAACTTTGGGCAACTATATGTAGCCAATAGAAATATAGAACATTTTCACCTCCCTTTCCCAATCTCTCTCTACCCTAGCCCCAATCAGCAACTGATCTGCTTTCTATCACTATAGATTAAATATGGTTTCCTTAGAATCTCATGTAATAAACTCACACAGTATGTTTTCCTTTGTGTCCGGCTTCTTTTACCCAGCATAATATTTTAAAAATTCATCCATGTTGTTACACATATCAGAAAGTCATTATGTTTTTTGCTAAGTCCTATACCATTGTGGGAACTACTATAATTTTTTTATCCACTCATACTGATGAAAATTTGGGTCGTATGCAGTTTTTGTATATGAAAAGTAAAGCTACTTTGAATAATCAGATACAAGCCTCTGTGTAGACACATGTTGTTATTTTCCTTCGTTATTTCATCTAGATCAGAATCGCTGGGTCTTAGGATGTGTATGTGTTTATCTTGATAAGAAAATGCCAAAGAGTTTTCCAATATGGTTTTATCATCTCATATCATATTATCATTTTATCTTCCCACCAGCAATATATAACAGCTCTAGGTACTCTTCATACATCATTAACGTTTGGGGTTCTTAGTCTTTTCATTGCAGCCATTCAAATTTCTGTATAGTGGTATCTCATCATGAATTTAATTTGCATTTCTCTGATGCCTAATGATGTTGAATGTTGTTTCATGTACTTACTGACCATTTGTATGTGTGCTGCCGAAGCGAGCATGTTACTGACCATTTGTATATGCTCTTTTGTGAAGTATCCATTCAAATCTCTGGTTCATATTATATTGAGCTATTTGTCTTCTTGTTATGAGTTCTAAGATTCTTTATATATATTCTAAATATATATAATATATTATTATATATAAAATATTATTTTTAAATATTTTTAATTTTAATATTTTAATATATTATTATATAAAATATATAATTTTTTATTTTTATATATAAATTATATATAAATTTATACTTATATGTAAATTTATTTTATATGTATTCTAAATATATAAATTTATTTTATATATATTCTAAATGTATTTTTTATGTATATTCTAAATATATACAGAACTCTTATATGTATTTTATTTATGTATTGGATATTTCCTTTCAATCTGTGGTTCCTATTTTCAGCCTCCTAATGATGTCTTTCAAATAGTTCCTGTTTTAATAATGATAAAATATTTTTGGTGTTTATAAAAAAACACTTTGCTTACCCTAGAGTCATAAAAGTTTGTATCTATACATTCTTCTAGAAAGTTTACAACTTTACCATTCATGATTATGTGAATGATGCATTATTTCAAGTTAATTTTTGTATATGACATGAGGTAAACGTCAAAATTCTTCTCCCTATACATATTGCAAAATATAAGCAGAGTTTGGCTGGCTCAGTTGGTAGAGCATGCAACTCTTGATCTTGGGGTCATGAGTGTAAGCCCTACATTGGCCCAGAGTCATATATATATATAGGTCTGGGTCTGTTTCTGTTGGCTGATTTTTCTTCGAATTATGAGTCTTATCTTCCCAATGTTTTGTATCTAGTGATTTTTTTTGTATCCTGAATATTGTGAAGTTCATGTCGTTGAGATTTTTTATTTTGTTGTCATCCATTAAGGAGTTTGAACTTTGTCCTAGTGGACAATTAAGTTACTTGCTGTCTAGTCTGATCCTTTTGACTCTGTTTGTAAGCTTTATTAGGGTCAACAGTAGCCCTACAACTGAGATGTGGCCCTTCTTGGTTTCTACTGAGTGGTTAATAGAAACTCTTCACCGTGGCCCTTAGTGGGTTCTGGGAACTTTTCAGTTCATGGCTTCCCAATTGTCCTCAGTTGAACTTCCAGAATTTCATCCCATGCACAAGCAGATTGTTGGTCAGCTAAATAGCCCAGGGAACTCATAGTCAGATTTCTGGAGCTTCTTTCTGTGGCATTTTTCCTCTCTGGACCTCTTTTTCACAATTTCTAGCCACTTGAACACCCTGAATTCTTAAATCTGCCTTCTAAACTCATTGAGACAACTGTAGTTCTTTTTGGCATCTTTATCTACTTCATAGTTCCAAATGTGCCTCCAGGTAGAAAGCTAGGCTGTCGTAGAGCTAGGCTCATTTGTTTTTTGTCAGGGATCATGATCCTGTGTAGTTCATACTCAATGTCTAAAAACAGTAGTTCCCCAGTTTTCTAGTTGTATAAAGCAGGAGGTGAAATCTGGCCCGGGTTTCTCCATCATGGCCAGAAGTGAAAGTCCTCATTTGCAACTTTTTCACTTGAGAAAAAGGCTCAAGACTATGTGTGCAAGATCTGGCTCTTGCACCAATGCCAACAGACTTGAAGTAGCTTCCATTAAGTCAAAGCAGACAGATACGGATGTGCTTGACCAATCTTGTCCATGTAACAGTTGGGGAACCTTGTCCTAAAAACAAGGAAGAGTATGGATCCCAACTGATAGAAACTGATAGAATCAAAAAGACAAGATCCCTATTATATTTTGAGAGAGCTGTCCTAATAAAAGAACCAGAAACCTATTATTATTTCAGACCCAAAATGACCCTTGGTCACCTGGATGCCCCCACACAGAAAATGATCTGATCAAAATAACAGAACATTCCACAATGTTCATTTCAGATTTGGCCAAGCAGTAAAATAGAAAAAGAAGACCCTCCAAGAGCACAGAGCTAAGGGCCATGGAGTACAATGAGCAAAAGATTTCCTTCTAAAAGTATTCTCTGGGTCTAATTAAGAAGCAATCCTCACTCCCAGATTACATGGCCCTCACTATATCTGCCAGGAGTCACCATAAATTTCTGAAATAAACATTTCTGAGATGAAATGTACAGTGATGCCTGTGTGCCTTCCATTTTTTCTCACCATAAATGGGGTTATTGATTGCTGTTATCATATCTTCATCCTACCCGTGTATATTGGGTAAGGGGCATAGGATGGAAGGAGATAAATTATGTTTTAATTTCAGAGTTCTTTGGATAAACAGTGACCACATCTGAATCTATAACCACCACACATTATGCTTTGATAAGAACACTTTGCACCACTCAGAGATCCTGGACTTTGATCTTCATGCCATGATTAAATGAGAATTGGAGACCCTCTCCCTTGGGAAAGGTTGAGTGTATAACATGGTGGGAAGAATGAACTGAATATTTGGTCATCAGATTTGTGGTCTGTGAGAAGCATTCCCAGTGCTTGCCAATATTCTCTTCTTTTACTTCTGGCTAACTGGATGGCTACACTTTTCCAGCCCACTGAAATTAGGATCTCTATGCGAAATACGAGTGAAAATGCCATATGTCTCTTTGGGGCAGAAGTATTTCATTCCATTTCAAGATTTCTAGCTCTCTCCTCCTCTATTAAGTTGGATTCTAAATAACCCCAGTTGAAAGGGCAGTATTACAAGATAGTGTTGCCTCCATCAAACAATGTAGAACAGATGCCGTTGGCCAACCAAATTGTATATCTAGCTTAAGCAAGAAATTCAAATTCAGGAACACCTAAATGGCTCAGTTGGTTAGGTGTCTGTCTTTGGCTCAGGTCATGATCCTGGGGTCCTGGGATAGAGCCCCACATCCAGCTCTCTGCTCAGCAGGGAGCCTGCTTCTTCCTCTCCCTCTGCCACTCTCCCCACTGGTGCTCTCTCTCTCACTCTCACTCACTCACAGTCTCTCAAATTAATTAATTAATTAATTAATTAATTAAATTAAAAAATACTTGTTCATTACCTGCCTTCCTTGACAGACCACAAATTTCATGAGGGTAGGGATTGTCTGTTTTATCTACTGCTCTATGCCCCAGGACCTAGGGCAGTACCTAAGATAAGGTAACATTATTTTTTTTTTAAGATTTTATCTATTTATTCATGAGAGACACAGAGAGAGGCAGAAACATAGGTAAAGTAGGCTCCCTGTGGGGAATCCCTATGTGGTTTTATTTTTTTTATTTTTATTTTTTAAAGATTTTATTTATTCATAGAGACACAGAGAGAGAATGAGAGATAGAGACACAGGCAGAAGGAGAAGCAGGCTCCATGCAGAGAGCCCGAGTGGGACTCGATCCAGGGTCTCCAGGATCACACCCTGGGCTGCAGGCGGGGCTAAACCACTGCACCACCTGGGCTGCCCCCCTATGTGGTTTTAGTTAATAACAATTTAATGCTATTAAATTCCATTTCATAATCTCAGAGCAATAACTTGATTCTGTTTCCATAGTCCTATAAGTAATAAAGATTATTACCACTTATATAGCTCAAAATCATTCATATCTTCAAAAGACAGAAGACTTATACCAGTATTTTCAATACTGGGCCAATCCTGCAAATAAATACTAAACTTGCCACAGACACAAAATTTAATTTTCCTCCTCAAAAATGAATAGACAGTGAAAGAAAACAAAATTTTTCACCCTTACCAAGAGGGACAAATACTGTTTTCTAGTGACTGTGAAAAATACGGTATAGAGTAAGTGGACATTTTGCAGAATATCAAATGTTAACACATACAAAATGTACTCCCTGGAAAGCAGTGATTTATTTTGAAATGTAGTGGGGTTACAGTAAAATCAACATATGCTGAACCAATGGAGGGAATGTTATTAACTTATGATTTAATGAATACTTTATCTAAAATGTAGTCTTTGCTAATTGATTAAAGTAGTGAGATAGTAGGTATTTACTTTATACTTAGAGCAATTGCTTTGAAAAGGTTAAGCTTTATTAGCTTGTTGGTCAACTTGTATTTTAATAATTGAATTCAAGTGTTGGAGCTTTTTTGAGATCTATTATGCCACAGTATCATAGTGGACCAAATACACTTTGAATGAACATTTTACACAATATGATAACTTACCAAAAAATTTAAGAACATCTGCTATGTATTGTCTCTGATTTTGAAAGAAATCTTATTCTAGTTTTTCTTTTATGTGCTCTGACTGAAGAAATAAAGAACATAGGAGTCTGCAATGAAGACAAATAAAACTTTAACATAGGTAAATGTGTGTCTATAATCATTAAAAACAGTAATATGAAGGCAACTGGGTGGCTCAGTCAGTTATGCAACTTTTTTTTAAAGAGATTTTATTTATTTATGAGAGAGAGAGCTAGGCAGCATAAGAAGAAGGAGGAGCAGAAGGAGAGGGAGAAGCAGACTCCCTGCTGAGCAGAAAGCCCAATGTGGGGCTCGATTCTAGGACTCTGAGATCATGACCTGAGCTAAAGAGAGACACTTAACTGACTAAGCCACCCAGGTGCCCCAAGTGACTCTTAGTCTCAGCTGGAGTCTTGATCTCAGGGTTGTGAGAACAAGCCCCATGTTGGGCTCCACTTAAAAAAAAGTGGGAGTGGGTGGCTCAGTCCATTAAGCAACGGACTCTTAATTTTGGCTCAGGTCACAATCTCAGGGTCATGAGTAGAGTCCACCATCAGGGTCTGGAATGAGTGTGGAGCCTGCTTAAGATTCTCTCTCTCCTTCTCCCTCTGTTCCTCCAAGCTGCAAGCACACATGCTCTCTCTAAGAAAAAAAATTTTTAAAAACAGTAATATAATAATAGAATTTCTTATAAGCATCTGAATCTAAAGCTTACTACTTCCATTTCTTGAAGTAATGACAGTCTTTGAATTTTGCATGTAATAGTGAATTCAAACTTTTGGACTTCTACAATTAGCTCCTTACACTGAAATAAACAGTCAGGGATACAAGGGATTTTTCTTCATTTTCCTGAGGCCTGAACCAAGGTTAACAGTAATTTGGCTACAGCTGTGTCAAGCCCCTCACTCTAAGGCAGTGCAGGTTACTCTCCAGCCAGAGAAGTCAACACAGGAGGAGTTGATTTCCCAACAACAGCAGGGCAAGTTCAAAGATGGACCAGTAATCCACCTTAAAATGCTGACAAAGAGTAGTTATCAAACTAGAATTGAATACTAACCAATGTGATATTTCAAGAATGAGGATGAATAAAGCCATTTTCATGGCCTGTAGCTTGTCACTAGAGAAACCTGGAAAAAATGTCCCAGGACAAAAACCTGATGATCCCAGAAGGAAGGTCAAAAGTATAGAAGAGAGAGAATGCACAGAAGGGTAAACATAAGAGTAGTGTGTCCTTGTGGGAATAACTCTGTCGTGTTTCCAGGGAGATGTGCATGTTCTTCCAAATCTCAAATCCCAAGAAAATCAGTTGAGACACTGAGAAAATTGAGAAAAGCATAATTCTGCTGTGAGGCTTAAAGTTTAATCAATACAGCGATGTTACTGGTGCAAAGAAATTTACCAACATCGGGTAGAAAGCAAGCAAGCAGGAAACGCTAGCAGGTGCCTAGAGGGGGGACAGAAGTCATCATGATTTCATCAGTCTGGCAGAAAGCTGCCACCCTGTTGTAAGTGTGCCCTGTCTGCTGCCACCAAGTCACTCTTGCAAATAACATTAAGAAATATATACATGTAATAC
The DNA here is from genome assembly GCF_018345385.1 of Vulpes lagopus. Classification (NCBI taxonomy): domain Eukaryota; kingdom Metazoa; phylum Chordata; class Mammalia; order Carnivora; family Canidae; genus Vulpes; species Vulpes lagopus. The sequence goes on from NC_054830.1 coordinate 127,536,281, forward strand.
ACTCCCTGCAAATCCTTTGAGTGGCATTCTAAAAAATAACAAGTTTTGGTAGCCAAATAAGTTCTTATATTGGCAATGTTGATATGTGATTCTGTGAGGTTCTATGGTCTTGATAGGAGATTAGAATGTTACCTTTTATTGAGACTGCCCAGTAATTGTTGCTGGTTTTTCTATGATTTGAATCTTCACTCTAGGCTACCCATAGAGGAAATGCAAAGCGAGAAGATGTAAATATTGAATGCTATGATGGAATATTCTTTCATAAAATCAGAAACTGACCTAAAATCCAAATTAGTACAACAATATATTAATTTCAAGAGTAAAATTAAAACCAGAGCAAGCAGACGAAATATTTTTTAACACTATCAAATCATTGTAAAAGGACATGGGCTTCAGGTGCCTACCTGGCTCAGTCATTAGAGCTTGTGATTTTTTTTTAAGATTTTATTTATTCATGAGAAACACAGAGAGAGGCAGAGACATAGGCAGAGAGAAAAGCAGGCTCCATGCACAGAGCCCGGTGTGGGACTCAATCCTGGGACTTTGGGATCACGCCTTGGGCTGAAGGCAGGTGCTCAACTGCTGACCCACCCAGGGATCCCAGATCATGCGATTCTTGATCTCAGGGTCATGAGTTCAAGCCCCATGTTCGGTAGACATTACCATAAATAAATAAATAAGCCCACTAAGATGTGTATAGCTTTAAAAAAAAAAGAACATGGGCCTATATGAAGGATATATGCCCTAATCCCCAACTTAAAAAGGCTTTTGGATGCACTCAATAGTTTGATTAATATCAGTACAAACTTAAGAAATTTTTCTGTGATGATATAATACATTTGTACATTTTATGGTTGAACCATAAGGAACTGCTGGTTGTATGTAGGGGTGTGTTTGTGACAGTGAGAGAGAGAGAGAAGGAGAGAATGAGAGAGGGCAAATAGGGCAAATGTTTCAAAAAAAGTACTATGGTTTACAGCTGCAGCCACAGCTACTGTGATTCTCACAGAGAAAATTATACCCATAATTACTGACATTTGAAGAAAAATAAATGACAGAAGTTAGACAAAGAAAATCAGAAAAAATGTAAATGAAGTAAAAGGAATGATATATTAAGATCAGAAATAAATAAAACAAAATACAAACATATAATAAAAATGATCAACAAAATCCAAGCTGGTACTTTGGAAAACCTACCTTTAAAAAATGTTGGCCAAAATGAATCCAGGAGAAGAATGTAGGCATAAATAAATAATATTAGAAATGCAAAGGGAAACAGAACTATAGACAGAGCATAGATTTAAAAAGACAAGAGCATATTATGAAATTTATATGGTAATACATATTTTATAATATATGAACACTTAGATGATTTGCACATATTTCTAGAAAAACATAAAAGACCAAACAGATTTAAGAGGAAATAAAAAATAAGAAAGTGAGAAACTAAATGAGTGGTGAATGTTCTTACTCATGAGGACAGCATCAAGCCTAGACCAATTTTTAGGCAAGTGCTACAAAATATTGTATTTAATACAAATAGTTATAATGGTAGTGATAATAATAATAATAACAGTAATACTAACTACAAGATTAAACAAACTGAGGGGAAAAAAGAAGAAATACAACCCAACTCATTTTAGGAGACAAAGATAATCTAACACGGAAATGTGACAGATATTCTAAAAATACGAATTATTGGCTGTTTTTAATAACAATATATACACAAATATTCTAAACAAAATATCAGTAAACTAAAGGAGCAATATAAAAAACAGATATTGTGATGAAGTTGTACCATTCCAGAAATGGAAAAGTGATCAATCATTAGATAATCTCCTAGTTTATTAGTAGTATAATAAGAAATAGAATTTTTTTTTAAGTAGGCACCATGCCCAGCATGGAGCTGAACCGAGACTTGAACTCATGACCCTGAGATCAAGACCTGAGCTTATTAGATCAAGAGTTAGTCACTTAAGTCGACTCAGCCTCTAATGCAAAATGTCTTTATACTTAATTTATATAATTAACATAATTAATTGTTTCTTTTTCATTAATATAAATATCCAAAAGACATAAAATTTCCTTTCTGTGAAGCTTTAGTTATGCTCCCCGTTGAAATTTTTTCTCATTTTTTTCACTTTTTTTAAAAAAATTTTTTATTGGAGTTCAATTTGCCAACATACAACACTTAGTGCTCATGCCATCAAATGCCCACCTCAGTGCCCTCACCCAGTCACCCCCACCCCCACCCACCTTCCCTTCCACCACCCCTAGTTCGTTTCCCAGAGTTAGGAGTCTCTCATGTTCTGTCTCCCTTTCTGATATTCCCACTCATTTTCTCTCCTTTCCCCTTTATTCCCTTTCACTATTATTTATATTCCCCAAATGAATGAGAACATATAATGTTTGTCCTTCTCCGATTAACTTATTTCACTCAGCATAGTACCCTCCACTTCCATCCACGTGGAAGCAAATGGTGGGTATTTGACGTTTCTAACGGCTGAGTAATGTTCCATTGTATACATAAACCACATCTTCTTTATCCATTCATCTTTCAGTGGACACCGAGGCTCCTTCCACAGTTTGGCTATTGTGGACATTGCTGCTAGAAACATTGGGGTGCAGGTGTCCCGGCGTTTCACTGCATCTGTATCTTTGGGGTAAATCTCCAACAGTGCAATTGCTGGGTCAAAGGGTAGCTCTATTTTTTAACTCTTTGAGGAACCTCCACACAGTTTTCCAGAGTGGCTGCACCAGTTCACATACCCACCAACAGTGCAAGAGGGTTCCCCTTTCTCCACATCCTCTCCAACATTTGTGGTTTCCTGCCTTGTTAATTTTCACCATTCTCACTGGTGTGAGGTGGTATCTCATTTTGGTTTTGATTTGTATTTCCCTGATGGCCAGTGATGCAGAGCATTTCCTCATGTGCTTGTTGGCCATGTCTATGTCTTCTTTGGTGAAATCTCTGTTCATGTCTTCTGCCCACTTCATGATTGGATTGTTTGTTTCTTTGCTGTTGAGTTTAATAAGTTCTCTAGAGATCTTGAATCTAGAGATAGATTCTATCTGATAGGTCATTTGCAAATATCTTCCCCCATTCTGTAGGTTGTCTTTGAGTTTTGTTGACTGTTTCTTTTGCTGTGCAGAAGCTTTTTATCCTGATGAAGTCCCAATAGTTCATTTTTGCTTTGTTTCCCTTGCCTTCATAGATGTATCTTGTAAGGAGTTGCTGTGGCCAAGTTCAAAAAGGATGTTGCCTCTGTTCTCCTCTAGGATTCTGATGGAATCTTGTCTCACGTTTAGATCGTTCATCCATTTTCAGTTTATCTTTGTGTCTGACGTAAGGAGAATGGTCTAGTTTCATTCTTATGCATGTGGATGTCCAATTTTCCCAGCACCATTTATTGAAGAGATTGTCCTTTTTCCAGCGGATAGTCTTTCCTACTTTGTTGAATATTAGTTGACCATAGAGTTGAGGGCCCATTTCTGGGTTCTCTATTCTGTTCCATCCATTGATCTATGTGTCTGTTTTGTGCCAGTACCACACTGTCTTGATGATCACAGCTTTGTAGTACAACCTGAAATCCGGCATTGTGATGCCCCCAGCTCCGGTTTTCTTTTTCAATATTCCCCTGGCTATTCGGGGTCTTTTCTGATTCCACACAAATCTTAAGATGATTTGTTCCAACTCTCTGAAGAAAGTCCATGGTATTTTGATAGGGATTGCATTGAATGTGTAAATTGCCCTGGGTAACATTGATATTTTCACAATATTAATTCTGCCAATCCACGAGCAAGGAATATTTTTTCATCTCTTTGATCTTCCTCAGTTTCTTTCAGAAGTGTTCTGTAGTTTTTAGGTTATAGATCCTTTACCTCTTTGGTTAGGTTTATTCCTAGGTATCTTATGCTTTTGGGTGTAATTGTAAATGGGATTGACTCCTTAATTTCTCTTTCTTCAGTCTCATTGTGAGTGGATAGATATGCCACTGATTTCTGGGCATTCATTTTGTATCCTGCCACATTGCTGAATTTCTGTATGAGGGCTAGCAATTTTGGGGTGGAGTCTTTTGAGTTTTCTACGTACAGTATCATGTCATCTGAGAAGAGGGAGAGTTTGATTTCTTCTTTGCAATTTGAACGCCAATTATTTCTTTTTGTTGCCTGATTGCTGAGGCTAGGACTTCTAGTACTATGTTGGATACCAGTGGTGAGAGTGGACATCCCTGTCGTGTTCCTGATCTTAGGGGAAAGGCTCTCAGTGTTTCCTCATTGAGAATGATATTTGATGTGGGTTTTTCGTAGATGGCTTTTAAGATGCTGAGGAATGTTCCTTCTATCCCTACACTTTGAAGAGTTGTGATCAAGTATTTGATCAAGATGCTGTATTTTGTCAACTGCTTTCTCTGCATCTATTGAGAGAATCATATGGTTCTTGTTTTTTCTCTTGTTGATGTGATCTATCATACTGATTGCTTTACGAGTGTTGAACCAGCCTTGCATCCCAAGGATAAATCCCGCTTGGTCATGGTGAATAATCTTCTTAATGTACTCTTGGATCCTATTGGCTAGTATCTTATTGAGAATTTTTGCATCTTTATTCATCAGGGATATTGGTCTATAATTCTCCTTTTTGGTGGGGTCTTTGTCTGGTTTTGGAATTAAGGTGATGCTGGCTTCATAAAACCAGTTTGAAAGTATTCCGTCCCTTTCTATCTTTCAGAACAGCTTTAGTTGAATAGGTATGGTTTCTTCTTTAAATGTGTGAAAGAATTCCCCTGGGAAGCCATCTGGCCTTGGACTTTTCTGTCTTGGGAGGTTTTTGATGACTGATTCAATTTCCTCTCTGGTTATTGGCCTGTTTAGGTTTTCTATTTCTTCCTGTTCCACTTTTGGTGGTTTGTGGTTTTCCAGAATGCGTCCATTTCTTCTAGATTGCCTAATTTATTAGCATATAGCTGCTCATAATACGTTTTTAAAATCATTTATATTTCCTTGGTATAGGTGGTGATCTCTCCTTTTTCATTCATGATTTTATTAATTTGAGTCTTTTTTCTTTTTAATAAGGCTGGCTAATGGTTTATCTATCTTATTGTTTCAAAGAACCAACTCTTGGTTTTGTTAATCTGTTCCACAGTTCTTTTGGTCTCTATTTCATTGATTTCTGCTTGAATCTTTATTATCTCTCTTTTTCTGCTTGGTCAGCTTGGTGTAGGCTTTACTTGCTGTTCTTTCTCTAATTCCTTTAGGTGTGAGGTTAGCTTGTGTATTTGAGTTTTTTTAATTTTTTGAGGGAGGCTTGTATTGCGATGTATTTCTCTCTTAGGACTGCTTTTTCTGTATCCCAAAGATTTTGAGTGTTTGTATCTTCATTTTCATTAGTTGCTATGAATCTTTTTAATTCTTCTCTAATTTCCTGGTTGACCCATTCATCTTTTATCAGGATGTTCTTTAACCTCCATGTGTTTGGGTTTCTTCCAAAATTCATCTCATGATTGAGTTCTAGTTCAAAGCATTGTGGTCTGAAAATATGCAGGGGACAATCCCTATCTTTTGGTATCAGTTGAGACCTGATTTGTGACCCAGTATGTGGTCCATTCTGGAGAAAGTTCCATGTGTGCTTGAGAAGTATGTGTATTCAGTTGTGTTCAGATGAAAAGTTCTGTGTGTATCTGTGAAATCCATCTGGTCCAGTGTATCATTTAAAGCCCTTGTTTCTTTGGTGATGTTCTGCTTAGAAGGTCTTTCATTTGCTGAAAGTGCAATGTTGAAGTCTCCTACTATTGGTGTATTATTATCTAAGTATGTCTTTACTTTGGTTATTAATTGATTGATATACTTGGTACCTCCCACATTAGGGGCATAAATATTCATGATTGTTAGGTCCTCCTGTTGGATAAATCCTTTAAATATGATATAGTGTCCCTCTTCATCTCTTACTACAGTCTTTGGGATAAGCTTTAATTTATCTGATACAAGGATGGCTACCGCAGCTTTCTTTTGAGGACCATTTGAATGGTAAATGGTTCTCCAACCTTTCATTCTTAGGCTGTAGGTGTCCTTAGGTCTAAAATGAGTCTCTTGTAGACAGCAAACAGATGGGTCTCTCTTTTTTATCCACTCTGAAACCCAGCATCTTTTGATGGGATCATGTTCAGAGTTACTATTGAAAGATATGAATTTAGTGTCATCATAATACCTATTCAGTCCTTGTTTTTGTGGATTATTTCTTTGGGCTTCCTCTTTCTTTTACAGGGTCCCCCTTAATATTTCTTGCAGAGCTTGTTTGGTGGTCACGTATTCTTTCATTTTCTGTCTATTTTGGAAGCTCTTTATCTCTCCTTCTATACTGAATGAGAGCCTTTCTGGACAAAGTATTCTTGGCTGCAGGTTCTTCTCATTTAGGATCCTGAATATATCCTGCCAGCCCTTTCTGGCCTGCCAGGTCTCTGTGGAGAGATCTGCTGTTAATCTAATATTTCTCTCCATATAAGTTAGGAATCTCTTGTCTCTTGATGCTTTAAGGATTTTCTCTTTATCTTTGGAATTTGCAAGTTTCACTATTAAATGTGAAGGTGTTAAACAGATTTTATTGATTTTTGGGGCAGGGACCTCTTTATCTCCTGGATCCAAATGCCTGTTTTCCTCCTCAAATTAGGGAAGTTCTCAGCTATGATTTGTTCAAATATGGTTTCTGGCCCTCTGGCCCCCTTAGCACTCTCTGGAAGCTGAATTATACTTATATTTTTCCTTCTGAGGCTATCACTTATTTCCCTTAACCTTTCCTCATGGTCTTTTGTTTTTCTCTTTTTTTCTTCAGCTTCCTTCCTTGTCATCCACTTGTCTTCTATGTCACTCACTCGTTCTTCCACCTCATTAACCATTGTGGTTAGGACCTTCAGTTTGGATTGCAGCTCATTTACTTTTTTTTAATTTTGGCCTGATGAGATCTAAATTGTGCATTCATGAAGTCTCTTGATTCCTTTATGATTTTTTTCCAGAGCCACCAGTAGCTTTATAATTGTGCTTCTGAACTGGGTTTCTGAAGCTGAATTGTAATCCAAATTCTGGAACTCTGTGGCAAAGAGTACTGTTTCTAATTCTTTCTTTTGTGATGAGTTCTTCCTTCTAGTCATTTTGCTCAGTGCAGAGTAGCTGTATGAATGGGGTGAGTCAAGAATATCAACCACGACCTAAGTAAATTTCATCCTAGATGATTCTGCCAAGGTCAGAGACCAGAAATTGAAAACAAAGATCAGAACAAAATAAAACAAAAGGACCACTAAAGTGCAAAAAAATTTTTAAACAAAGTAGTAAAAAATAAAAGGCCAAGAATCCCAAAGAAGAAGAGAAAAAAAAAAGAAAAAAAGGGGGGGGGACTGGGAGATGGTGGTGGTGACAAAGTTGTAGTGGAGGGAGAATGTAGTCTACCTGAGGAGTTCTAGATGGTGATCCTCTTGTTTCTGAGTATATTAGGTTCTGTATGTTAGAAGATGCTCAGTCCCAAACTTATATAAACCAGAAATACTTGTAGAAGTCCCCAACATTGACCACCAAAACATAAATGAGATAAAACAGGGGGGAAGAATGGGAATGAGGAATCTCACAGAATGCACCAGCACGGTATACCACTTGGTTCTGGGTGCATGCTGGTCATGTTTTAGAAAGTATTAACTTCCACCATCTCCTAGAACAAAATGAGGCAGAGAAAACAACACAAAACAAAACAAAACAAAACAAATCTTGTATATCTCCCAAAACTACATTGAGTATGTTGAAGGTAATCTAGAAGTGGAAAATATATCTAGGACCTGTAATTGTAGAAATATGAAAGTCAAAAGGGAAGAAACTTAAAAAAGAAGAGGTGGTAAAATATTGTAGTTAAGGTGGGAAAAGAGAAAAAAATTGGAAATTTACAGTCTGATATAAAAACTAGAGTTGTATGGGAAAAGGAAGAAAAAAAAAATAGGAGGGCAACCCTCTGGTTTTATACATTGTAAAACCCTGGACTTCCCCTAGAGCTTTCCAGCGCTGCTTGGTCAAGAATTTGCTCTTCCCCTGTCCTTCCAGCTGGTCTTCTGGGGGAGGAGCCTGCTGTGCGGATTCTCAGGCGTTGTACCTGGGGGAGCTGCCCCGCCCCCTGCCGGTGTTGGGCTCAGTAGGAGCAGTTGACCCTGTGAGGCCCCTGTTCCCTGGCGGCCCGCCCCTCCCAGGCACAGGGTGACACCAGGAGGAAGAACCACACTGACAGCGGCCAGCTCTCCAGCCCTGGAGTCAGCTCCCGCAGTAACTACCGCAGTCTCCCAGTTAGCACTGGCCTGGATGCTCCCGGGGCGGGGGGCGCTGATTTGCACAGCCTGGGGGCGCCGGGTAGCAGCAGGAGAGTCCTCACTGTCCTGGGCCCTCTCTGCCTCCGCCTGTCGGGGTGTGGGGGGGAGTGCAGGATCCTGGGCTGTGTCCCCCAGCGCCCTGGGATCTGGGGCCTGTGCTGCTGGAATCGCGCTCCCTGGGCCACCACTCCCGAAGGCAGCAGGGCGCAGCCCCCTCCACCCGGAGCCCCCGCCTGACCGCCCGGCTTCGCCCCTAGGCCCCCCCGGGCGCTCCAGCCCTTTACGGAGATCAGCCCACAGTCTGGGGCGCTCTCCCCCGGGGCCACTACCTCTCTTAGTGACTCCGGGAAACTGGAGGTTCCACTGCCCGTCCTGCGGCTCTGCCCAAGTTCCCTGCTGAGCATCTTTTTGTCCAGGAAGAATCCAGTGTGGATTTTTAAAGGTCTTCTTCTCTGGGACTGGGCTTCCCTGTCCTGAGGGCTTTCGCTGCTGCCCTTAGCCCGGCTCCTCGCAGGGGCCCTCCCCGACTGGATTCTCCCCCCGCCCCCAAGCCTTTCTACTTTGTAAGAAGTGAAAACCCTTCTCTCTATAGCATCTGGGCTGTTCTCTCTTTAAATCTCAGGTCTAATTCATAGGTTTTCAGCATGGTTTGAAAGTTATCTAGGTAAGTTAGTGGGGACAGGTGACGTGAAGACCCTACTCCTCTGTCATCTTGCCCCACCCCCATTTTTTCTCATTTTTTGAAATATAATACTCAACTTCCATTTTTATTTCCTCTTAAATACACACATTTTTAGTAGTGAATTCTCACTTTTCACATCGTTAAAATTCTGATTTTTGGTTTTACTAGATTAGGATTAGAGAATTCAGCCTGTAAATTTTCTACATTTTATAATTTATTATTGTTCAGGTATATGACTGGTTTAAGAAAAACAGCAAAAAACAAAAACAGTTCCACGAGCATGAAAAAAAAACAACAGTGTTTTTTATGGTGCTGTACAGTTCTGTATCTATACTATGTTTCTATCTCTCCAAATAGCTGTAAGACTCTAGATATATATTTATGTTGGTTGTATTATTTAATCCATTAAATTCAGAAAGAAATACATTAAGAGGCATCAATTTATTTGATCTCTTTGTTTTGTTTTTTCTTCTTTTTACATTTTATTTAAAACAATTTCCCAACATATAGTATAGTTCATCTCATCATGTGCCCTCCTTAATGATCTCTTTGTTTTCTGAGGGCTTTATGGTTCATACACTCAGCAGTTCTTACTTGGCGATCAAAGTTTGTGGTCGTCTTACCTTCTGGGTGGATTGTAACTTTTATATCACCTAACATCCCTCCTCATCTCATTAAATGCTTTTGGCTTTGAACGTCCTTTTTTTTATCACATCAGATACATTCTGGGTTTTCTGGCTTGCCTTGTGTATCTTTGCTGCATCTTTTTATTTTTGACATTTCCTTCTCCTTTTGTTTCAAATGTATCTCTTACACATAATGTGAGTACAGGATTTTTGTTTTTTAATTCATGAGAGACATAGGCAGAGAGAAGCAGGCTCCTTGCAGGGAGCCCGGTGCAGGACTGATCCCAGGACCCCAGGATCAAGGCCTGAACCAAAGGCAGATGCTCAACCACTGAGCCACCCAGGTGCCCCAAGTATAGGATTTGTGACTCAATCTGCCAGTCTCTGTCTTTTGATAGGAGATTTCAAATGGGAATTCAGCACTTCCGTTATATTGCCATAAACAATATACATGGCTTTATTCCCTCCATCTTTATTTTCACTATTTAATAAACTCTGTAGTTTCTTCTTGTCTCTTCTTTTTTTTTCATCCTCTCCATACTTTGAATGAATGAATGAACACTCTCTCCATTCCACTTCCCCTCCTCAACGGAAGCCTTCCTTTTCCTTCTGGTCTCTGTCCTAGCTGACCAGATAAAATATTTAGAGAGAGGTGCTTATGCTTTACCTGTCACTCCTGGGTTTTACTCAGATCCTTTAGAATTGTAAGTACCGGGACGCCTGGGTGGCTCAGTGGTTGAGCGCCTGCCTTCGGCTTGGGGCATGATCCTGGAGTCCCCGGATCGAGTCCCACATCGGGCTCCCTGCGTGGAGCCTGCTTCTCCCTCTGCCGGTGTCTCTGCCTCTCTCTCATGATTAAATAAAATCTTAAAAAAAAAAAAAAAAAAGAATTGTAAGTACCTGGCTAACTCATTAACATTTACCTGACCCTTCATCTCACAAACTTCAATTCTTTTCATGTACATTTAATCACTAAGAATGAAGGGCTCCTTGCTGTTCTGTTTCCTCTCCTCAATCTTCAGATTTCTGTTTTGAATCAATGAGAGCATTTGCTTCAAAATAGGCACAGGGGTTGTGGAAGGGGGTTGAGCCTGGCTGGTTCTGTCTGAAGAGCATGCAACTCTTGATTTCAGGATCATGAGTTTGAGTCCCACATTGAGGGTAGAGATTATTTAAAAATAAATAGAACTTAAAAAAAAATAAGGCATGGATAGAATGCTCTCTGACCACATTTATGTTTCAAAATATCTTTGTCTTCATTTTCTATTGCTACACATCAAATGAACACAAATCTCACAATTCATAAAACCACAGTGTGATATAACCTCACATCTGTTAGAATGGTCATCATCAAAAAGACAATAGATAAATGCCAGGTGAGGACATGGAGAAAAGAGGACCCTCCTGCACTGTTAGTGGGAATGTAAACTGGGTCAGCCACTTTGAAGGATCATCAAAAAGTTAAAAATAGAAATACCATATAATTCAGCAATTCCAATTCTGGGAATATATTCAAAGGAAATGAAAATACCAATTTGAAAAGATACCTTTCTCCATGTCTTAGCTATCATAAATGCTGCACCTATGTTCCCTGCAGCATTTACTACAGCTGAGAAATGGAGACAGCCTAACTATCAACCAGTGGATGAATGGATAAAGAAAATGCGGCATATATACACAATGGAATATTCTTAAGCCATAAAATTTGAGGATGTCCTACCATTTGTAACAATATTGATGGGCCTTTGAGGGTGTAATGCTAAGTGAAATAAGTCAGGAAAAGGCAAATACTGTGTGATCTCACATTCTATGTGGATTTTTTTTTTTTTTTTTGAGAGAGAGAGAGATCAGACTTGTGATTACCAAAGGCAGAGGATGGGGTAGAAGGATTGGAGGAAGATCATTAAAAGGTATAAACTTCTGGTTACGAGATAAACAAGTACTAGGAATGCAATGTACATGATGACTATAGCTAACACTGAGGTATGACATACAGGAAACTTAAGAGAATAAATCCTAAGAGTTCTCATTGCAAGGAAAAAATTTTTCTTTCTTTTTATCATATCTATAGTATACGAGATAACAAAGTCTGTTAGACTCTCCTAACAGATGAATGATAAATGATACATCAACCAGAAGTTGAGTTATTGGGTCACAGTTCTTCCCTCTCAATGACCCAGTAGGTTAGCTGAACCTACTGTGATAATCATCTCACAATATATGTAAATCAAAACATCATGTGATATGCCCTAAACTTATACAGTGATGTATGTCCGTTATTTCTCAATAAAACTGGGGGGGGGGAATATTACAATATAAAGCAACACCCATTTATTATCTCATACAATTATGGTCAGAAATCCAGGCAAATCCAGGCTAGCGTCTCTGCTTAAGCTTTCATGAGGCTGAAATCAAGATCATGATGGGTTCCTATCTGGAACTTCTGGATAAGAATCCACTTCTCATCTCATTTAAAGTGGTGACTAAATTTGTTTCCTTGTAGTTGTGGAACGTGGGTCCTCACTTTCTTGTTGACTGTCAGACAGGGCCACTCAGAGCTCCCAAAAGCTGCCCACATTCCTCAGGATGTGGTCCCCCTCATCCTCAAAGCCAGCAGGGTGTGAATCTCTGACTCAGTCTTCTGCTTCTGGTCAGAGAACACTCTGCTTCTACAGAGCTCACCTGATTAGGTCAGACTCATAATCTCCAAGTTAAGGTCAACTGACTTGGGTCTTTGATTACATCTGCAAAATCCCTTCCCAGCAGTATCTAGATTAGTAATTGGATGAGTGTTTGACTAATGAGGAGAGTGCACTGTTAGGGGCTTATCTTTATAGTCCTGCCTATTAGACTCTCCTAACAGATGAATGATAAATGATACATCAACCAGAAGTTGAGTTATTTGGTCACAGTTCTTCCCTCTCAATGACCCAAACAATTTATTCCACTATCTACTCTCTAGTGTTGCTGATAAGCTACTGGGATGCTTTTTTCATATATAAATAGCACCTTTTTTCCCCCCTGCTGGAATCTATTAAGAATTTCTCTGGAGCCTTTGAATTGAGGATACTTGGCAGAAATCTCCTAGAGCTATCCCTCCAAACTCCTTATATGATTATCTGCCTCTGTATTTTAGCTGTCTGTTGTGAGATTTTTTTCAAAGTACTAATTCTGTGTTCTGGAGAAATCATCCTCCTTTTAAGTTCATCTATCCAATTTTCAAAGGCAGAAAGGATGGTATCTTGTTCCCTAAGAACTTTTAATGCTTCAGTTTTATCTCTTTGAGTGTTCCCAAGGGTTTTTATTTGAATTCCTTTCCATTAGCTCTAGTTCATTTGGAGCCATCTGTTCTGATCAGCCAGGTCCTGCTCTTCCATGTTGCACAGTCCCCTTGAATGGGTCATAAATTTTCTTCACCTGCTCATGGTCCTGTCTTGCATCCACACTTGCGCAGGTCAGGCAGTTGGGGTCTCCCAATTGTGGCAAATCTGCAGGCATAGCATTTTCCACACTTGTAAAGACAGGAATGTAAAATGAAAACCTCTTACCTTTTTTTTCTTTTTACTTTCTTTTTCTTTTTTTTTTTCTTTCTTTTTTTTTTTTTTTTTTTGAGGTACCAAGAGACTCTTTCCATTCTTCATATCTCACAGAAGCAGTACTCTCTGAACCACAGAAAAGGGGAGCAGTTTTGCTCATTACACAGCCTGCCCCCTAGCCCCACAGAAGAATCAGGAGGCCCCTTCTAAGACCTCACTAAGGGAGCTCCTCTCAACGAGGAGCTGTCATTTCTCTGCCTGTGGGCCTTCAGGGCACTGTCAAATTTATTGTCTTTGTCCCAAGTTGAGTCAAATCCAAGAGTTTCTAGAAAAAAACATACTAGGATCTAGCACAGCTTTGGTGTTTTAGCTTAAATTAGCACAATCAGGTAAAAATATATTAATAAATACATTACTGATATATTTTGTTTTAGCCTAGCTGATAGTAAACAGAGAAAACATTCTAGCAAGATCCCAAGTCAGGTTTCTGGGAAAAATGGCAGCCCAGGGGCCTGACCCTAAAAACTTCCCACTTTTGACTCTCTGGCTATGCATTTAGGAAAGATGAAGCTGCAATCTTCCGGGATCTGGGAAAAAGCAAAGATTAGCAGTAGAGGAGAAAGTTTGCTACACTTATAATTTTGAGGTTCAAACACAAGTTTTAAGACTCCCTGAGGGAAAAGACGTCCCTTTAAGCAAGCGGATGACAGTAGATGACTATCTGAGAACAATCTTTGCTGCAGACATCAAGAAGAGCAAACCTCCCTTGTGTCTGATGCCTTATTCTGCTCAGAGTGACACAGAGCCCAGCCCCTCCACACCCAATCTCTCTTTCAAACTAGCATGCACACACGCCCATGTGTATACACACACACACACACACACACACGCAGAGCAAATGTTTTCAGAGATGGGGCAATACAGTTAACCCTTGAACAAAATGGAGATTGGGGCACCAACCCCCCTGTGCAGTCAAAAGTCTGAATATAGAGGCACCTGGGTGGCTCAGTGCTTGAGCGTCAGCCTTTAGCTCGGTGGTGATCTTAGAGTCCTGGGATCGAGTCCCACACTGGGCTCCCCGCAGGGAGCCTGCTTCTCCCTCTGCCGTGTCTCTGCCTCTCTCTGTCTCTCATGAATAAATAAATAATCTTTTAAAAATTTTGAATAAAACTTAGACTCCCCAAAAACTTAATTACTAATGGCTACCATTGACCAAAAACCTTACCAACAACATAAACAGTTGTTTAGCACATACTTTGCACTTACATGTATTATATACTGTCTTCTTACAATAAACTAAGCAGGGGGAAAACTGTTATTAAGAAAATCATAAGAGGGGCACTTGAGCGGCTCAGTAGTTGAGCGTCTGCCTTTGGCTCAGGTCATGATCATAGGATCCTGGGATTCAGTCCCTCAGGGAGCCTGCTTCTCCCTCTGCCTGTCTCTGTCTTTCTCTGTGTGTGACTCATGAATAAATAAATACAATCTTTAAAAAAAAAAAGAAAATCATATGAAAGAGAACATACATTTACAGTGCTGTACTATAAAAAAATCTGCATATAAGTGGACCCACACAGCTCAAAGTTGTGTTGTTCAAGGGTTAACTGTATATTTATGGCAATTACGTTTTAGTGTTGTAGTTACAGATCACAACTACTTCCTGTAATTTTTTTATATTGTCTAAAATTTATTTCAGGAGAATAATTTTTTTACAATAAAAAAGCCATGTTTTATAAAGTATTATGGCTGTTACTGCCCTAATTCTTCCTGAACTGTAGGAGAGGAATACTTTGAGGCTACTGAGAACCCTTGTCTTGCTGGGGGTTTGGGTTTTTTTTTCTTAAATAGGCTCCCTACCCACTACAGAGCCCAGTGTAGAACTTAAACTCACAACATGAGATCAAAACCTGAGCCAAGATGAGGAGTGGGATGCTCAACTAACTGAGCCCCCCAGGGACCCCCTAAGAGCCCTTATTTTTTATGGGATTGCTATTTGGTATTATGAGTTTCACTGAGTTGGTTGTTTGGATTGCAAAATCAAAAAAATCAAAGTATTTGGAAACATCAATGACCAAAGCATTTGAAAATATATAGGTAACTGCCTTGCTTTTATTATTAAAATATTAGTGTTTAGGGGTGCCTGGATAGCTCAGTCTGTTACGCATATACCTTCAGCTTAAGTTATGATCCTAGAGCCTTGTGATCCAGCCCTGTGTAATTGGGTGCCATGCTCAGTGGGGAGCTTGCTTCTCCCTCTCCCTCTGCCCCTCCCCCCTGCTCATGCTCTCTCTTGCTCTCTCTCTCTCTCTCTTTCTCTCAAATAAATAAATAAAATCTTTAGAAAATATATTTAGTGTTTGGTAAATACAGCCTTTCCTGATGCACAGGTCTTATTACTTGGATTCAAGATACTTAATTCCATAGAACAGCTCAGTCCATAGAACAAATGACTCTTGATCAAGGGGTTGTGAGTTCGAGCCCCGTGTTAGTTGTAGAGATTATTAAAAAAAAAAAAAAACTTTAAACAAAATACTTAATTCACTGCAAAATTAGCTAGGTTACTACAATACATAAAATCAAAACAAACAAAAAGGGGATGACTGGGTGGCTCAGTGGTTGAGCATCTGCCTTCAGCTCAGGGTGTGATCCTGGAGTTCCGAGATCGAGTCTCAAATCGGGCTCCCTGCATGGAGCCTGCTTCTCCCTCTGCCTGTGTCTCTGCCTCTCTCAAGAATAAATAAATAAAATCTTTTTAAAAACAAACAAAGAGGAATATAGTCTGATGCACCAATATTTTGTTCTCTTTTCTTACTAAATCAGATATATAGACATCGCAGATTCACTCATCCATCCACCACCCATCCATCCATCCACCCATCATCCATCTTTCCACTCAGCTATTAAATAAAGATATTGAAGGCAAGGCACTGTGATATACACAGTGAAGGAAGTACTATGGTCCTCCCTTATTTGTGGGAGATACATTCCAAGATACTCAATGGATGCCTGAAACCATGGATAGTACTGAACGTGATATATATATATCATATATATATATATATATATATATGATATATATATACCATGTTTTTTGCTATATGCACATACCTATGATAAGGTTTAGTTTCTAAATTAGGCACGGTAAAAGATTCAAAATAACTAATTAATTATAATAATATACTATTAATATTAATAATATACTAATAATATGCTATTTTTAAAAAGTTAATGTGAATGTGCTCTCTCTCTCTCTCAAAATATATTGTGTGCTGTATCTACCCTTCTTCTTGATGTGAGGTGATAAAATGCTTATGTGATGAGATGAAGTGAGGTGAATGACACAGACTTTGTGACATAGTGATAGGCTATTTCTGGTCTTCTGACAATATGTCAGAAAGAGGGTCATCTGCTTCTGGACCGCATTTGATCTTGAGTAACTGAAACCACGGATAAATGGGGACTACTATACCCAGAGAAAGCCCTGATTCTCATTAATCATAATGTAATCAGGGAATCAAATGGTATAAGTTTGAAACCTAGAAATAAAACAAGTGTATAACAGGTTAACCCCTCAGTCATAATAAATTAATAAGCATGATAAAGCATAAGATATTAAGAAGCATAAGTTATTAAGTAATTATTCCATTAATGGTATGGAATTTGTTTAAGCAGACCTTACAGAAAATGGACTTCAGCTACACTGCTAAAGAAATAAAAACACTTTTTTTTTAGAAAGATAGAGCAAAATAATCCAAGAAAACAGAAAAGAAGAAAAACGCTGTAGCCAAGGTGCCTACCTCCACAGGTGATACCTGGTGAGAACGCCATTTGCATCTGCCCTGAGGTCACAGGGGCATCAAGCCTTCCCAGAGAGTGAGAGTCTTTACATGTTGCCTCAAATTCACAACAATGGCATCTTACTGAGCAGAAAATTAATGAGGGGCGAGTTTATGGTTGATTTACTCTTTGAGGTGCTACCAGACTCATCTCTTCTAGCCACTGTTCATTATGTATTCATGAGCCAGGCCGGCTATCTTTCATCCTTTATTGTATTCAGGGAAGGAAAAAACCCTGCATGAAACCATTTTCCTGGCTGAATGGGTGAAATAATTTAAAAGCCAATATGTTGGCCTGGCAGCTTGTCTAACAACCATGAGACTCTCTTCAGAACAATAATTAAAGTAGCTCTTTCTTTATTATGTAAATTAATCATTCACTTTTTAACACCAGGTGAATGTTTACGTTTATATGGAATGAGTACTGAAGATAGTTCTGCCATTCAGAAAGTCACCTCTCATCAGTCTCTCACACTTTCATCCTAAAGTTACTGCCTGGCTGCATTCCTGGGGACCCAATACCTTCACTTACATAACCATAAGATCCCACAATAAGATTAAAACTGTGTTTATACTGAATGACAAACATTGTAAAGCCAAGCATCTACTCAACAGGATCAAAAATATCCACAAGGGCAAGAATGTGCATCTCTCCTCCTATACATCCTGAGACTTAATAAGTATAAGCAATAAGTTAAGACCCTGGGGCGGGGAGGGGGGTGTGCCTGGCTGGCTCAGTTGATAAAAGGTGGGGCTCTTGATCTCGGGGTTGGGGTCTGGGAGCCCCATATTGGGTGTAGAGATTACTTAAAAAAATAAAAACAAAATTATTTGGGCACATGAGGTCACACCACGGAGCTTTTCACCATCCATCACAATTCTCTTATGCTTATTTCCCACCTCCCTTGCTTAGGCTCTATGCCATTGCTGCAATCACTTCTTGGTCCATATGCTCAATCCCCTTGCCTCTGTGACACTCAACTCACTGTATTTCATTGTGATTTTAATTTGCATTTCTTCAAAAATAATGATGTTGGGCATCCACCCACATGTGTTCAGCCACTGAGATATCCTTTTATGTCAAGTATCCCATCCATTTTTTTCATTGGGTCATTTGTCCTTTTTCTATCAATTTGCAGTTCTTTGAACATCCTAGATATGTAGCCTTGGATATGTATGTATTTTTTAAATGTCTCTTCCCAGGCTAAACTGTATCTTTTCACTCTCTAATTTGGTAGTTTTTGATCAACAGATATTCTTAATTTTAATAATGTCCAAGTGATCATTTTTCTGTTATGATTATGCTTTTTAAGTTCTGTTTAAGAAGTCTTTGCTAATAAGCTTACATTTATGAATTTCTCACTGAGAAAACAGAAGCAACCCAGCTTTTATACCCTGTGTAACAACAAATCCAGCAAGCCACCTGCTCTTCAACTCATATACTCTGTCCTCCCTCCTACTACAATAGATGAATTTTCCCTGCTCCTTACCAAGGCCAAACCTGCTATTGCCTCCCATCCCCTCTTGTCTACTTAAGATCTTCTTTCTTGCAAATATCTTTTTTCTCTTCTGCATCAATTTTCCCTCTCTACTAAATCATTCCCATCAGCACACACATGTGATTTAATGTCATTTTTGTATCTATCAGGCTACCAGCAGGAAATTCATAGCACCAAATTATAATAATTTGAGAAGGATTCATAAAGAGACCATTTATAAAGGCAAGAGTAGGGTATAGAGAAACATGAAAGATACGGAGTGCCATGCAGTTTGTAACAGTGACATTGTTACCAAGCCTAGGTTAAGATGACTTTTTATATAATCCATGTAGGTTCACTTCCTGTGCCATAGAAAAGAGTGGAGAAGGCTAGAGATTCCTTTACTGTGACAAATGGCAGGTAGAGAGCAGACTCTGTCCCTTCACCCCTCCAAGACTATTCTTATTTTTCAAATGGGTGGAAAGCATCTGTCCCCAGTAGAAGGGACACACGTTTAATTCCCATATTAGCACAAAGTGATGTAAGTGTGCTCATACTCCCATCTGAAATCTAAAATGTTAGTATTCACAGTGTTTTTTGTAGAAGGCAAGAGAATGGGAATAAGGAAAAATAATTAAGAGATTACAGTCCCTTCCTCAAGCAGCTGGTGCCAAAAACTACAGGGGTACTACTACTACTGCCTTTTCTATCACTCATTCCATGTTTCCCTCAAATTCCATTAGCACCTTGGCTGGATGCAGTTCTTTATATAGAGAAGCAACCAAAAACTTCATTCCTGTAAAAATCGGTATACTTACTGGTCATATTATTGATTGCCAAAGTTTTCCATTAACCGATACTACTGGGCAAGAAAGGGGTACTCCAATCATTCTCTTGGGTTCCAAATACAATCTCTTTTGCCCCAGAAACACAATCCCTCTTGGACAATAAGACCACCTACCCCAGTTCATACAGTGACCGGTTTCTTTGTCTGTTTGGCAGCATGAAAAGCCCAAAATGGCCAGGGGGTGGTCTCATTTTTCAATTCATCAGAACTATGACTATATTTCCTTGTGGAAGCATTCCTCTCTTAGGCACTGAGATTTCCAAACTTATCAGCCATGAGGAATGGAAGCAAAAACAAAACAGAACAAGTGAACAAAAACAGTACAGGGGAGTATTAGGGGATAATAGCAAGAGAGGCTACTCCCACTTTCTCCCTTGCTTTGATGCATTTTATGGGGAAAGTACCATATACTGGCTATTAGTTTAAGATAAGAATTTCATCCTTCAGGACAGCAGATATCAATGCCTCAGGATGCTTTGCTCCAGCTGGCCCCATGACTGAGTCTTTACTTAGCATTCTGCTATTCTCTTAAGCCAACTACTATATGGTGGCAGGTAAGACCATTTCATGAGGATGAGCCTCACTTTCTTTGCCATGAAACATGTCACCTGGCCAGAGGTGATATTGCATGGAATACGTTGGCAATGAATAAAGCAGGTATCCTGCTAGTCCACAAATGGTAGTGCTATTGGAAACCCTGCAAGTAGAGAAGGCAAATCCCTTGTGAAGTATGCCTATTAGGGCAAAGTGATGTACTCTGCATAATGGGAGTGGTGAAGTAGAATTAATCTACCACAAGGTAGCCAGCTTGGCTGGATAAATGGTACCTACCAGGCTCAGCATCAGTCTTGGATTTTTAGAAGGTTGGACTTTCAGCATAGCAGTAGCCAGATCACTTGAGGTAAAGAAAGCCTATGAGTAGCCTCTATCCCAGCTGCTATGGCCATGTGGTACATGGATCCATTAGGTTGGTCCCAAGGTAGCTGGGAAAAGAAGCTGACATCTACAGAATGAGTCACACCCAGCCCACCTGATTTCTGAGGGTCTCCTTCACAGTAGTTGGAACACATACACCTGGGACATGAATATCTTTATACTCTGTGCCATTACAAGAGGAATATCCACATCTCTTGCTTCTAGAAGTCTTTCTCCATAATTTGCTGATTTGTTCCTAATACCTGAGCAGCAGGTCAGTATGCTAGCTCCTGTCCCCAAGTCAGTGAAGATTTGTACCTTAGGCTGTCTAACTTGACACCAAGTGGACAAGAGATGTACCACCTTAAGTTCTGCCCATTGGGAGAATCTCCCTTCATAGTGTCCACCCCACCCCCAGCATCTCCAGTCAGAGCACAGTATAATAGCGGTTTCTCCTTAGCACATGGGGCAAATACACCTGTAACCAGGACCACGCTTTGCCCTCTTCCTTTAACCAATCAGAGGGAACCAGTTATGAAGTCATAGGTGTGGATTGAGGAGAGGCAGTGAAGCATTAGAACCAGGTACCACGGGATCTGAGCCACCTGACCCTGCAGCCAACTCTTGCCTTTTGGACCTGCTCAGACCCAGTTCCCCATATTGCACTTCCATTTTATAACAGAGTGTGGCTGGACATGTCCAATTTTATGTCTCAGTGAATTAGATAACACAATTCATGACTGGCAGCGGAGATCACGTACTCAACTTGGAGACCCAGAGCCATTTGCTTCAGTCTCCACCAGGATCCAGGAGCCAGCCAGGAGCTGTTGTGGTTTTTCTGTTTTGTTTTGCTTTGTTTTAAATACATAAAGTCGTTGGTTGGTGAAAGATGACAGAACTTCCCCTAAAACCTTCTATTCTCCTCCTGTGGTTTGTACAATATATATTCTTAAAACTCATTTTATTTGTTTATTCTTAAATATTTTAAAGTAAATCAATGCATCTTGATATCACAACCCCAAATATCTTAGCCTGCATCTCTAAAATTGAAAATGTTTTCTACTTAGCCAAATGAACTTCACTGTACTTAGCAAATTAGAATTCTTCAATATCATTTCATACTTGGTCCATATTTAAATTTCTTTAGTGGTGCAAGAAATGTTCCTTTTATTGAACTTATGACACGTGCAACTTTTCTCTTGGCTTGACGCTTTTTAAATGAAAAGTTGGGGGGAAAAGGCACAATCAGGTAAAATTCAATTAAACTGTCTAAATTACATACCTAAGTATCCAAGCTTCAAAGAAAAGCAAGTAAATGTAGGATACGGTAGTTAACTCTGGGGAGAGAGTGATTTCACAATTGGAATCATGTGCTAACGGGGAGCCTTGGAAAGTTGGCAATGTACTATTCTTTGACCAGGATGAGGGTTATGTAAAATTTTCTTTATGAGTATTCCTTAAATTATAACCACAAGCTTATGCATTTGAAAACAAAGTTGTGATATAACATATGAATAATTTTAGTATATTAAAACATAAGATTATATCAAAATATTTTGGAAAGTAAACTGACATGCAATTGTTGAGCATTATTATAATGAATAAAAAGAAAAGAATAGAGCATTCATAGCATCTTGATTGATAGTGGTCAAATCTAAATAAAGGTGGCTTTTGCAATGTGTATTGCTTAAGTTCAACCTATCAAAAAACATTACTGAGGATCTATTCTTGAGGAGAGCATTGTAATAATGACATTTTTACATAAAGCCATTGGCCTATATCATAATTTATGACCATAAATTTTAAATCCTGTTCTGTCTGGTATTCTAAATGCATTATAAAATTATTATTACCACAGTTTGTTTTGACAAATGTTCTAACAAAAGCCATTTGAAAATTTTACAAGAGGACTCAGGAAGGAAGTTTTACAGTTATAAAATATTACTTAAAAACTAAAAATTTCCCTTCATTGTCAAAGACCAATGCACATACTAATCTCTTGGTGAAAAGAGCATGCCCTAGGCTCTCCCAGGGAGTACAGCTACAGAGTGGCTTAGCAGGTTGCAGATAATAGATCATTTCAAGATTTCCATTTACATTTCCCTAGAAAAATGAGTGGGAAATATCAGAAAGGGCCACAGAACATGAGAGACTCCTAAGTGGGAAACGAACTGGGGTGGTGGAAGGGGAGGTGGGCGGGGGGTGGGGGTGACTGGGAGATGGGCACTGAGGGGGGCACTTGATGGGATGAGCACTGAGCACTTCTATATGTTGGCAAATTGAACACCAATAAAAAATAAATTTATAAATACGCTTCAGACTCACATCTCTATGGAATCCTGGGGAAGATTTCTCTTTCTCAACTTTTGAAAATCAAGGCCATCATTGAGTATATGCTTAGATTTGTCAACCCAGCAGATGATAAAAATATCCCTTCCAACTGCTTGGATCAGCACATCAAATCCTGACTCTTTAGGGGTATAGCCATAACAATGGGTATTTGGCCCATTTGAGCCTTATCTTTCATCTCTTTTCAAACTGCCTTAGAATTTACCCCCAATTTCTCTCTAGGCTCCTCCTTGATAGGGAATGCTGAGGTCTTACATATTTTTTATCTATAGGCTATCTTGCTCTGAGCAGTCCTTCTATTTAAGCCTCCTAGCTATGCTGATTTCTATAACTGCCCAAATGTAATAAGAGATAGTAGAGATAGTGCTGAAAAGAACCCATATCAGTTTGGGAGCAGGTACACCAAGTGTAGTCATGGAAAGGCTTTTATGGAAGTCCCCCTACAGGCAAAGGGAATTTAGTGGAGCTTCAAGACTTTTTGATCTTGCCCCGATGAGCCCAGATGTCTCTGTGCTATGTCTTGGGGTCCCACTTCTTCCCCTCCTCTGCCCTTAACTCAGTGTAGGAGACAATGAGGTCTTCAACTCTGCAACCCTTATAATCTGCCCTGGGATCAGCCCATAGTCATATCTACCCTGAAACATTAGAAGTCAAAGCATCACTTCAAAGCTTTCATAGATACCTTCCGGTCTTACACGTGTTCTTTATTGAATGCCCATGGCCTTTAAGGGTCCCCATGTATGCTAAGACCTTATTATGAAGCCTGAAGGGTCCACATCTTTATAATCACGTTGTGGCTATAGTGACAATATTTTACCTTCTCACTTTAGTCGAGCGTACCAATGATAACCTGAGTAGTTATGATTCCACTACTTGCTGTAGGTTACCATGTTCCTCACTCACTCCACCACCATCAAGGAGATTCTACTACTTCAAAACAAAGAGAAATGTCATCCAGGAATACCACTTTGAATTCCTGTTCCTTGAGACCACTTTATTTAAATCTTCTTTGGTTTGTTTTAAAATTTTTATTTATTTATTCATGAAAGACACACAGAGAGAGGCAGATGGAAAAGCAGGCTCCTTGCGTGGAGCCCAATGCAGAACTTGATCCCAGGCCCCTGGGATCACATCTGAGCCAAAGGGAGGTGCTTAACTGCTGAGCTACCCAGGCAACCCAAAATACTCTTTGAATTACTATAAAACTGTGCTGTTTTAAGCACTAAGTCTGTGGCAATTTGTTACAAGTATCAATAGAAAACTAATATATCCACTAACAGGTACTATTCCAGGGCAGGGTCATCTTCCTTTGTTTCACTGAATGGCTGGAGTATAGTTTACCTAAAGGGGAAGTTTAAATTTTTTTAGTTTTGTTTTTATTTGATGGAGATATAGCTCTTGACAAATTCTAAGAGGGACTAAAAAGTATTTTTCATCATAAGTTGTTTATACTTTTTATTGAGTGCTTATTATAAACCTAGCTCTCTCTCTCAATAAAAAAATTAAAAATAATTAAATACATACATACATTTTAATTACAACCCCAGAAATCATTACCTTGAAAAATTACTATTACTCTTCCCTTTAAAACTATACAAAGTCTTGAAGTGATTAAGATACTTGCTTAAGGTCATGGAGTTAATATGCACCAGAACCAAAGGCTAAGTCCCAGAACTGTAGCAATTCAAAGTCCACGCTCATTTCATGACACAATGTGGCTTCCACAGAGCCAACGACATCTTACTCAAAGTCCCTTAGCTAGATCATGCTGAATTCTTCTTTTAGTGTATCAACCAAGGAATGTATACATAATATTAAAAATTAATGCCTACTGAATAGGATATGGAAAGAGAGGGTGTCAATGAGCAGCCCATTTATCCCAGCCCTTACTTTCAATTTACTCACCTCAGTTTGCCCCAGTAAAGAGAAACTTTTAGGGAACCAGACACATGCAGTAAACACAGAGTCTAGTCTCTCAATTATTGCCTGGATCACATTAAATCAGGTTGAATCTAATATGGGGGCTTCCAGGCCTATTTTAGGAATTACAGGTCAAAGAATGGCTGTTAAAAATTGCAATATGATTAATTCATTGACAAGGAGCTCAAAGTATCACTTTCTATCTATGAACCACGGAATTGGAATTCACATCCTAGAAACATTGGCATACATGTTTATCAAAAGCATATTCCCACCTATAGGCTCAGATGAACATCAACTTGATGTTATTAACAATGACAACTATGAAAGTCTGTTTTACTAACAACTAACTTTATTTGAGCCTCCCCAATCCCCACATCCATAGGTTTAAAACCTAAAAGAATGAACTAAAATACCACACGCTACAGAACCTTGTGGTTGAGATTCTGGGACAGTGTTTTCTTATCAAAATCCATTCATTTCTCAATAACATGCTCTATATTTTCCTTCTGTAATCGGTCTTACACAGATAAGAAAATTGAGTTCACAATCAGTTTTTACCCTTTGAAATTGTATGGCTCTGCTGTTATAAATAACCAGCATTTCATTTCTATTAGCAAGAGCTTACAAGTGATTGACTCTGAATGGTCACCTGCATAGAGGATTGTCAGAGTGATTTCTTCAAGATGAGAAATGAGCTGGGCAACCCAGCTCACCCAGGTGAGTGGGCCACCGAGGCCCCCATTCATCACATCCACATGCTGTTACCATGTGGTCTTCATGCCATTAGCCCAAAAGGCAGGACCCAAAACACCAATGTTAAGTTGCTAAAGTGATGTCAAACAAGAAAGCTGGTTAAGATGTAACCACACACAATTAGAACTAGAATCTAGGAATCAGGACTCAGACCAAGAATAAGTGGCCCTTTGTCAGTACAAATAGATTTTTTTTTTCAATAGCAAAAAAGCGCAAGAGTGACACTTGGTGGCCATTACAGGGCATCACAAAGGACTAAGCCATAGGGAATAAGCTCCTCACTAGCCTCGCACTGGGGAGTTTTGTTTTGTTGTTTTGTTTTGTTTTGTTTTGTTTTGTTTTTACTTTTTTTATTTAAATTCAAATTGCCAACATATAGTATAGAACTATGCTGTTTGTGGAGGAAAAAAGACCCACATTTGCAAGAAGAGTATTATTCTTGTTCTGGTTAATAGCTAAGTATCAGAAGTGACACCACACCACAGCTGTTTTGAATGAATACAAGTTAGTGTGTCCAAAGAAGGATATTTCAGGAAAAAGAAAATAATCTTTAGAACATGAACTCAGGGTCATCTGGGTGGCTGAGCAGTTGAGCGTCTACCTTCGGCTCAGGGTATGATCCCAGGCTCCTGGCATTGAGTCCCCACATCCGGCTTTCTGTGGGGAGCCTGCTTCTCCCTCTACCTATGTCTCTGTTCTCTGTCTGTGTCTCTCGTGAATAAAAAATTTCAATCTTAAAAAAAAAGGAACACGAATTCAGGTAGCTATTAGGAGTCTGGGCAAAACTTTTCTATGACAAACCACAACTTTAAATAAAGCCATTATCAGCCTCTGTGCAGAACTTGATCACTCATTCCAACACACAGAATTTAACATTGTCCCAGGGCAAATGCCTCTAACCCTTGTTGAAATAAAAATAAATAAATACAAATAATAAAAATTTTTAAAACTCTCTTAGTAAGATTTCTGAGCAGGGCGCCTGCTTGGCTCAGTGGATAGAGCATGCAATTCTTGATCTTAGGGTTGTGAGTTCAAGCCCCATGTTGGGTGTAGAGATTACTTAAGTAAATACATCTTTTGGAGGGGGAGGATGGCAGAGAAAGGCATGCATGAGCAGGGCAGGGGGTAGAGGGAGAGAGAGAATCCCAAGCAGGCTCCATGCTCACCATGGAGTCCAACATGAGGCTTGATCTCACAACCCTAAGAGCATAACCTGAGCTGAAATCAGAAGTGGGCCACTCAACCAACTGAGCCACTAAGGTGACCCTTAAATAAATACATCTTTAAAAAGAAAGAGAAAGAAGAAAGAAAGAAAGGAAAGAAAGAAAGAAAGAGAAAGAAAGAAAGAAAGAAAGAAAGAAAGAAAGAAAGAAAGAAAGAAAGAAAGAGACTTCTGAGCATAACCAAGTTAATTTTCAGTCACTTTAACCACCTTGTTATCTTTTATCAGATAAAGCCCAGACCAAAGAGCCCATTTCAAAATATTTATCAGATAAGTGCATCAGTGAACAAAAAAAGTGCAAGTAAATGGAAATCAGAGTAGTTTATGAAACACCAGTCCAAGTAAGGAAGAACAACGATAAACAACTTTGAAAACATAGCTTTCAGGTGCAACAGGAAACTAGTTTCCAAAAGATATCAGAGAGGGCTACATAGTCCCGCCTCATACTCTGGAAATAGAGATGCAGGAAAATGTGTTCTAGTGAGTGTATGGGTATTTATGCCTAAGGTGAACATCAGGCACTCATTTGCTATTTGAAACAAGAACAAACTATTTCCTTTCTCCACGCTTCATTGACATTCATAAAATAATTAGATGTAGACTGGATCAGCAGTTCCCAAACTGGCATATGAGAGTATCCCTTAGAGTTCTCCCAAACCCTCCAAGTGGAGAGTGGGCATGGAGAGTTTTAGGAAAATAAGTATCAGAACCTTCAACTTGTTTTTTCTTTCTTAAAACTCATCTGCTGGAAAAGTTATCTACCTTCCTCTCCCTCACTGCCTTTTACTATAGCTCTTTATCCAGTCTGCAAGCAAAAGGCATACCTTCAATCAGCCTTGAATCTTAGATATATCTTCTCCGAGGTACACCTTCAGAGTACCAAACCAAGGGCTCAACCACTAGTTCCTTCAATCAATGGATACTCCATTCACATCATTTCATATATTTTCAATAAAATATTACATTTCATGCTTAATAATTATCAATATGTATTATCAATATTGTTTTGATCATGTGTTAACAATTATGATAACTCACTCAAAAAAACTTTAATTCTTACAACCTATGGTAACAATAAATGTTTTAAAAAATTAAATACACATACATAGTTACAGAAATGTATAAAAGGATGGCCAACATCAATGAAAGGCTTTAAGAAATAAAGTTATACTATATTCAGATAAAATTCTATGTGGCAGTTGAAATGGAAACGCAAGTTCGGGAAGAAACACTGATAATGCAAAACGACTAATTGTAAGAGAATTTTTCATGTATATTTTAAAGGATGTTAGGGATTATCAAATATCTGTTGTGTTTATATTCTATTGTAGACATAAAAAAGAATGATGTTTTATTTTTAAATGTCAAATTTTGCAACACATCAGAAATCACAGTCTTCCCATTTATTTGAACCTAGGACAAAAGAATTGTACGCCAATTTTAAAATGCGAACATTTTCCAAAATTCTGTTAGAGGGTTTGTGACCATAGAAGTTTGAAGGCCATTGAATTGGAGTATTTCTAAATCTTGTCTTTCTCCTTTCCTATCTGCTAGCTTTAATGCTTTATAAGATAGTGCAAGTATTATGTGGGGCCTTTGGGTTTGGGGGGTTTTGTTTTAAGAACACATGATCTCTATGGGAATCTAGAAAGAACAGAAGTCTGTCAACTGGGAAACTTCTGATTGTCCAGGATAGAGGACTCTGGGTCCTTTACTCTAATCAACCTTCACTCAACAATATCACTCTAACAACAGAATAGAAAATCACAAGCTTACACCCAAAAAGGAATAATAATTTCTTAAAACCCTATTTTGGGTTCCATACACAGGCTTCCCAATCTATCAAATTCTGATTCCAGTGCAAGAATGACAAGTCTTTGTCTTCTTAAAACTATAAAGAGATAAATAGCTTATAACTAGAAATGACCAGAATAATCAAATTTTAAAGCATTCTTACTAAGTGAACAGTCTTTCATATCATAACAGTTTCAGAGAAAGATGACTAATAATTGGCAACACAAAGAGGTCATAAGTACTTTGTCCATTTTATTCAGCTTCACCTTGACCTCCCTTAGAATCTAGGGTCAGGCAGTCTTTGGAGTAGCAGATCTATGGGGCCTATAAAGAGGACCACATTTTTCTTAGGATCAGTGTCAAATGGCTGCCTGCCAAGCTGCCAGTACGTGGAGTTAGAAATTCACCAATGGAAATTAAATCAAGCATTTTAGATCCATGGTATTTGTGAGCCAGCTTTGAGGAAGTATTCTAGCCCTGCCTTCAAACTCTCTGGGGTGCAGGAACAGATGGGAGAAGCAAGGGTAGGATAGCAGACAGAAAGAAAAAGCCCACAGTTTACAATGTAGCTTGGAATAGGACACTGATCAGTGTCTGGGTGGAAATAGAGAGGCCACCAAACAAAAGTAGGGAGAAAGGGGAGTCAGACACTAGAATCGCGTATTTGTTAAAACAATAAATCTGTGACAAACTAAATAACACATTCCCCACCTTGCCCAACAGCAGTCGAGAACTGTGCCTAGGTCAGTTTTCTATCCACATTATTGAGCACACAGACTGGCACAAAGTCAGTGTTTCATCCACTATGTTTATTTCCAACATACCTCAACTCCACATGTCACCGGCCAAGTGTGCCATTCCAGATCCTTGGAACTCTGAAGCTCTCACTCTCAAGGAATTGTTTGCAGGCATTTAAAAACTGCCTAAATAATTTTTACAGGGCATGACTTAACATTTTACCACTAATAAAGAATTCATTTATGAAACTCCCTCACAGAGTGATGATAATTTGTCTTAAATCTTTAACGTGGCAAGAGAAAACAAATTTAAACATTAGTTTAAAAATGGAAATGAGCTATCTAGAAGTGAGTGGAATCTCGGTCTCAAATGATATTAGAAATGGCACGTTATTGCAACAAGTTACAGTAAATAGAACCTCTGCCTGTGGACAGTAATAGTAGCCACCAATCATTGCCCATTTGCTACTTATCCAGCACCGTACTAAATCTTCATGACAATCCTGTAAGTACTGCTATCTCCCTTTAACTGGGGAAAAAACAAAGCTAGAGGAGTTATTTGACCTGTCTGTGGTCAGAGAAGTGGTAACTGAGAGACAGGGTTCACAGCCATTTGGAAACCTTTAGAGGGATTCCAGAAGAATCTCCAGCCCTGAGATTCAGGGGCTGTGAGCTAATCTCCCAAGAGCCACAAGAATGGCTTGCCCATAAATGGACCGTATAGCAATGAAGAGAGCTGGAATGAGCAGTGTGGGTGTCAGCCCTCTGCAGCTGAGCCCTGCACTGTTCTGTGTGAGATTTTACTGCATATTAAGACTCCAGCAACTTTTAGTGTGGGGGACTGCTATCTCATTACACATTTTGATAGGCTTCCCACTGTTCAGCTCTCCATTAAAAGCAAGTGCGATATACATTAACCACGCTTCTTTAAATCTATCCATAATTTAAGACCAGCCCAATTGGACCTGAAAGATTTTTAACTGTTCAGTTGCCAGATTTTTGGGGTTTTTTTAATGACTTTTTGGGCAAAACCTAGAATAATGCAAAGCATTTTCTGCATTCAGAAGCCTACGTGATGGTTGGGATTTTAATTCTATTTGTAAAATAAATTGCTTTTCAAAGAAGTCTTTGGGTAACATGTTCAATACATGTCAGATTTCTCAGAGTTTTACAACATAATATCCTTGTTTTCTGTGCCTGTCTACTGCTTTTTTACATAAAAGAAAGCAATGAGATTCAGCTCTTGAAAAGCACTTGCTCTTGCCACAATGCTCATATAGGTATACCCTGTAGCCCCAAATTCATCATTTAAAGTGTATAAATACTTTCTTATAATCATAGGATTGGAGGATCTACTGCTGAAAGTACCAGGTCAGCAAGTAGTTAGTTAGTTAGTTAGTTAGGAAAGTGAGAAACAGAAAAGGAGTGGGAAGGGGCAGAGAGAGAGAGAATCCCAAGCAGGTTCCATGCTCAGCGCAGAGTCCAACATGGAGCTCAACATGGGGCTTAATCTGACAACCCTGAAATCATGACCTGAGCCAAAATCAAGAGTGGGATGCTTAACCACCAAGCCACCTAGCAGTTGTGTTATTTAAATGTACCAGGTGGCAAGTATTATTTAAATGTTCTAGGAAACACCAGGCTAGATTCTGAAGCAGAAAAAAACAATTAGCAAATGACTGAAGTAGGAGAACCAAACATTTGGTATTAAAATAACTTGGCTGACACAGTCTGCTTTTTCACCCCAGAGCACGCCAGATCTAGCCAGAGTCACTGAAGAAACTTCAAAGTACAAATACAGCTAGGGCCCTTTGTGAAATAAACGCAAATGGAAAGAACACCTTTTTTTTTTTTTTTTCAAAAATATATAATGTATAAGCTTGCAGTTGTCACTTGTCCCTTTTTCCTGATGACGCAGTCAGAGACATATGTGGGTATGTGTTTAGTTCTGTGCATGAAATTTATCCTGGAAACCTGGCCCAAGATTTAGCATCTCGACACGACTCCAGAGCAATGCTCTAAAGCATTGCCATTTCTTCCCTGTGTGACCTGTGTGACCATGGAAAAGCCACTTAGATAAGGTACATGTACTTCCTGTAGAAGGTTGCTTTTTTTTTTTATGAGGTATTAAGGAACTATATTTAGGACATAGAGCAGGTTTTACAAATACTACAAAAAAAAAAAAAAGCAGCTTGGACATGAAAACCCTAGGGAGAAAGGAATTGCCCGTGAGGGACTGGGACACAGGACACAGAAGATGTACATTGTGTGACACTCCCGAATATGCTCACCACCCTGCAGCTGCCACTGGAGCACACACCGCAAAGTCACTAAGACTTCAGGGCATCAACATCTACCACCTCCCTCCTTCCTGCAGAAGGTTGCTTTGAGAATTCAGTAGAATACTATACAGTATATCTAACACTGTGACCGGTGCGCAGAAAATGCTCAATAATGTGTAATAGCAGTATATGATTAGACTTCATTAAAAAAAGAATATAAATCTATAAATTCAAAAGATTGGTCATTGGGGTCAAGTAGATCTGCATTCAAATCTAAACTCTACTCCCTCCTGTTGATGTAACTTTGAGAATGTTACTTAATCTCTCTGAATCTCCCTTTCCTAAATCTTTTTTTTAAATGGAGACATATTTGACATATAACGTTCTATGAGTTGCAAGTATACAACATAAGGATTTGATATTTGTATATGTCACGAAACAATCACCACGATAAATCTAGTTAACACTCATCACCACACAGTTACACATTTTTATTCTTGTGATGTAAATTTTAATCCTTCCATTGGGCTGAGTAAACTTACAGTTTGTGATTACTGGAAAAAAACAGATAATACAAATCAAGTGTCTAACAATACAATGGTGACACATAAGAACCAAATAATGGTCTGTTGCTGGTCAAGGAGGTTGAGGGCCCCAAATGAATGAATGTCTCTAGCTCTGAAAGAGCTTCTATCCTTATACCCTGAGAGGAAACACAGCAAAAGAAGAGAAAGAGCAGGAGTAAGAAACAAAGAAATGCTGAAGCTTATGGACGCAAAGGTTGAAAGAGAAAAGGAGAAAAAAGTAATGGAGAGTTTGATGTGTCTGGGTGGCACAGTCCATTGAGTGTCTGATTCTTGGTTTCAGCTCAGGTCACAACCTCAGGGTTGTGAAATGGAGCCCTGGGTCAGGCTACATGCTCAGTGGGGAGTCTGCTTAAGATTCTCTCTGCCCTTCCCTCCTTCTAAAATAAACAAATTTAAAAAAAATAATGGAGAGTCAAGGTGTGTTCTAAAAGTAAGGAAACAACTCAGAGATGATGAACTAACTCAACTTCATTTGGCCCAGACCCATTTTTTTATAACACCCTGCAAAGTGAGGGAGGGTTGTCATGGGGTGCTGGCATTAAGGGTTGTGTTGTCTTTACAGAACATAAAAGCACTAATACAACTAACTCAATGTGTGCCTGCTTTTTATCATCACCATAGTCCAATGTGGGGTATAAACAGATCACCAGATTTTGGCCTCTTAAGCAATTGATCATTCCACATTTTGTGTTTGCCCTTATGAGAAATGTCAGGTGTATTATATTTAGTGAGTACGTTTCCTTTTCTCTCGTATTCAGAATAATTCCGTGGGTAATATGCGAAGGTGTTTAAGCCGACTGCTGAAATACTATTTCCTCATATGAAGACATTTCCTTTGTATGGACTTTACACGAGCATTTTATACTAGAATGAAGACATTAGAGACATAATGTGTCACAGCTTAACAAGACTGTCACCAAGAATCAGTCCGAAGTAGTTTGCACTCTCAGACAGCCAGTCAAGCAGTTAATGATGGAGCAAATCCCCTAGTTAATTTGTCAACTGAAAACTCTGTAGTTAGGAGCTTCATATAGCACATCGCCTGCATCCTACTCAACAAACTGTCACCTAAAAAATCCCAGAAATGGCTGATGTGTAAAAATCCTCTCCCTCTCCTTTCAAATGGCTGCTTTCTGAGAAAAAAATGGTATTCCTGTCAATGCTTTTCCATGCTCCAGTGACAAGGCTGATGGACAACAGGTGGAGAGAGACCAACAGCTTGCCAGCCTACTCAGTGTCCTTGGAAAACCCAATGCAGTGAATGAGGACATTCCCGCCACCATGGTGAGGGACCCGCACCAGGGCAGGTAAATGGGAACATGTCCAATGCATAACTGACTTTTTTGACCATTCTTACTAAATTCAAAATGCCACAGAGTCAAAAGCACAATTTAGCCATAAAATCACTCCTAGAAAGTCAGCATGTATGATCTTAAATATTTCCAAGGGATCAAATGACAGAGAGCAACAAGGGGTCTTCCCACCATCTTCTGTGGGTAACATGTGGGTGATGCATGGGAAGCAGAATGAGTCCATGACCAACTAGATAAACTGGAATGTCCCTACTGCTTAGAGGCCCCACAGTCTGGACTTATGCCTGTCAATACCTGAATTTGTTTCAAATGTGTTTCCAAGTACTAGGAGCAACATACAAAGGGATGGGGAAGACACTGGCAAACAATGGAGGGACAGACGAGTGGTTGGGTTGGATATAAAATAACTCCTAGATTCAGTCTTGAAAAAAAAAAAGTGGGCTTAGTAATGACAAAAATGCTAAAATTCATCTTGCTGGTTACAGAAGCTGAACTCTGTGCACTTCATCTAAAGCTTTCTCTTCGTTTCCTTTTTTTAAATCGAAGTATGGTTGGCCTACAATGTTATGTTAGTTTCAGGTGTATGACATAGTGATTCAGCACTACAAAATACTCCCCACAGTGAGGACGGTCACCATCTGTGACCTTAAAAAGTTATTACAACATTTTGACTATATTCAATATAGGTTGTACTTTTCATTCCTGTGACTTATTTACAATTAGAAGCTTGTACCTCTTTACCCCCTATAAATATCCCCAATATCATCCATCCTCCCATCCCCTCTCCCTTCTAGCAACCACCAGACTCTTCTCTGCATTTATCACTCTGTTTCTGTTTTTTGATCCATTTGTTTTGTTTTTCAGAATCCCTATATAAGTGAAATCATACAGTATTTGTCTTTCTGTGTCTGGCTTGTATCACTTAGCATGATATCCTCCAGGTCCATCCACATCATTGCATAATGGCAAGATTTCATTCTTTTTTTATGGCTGAGCCCTATTTCATTGTGTATACATACCTTATCTTCTTTATCCATTCATCTGTTGATAGGCACTTGGCTTGTAAAGCTACTTTCTTCCTGTGCCACTTTTCTGGGGAAGCTATCTGAGAAATTCAATCAGCTACGTCTATCACCCAGCTCAGCGTCTTGGAAAAATAGTCTTGGAAGGGACATAGAGAGCATCTAGTCTAATAGCTTCCCTTTTAAAAGGAAAAGTAAGGTCAGAGCAGTAAGAGGCTTTCCCCCAAGGTTACAAGTTAAACTGGAGGTAGAACTGAGGCCAGAAGCATGTCCTGATTCCTCGAGCAGTGACATTTCTCATTACTGGGGATGCGACAATGAACAATGAAATGTGCTGCTCAGAAATCACCAGACCAATTATTCTTGTTACAAGGCTACACTGGAGTTTCCCTGTGGAGGGTGTTTTAGGACTAAATTGGGAAATGGCATTTTATTCCTCCCTCGAGAGGTCTGTTATAAAGACCTGTTCTGACATTCTGATTATTCAGGGGTCTTCATGCTCACTTCCAACCCTGGATTTCACTCTGGGGCAACTCCCCAACGGTCCTTGACCCTGCTCACAATCACATTCTCTTATGCTGAACTTACCTGTCCTGAGCCCCCTGCTCTCAAAGCCTCAGCAAACATTTGGCTGGAAATCTGATAAATTAATCTTTTAAACTCGCACCACGAGATTTCTTAACCTGTCTCCACCTAGCTGACTCTCTGGATCAGGCGGCCCTGTCCATCCTCTCTGAGCCCTCAGCATACTGAGGATCTGGGTGTGTGGTCTGTGTGTTTGCAGTATCCTGTGTATGTGTGCATGAGTGTACCTGTGTGTACACAACACCTTTTTTGACAACGACTATATAAGGGACAGTGAGAATTTCTCTAATATATTTCTGGTTTCACGATGTGTTCTTAACCAAAAGCATGAACCCAAAATAAAAACAGCTAACGTCTGTGTACTATTCCTTTCCCTTCACATCTTGCCAATAATTACTAAAAGTTGGGGGATCCCTGGGGGATCCCTGGGTGGCTCAGCGGTTTAGCACCTGCCTTTGGCCCAGGTCGTGATCCTGGAGTCCCGGGATCAAGTCCCATGTCGGGCTCCCTGCGTGGAGCCTGCTTCTCCCTCTGCCTGTGTCTCTGCCTCTCTCTTTCTCTCTCATAAATAAAATCTTTTAAAAAAATTACTAAAAGTTAAGGTTTCCGAGACTTAAAATTTGATTGCTTTGTGATGGAACACATTAGGTCTGAATGGAAGAAATCGCTTGCTGACCATTCATTGTCTTAACCAAGCACATTCCCTATCTGGAGCTATCTTTCTCAAGGAAGTACTATGGCATTTATATCATCCAGGATTTTTTTTATTATCTGTTTTATATTTATTTTCATCAATTTTGCTACAAACATTTTAATGTGTTGAATTGCTTCCAACACTTCATTTTTCATTAGGATAGTTAAACATTTTTATTTCTGCCTTTTATTTCAATTCTCTGGATTTTTATGAAGTACCAGGAAAAGCACTTTTACTTCTTGGGGGAAATGTCTCCTCAATAAGCACCACATTGATCATGTGTTGAATTCTGTCTACCTGAGCACAAAGCAAATTAATCCCGCTCTTGGGGATTATTGACAGATTGGAAGAAAATATAAAAACAGTCTCCTGGGAAGCTCTGACTTATTAGTGCTTGCTGAGTCAAGATCATTTAATAAGTTCAGAACCAACTACTTGTCTTCAGTGAACCAACAGAGTCAAACAGAAACTCAAACACTCCCTAGACTTTAAGAAATGCTGCTCTTCTCTCATACACATGCATTTTTAAACATTTTGAGAATTTTTTTTAATGTTTATTTATTTTTAAGTAATCTCTACTCCCAAGATGGGGCATGATCAAGAGTCGCATGCTCTTCCAACAGTGCTGGCCAGGCACCCCTGGAGAATCATTTTAGACTCACAGAAAAGTTACAAATATTGACAGAAGTTCCTATGTACCGCATATTCAGCTTCTCCTAATGCCAAAATCTGACATTAGCATGGTGCATTTGTCACGACTAATGAGCCAATATTGACGCTATCTTCAACTAAAGTCTGTACTCTATTCCTATTTCCTTAGTTTTTAACTAATGCGTGTTTCCGTTGCAGGATCCTTTTTAGAATATTTAAAATAAATATTCTATTTATTTATTCATGAGAGATACAGAGAGGCAAGCAGAGACAAAGGCAGAGGAAGAAGCAGGCTCCCCACAGGGAGCATGATGTGGGACTCAATCCCAGGACCCTGGGATCACAACCTGAGCCAAAGGCAGATGCTCAACCACTGACCCACCTAGGAATCCCCCGTTGCAGTACCCTATCCAGAATATAAAATTACATTTAGTTGACATGTTTCATTCACTCCTCTGAACTATGACAGTTTCTCTGACTTTCCCGTGTTGGTAATCACTTTGACAATTTTCAGTGGTACTGGTTAGCTACTATGTGGAATGTCCCCCAATTTAGGTTCGTCTGATGCTTTTCACATGATTAAAATGGAATTGTAGGCTCTAGGGAAGGAAGATCACAGAGGTCAAGTATGACTCTCACATTGTATCAAGGGTACATGCTGTCAACATGACTTAGCACAGATGATGTGAACATTGATCGCCTGGCTGAGGTGGTGGCTGGCAGGTTTCTCCAGTGGAAAGCTACTCCTTTGGTTCTTTCCACACTGTACCATTTTGAAGGAAGTCACTATGAACAGTCTACACATAAGAATAGGAAGTTTTGCTCCATCTTTTCAGGAGGGCTCATCTATATAAATTATTTTTAGTTCTATGCAGAATATGTGTGTATTCTCCTTATGTATCCATTCAGTTATTAACTTACATCAGTACAGACTCATGAAAACTTATTTTATATTTTGTGTTATAATCCAATGTTAAAGCATTTATTTTTTTTCTCCTCAAAGTATTCCAGGTTTGGCCACTGAGAGCAGCTTTAGCTAGCTCTTGTGTCCCTTTGATATACTCCCACCAAGTAATTTGTTTTTTTGAGGACTTCCTTTCTGTTGCAACAAGATGCTCCAACATTCTCTGCCCCAACCCTAAAATCAGACATTTCTCCAAGGAGCCCTGTTTCTCTTTGCAGGAGGATGGTAGTGAAAACCAAAATCTGTGTGTTGGATTTGCTTATTGCCATTGAGGCAGCACTGCTTCTAGAGTCTGTCAGATAACAGAGTAAGAAATACTATGTATATATACTAATCCAAGTATATACACATATCTATATCTATCCTCTGATGGTCCTATTCTATCTCTCAAATGTTGATTCCCTTCCAGAACTGGCTGATTTGAGAAAATGATCTTGTGCTTTTGGATTTTTTTTAACATTTGCTAAGAGTGCACGATTTTTTATTTATTTAAAGATTTATTTATTTATTTATTTATTTATTTATTTATTTATTTGAGAGAGAGAGAGTATGATTTGGGGGAGGGGTGGAGGGAGAAGCAGACTGCCTGAGGAACAGGCTGCTCAGTGCAGAGCTCAATCCCAGGACCCTGAGATCATGACCTGAGCTGAAGGCAGACATTTAACCTACTGAGCCATCCAGTTGCCCTAGAGTGTATAATTTTTATTTGAAGAGTTGATTTGATAGGAACTACTCAGTCACAACCAGAATTAGGACCTGTTTTCTTATCTATAACACGGGGAATAATATCCATATGATTCATGGTTCCTTTTGGAATTTTATGTATATAAAATAAAATAATACATATAAGAAATGTTTATGAACTGTACAGTACCATACAGGGGTAATTGCACAGATAAGAAAATTCAGGCCCAGTGAGATGAGCTGACTATTGAAATCACAGAGCTAATCAGTACCAAAACTAGGATAACAATCTATGCATCCCAAAACCCAGTCTAGTCCTGTTTCAGTCGTGCCATGCAAATATCCCCTTTTGCAAAGCTTGTCCTCAAGGCACAAGAGAGCCACCAGATGTATCCAAATTTGGTGAAATACTGAGTCAATTCAGTGTTTCAAAATTAGCCACAGTGGTTGTTTGCTTGAATAGACTATTTGACCAGTGGCTCTAATAACAGATTACAGAAGTATTCAGAGAATCAGAAATGGCAAGCTATGTCTTTTGTTGGCTGAACAGGAAGTATAGTATCTCAGAGGTAGGAGATGCTCATAAGTGGTCCTTTGTGACTCTTCACTTCCCTCTGAACATCCCATATCCTCTTTTCCAACTCCAGGCTGGTCTAGACCCAATATTCCTAAGAGGTAAAATGAATGCCTTTTCTTTTGCCTTCCCTTATTTTATATTAGGTACTACAGATTGAAAATAAAGTTTCCTTTGAGTGAGATTATGTATTACTTTATTTTTGCCTATTACACCAGCTAAGATACCACACAGTCTGTGTGGGAACAGGGATGGGAATATGGGGTGTCTTTTCTTGTGTACTCCTCCAGCAAGAAAGTCACAGGGAGCGTCCAGATTCTCGCTAAAGCTGGTGAATTACTTCAAAGAACTTGGGTAAAACAAGAGGTGAATGGCAAAAAGAAGAAACTTTTTAAGAGGCTGTTCAAAGAACTTATGTTTTACCAACATTTATTATAGAAGGGCCTTGAAATCTTCAAATTGGATACTAAAATCAATGGGGATAAAATCTGCGGAATGTGAACAAAGTCCCTTAAGCAGTTACAAACTTTAAAACCCTTTCATTTTTATAGTTACCAGCTTAGTGCTAGTGTAGCTTTCAGCTAAGTTGTGCAGCCAATGCAAACCTTTCATCTTTGTCTAAATAATTCTGCACCCTTTATTGATCCTGCTCAGAACACGTGACTACTTACTTAAAGACCTTGTGTTTGGGAGCCAGACTCCCAGAGCAGGTTTACCAGGGTTGTGTTTGGCCAGCCCTGAAATACCATGCAAATACCCAGGCAGACAACTGGATACTTGGATTTCCTAGATCAGTGTTTTTCAACATGTGCTCTACGTACTGACAATGTCAGAACCTCCAGATACTATTTCATAGAGAAATTTTTTTTAAGACTTTTTAAATTTATTCATGAGAGACACATAGACAGAGGGAGAAGCAAGATCCCCATAGGGAGCCTGACATGGGACTCAGTCCCAGGACCCCAGGATCATGACCTGAGCCAAAGGCAGATGCTCAACCACTGAGCCACCTAAGTATCCAGTCCAGATGCTATTTCAAATGAAGATTCCTGGGCTTCAGACAAACTATAGTATAAGGATCTCTTGAGGGTAGTGCAGAAGAGAAACCCATATCTTTAATATGGGTGACAAGCCACTGTGATAACTAACATTTCCACATGAGATCTTGTGTATAATCAAGGATAGGGTGTTTTGATTGTCGTATTGGACCTTTGGAAATGTATTTTCAGGAAAGAGTTTGGTTTGGAGCATGACTACCTGAAAAGGAGCTCTGACTTTCGAGGTGTACATATCAGTTATGAAACTTTTCTATTTGCCAGTGTACCCCATGCTGATATGCCTTCTTTAGAAGAACACATGACAGCCCTTGTTCAGATGAAATTTGAACAAAATCCAAAATTCTTAGAAAATACATTCTGACAAGTCTTTATTTTTTTTCAATTTTTAAATTTTATTTAAATTCAATTATTAACATATAATGTATTATTGGTTTCAGAGGTAGAGGTCAGTGAATGATCAGTCTTACATAATTCCCAGTGCTCATTACATCACATGCCTTCATTAATGCCCATCACTCAATTACCCCATCCGCAGACCCCCCCCTCCCCTCCAGCAACCCTCAGTTTGTTTCCTATGATTAAGAGTCTCTTATGGTTTGTTGCTCTCTCTGATTTCATCTTGTTTTATTTTTTCCTCTCTTCCCCTAGGATCCTCTGTTTTGTTTCTTATATTCCATATATGAGTGAGATCATATGATATTCTGATCTCTGATTGACTTATTTCACTTAGCATAATATCCTTTAGTTCCATCCATGTCATTGCAAATGGCAAGATTTCATTTTTTTTGATGGCTAAGTAGTAGCCCATTGTATATGTATACCACATCTTCTTTAGCCATTCATCCTGACGAGTCTTTAGGCATTCATTCATTGAACATGTAACTATCAAGCACCTATCGTGAGTAGCCATTGTTTCTGGCAAGAGAAATACAGTAATGAACAAGACAGATAATGTCTCTGGCCTCGTGTAGCTTGTATTTTAGTTAAGAGACAAATGCCTACATATATACATGCAGACAAATATACATACAGGTTTTCACCACTGCTGAGGAATAAAGGAAAAGGATGGTGACTTTCAGAGTGAATCAGATGTCAGTGAAGGAGAGAGATTTAGCTAGAACGTTGAGAACAGGACCATCCAAGAGGTTTAATCTGAAGAATGAGTCTACCAAACACTTCAGGCAGAGGGAACAGTAAACATAAAAGCTAAAGACATGGAAAGGAGGTCAGTGTAGTGAGAACTCTGGTGACCAAAGGGAAGCAAACTAGGACACAAGTTTTGATAAATAAGAAGGTCAGTCCAAGGGCGCCTGGGCGGCTCAATCAGTTAAGCATCTGCCTTCCGCTCAAGTCATGACCTTGAGATCCTGGGACTTAGCCCCACATTGGGCTTCCTGTTCAACAGGGAGCCTGCTTCTCCTTCTCCGTCTGTCCCTCCCTGCTGCCTGTGCTCTCTTTCTCTCTCACTCTCTCTGTCAAATAAATAAACATTTTTTTAAAAGATTTTATTTATTTATTCATAGAGACACAGAGAGGGGGGGGGGCAGAGGAACAGGCAGAGGGAGAAGCAGGCTCCATGCAGGGAGCCCAACGTGGGACTCCATCCAGGGTCCCCAGGATCACACCCCAGGCTGCAGGTGGCGCTAAACAGCTGCGCCACCAGGGCTGCCCAATAAACATTGTTTTTTTAAAATTTGCAGAAAACCAACAAACCAATCTTTGCTGGGAGAGCAAATAATCCCAAAGGCTAGGGCTTAAATTCTCTGCAGCATCTCACCCACGTTTTACCTAACTTAGCATTCTTACTCCAGTTTTCTTTGCTTTTATTTTTTCACTGATCTTCAACACATCTGTGGCAACACATACCCTTCTTGGAACTAACTGCATGAGCGAGCTCATGGGTTTCCTCATTCATGAGTTAAATAAATGTAT
This sequence comes from Vulpes lagopus, assembly GCF_018345385.1. Taxonomy (NCBI): domain Eukaryota; kingdom Metazoa; phylum Chordata; class Mammalia; order Carnivora; family Canidae; genus Vulpes; species Vulpes lagopus. The sequence continues at coordinate 127,577,661 of NC_054830.1, forward strand.
GATTTTCAAACAAATCATACAAATCATATATTTGCAGTTGGTGAGATGGACAAGAGGGGTTCACATGGGGACTTAAGAAGATCATCGGGTACCTTTTGGAGAGTGGATATAAAGGAGAGATGGTGGCAATGGAGGGATTGCTAGAAGTCTACTGCAGTAGCCTAAGCAAGAGATGAAGGCAGGTGGAAGAAGGGAGATGTCTGTGGAGACAGAAAGAAATGGATCAAGTTGAGAACAAATTTTTTAACCATCTATTTACTGAGGCTTTGATTGAATGGGGCTTATGGTAATACATCAGCTTTGACACAGGAACAACAGGGCGTAATCAAGAATGAGGGGCAATCAAGAAAAGATTCTATTAGATCATGACAATCTTAGGAGGGAAATCCAGAATATGAGATGATCTTGTAGGATGTGAAACACACACTCTATGACAGGTGAGAAATAATGCTTTTGGGTCCCTTCTTTTTAGTCCTACATGGAATGTCCAAATAAACTGAGAAGATAAAAATAAAATAGAAACTAAGTTGGTCAGAGCAGAAACAGGATGCTTATTAAAGTTCAGTGTTAGAGTTTAAAAACAGACTTAAATAGACTGTATTAAAAGCATGAGCAGAAAAAAAACAGTAGGAGTCTCAAGAAGATATAATAAAAGTGCTTCAGTGATTGCCAAGGTTTGTAAGCAAGAAGTCCATTTTACTTAACATGTTTAGGAAATGTATAAACCTTCAACTCAGCATTTTCTCCTGGCCATGATTTTCAGAAACAAACATAGGGAAGGAACTGTGGAATCTTCCAGTTGTTTATCAAACCACTAGGAAATTCTATTTTAGAAGATTCATACAATCTCCACATCACTCTCCCCAAATTCATTTACTTTTTCAGTTGAATTCCAACACAATCAAATGGTTTTCTTTTGTATTTACTTCTTTTATCTCAGGAGCCAATTGATTCATTCCTTCATTCTACTACTCTAGTTTTGACTTTTCTGACAGCAGAGCCATAGACTATTATGAGCGATTACTCTCTGTACTAACCATATTAGAGCCATAACAAAAGAGACCTTACTCTTGTTAATGAGTTAAATTTTGTCTGTAAAAGCACACCGGCCCTCAAATCCCAGAATCTGACTTACAAATGAGAAGCCCATGTTCAGATTCAACTCCTCATGCATTAAATGTCAAAGTTAAAATAGCAATGGCAAATTATAAACACAGAATAAAGATATTCTGTCATTTTGGTGCATGTAGTAAGGAAAGCATGAACGAAAAAGAGCTCGTATATCAACAGTATCTCTATTGTCTTGTTATTGAACCTTTATAACAGGAGGCCCCAAGTGATTATTCAGGTCTGAAGGTCTGGACTTACTAGGTAACATATCCATCAAAGCCAAGATGATGAAGGATAAGCAGCTTCTTTGTGATTAATAGGTACAAGAGCACAAAACAAAGGAGATTAAGAAAGCCAATGGGTTTTATTGATATAGTCAACCTCATCTCTCACCAAGGCAAAATACTCATTCAGCCAGCAATCCACTAAGCTGCTTAGAAAAATACACTTATGCCCCAAGTAAAGACCTAACATGTGCTTGTATATGACAGCACTATTAGCAAATTCATGAAGGCCAATGAGAAATATTTGCTTAAACAAAAAATCACTATTTCTTAAGAGACCAAATCAAGATAGTATTACAATAAGGGAAGAAATTTTTATTTTATCTAGAAAACCCCTTGAGTTCAGGTAAAAATTATAATGAAGCAGCTAAAGGTTCAATCAAGAAAAAAGTTACATAACAATGCTAATCCAAGAAACTGCCTCTAGTTCTTCGTACGAATTGATTCTTTTCCTGTGTGTGAGTCTGTCTTATGGTAGCCAGATTTACCAACTAAAAATACAAAACACCCAGTTAAATTTGAATTTGAAATACACAACAAATAATTTTTATTATGTTTGATCATTTTTACTACCTATAAAATTATTTGTTATTTATCCCAAATTTAAATTTAATTGGGTTTCCTAGATTTTGTTCTGCAACTTAGTGTGCCTATGTATGTCTCGGTGTATTCAGTTTTCTTGTTACACACAAAAGCAGATAACATTTGTATATCTGATATCCTTAGAATTACAGAATTTAGAGCAGGAAAACACTTAGAGGTAATGTAGTTTATTAATTTTATTCCATAGTTAAGGAAACTGAGACTCCAATAACTAAAAGACTTGACAAGATCATAGCCAGTTACTATCCTATTTAGAGAAGGAACTAGAATATAGTTGTCCTGGCTCCTGGTTCTTTCTCAATCTAGAATATATTTTCTCTCTTAAATATGAACTACCAGTTGGTTTTTCAGTGATACATTTGGGCCAGATTGATGCCTTCATTTAGACAGAAATACCTATTTACAAATCATTTCAGTTTCTGTGTACGAGATGGAACACACACACACACACACACACACACCAAAAGGAGAGTTTCAAAGCAGCATGTTATATAGTGAGAACATTTGTTATTTGAGGCTGCCCAATATACATCCTTCCTTTAAGTACAAGCATCCAAATTCCTTTCAAGGAAGGGCCTTTCTCCCTCCTGAATAAAGTCTGATGTGGCTGTTGATTAGGGCATCCATCCTAGCCAATGAGTGAGCACATGACCAAGCTAAGCCAAGTGATAGTTGTCATTTCCCAGTCCCTTCCAACCCTCCACTTTTAATTTTGAGCCAAGAAACAAATACAATATTCCTCCACCCCCACCCTACTCCAGAAAGCAAGATGGTTTCAGGTTATTTATTGCAGTGAAGGTGACTGGGCAAGACAAAAGAGCAGTTCATACTTGCAAGACCCTTTGGAGTTAATCATTTCCTTCTATTTAAAGCCTGTTCCTTCATAGTCTTCCATAAATTACCTGCTTAGCTTAAAGAAGCAGAGTTGGTTCCTACTGCTTGCAACCAAGGAACTGTGATTGACACACAATATTTATATATTTCAAAAATTGAATTGTAATGCTGGCATGGAAAGAACTTTTAGAGTCAAAGGCAATCCATGAGCTAAGAAACGTAAAAGAAAAAATACTGAGTCACTGAGATTTAAAGTATATTAACTTTTGACTGTGTGGGTGTAAAACTGATCTGAAAAAGATGTCCAACTGCACAAAATCAAATGTAAAATTCGAACTGTTATGTAGATTGCCATTAATAAACTTCCAAGGACATAAATACTAAATATAAATACATAATAATGACTATATTATCTATTATTTGTAATAAATATAAATACATAAATACAAAAATCTAAATATAAAGTTTTTAGAAGAAACAAAGGAAAAAATTGCTTTTACCTGGGGTTAGGCGTAATTTCTTAAAAAGTCACAAAAACCATGAAGCATATAAAGAAAACACTGATAAATTGGACCTCACCAAAACTGCAAATGTTTGTCCTTCAAAAGACACTGTTCAGGAAATGAAAAGACAAGCCACAAACCACAGATGGGGGCGGGGGGATGGTGAAACTTTGCAAAGAATGTATCTGATCAAAGATTTGTACCCAGAATATTTTTTAAAAACTCTCAAAACTCAAAAATAATAAAAAATGAGCAAAAGATTTGAACAGACACTTCACCAAAGAAGATATACAGATGGCAAATAGCCCATGAAAAGAAGTGCAACATCACTAGTTATTAGGAAAATGCAAATTTAAACACAAAGAAAAATATCTCTCAACCAAGAGGATCCTAAGGATTCATGACAACTTAATGCAATTTGGTATTCTAGATAGCATCCTAGAATAGAAAAAGGAATTTGGAAAAATCTAAAGAAATTTAAATAAAGTATGGACATTATCAATACATACAATAGTTATGTATGTACATACAACTATGGACATTATCAATATCATACAATATTGCTTTATTAGTTGTAACAAATATACCATACTGATGTAAGAAGTTAATAATAGTGGGAACTGAAAGCTAGGTATATGGAAACTTTTCGTATTTTCAGTTTTTCTGTAAATCAAAAACTGTCCTAAAAAATAAAGTCTATTTGAAACACACATACTTATTCAAGTGGCTAAAATTAAAAAGATTAACTATACCAAGTGTTGACAAGGATGTGGAGGAATTAGCACTCTCATATACTGCTGGCAGAGATATACAACAATGTCGTAAAACAGTTTGACAAAACAAATATCTGATTACAAAAAAAAAAAAAGACTTGTATCCAGAATATATTTATTTTAAACTCTTGCAATGCAACACTAAGAAGATAATCCAGAAAAAAATGGACAGACTTGAACACCTACTTTACCAAAGAAGGTATACAAATACCAATAAGCACATGAAAAGACACTCAACATCAATACCTATTAGGAAGACACAATAACCACAATGAAATATCAATACATTGCATAAATGCCTACATTTTAAAATATTTATGGTACCAGCTACTAGTGAGGGTGCAGAGCAACTAGAACTTTCATGTACTCTTGATGGAAATACGAAATAGTATAATAGCATACACCATTCGGGAAACAGTTGGCTGGTTTCACATGAAGGTAATTTTACATTTACCATATGACTCAGCATTCCTCTCTTCTGTATTTATCTAAGATATAGAAAAACATATGTCCATACAAAGACTTGGAGGTGAATGTTCATAGCAGCTTTGTTCTTAAAAGCCAGAGACTGGAAACAACCCAAATATAAATCAACAAATGAACAGATTGAATGTGTAAACAAACTGTAGTATCACCATACAATGGAATATTACTTAGAAACAAAGGAATGAACTACAGATACAAGCAAAAATATCAATGAATCTCAAAACCCTTATACCAAGTGAAAGAAGCAGGGTAATAGAAGCTATATACCTAGTATTTCATCCATATGACATTCTGGAAAAAAGGTAAAACCATAGGGAAAGAAATCACACCAATAGTTATCAAAGGCTGAAGGATGGGGAGAGGGAGCTGACTTGCAAAGGGGCCTGCATGAGTCACTTTTTGTGCTAATGAAAATATTATAGATCTTTTTTTTTTTTTACTGTGCCATGTACCTTCATTACACTGTGCTATATGCATGTTCTTTTTTTTTAATAATAAATTTATTTTTTATTGGTGTTCAATTTGCCAACATACAGAATAACACCCAGTGCTCATCCTGTCAAGTGCCCATCACCCATTCACCCCACCCCCCCGCCCTCCTCCCCTTCCACCACGCCTAGTTCATTTCCCAAAGTTAGGAGTCTTCATGTTCTGTCTCCCTTTCTGATATTTCCTACCCATTTCTTCTCCCTTCCCTTCTATTCACTATTATTTATATTCCCCAAATGAATGAGACCATATAATGATTGTCCTTGATTATAGTGGTTATACATTTGACAAACTCATCGAACTATCCACATGAAAAGGCTAAATTTTATTATAAGTGAAGAATACCACCAAATACCAACCCCTCCCCCTAAAATTGAGGCAAACATTGGAAAGAGAAAGAACGTGTTCCAGGACAGATATTTAAAGGAATCTAACATGTCTGTGAAAATATAAAGGCTTTCCCCAGGTATTAAAGCTGAAGGACTCTGAAGCATAAATAAAAATCTGTGTGGTAAAGGAAGGGAGTAACAGGTGTATGCAGAGAGTATTCAAAGTAGGGAGTGTAGTACACAGAGAAAACTAATGGTGGCAAGAAATATGGCACACCCCCATCTGAAGAAATGACAATTAGCTACAGGGATGGACATAGAAGCAGTGCTAGACATAGACAGGAACAAAATTTCACAGTCTCAGGCATAAAAGATGGGATACAGGTTTCCAGCTTACTGAGCTGAATGGACAGTGGTAATGTCTCCTAAGGCAGGGACACCAGCTTTGCAGGAAAAGATCATGAATTTGTTCTTGTATATATTGAATATAAGGTTCACCAAGGTGTACAAATATGATGAGGAAGGTAATTGAGAGTTGAGGTTAAATTATATTAAATTAATTATAGTCAAGCTACCTTGACCTATAAAAGCCAACTCATATGTTTGGATCCAGTAAGTTCCTGGAGCTCCTATCCAACTGAGTGATGTTATTGCATATATATATATATATATATATATATATATGCATATATATAATGTATATATATATAAATTATGCCTATATATATAAATGATGTTATTGCCTATATATATATACATATATATATATATATAAAGCAACACTGAATATTCTTCAAGCATAATTACTGTAGCAACCATGCTTCATAATAGCCACTTATGAAGGATATAGAAGTTTCAAAGTTGCACATTATGGGAAATACTTTTTATGCATCGTGTATTTTTGGCAGTAGTTATTAATCATTTTCTTTCGAGACAAAGTAATTATGATCCATCATAGTAGTTGATATAAATAACCAAAGGAACTTGGAAAAGAAGCAATTCACCATTGGAGATTTGCCAAGAAATAAACTCTTCAAGTACAACTCATGATTGCTTCTCTGAAATCAGTTTAACTGCTTCGACAAGTCAGAGTCTAGCTTCTGCAACCACAAATAATCTATCAAATTCTTTCTGCTGTAATATCATATTGTTCAAAATTTTGCCAACTACTATTCTACTACAGGTATACAAATTTAATTCTGACATCAACTCCTTAAGAAGAATAAGTTTCAAGAAACTATTACTAAAGGGGAAAACACATGTGTGACTCATTAAATCAGAAGCATGAATTCCGATCCATAAATATGCTATTTTCATTACATTGTGAAAGGTGAGGAAAACACTATAGGTCGCATTTAAACACTATTGCTCTCTTGCTCTCTCTGCTCAGAAACATCTGTGCTTCAGATGACTGAAAATTCATGGTTGAAACTATCCAAAGGTGCCAACCTATAAAATCACATACATTGATCCTGATGCAATAAGAAACTTCCGTTTGAGACTTAACTGAACTAATTTATCTTAAACGTCAACAAAGACTATTTGTCATACTATTCACCTTTAAATTTCTTTGAGACATAAGCTGTCTACCTGCTGTTCCATAATTAACAAGTAGAATTATCAAACCAAAGAGATAGCAATACTACCTAATAGTATGTATAACTCTTCTTGCCATTATGTTTACAATTTGAAATCTGAATATCTGGGTTCTTTCTCTACAGACCACCTTTTGAATTGGTCTTTTATACCTAATAAACTGGTTGATTAAAAGCTAGTTAACATCTAAATTAGTTAGCATCTAAATTTCCTTCCATTTCAAAAATTCTGTGACACTCTGAAAGTCTGCAAAAAGAGGAAATAAATAAACTCGAGATTATTACATGACTACTGCTCTTCTAGAACTTTTCTACCAAAGTGATTCCAATGGCAAAGATGAGGATACACATCTCTCCTCAATGATAATCCTATAGGTTGGTTGCAGATATAACCTAAGGCAGCTTCCTGAAGCAGGATTTTTTTTTTTTAATTTCCAGATTTAAATCTATTTTCTAGATTTAATTTCTAAATTTAAATCCATTTTCCATTTATATTCCATAATATGTCCATATTGGGTTTAACACTCTAGCTAGATCTGTTTACTGTATAACATTGAATATTCCCCCTGGGCCACTGGATAATCCACAGCCTGTTTTGAGAAATATGTACAAACAGCCGAGAAAAAGAGTCCTATGCCAGGATTGAAAGCTCAAGGTTTCAAGACTGAGGTAGGAAACACAAATGAGGGGCAACAGGCTGTGGTGACGGGGCTAGGGAAATCTCTGGATAAGCTAAAGGAACAGCTGTTAGCTCCAACCAGACTGCTACCCAAAGTGGCCAAATATTCTGATTCTTCAAGGGATGGGAAAAGATGGATTTTATATAAAACTTCTTCCCTTTGTAAAATACACTGTATACAAAATAAAACAGGCCAGCTGGCCAGATTCAGTGCAAAGCCTTCCTGGTTTTGAGTCCTTCCTTCTAACTAAGTCCTTCTAACTAAGTGAAATAAGTCTAAGTGACTTATTTCACTTAGCATAGTACCCTCTAGTTCCATCCATGTCATCGCAAATAGCAAGATTTCATTTTTTGACGGCTGAGTAGTAGTCCATTGTATATATATATATACATCACATCTTCTTTATGTATTTATCTGTCAGTGGACATCTGGGCTCTTTCCATAGTTTGGCTATTGTGGACATTGCTGCTATAAATATTGGAGTGCATGTGCCCCTTAGAATCACTACCTTTGTATCTTTGGTATAAATACCCAGTAGTGCAAGCACTGCTCCAAGAAATGAATTCAATTACACAAAAGAGACAGCGTCTCCATGGAGGATGGAATAGAAAGACATTTTCAAAGGGTCAGAGTGAAAGCTATGGACTTCTGAAGGAAACAGTGGAATTTTTCTTCCCTTCAGTTAGATCATTAAAAGCAGAAAAGACATCAATTTTTCACAGTCATTATGGGCAGCTTAGCCTGCAGGCAGAAGGCTGGATCAGACAGGCTCTGGAGACTGACTTCCAGGATGATGGGAAAGTCATGCATTTTGTGTGTGCATTTAACCTTGGGATAATGACAACATATTTGAAAACCAGGCTGAAAAGCTATGGCATATAAATGAAATATATTGAAAAGCCACATGAGTACTGCATACACGAAGCTATGGTCCATATCTCAAACCATGGTATGGTCACTTCAACTTTTTCACCCGTGTGAGAAAGAAAAATATAGGAGGAGCTACCGACATTCAGAAGCTGGCCTGGCACCCACAGCAAGACTGTGCTATTCTTTGTTTGTTTAAATTCAGTTACTTAACATACAATGTATTATTGGTTTCAGAGGTAGAGGTCACTGGTTCATCAGACTTATATAAAACCCAGTGCTCATCACATCACGTGCCCTTCTTGATGCCCACCACCCAGTCACCCCATCCCTTCACTCTCCACCCCTCCAGCAACCCTCAGTTTGTTTCCTATGATTATTAAGAATCTCTTATGGTTTGTCTCCCTCTCTGATTTCATCTTGTTTTATTGTTTCCCCTCTTCTCCTAGAATTCTCTGTTTTGTTTCTTAAATTCCACATATGAGTGAGATCATATGATATTCTGATCTCTGATTGACTTATTTCACTTAGCATAGTACCCTCTAGTTCCATCCATGTCATCGCAAATAGCAAGATTTCATTTTTTGACGGCTGAGTAGTAGTCCATTGTATATATATATATACATCACATCTTCTTTATGTATTTATCTGTCAGTGGACATCTGGGCTCTTTCCATAGTTTGGCTATTGTGGACATTGCTGCTATAAATATTGGAGTGCATGTGCCCCTTAGAATCACTACCTTTGTATCTTTGGTATAAATACCCAGTAGTGCAGTTGCTGACTCATAGGGTAGCTCTATTTTCAACTTTTTGAGGAACCTCCATACTATTTTCCAGAGTAGCTACACCAGCTTGCATTCCCACCAATATTGGTCATTTCCTGACTTTTAATTTTAGCCATTCTGATTGGTGTGAAGTGGTATCTCATTGTGGTTTTTGTTTGTATCGCTCTGATGCCAGGTGATGTCTGTATGTCTTCCTTGAAGAAATGTCTGTTCATTCTTCTGCTCATTTCTTGATTGGATTATGTGTTCTTTGGGTGTTGAGTTTAATAAGTTCTTTATAGATTTTGGATACTAGCCCTTTATCTGAAAGAAAAATATAGGAAGAGCTACTGACATTCAGAAGCTGGCACCCACAGCTAGACCATGCTTTTCTTTTGTGGAACATTAACAAGCTCATAGCATACCAACCTCAGACAAGGCTACTCTGAGACGACATATTCAATGAGAAAAAACTAGGCTACTACATAATTTTTTTCTAAGCAGACACAAAAATCAAGGTCACTGTGCCCACCCACCAAATATCAAGCACCCCCCCCTTCTTGGCTAAGATAACAGATGGTTACTTCTTTACCTGTTAGAACTCTATGTTCGTTCCAGTCTAGAGATAAGATTTAGATACTCAATCTCTCAAGAGATAAGATTTAGATATCCAACTATAGAATTGCCCCTGCTTTCTGACAGTTAATTTAGAGGAAAGCCCAGTGTCCTCAGGTCCTCTGCCCAATCATCCAACTCCTATAGTAGATTTCAACATTCTTGCACTAAGACATCCATGGTTTCCCCATGGTATGTGTTCTCCCTTGTTGCAACTGGTAATGAACCGAACTCATTTTACTACCAGTGTGCTCCTGCTGGGATCTGGCTTGAAGGACATGAACACATGTGAACACTCAGCATGCTCTACAACACAACCAACCCATTTGGGTCAAACGGTAATGACTTTGAAGAAGCTGAAATGATTCTCCCCAGCCATAATGCACTTTACCTGCCCGGTACTTCATGCTATTTCTGCTCCTTTCGTGGTGCTTGATTAGGCAATTTTTCAGTCTCTGATGAATGCAAAAGGTTTGCAGGCCTTTCTGAGATTCATTATTCAGGCAGCAGATAACCAATGTTTACACATTTACTTTTATGCAAACTTACTCAAAAAAACCAACGAGGTATAAACATTCCTCTTAAAATGATCAAATCACAAGCATTTGTGATTGTATTGTGGGGGAAACAAACAGACTTCAAGGAAGGCAGTGTATGATGCAATGTGTTCTGCACTCCCTTTTGGTTGCATAAAACACAAGCAATTACATTCCAAAATGCTATTAAGCATGGCATTTAACAAGAAAATATATTCTGCTTTGTGTGACTTCAGAAGACAACAAATGGACTCATGTCTAGAACAGGATGTAATCTGGCAAATTTGCAGTCACAAAGGAATAATTACATTCACTTTGGGTAAATGAGTGTTAAGACAGTGAAATGTAAAACCAGGACACCCAACCTTATTAGAAGCTTGCAGGTTTTCCCTGACATTCATTTGGGTGTCAACTCAGAGGGAGGTATACAGACATTCACTTCCAGTCTGAAATAATTTCAGAGTTTTTAAACATTTATTACAGATTTTAAAGCAGAACTGTAAAGATAAAACCAAAACAACAGCCCATAATCCTGCTGACCAAGTAAATGTACAGAAGCCAATCCAAACAAAATGGAAAGTTTACAAATAAAACATCTATTCTTCCTTCTCATTTCAAATTGTTTTCCCCAATGTTACCACTGTTAGTAATTTCTATGCATCCTTCGAAAAAGTGAAAAATGTTTAAATCAGATATCATGACACACTCAGAAAGATAACTTAAAAAAAGGAAAATGTAGTGTAATTCCAGACTGATTGATTTATTTATTCGTGAGAGACACAGAGAGAGAGAGGCAGAGACATAGGGAGAGGGAGAAGCAGGCTCTCTGTAGGGAGGCTGATGCGGAACTTGATCCCAGGACCCCGGGATCACGACTTGAGCCAAAGGCAGACGTCCAACCACTGAGCTACCCAGGTGCCCCTGTGATATAATTCCAAATGCTGGTCACTGCAGAGAAATCAAGACTCACATACACTGCCAGTCAAAATGTAAAATGGTATAGCCACTCTGGGAAATTGTTTGGCAGTTATTTATGCAATTAAGCATGGACTTACTCAATGACCCAGAAATCACATTCTTGGGCGTTTATCCCAGAGAAATAAAAATTTACACTAATACACAACACACACACACACACACACACACACACACACATCTATATGTGAATATTCATTGAAGCTTTATTTATAATTGGAAAAACTGGGAACAGGATGGTTCAATAAATCCTGGTACATCCATATAATAGAACATACTTAGTAATAAAAAGAATAAATTAACTATACATGAAACAACCTGAATGATTCTCAAGGGCTTTACACTTAGTTAAAAAAAAATAATCCTAAAACATTGCATACTATATGATTCCATCTATATAACCACCAAAAATGACAAAACTCCAGAGGCTAAGAACATATTAGTGGCTGTCAGAATGGGTGGAGTATAAAGGTATTGCATGATGGAGATCCTTTGTGCTGATGGAATCAATTCTATACCTTGATTGTGGTGGTGGCTATACAAATTCAATATGGGATAAAACTGCATAGAATTATGTGCACAGAGAGAAACACACACATACAGAAATGTATGTAAAAATAGTAAAAACTGAACAAGATCTGTAGCATTGCACTATTGTCAATTTTGTGGGTTTGATGTGTACTCTAGGTACACAAGCTATTACCACTGAGGGATGATAAATAAAGGGAATGCAGGACTTTCTACATTATCTTTGCAACCTCCTGTGAGTCTATAAAGATTTCAAAATAAGATGTTTTTTAAAAGACACACATAGCCCAACAGTATAGATTGGGATGCTTTTGGCTACAAATAGCAGAAAATTCTAATTCAATAGGCTTAAAATAATAGAAATATCCCACCATCTCATCTAACAAGAGTACAGAAATAGGTTAGCTCTGGGAATAATTAAGTGTTCATCAACCCAGGACCCAGGATTTTTCCATATTTCTACTGTCATCTTTGGCACATAAGCTTGGTCCTTTAGGCTAGCTTGCATCACAGCCTCAGGATGGTTATTAAGGTAGTATTATCAGATCTGGCGGTAGAGGGACCATTTCCAGTTAATATCTATTTCAGTCATAGAAACAAACATTTCCCAGAAACTTTCTGCTAACTTCCTTTCACATCCCATTGGCAAGGTCACATACCAACTGCTAAAGCATATTCTGGAATTAGGAGAGTTGGCGAGGAGAGTCAGGATGGGAGAAGGGTATGCAGGAATGGAACCACCACGAATCACAATCCATCCTTGGGGCTTGAAACGAATGTCTACAAGTAAGAGTTCAATAAGTTAAGGCACACGCACACAACAAAATACCATACAGCCATAAAACATGAACTAGATACTTATGGGTTAATATGAAAAATTCTCAAAACTCTAATAGGAGATGAAAAAACAAGGTATAGAATCACGTAAATAACACGGAGCAGGGATCCCTGGGTGGCGCAGCGGTTTGGCGCCTGCCTTTGGCCCGGGGCGCGATCCTGGAGACCGGGGATCGAATCCCACATCAGGCTCCCGGTGCATGGGGCCTGCTTCTCCCTCCGCCTGTGTCTCTGCCTCTCTCTCTCTCTCTGTGACTATCATAAATAAATAAAAAAATTTAAAAAAAAATTTAACACGGAGCATTGGGTGAATTTCTTTTAATGATAGCAAACAACGCTGGGGTATGGACTGAATGTTTGTATCCTCTCAAAATTCCTATGTTGAAATTCTAAGCCCCAGTGTGATTATACTAGGAGGTGGGGAACTTCGGGAGGCAATTGGGTCATGAGGGTGGAGTCCAACCATCTCTGGGCCAGGAAATAGGCCCTCTCTAGACACTGGATCTGCTGACACCTTGAGTTTAGACTTCCCAGCCTCTAGCACTATGAGAAATAAATGTTTCTTGCTTAACCCACCCAGTCTGTGGTATGTTTGTGAAAGCATCCTGAGCTATTGACCAAAACTGGATATATTCTAATTCCAGAATTGGAATTGCTGTTCATTTTCTCCTTTAGAACCTCTATTTTGGGATCCCTGGGTGGCTCAGTGGTTTAGCGCCTGCCTTCCACCCTGGGCATGATCCTGGAGTCCCAGGATAGAGTCCCACCTCAGGCTCCTTGCATGGGGCCTGCTTCTCCCTCTGCTTGTATCTCTGCCTCTCTCTCTGTGTCTCTCATGAATACATAAACAAAATCTTTTTAAAAAATAAAATAAAATAAATAGAACCTCTATTTCATTCAAGAAAGCATATAATAGGGCAACTTCCCATATATTTAGTAGTACCCAAGCTATTCATTATTGCCAATTTAATAGATTTAAAAGAACACTCACTAGTGTTTGAATTAGTCTTTTCAGGAGCACAAGCATGAGCAGGGGGGGGAGGTAGAGAGGGAAGGAGAAGCAGACTCCCTGCTGAGCATGGACACCCCCCCCCCCGAAGTGGGGCTTGATCTCAAGAACGTGGGATCATGACCTGGGCTGAAGGCAGATGCTTAACCTACTGAGTCACCCAGGCATCCCCTAAGGCCTTTTTTAAAAAGATAAAATTTCAAGTTGGGCCCAGAGGCTCAGTGATCCCATTTAGTGAAGCCCACCTCTGCTTACCCTGCAGCTGTGCCAGGTACACTGACCTTTTCCCTTAGAGCCCACCATAGCTGGCACATAGCACTATGGAGTTAATTATGACCTGAGATGGTCCATTTTGGTAATGTGTTGTCATTTCCAACTAAATCTCAAGTTGCTTAATCATGTCTTACTCATCTTGACACATACATTTTTTTGAATGAATGACTAAATTAATGAATCCATTTCCACAGAAGGAAATACTTCCCATTCTGTTCTCCGTTATGAACCATGACAAGCACAATACAGTGCTCAGCTGATAATGGGTCTATTTGTCCTGAACTGTGAAGCTGAGGTCTAATTGGTTTCAGCCACACTGCTGGCTTCCTAAAATATTAAGATAATGCTTTCAAGCACCCCATATTGTCAATTTATATCCTATTTAATGAGAAGCCTATCATTTTTACTGTTCCCTTGAGTCCTCTGTTAATAATCATTCAATTTTTCACTCAACATTCTAGAAAGCCTAATCTATTGTTGTCAAAACCCACACAGACCTGATACTTTGTACACGAGCTATGTTGTACATGCAGGAAGCTTAGAAGATTTTACACGGACCAACATGATTTTCAAGCCATCACTTGAGTGTCTACCAAAAATTACTGCCCCATTTAAAGAGGGATTCAAATAGCTTTGTCTTGAATGAATCGGTGGCTTGGTATGACCCAGCTTTCATTTTCTATGTCATGATTTGGTTTAATTTAATATTGACTGAACAAGCTGAGTAAATATAAATTGATTTTTTCAGGGATAATGCTTGGATCATTTGGCTCTATATGTGGCTTATACCTATTAGCCATTAAGGAGAGAAATCAAGAAACAGAAGTGAAGCAATGTTAGACTCATTGGGGAATCACTGGTCATCTAATATGTGTGCAGAAACTGACCTTGTCAAATTAGCAAAGGAAACATCAAGTGCTATGGAATTTAAAAGCGACATATTAGATATTGGAGCAAAGGTATACCTCAGACCAGTTGACTTAGAAAGAAAGCTTATTATCAGTACTTGGATCTTTCCTTTCAATGTCCAATCTGTTTGAAAAAGTACAGTAAAGGGCTCCTGGGTGGCTTAGATAGTTAAGTATCTGCCTTTGGCTCGGGTCATGATTTCCAGGTCCTGGGATCAACCCCAGCATTAGGCTCCTGGCTCAGCATCCCTGTCTGCTTCTCCCTCTGCCCCTCTCTCTGTTCATGCTCTCTCTCTTTCTCTCTCTCTCTCTAGATATAGATATACATATATATATTTGTTTCAAATGAATAAATAAAGTATTTTTTAAGTACAGTAAAATTTCTGATGATGTCATCTGGCTAGGAAGTGTGATACCATAATGATATATTCTAATTCAAGCACTCTAACTTGAGAGAGCCATCAACAGCTGGCATCTGGAAGACTACAGGAGAAGTCAAAGGGTCTAGAAAATATGCCTTTGACGGAATAGTTCATACAGCCTGCATGTTTTGCCAAAAATATAAGACACTCACTTTTTGCTTCCAACACAGCCAAGAAGTACAGACTGGACCTGATCTTGGCAGATAACAACTATAAACTAGGGACATAATACAAAACAAGGTAAAGTAGGGGCACCTGGATAGCTTAGTCAGTTAAGAATCTGACTCTTGATCTCGGCTCAGGTCTTGATCAGAGTCATGAGTTCAAGCCCTGCAGTTGGCTCCATGCTGGGCATAGAACCTACTTTAAAGAAAAATAAAGAAGCAAAGCAAAGCAGAAATGATCTAGCTACAACAGAATGAATCAAAGAAGGGTTGAATCTGGGCAGAGTCACTTGGAAGGAGGAAGTTACTGTGTGAGTTACTCATGTGTAAAGTTTCTGGCCATAGTCAGAGCCATGGATTTCTCCAATCATAGCTTTCTCTTTCTCAAAATACACTATGGTGCCCTATATCCCATATAATAAACTCAAACCTTTCCAATTATTCTTCAAAGGCCTTTGTGACAAGCCCTGACTGCCTCTACAACTTTGTATTCTTTCATTCAACAGGCTTTCAAATTTCTGGGCTCCCCTTCAGGCCAACTCCTTCTCTTGGGCACCGGGGCACATTTCCATTTGCAAGTTCAAGAACATGGTTTCTCTACTTGACCCCTTTCTTGTCTGCCTCATTCCTTTTCTCCCTTAGTCCTGTATCCTTCCAGCTTGGCTCCAGGTCTTGGATCCTCTTCATAACAGAAGTCATTTTGAAGGAGTTTTTTATAGTCTTTCCATTTTGTTTCTCTTCCACCAATCCCAATTATGTCTTATTTCTCCAATCCCCCACTGCAGCTGCTCTTGCTAAGGTCACTAATGACTTCCCAGTTACTACGTCTAGTGACTGATTCATAGTCCCCATCCTACTTGAACTACCTACTACCTTTTGTCACATCTGATTGCTGCCTCCTCTTTCCAATACCTTATTCTATTGCCTCCTGGATGCCACATCTTCCTATGCTTCCTTTTTCCCAATAGATTTTCCATCTCTGGCTTCTTTCCTGGATTCTTCTTACCTTTTGAATCTCTAAAGATTTTGAATCCCTGAGAGTAATTCTTCCAACTGTTCTATTCCTACACTCCCTTCCTGGATGATCTCCTCTAATCCTAAGGTTTTAAATAGCATCAATACAATCAAGGATCACAAATTTTTATTACCAGACCTAAATCTTCCCTGACCTTTAGTCTGTAATAGCCCATTGCCTGTTCAACATCTCCAATGGGGATGTCCAACAGATGTCTCAGACATTGCACATCATCAACTGAATTCCTGTTTCCAACCCCATACCCACTCTGCTTCCCAACATGTTCCTCTGGTGATCATCCCCATCTTGGTAAATAATAACCCTGCCCCTCCTGTTGGGGTCAAGATCAACATCTTAGCAACATCCTTCATTTCATTATTTCTCTCACACGTCAATATCCAAGTAATCAGCAAAACCTACTGGCCATACCTTTAAAATACACATCAAACCTGATCTCTTCTTACCACCATCCTAGACTGAACTTCATTATCCATAAACACTGGAGCCAAAGAAGCCACGGTTTGAAAACACCTTCCACCATCAACAAAATGCAGCAGAAAGGACTTGGTGTGCATGAAATATGATGAAACATATCACAGTGGAGGGAGTACCTCCCAAGAAATTAGATACCTAAGCCCCTGCTGTCACAGATGCTTGTGAATCTGAGACTGCCCTTCATTTCACTTTTCCCACTGCTAGCACTATACTGGTTCATTTACCACAGTGTATTATGTTTATACCTGGGTCTTCAAAAGGTCAAAAGCATTATTTCTTTCTGATGGGACTGAAGTAGGTGTTTCGTAGGTGCTTGTTAGGACAAAAGTTGTTTTTGAAGGTTTTAGTTGGACTGGGTGAGGAGCCTACTGAATTAGGACTAGAATTAGAAGCTGAAACTAAGACCAGTGTAAGGAAAATTTCAGTAATCCAGATAGAAACCTAGGGAACCCATGCATATGGTGATTGGGAGATAAAGGCGCTCATTGTGTAGATAAGTTTCTGTTAGAAGTGACAAGGACTGGATAAACAATTTAAGCATAAAGGAGGAGCCACTGGTGACCTTGATGTTTCTACCTGGGGAGAATATGTGGACAGGACTGCCATTAGTTAAGCAACGGAAAGCAGAAAGATGAGGTCTGGGGAGTGTAGGATTGGAAAAGTAATAAGATTCATCTTAGGTCTGTTTTATTAAAGTGCTTTTGAGCACTCTGTTGAAAATACTCAATAGTAACTTGGCAAAACAAGTGTCAAGCTGGGTTATTGATGGCAACTAACCCTGGGGCTGGATGAAGCTGGCTAGAGAGTGTGCAAAGAAAGAGGAAAGGGTGGTCCTAAATTTTGGAGAACATCTCAGGGGCAAGTGGAGAAATCAATACATGTGAGATAGAAAGAGTGTACTCAGGGGACAGGAAGAAAACCAAAACAGTATCAGAAATCAGTGGGGACAATCCTTCAAGATGGAGGGAAGAGTTATCACCACTAGAGCCCACAAAGAGACAAAATGAAACAAGGACTAAGAGACAAAAACTAATAATTTGCAGTACATATTTCAGTTCTGTGGCCCAATAAAGAATTCAGATAGCAAAGCAATGTACAAAAGAATGAAATGAAAACAGATGCACTCTTTCCAGATGTTTTCTGATGTCGGGAAGGAGAGAGAACATTAAATATAGAGGCAGCAAAAAATATAGAGAGAACGGGAGAGAGGCAGGATCAATATATATATATATATATTTTTTTTTTTTCTTGGCAGGAGAGAGACTCAAGCATGTTTCTAGGGTCCAAAGAAGATGAAATCAACAATAGCTAAACATTCCAAATGGGGGAAAAAACAAAAAACAAAATTCCAGAGGAGACAAGGTTTTAAAGTACAAACTGAAAAAAAAGAGCATAGAAAGGAAAAAAGGGCGTATCATTCATTCATTCATACCTTCCCCCCCCAAAAAAAAAACATTTATTGAGCATCTACTATGTGTCAAGCACTGTTCTAGATGTTTGCAGCACATCCATGAAGAAAACAAAGAAAGCTTAGATCCTAGCAAGTTTGATAAGGAGGAGGGGACATAAAATAACAAAGAACACTCTAAAAATATAAATTACAATTTGTTAGAAGATACCAAGTACCATGGAATAAAAACAGCATCGTAAGGGAGATTGAGAGAGTCAAAATAGGGGATTGGGTTGCAAGTTTTTAATAGTATTGTCAACGTAGAGCTTATTCAAAAAGTAAGACAAATGAGGGGATATGCCATGTGTTATATGAGCAAAAAAGAAAGGATGGGCACAGGCATAAATATGGAAGAGGGGACAAAAAAATTGTATTTTAGTATCAGAGAAACAAAAAGATAAATTAGCTATCAAAGGAAGAAATATTGCTACAATTTAGATATATTTCTTGTTGGGAGGAGCCATTAAAAAGAACTCCTCTCTTTCTCTGGGTGTTCCCCAGGGAGCCAAGCTAGTATCTCTGGCCTCAGTGTATTCCACATATGATGGTAGTAGGGTCACTGACAGGTCAGGAGGCCCATGATTAATTAACAGGATCTGGAGGTATTTGGCTCAGTCGGTAGAGCATACAGTTTTTGACCTCAGGGTCATGTATCTGAGCCCCACACTAGGTGCAGAGACTGCTTAAATAAATAAACAAACAAAAAGAGGACCTGCTTCCATCAGTCATAGCCTAGAGAAGCTAACGTTCCAGCTTCACTATTACAAAAGAGCCAAGCAAGGAATTCCATAATTATTACTCATACTCTCCTTATTGATTTGTTCGGTCAGCCATAATCTACTATTAATATTAATTTACTCAAAGTGTTCATGCACATAGTAAATAAGGCCTCCAGACTCACATGTGAAGCAAATCTAAATAAAATTACACACTACCTAAGGAATTCCTCTTTCAACTAAAGGCAGCAACCCCAACAAAGAAAAATCTGCCTGGTTGGCAAGGAAGTTTTTGAGGTTTCATAAGTATAAGAGAGGATGACTGCATACTTTATATGTCCAAATTTCTCACATGTTCTGTATTTTCCAGGACCAGTACAGTGTGGCTCCCAGTTGAAAATTGCATCGTTTTCACTGTACTGATAGATACTCAAGACTTCCCACAATGAAGACATCTGAAAGATGAAAACTCAGATGGCCACAAAGTCATTGCAGAAGCTGAGAGGAATCTCCATGCACCAGGAAAAGTGACAGGGTGAGGCTGACAAAAGCTATTCTGATCTTCCCCCAGTCTGAAAGAAAGCAAAGAGATGGTGTATCTCCTCCACCAACAGGGTCCTCACCAGGGACTCGGACTCTGAAAACAACACTTAAATATGGTCTGTTGGTCCTTAATTGTATTCCTCAAGGAAGCAGATCATGGCCCTCTTGGTTGTTTATATCCATTCAAAGGCAATAAATCATCAGGCCAAACTTGAGGGGTGAGGAGGCATGTGCTGACAGTGATACAGTCTAATCCAGTGTGTGTAGACCCTCAGTGAGGTGCTGTCATTGGACATGGAAATTCCTTGGCAGAAAAATCCCTGGCAGTGGTTCGCCCTGTAATTATAGCTTCTCATGGACTGCATCTGTTTAGAGTGTCAGACAGCCAAGAACTGGGAGCAAGGGAGGCTCCCACCTTAGTACAGTCAGGCTGCATTACACAAACACCTGCTCAAAGTTAGGAATTTGGATGGGTGCTGTCCACATCAATCTCTTCTCTCAACAGTAGATTTGACAAGGGGATTTGACCGGTACTCAAGGTGACAATGAATAAAGCCAAGGGAATTCCACACATCTAGTCTTTTGACAAAGATAGAGTCTAGATATTTCCTGCCTTGTTGGAATAAAAGTGAGAAAAAAAGCTTTGGACCTTTGAGAGTATACAGAAAGGGAGAGAAACATTCTCCTAAAGATTCAGAGTAATAGTGGGTGAGTGAAATGACTTATCACAAGAAATAGACAGTTATTTTGGGAAACATGTGTCCCTAAAGGACCCAAGAAACTATTGTCTATATAAAGAAAAATCACAAGAAGCAAAAGGCAAATTGCAAATACAACAGGGTAAGTTGCAAAGATATTCAATTAGGGTAAAAAATGAGCTTCATGCATTGCAAAACAGTAGAAAGAAATGAAAATTCCACCAGATGAAGTAAAATCCTCACTAAAGAAAGAAAAAGTAGTAGTGTCAAAGAATTTAAAATCATAGATGGGGGCGGGGGGATCTCAGGGAAGTGAGTCAAAGCCTAGGAATGGAAATATGCCTTTGTTGATAGAGAAAACATTGAAATAGGAGGTTTGATAGAAATAAGAAGGGAGAGAGCAAAATCCAGATCATATTTCTAAATCCCACCTGTCCTCATATCCCCATATTCGTTCCCATAGCCTCCCATATCAGAAAAGTATAATGGAAGTAACACCTCACTCTCAAAATATCATTTGGAGAGAAGGAGAAAACAGACTCCAATTAGGTATGATGAGTGCCAAGGAGAATCAACCCACATTGTGTCGGAGTATAAAGAAGGTCTGGACAGAGTCGCTCAAACATGAGCAAGAGGAAGAGCAGAGGCATGGCATTTCTGTAAGTTTTCTGTGCTGAAGGATGTCTTCCATTTGCCCTCCTCCCCACCCTCTCTCTCTCCACCTCCTCCTGCATGCCCTATGCCCTGGAAGGTTGACCTTTATGCACATATGCCCTCTGTCTTCCCACCAGAAGACCCTTGAAAAAGATAGGAAAGGAGAAATTAAGATTAAGGTATTCATTCCCACTTCTCTCATATGACTTCCTATGACCATGGATAAGCTTGTCTCTCTATAGTAGGCCACCATTTCTACCAGTGGGCTTTGCAGTAGCTCTCTTCTCTGGCATCCAAGAACCATGCCCTCATTTTGTCTCTTCAGGTCTGGGGGTAGGAGTGGCTCCCTACTGTTTCTGGCTGAAGGGTGCTAGCTTTTGTTGGTTTGGGCATCCCTTACTCCTGTCTATATTTTTTCAAACAGTTTCTTTAATAAACTCCTTCAATTATGCCTGTTTGCTTGTATCATTCATTTCCTGCCAGGACTCCGACTAAAACATATCCTAGTGCAAATAAAGTAAGAGAAAGAGCATGCCAAAGAGAGAGAAATCACCTGGAATTTAAGAAAGTATAAAACAAGCAATAGAAGATTCATTGAATATTTTTGCAATGGATTGTGGAAGCCTTTAATTCTATGAACAAGAACTCAAGGACAAGACTATCAAGTAAAGAATGAAATTTATAAGGAGATATAAGAAATAAGACAATAAATTGATATATAAGACATGAACTATTGTCATTTATTACCAAGGTAAAGATTAATTCCAGATAGCAAAAAATAAAATGAAGCAAATTAATGATGTTGAGAAAGTCACAATGACTACAAAAGAAAAAAATACAGCAATTAGAGAAGAAATTAGAGATGTAGAAGACAAACACAATACAACACAAAGATAATCAAGTTCTCTGAAGTAAACTCAAAAGTGATGCCCAAAATATTCTAATATCTTCTAGACTTCTCTGAAATGAAGGAAAAACCAAATCTGCAGATAAAAATAGCTTTTCTTTTTAATTAAATGGGTTGGTATCAAGATTTCTGGGAAATAAACTTTAATAAGAAAAAAGAACTCTTTAGGCATCAAGATATAGAGAACAAATTATCACAAGCATGAGAAATCACATCAGCCTCAGTCTCCCCCATAGCAATAATCAATGCCGGAAGATTAGGAGACATGTCTACATGGCTAAGGGGAACAAGTAGGAACCAACAATATCATGCTTAGACAAATTATAATTCAAGTATAAAACAACAAGAAGGCACTCAAATATGAAAACATCCAAGGACAATAACCCCCACAAAAACTTTTGGAAAAAAAAAAATCGCCCATAATGAACTCCAGCCAAACAAGGAAAAAAAACTGGAAATAAAACACAGAACAAGAGAAAAAAAACTAGAAATAAAGCACAGAGCAAGAAAGAAGTTGATGCAGCAGGCTTGGTAAAAAGTAGAATCCAAAAAAATAAAAGTAGAATCCATTAGAAGATATTTGTAAATCATATATCAGACAAGGGGTTAATATCCAAAAAATATCAAGAATTTACACAACTGAACATCAAAGAACAAATAATCCGATTGAAAAATGGACAGAGGACTTGAACAGACATTTTTCCAAAGAAGACATACACATGGGAAGCAAACACAGGAAAAGATGTTCAACTTCATTCGTCGCCAGGGAAATGCAAATCAAAATCGTAATTAGGCATCACCTCACACCGGTCAAAATAGCAAGAATCAAGAAGACAATAACAAGGTGAAGATGTGGAGAAAAAGCAACCCTTGTGCACTGTTGGTGGAAATGCAAATTGGTACAGTTGCTGTGAAAAACAATATGGAGATTCCAAAAAAAATTAAAAATAGAAATATCATGTGAGCAGCGCCTGGGTAGCTCAGTTGATTAAATGTCAGACTTTTTTGTTTCAGCTCAGGTTGTCATCTCAGAGTTATGAGATTAAGCCCTAGGCTGGGTCCCGTGCTCAGCACAGAGTCTGCTTGTTACCTCTTTCTCTGCTCCTCCCCTACTCCCAAATAAATAAATAAATAAAATCTTTTTTTTAAGAAAATAAATACCACATGATCCAGCAATTCCATTGCTGTGTATTTACTTGAACAAAATGAAAACACCAATTTGAAGAGATCTATACACCTCTATGTTTATTGCAGCATTATTTACAATAGTCAAGATACAAAAACAAGCTAAGTATCCATCGACTGATGAATGAATAAAGAGGATGTGGTATATATGCAATGGAATATTACTCAGCCATAAAAAAAGAATGAAATCTTGTCATTTGTGTATTATGTAAAGTGAAAGAAGTTAGAGAAAGACAAATACCATATGATTTTACTTATCTGTGGAATCTAAAAAAAAAACAAATGAACAAACAAAACAAAACAGGAACAGACTCTAGATACAGGGAATAAACTGGTGGTTGCCACAGGGAAAGGTGGTCAGGGGGTGGGCAAAATAGGTGAAGGGGATGAAGAGAAACAAAGCTCCAGTTATAAAATAAATGTCACAGGGATGAAAAGCACAGTATTAGGGAATATGGTCAATAATATTATAGTAACTTTGTGTGGTGACAGATGGTAACTAGGCATCATGGGGATCATTTCATAATGTATAAACATTTCAAATCACTGTGATGTACACTTGAAACTAACAGGATATTGTATGTTAATAATTCTTCAATAATTTTTTTTAATTCATAGCATAAGGGCTAAAAATATATACCATCCAAATCCCCTTAAAACTTACGGACATAGGGATCCCTGGGTGGCTCAGTGGTTGACCATCTGCCTTTTAGCCCCGGGCATGATCCCGGGGTCCTGGGATCGAGTCCCACATTGGACTCCCCGCATGGACCCTGCTTCTCCCTCTGCCTGTGTCTCTGCCTCTCTCTCTGTGTCTCCCATGAATAAATAAATAAAATCTTAAAAAAAAAAAAAAACTTAAGGACATAGATCAAATAATCAACAAGTGGATCAGCACTGAGAATTCACAAGTTGGAAAGCTACTGTATAAAAGACCAGCAAGTTCCTCTCCTGCTGGAAGTGAATTCTAATGGCCAAGGCTCAACGTTGGTAATGCCATCATTCAAGGATAGTGGACAACCTCACAACCCATGTGTATTACCATACATCCAGTTTCCCCATCAGACCTAAGATTTTAGCGATTCTGGGAAACCTTGGCCATGTGAAGGGATGGTGATGGTGTAGGGAACACAACACTCTGCTGAAATCAAGGTGCTGACTCTGAAGGTGGTTGAAGCCTGAGAATCAGGCCCTGTCCCAGGCAGAGGATCCACAAATGGGAGATAGACACACCAATGAGCTTTTGGTGCTCATGCTGGGGCATGCTTGAGGGGCTTCCAACACATGGATGGCTTTCCCTCAACAATTATTGAGCTCCAGAGCTGTGCAGGGTTGGAGGTTAACAGGCTAAGGAAGGAAATCCCTGGAGGCAAAGTGGAATTTTGTGCATTCTCTTGGTTCTTAAAAGAAAAGACCTATCCAGAGGAAAAGCCATATAAAATCAAAATCCCTAGAGGAAGTGAATAATTCACACTGATGAGCTACAATTATTTTGTTGGTAAGGAGAACACACCAATCTAAGCCAATCTAGAGACTTAATATCCAGACTCAGGCCCCAGGAGAGGAATAGAAAAAACAGAGCTTTGGTGATTATGTGGGGCTAGAGTGGCACATCTGGAGATTAGAGAGATTACAAACACTGCTGGTCTTCCCCCTAGACTAATCATCAAAAGTCTCTATCTCCATGGGATAGGAAAAATTCAAAGTTAAGCCTAAAAACTTCTAGTTTTTCTTCTAGTAGAATAAGACTTCCATTGATCTCTTAGTCCTGAGACAAAAAAAAAATTGCCACACTCTCAAATGAAAGCCAAGAATAGTCACAACCTTGGAACAGGGAAAAACCTGTAGACTGGGTTTCACCCAAACTACAGCTCATATGTGAGTCTGATTTCATCTCTGGCTGAATCCAGGGAATAATTTCTGTACTTTTTTTTCCCAGTAGAGGAAAAGGTAAAGCTTCTCCAATGGCAAATAGTATCATCTGCTGTCTCTGACTTTTTTTTTTAGAGGGTTTGGGGAGGGGCAAAAGGAGAGAGAATCTCAAGCAGATCAAAATATTGGGGAAAGACACAGAATTTAATAAATGGTAATAGAAAAATTGACTATCCAGCCAGGGGAAAAATAGGCTTCTATCTCAACATTTCCCCATCTCCTGCCTCTGTATTTTTCTATGTATCCAAACACATTACTGTGCTCAAAAATAAGAAGTAGAACCCTTGGGGTGCCTGGGTGGCTCAGTGAGTTAAGCATCTGCCTTCGGCTCAGGTCATGATCTCAGGGTTTTGGGATAGAGCCTGAGTCAGGCTCCCCGTGAGGAACCTGCTTCACCCTCTGCCTATGTCTCTGTGTCTCTCGTGAGTAAATAAATAAAATCTTTAGGAAAAAAAAAAGAAAGAAAATGTTGGAAGAGACACCAAGAGTGCTCCATCTCCAGAGATGAAAAGAGATGAAAAATACAAAGAATAAGGACCCAAGGGCATACTATAGCAGAATCATCTGAGTGAGAAGATATCCCACACATTTCCCCCTCATCCCAAGTCGGACTAAGAGACAATGAAAGCATTTGCCATCAGCAAGGACAAGAGACTATAAGAGCTTATTTGGAGGATGTCTAAGTCCCCGTAGGGTTATAAATATCCAGAAAGACTGGGGAATAAATGCCCAGATCTGAAATAAGAGGCCAGGAAGAATCACATGTTGCATTATATCATAAGAGTGTAACAAAGTTGCTTGTTAAGGTCAATGTCCTAAAATCAATATTCATTAGTTAAACCAATTAGAAAATGTGATTTTTATAAAAAAAAACTGTCTCTTTCAAAACAGAAACAACCGCCATAACATAATTGCAATTAAACATCATAAATCGAGTCACCTGGCTGGCTCAGTGGAGCACATAACTCTTTATCTCGGGATTATGCGTTCGAGCCCCACATCAGTGTAGAGATTACTTAAAAATAAAATTTAGGGGCACCTGAGTGACTCAGTTAAGTATCTGCCATCAGCTCAGGTCATGATCCCAGGGTCCTGAAACCAGCCCTGCATCTGGCTCCCTGCTCAGCAGGGATCCTGCTTCTTCCTCTACCCCTCCCCTCTACTTCTGATTTCTCACTGTCTCTCTCTCCTCTCTCAAATAAATAAATAGAAATATTTTTTTAAATAAAATTTTTTTAAAATTGTAGTAACATGTAAGATCTTCAGAGATAAAAGATAAAAGGAACATAAAAGACTTGGATAAATGATAATTTTCTCCAAATTCATCTTAAAATCAATGCCATCTCAAAAAGATTTTACATGGAATCTGACAGGTTGATTCTAAAATTTATAAGGAGTGATAAGTGAGCGAGATTTATTAAGCACCTGTGAAAATAAAAGAACAAATTGTGTGAAGAGGGTAGGAGTTTTATCCTTACCAAATGTAAAATATGTTAGAAGGTAAAGAAGGTAAAAATAGTGTAATATTGCTGCTGCCAGGTGAAACAAAGTACTGATATTGACAATCCAGAAATAGTCATAATTTCATATGGGACTATTACATGAAAAAATGACATTTCAAACCACGGGGAGAAAGATGTACTGTAATGTATTTTGAGACATTTAGTTACCCATATGAGAGAAAGGATAGAATTAAGATCCTTTATTGAAATAAATTCCTTTATTTGAACAAATTGTTAATCTCTAGATTTGCCTTAGGTTTCTATTTTTCTCCTGTGTATAGAAACACATGTACAAAGATGCTCATTGCAGCATGGTTTATAGTACTGAATAGTTTGGGAAAAAACCCAAATGTCTATCAAGTGGTTATGCTCCCAATTTAAGTTTTGCTTACGAAAATAACCATATCATAAAATACATGCTGTAGGTTTTTTTAAATGTGGGTACTAATACTGATAGATATTCAAGAATATTGCTAAGTGAAAAATGTGATGAATTCACCAAAAAGTAAAGGTAACTATACCAATGAATGGAATTTTAATGGAATTTAAAAGAGTGTAAAAATACACTATTCCATCAGAATATAGATTTTTACTTTCTCTTCCATGTTACTTGTTTTTTACAGTGTTTGTGTATTACTTGAATATTTTTAAAAATAAAAATGCTATATAGTATGATTGACTTATCAGTGCAACATTGTTCTTTACACATATATTTTTATGGACATGGACTGGACAGACACAGGGAAATGTGAATTCACGTGCAGTATGGTTCCCAGCAACCATTTCAGCTTCTTTTGGTAGAAGCACCCACACAGTCTGTATAGAACGACCTAGAACCAGTTACAGGGGTGTGTGCCCTGTTGACCTAAGCCAATCAGCATATTCTGTCCATCTGGCACAGTGATAGACTCAAGGTTGAATTTCTGTTCCAATTAGACAACAATTTTGCTGGGTCTTAGAGGAAGAGTTGCAATCGCTTGTCCTTGAGTTGTTTAACAACGAGAGGTCCGGGAAAGCCACACCATCTATTTTATCAGGAGAAAAGCCAGTGGAAGAATGGACTTCATTCTTAGTGAAGACAGCCCAAAAAGGAAGAGAAAGTGAGGCATAAAGGTATCATTTGATCCCCTAGATAAAACCAGGCCTCAAAACCTGAATACTTTGTAGGGCAATAAACTCCTCACATTGGGTAAGCAAAGTTGAGTTGGTTGGTTTCTAAGGCTCTTGCAAACAAGAGTCCCACTTGTCAGATTTCAAGTACAGTGCTCAATGGAAACAAATTTAATGTTATAGTTGTGCTGCTTTCATAGGTAAATGGAAGGACGAAAACTCCCAAGGATTTCCCATTTCCTACAGGATAAATCATATTCATCCAGCATTATTTTGCTAAGACATATTATGGGAGCCTGGGGCAAAAGCAAAAATCTGTAACACTGATCTTGTCTTTATTTAAATTTGAAATTTTGCTCCTCATGGATTTTTTTGCACAGATTTGGGATTTTTTTTAAGGTTTCTTTTTTTTAAGATTTTATTTATTTATTCATGAGAGACACACAGAGAGGCAGAGACACAGGCAGAGGGAGAAGCAGGCTCCATGTAGGGAGCCCGACGTGGGACTCGATCCTGGGTCTCCAGGATCACGCCCTGGGCCCAAGGCAGGCGCTCAACTGCTGAGCCACCCAGGGATCCCAGATTTGGGATTTTTTAAAATATTGCACTAAAATATCATTTATCTTGGGGTGTCTGGGTGGCACAGGTGGTTGAGCAATGCACGCTGGATATTGGCACAAGTCCTGATTGCCGGGTCATGGAAATAAGCCCTGCATCAGGTGCCACACTCAGTGGGGATTCTGCTTGAGATTCTCTCTCTCCCTCTCACTCTGCCCCTCTTTCTGCTCACATACACTCATAAATAAATAAATAAATAAATGAATAAATAAATAAATAAATAAATCTTTAAAATATAGATATATATATAATTTAAAATCTCATTTACATTTGAGTTGTTTCTGGAGTCCCCCTAAATTTTGTATCTGAGGTGAATATCTTGGGTCCCTTCACCATAGTATCAGCCTTGTCCTCAGGCACTTTATCATCTGGGGCTATCCTAATCATCCATCTGGAGTGGACAATGTGGTGTACCACCCAATTTCCACCAGTCACGTAAGGGCTCAAGACTTTATCCCCCCACACTTGGGAGAATGGAAGGCTGACAGCTGGCATCTGGGTTCCTACCTCACTCCAGGCCAGTGCCCTTGGCTGAAGAGGGACACCTCGCCCAAGATCACACCCTCTACCTGGGGCAAGCCAGGTAACATAAACTGATGTAGGAATATAAAGGTCAGTAGAGCCGACCTGCAGGGCCATCTCAACTTTGCAGAGCCATCCTAGCTCTAGAGCTCCCTGTGTCGACTGGCTGACTCTACCCCATTGTTCAGCTTTTCTCTTTGCCCAGTCATGCTACCTTCCTTTTCCAACATATGCTGATCCCAAGAACATGTCTGCTTTCCAGAGAAGTCACCTGTAGCATCTATCTCATCTCATGTGATCTCCAGCAACACCAACCTCACTTCCCATCACCCCCAACAAATATCCTTAGCTTCTGCCAAGGCTTGTTCTTCTCTTCATCTTTACTTTATGCTCATCCATGCATCTAGTTTTAGTGCATTGTTCTCCTTGTCCCTAAATTCCTCATCTCTCTCCTTGGCCATTTTAACCCCTACCATTTTCAAGACCTGGCACAAGACCCACATCCTACACAAATGTCTTCTCTATCCATACCAGCCCGCAACACCTGATTTTTATCATGCTTGTTTTTTTTATCATGCTTAAATATACACCAAAGGATTCTTGACTTTTATCATGTTTAAATATACACCAAAGGATCAATGAGTTCTCCTGTTCCTTGCACCATGTTTTTTTTTTTAATCTCTTGATTATTGTTAAAGGAGGATTTGACCTAGTTTAACATCAAGCTACCAGTGATGCTGCCAGAGCCAACAGCCCCCCTGGTGAAGTCCTGACTTTTACATCTCGTTTTTATTTGCTGACATCACGATGCCCACCTATTCACAGAGTGGACTGAGTTCGCTGGGCGACCTGTTTCACCTGCCTGGCAGGCTAAGAATGCATTTCTTACTTAATCTAGAGGCAAAGGGCCCTCTGAAGCCCTCCCTTCCAAGTCTTGATGGCTTGATAAGGATTTTCTATCACCAATTGTATTTTCTATCTAATAGCATCATATTTGAAAAAAAAAGTGTTAGTTCCATGTGGTAATTCTACAAAGAATAGAGGAGGCTTCCATGAAAGAGACAAGAGAAGTTTTTTTTTACTGAAGTCCTGAAAAGCCAATGAATATTCATAATATGAATTTGGCTAAGGCCAGCCCTAAAATGACATGTAATACACTCAGTCCTAGCATTAATTTAACACATTCTAGCATCCCCTGGAAAGAATCAAAAACAATGATTATCCAACTCCCTGAACAAGTAAAAACTATTTCCTGTAAGGAGAGAGGTTCTTTAACTTATTTATTTGGGAGAGAGAGAACACGGGAGGGGCAGAGGCAGAGGGAGAGAGAATCTCAAGCAGGCTCCAAAGAGTGTGGAGCCCGACATGGGCTCAGTCCCAAGGCCCTGAGATCATGATCTGAGCTGAAACGAAGAGTCACTCAACCAACCATGCCATGCAGGCATCCCAAGATTTTTTTTTATTATTGTACCAATAAAATCTTCTTTGATATCAACATTGCTTATTTTTATCCCATTTGATTCTCAAACAGTCCTGTGAATTAGGTTAACCTGCATTGTACATAAGGAGAAACTGATGGTTGGGGAGGTTAAAATATATATTGAATATCACAGAACTAATAAATGGTCACCTGGAATCTTGAATCCTACTCTCCTGGCAGCCTGAAGCCTTTTCTACTATGTGCACTGCCCTCAAGTGGATACTAATGTTTGGAGCTTTATCACTAAGTTATTTGCTCACAAAATGGAGCCAATATCTCAGGCATAACTGCCAGGGGAAACGCAGTTTGTTTCTGAGAGCCATAGCCATTAAGTAAGAACATTTCTAACTGCTACTCTGACAGCAGCTCTTGCTACAGGGACTCTTCCTGGTCATGAGAATGGCTGAGAGGCTGGTTTTCTCAGGAGGCAGGATGGAGTACTTTTTTCGTTCTTTTCCCCAGTGTAAATCAGAGCTATCGGCAGCTGAGCAGGAACTTTATCTCTAAAAGGGGAAGACAAGTGAGAGTCTTTCAAAAAGCTGACCATTATAAATAACTCAGCCTCAGCAAAGGGAAGAGATCATTTCCTTAGAGCTTGTGGTACCGAATTATAAGGTATCTCCACAAAGGAAAACTAGACTTTACTTTTCACATAAAGTGTTGCAGCTTAGAGGCAGTTGGCCCAAACTCCAGTTATTTACAGGGTGTTCCAAGTAATCAGGGGAAGAACACCATTACCCAACCATAGCTAATGGTTTTCCTCAAAACCCCAAGATTTTACCAGGCTTTCTAGAATCTAGATGCAAGATGGTGGCAGTAACACACAACAGTAGTTATTTTGGTGCCCAGTCTCCCCATTTGAGCCAACAAATAGCATTTTACAGCAAGCATCTGAAGCTCTCAGACCAAGGGCTTTCTTAACAGAGCAAGTATGCTCAGACTACAGAAGGGCCCAACCAGAATGGATAGAGAAGAGAGAGGGAGCAGCCCTGGACTGATGATGGATTGGGTTGGTAGACAGATACTCCAGCTTCCTTGTCTCCAAGGCAGAACAGTTCCCAAGTATGCTCTCCCCTGGATTTCATACATCCTTCAATGTGTAAGCATCCATGTGAAACAGCAATGCTGCTCCCCGCGGCCCTGCACCCCCCAGGTTGACAAGTATGGCAGATGTTTCCCAGAGCCCAGCGGAGCTGGGTATCACCAAGTAAGAGCTCATAAGCAGAGAAAGAAACAGTCACAGAGCTGCTGCTGAGGTATACCCCCAAGAAACTACATGAGAACAGTAAGAAGAAAGAAAAAGAAAGAAAGAAAGAAAGAAAGAAAGAAAGAAAGAAAGAAAGAAAGAAAGAAAGAAAGAAAGAAAGAAGAAAGAAAGAAAGAAGAAAGAAAGAAAGAAAGAGAAAGAAAGAAAGAAAGAGAGAGAAGAAAGAGAGAGAGAAGAAAGAAAAGAAAGAAAACAAAGAAGAGTTAATTCCAATATACTTATAGTCTAGATACTATTTGGAATAGAATAATTAATATATTTTCCTTTTTTTCTTTAAAATTTTATTTATTTGAGAGAGAGAAAGAGAGCACAAGTAGGTGAGAAAAGGGGGGGCTTGATCCCAGGACCCTGAGATCATGACCTGTACCAACGGCAGACACTTAACAGGCTGAGCCACCCAGGTACCCCTAGGATAACTAATATGTTTTCTAGATGATTATTTTTGGGCATTTTTTATAGAAAGATAGCATATTCAGCAACCTTGATGAACTCTCTTATCTCATGTTGATTTTTCTGGGTTGTTTTCAGTAATGTAAAAAAAAATACTATCATTTGCAAATAAAAAAATGTTTATCTTTTGCCTTCAAATTTCCTTCAAATTCCCTATATTGCACTTATGAAGACACATGTGAATACCATAAATAAAGCATTAGCTATCTGAATGGAATCCTACTGTTAATTAAAAACATATATTATTTATTAAAAGTAATATATTATGATCAAGTTGGGCTTATTTCAGGAATACAAAGAGTTGGACTTTTTTAATGTAATTCACCACTCTGGAGGAAAAGAGGAGAAAAATCCTATGATTACTTGGATTTAGGATGCTTGCTGGATAAAATTAATACAATCCTTAACAGCCATAAAGACTCTCAGCAAAGCAGGCTAAAAAGGGAACACCCTTTAACCTACAGTTATTAAAGGGCATATCCCTGAAACATACAATCAAAATTCTACATGATAGAGATGTTTTAGATGCATTGTTTTAAGATCCAGAACACAAGGCAGCCATAATCACAATTTCAGCCCAGCCTAATAGTGGAGGTCCAAGCCAATTCCATAAGAAAAAAAAAAAAAAGGAAATAAGTGTGGTGCCTGGCTGGCTCAATTGGTAGAGTGTGCAACTCTTGATCTTGGAGTTGTGAGTTCAAGTCCCATGATGGGGGCAGAGATAACTTTTTTAAAAATACTATAAAAGAAATGAGATGTATGTTTATTTTTATTGGAAACTACCAAACCATCATTCAGCCATTAAAAAAAGAACAAAATTTTGCCATTTGCAACAACATGGGTAGACCTAGAGGACATTCTGCTAAGTGGAATATGTGAGATCAAGACAAATGCCATCTGATTTCACTTATATGTGGAACCTGTCAAAACGAACATACAAACAAACAAACTCATAAAATAAATGAAGTAGAGAACAAAATGGTGGTTGCCAGAGGTAGGAGCTGGGAGGATGGGCAAAATAGGTAATGGAGATTAAGTGGGGGGAAACTGTCAAACTGTATTCCAAAATGGTTGTACCACTTTGCAACCCAACCAAAAATGTGTGAGAGTTCCAATTTCTTCATCTCCTCACCTATACTGTTATTGGCCTTTTTAAGTTTAGCCATTCTAATGGGTGTGAACTGGCACCTCATTGTAGTTTTAATTTACATTTCCAATATGATTAATGATGTTGGGCATCTTTTCATGAGCTTCTATTTTCTTTTGTGAAATGTCTATTGAAGTCACTCACTCATTTTTAAATTAGGTTGTTCATATTTGTAATTATTGATTTGCAAGAATTCTTTAAATATTCTGGATAGGAATCCTTTGTCGGGCATACAGAGTGAATATTTTCTCCACTCTAACTTATGTTTTTCATTTTCTTAACATTGTTTTTTGGTTTGCACAGATTAAAATTTTTGATTAAGCCCAAAATTCCATTTATTTTATGGTTAGTGCTTTTGTGTCCTATGTAAGAAAGATTTTATACAACAAGGGCATAAAGATCTTCTCTCATTTCTTCTTCCAGAAGCTTCATATGTTGGTTTTTATAGTTAAGTCTATGATCAATCTCAAGTTATTTTTTGCAAATTATATCAGATCTTTTCAAATTCCTTTTTTTTTCAGACACAATTTTTAACATAGAGCTGTCACCATTTGCTGAAAAGAGTATTCTTTCCCTATTAAAATACCTAGTGTTGGGGTACCTGGGTGGATTAACCAGTTAAGCGTCTGCCTTCGGCTAGGTCATGATCTCAGGGTCCTGAGATGGAGCCCTACATCTGACTCCCTGCTTAGCAGGAAGTCTCCTTCTTCTCCCTCTGCCTGCCGCTCTTTCTCTCTCTAATTTTCTCTCTCTGTCTCTCTCTCTGTCAAATAAATAAAACCTTTAAACAATAACAATAATAAAATACCTAGTATAATTAAATAGTATTCCACTTTCCTTTGAAATGTTGAGACATATGGGTGGTTTTCAGTATGGCTATGATGAATAGCACTGCTACATACTTTTAGTAGATATATTTGGGTGAACACATATACACATTTCTGTTGACACTGAAGGGGTTCAGGACAGGATCCCCCAGAATGTGCCACTTTGGCATGTGGATTATGTCAAGTTGAAAGCACTTGAGACCCTGCAAGCTCAAGAGAAATGTTTGTCGCCTGTCTTAACTTTCCTCTGAGATCCCAGACCCCTATCTTCTTCTCCTTAGTTCAGAATGGCATATATACCTCAGTTTGCCTGGCTATCTTTGGAATTTCAATGTCTGGGGCACCTGGGTAGCTCAGTGATTGAGTGTCTGCTTTCAACTCAGGGCATGATCTCAGGGTCCCAGGATCAAGTTCCACATCAGGCTCCCTGCAGGGAGCCTGCTTATCTCTCTGCCTATGTATCTGCCTCTCTCTCTCTCTCTCTCTCTCTCTCTCTCTCTCTCTCTGTCTCTCATGAATAGAATAAGTAAAATCTTAAAAAAAAAAAAGAACTTCCATGTCTATGTGGATTTCCCATACATACACTTATTAAATTTTATTTTCTCCTACTAATCTGCTTCATGTCAATGTATTTCTTTAGTCCAGTTAGAAGGACCTTGAAGGAGACAGGAATTCTTCCTCCCTGACACTATCCAATGTAACAGTTACAACATCGGGGATATATATGTCCCACCTGAATAGACACTGAATTTTTAAAAGCATTAGTACCACATCTCTATCCATTGTTTATCTTTGTCATTTAAAGACAGGTGGGTGCATGTTTAAACATATTCCCTAAGATTTATTTCTATTTAGGTGTGTTCTACATACATCATATTTGAGCACCGGTAAAGCTCACAAGAGCTTTATAACATGGTAGATTTTCAGTAAAAGGATTAATGAATGATGGCAAATATGATTTGTAAACAGAGTAAACTCTTCTTACTGACTCATCTACTTATCTAGTCTGAAAGTATTTACTATATATTTGCCAAGTACCCACACAGAGCAACAGTAGTTAATGTGCTGGATCACATCCCCATCTGTTCTCATCTGTTCCCAAACCTCCTATCCCTTAATATGTGTGTATTCAACACCATAAGCCGAAAAGAATCCAATCAAGACATTGTTAGCTGGCATACCAAATTTCACATGTGCCAGAAAAGAGGCAGCCTTTACTATATGACAAAGCAAACAAATAAGAGAAGCATATATGTATTATATTTTTTATATATATTATAGATATTATCAATATTATTATATATTAATGTTATATTAGTATTATGTTATATACTATACCATATTATGTTCTCGTATATTATATATCATATGTAACATAATATAGATAGATATAGATAGATATCTATATATTTCCTTTGTGATATGGAGTATTCATCTGTGATGATCGGCCTTTCTCATCCAGGGCCACTCCAGAGTCTAGTCCCCAGTTAATCCTTATTCTGGGATGCCAGAGAAGACTAGCTTTTGAGGCATTCAGGGCATGACCACAGCAAGCACCTCCGGTGCTCATTTGCTTTTAAGATGCCACAGAGCCGAGATTTAAACTAATATTCTAATTACAATCTTGGCTTCCACCATCTGCAATCACTAATTCATAATTCAGAAAATGTATTCCAGTGCAATAAGGGAACACTGTGGATTCATCAAAGGTATGATCAGGTTGGCTTTTGTTTCCCATTTCATCCTTAAGCCCTCACCTTTTTCTTCTCAGTCTAGACTACCTTCAAGTAATTCTCTGTCTCTCTGTCTCTGTCTCTGTCTCTCTCTCTCTCTCTCTCGGTGGTATGAGTTAACATCTCTACTATCTATATGAGGATGAATCCCAAGTTCACATATCTAGCTTGGACTTACCCAACTGCTCCATGTCCATCCATTCAAATGCTTATTCCATAGAGTTTCACTTCCAAACTCGACACATAAGTGCATATGACCATCTTTCCCTTAAAATCCCTCTTTGTCAGTGCCCTATTTAGTAAATGGCACCATCATCCACTTACTTGCTCTTGCCAGTACTAAGTGTGCCATCGTCGACACCTCCAATCACCAGGTCTTGTCAAGTGTGAATCCTAAACATCCCTCCCGTTAATCTCATCTCCTTAGTCACTGCCATACTTCAAGGCACCGTGGTTTCTCACTGAGAATATTACAATAGACTCCAGACAGGTTTACCTGCTCTTACCAGATTCCTTCTTCACATTCTGGGTAGAGCAATTTCCTACAGACAGAATGGATGATGTCTCTCTTCTTTTTAAAATCCTTTAATGCATCCCATTGTTCTTGGAAGGAAATAGAATTCTGGATTGGAAGCCTGACTCCACCACTCAGCAGACATGGAACCTCGAACAGGTTATTTAATCTTTTTTATCTGAAAAATAAGGAAAACAATAGCATTTAGATTATTGTGGGGAATAAAAAAATTAAAATATACCAAGCATTCCGAACAGTGGCTGGCTCCAGAAAGTGAATGAATGAATGAATGAATAGGAAAAAGAGAGAACTTCTGGAAAAAGAAGTCTATTCACAGTAGCTGGCATGATCTACCTCCTACTTTTCTCTCTAGTTTCACCTTACACTATTAGCTTCATTCATGGCTATGCTGTCTTTTACTTAATTTCTTGAAAATGTCAAGCTTTCCATAGCTTAAGGGACTTCCACCAAATGTTGCTGCTCCCTGAATTGCTCTTACCACCAACCACCACTGCCCTAACTCCTCTTTGAAGTGTCTGTCTGTTCCTCAGTGAAACCTTCCAGCACCTGCACCACACATCCCATCCAACTAGGTTGGATCCCCTTATTATTTGCTCTAGCTAATGGAATTCATAAAGCTGCCAGGATCTGCAGTATTTTACTATACTAATATAATAAAATGTTGTCTTCCTGCTAAAGACCTAAAAATAACCTGAAATCTCTTATCCTCATCAATGGACATACTACAAATCATGTCAACTGCAAGATGCTCTGGATGACAAAGAATATATTCCTATGTCTCAGCAATTCCCAGTATGGGAACAGAAATTTCTAAGCTTGAGATTCAGAAAGACTCCACCTTCTACTATACAGTAAAGAGCAATTCAGTATCATTGCCTCAAACCTACACAAAAAGGAGACAAACCAATATTTGCATTATCATTTGGGGTTTGTGAGAGGAGTGGAAGATCTTTACACTTGAATATCCGAGCCCTTAATTTATTCTTAATTCTGTTGTATGTCAGGATCTTAGAGAGTCTGCCTCTCCACAGAGTCTAGACTATCTCTAGCCCTCGAGGAGTGTTAAACTAAATTTTGTCTGCCCCCGAATAGTGCGCAACTGGATTTTGGCGGGAAACTGCATTACTAGACTGCATATCATCTACTGATATCTCCTTCTTTTTTTTTTTTTTTTCTGATATCTCCTTCTAGGGAAATTAGTGGCTGAATGAGGGAAGTCTTAGGACTTAGGAGAGGAAAATGCACGTTATGCTTGATGAATTATTACCAGTGGAAATTAACCCTGGAATTATCCTATCCTCCAAAAGCTGATTTTCATCATAATGATTTCACATGTTTTGTTTCTGAAAACAGTTCCCCATTCCTAAAGAACTATGTTCTCTCAACCAGCCAGTCTGGTTTATGCCTAACTTTATAGAGAATGAGTTGGACAGTTAATAACAACATTAAATTATAAAGCCTTTTTGACGCCGTACATTTTTATAAGTTCTTACCACCTACAATTTTCTTGTCTCTTCATATTGCTTTTTTTAACAAATAGGAACACTTTCATTAAATGACAGACTCTGTGTGTGTGTGTGTGTGTGTGTGTGAGAGAGAGAGAGAGAGAGAGAGAGAGAGAGAGAGATTGAGCCAGGGAGTTGGGAATTAAATTTTCACTTTTTTGGAATGGAATTAGGAGCATTGGCAGCTTGCCATTATAAAATGAGTATATACCGGAGAATGTGAGGAGCCTGGGCCCACGCTGAGCTTGTAACATGTTGGCATCTAACCCTTGTTATGAAGTCAGCATATAGCCTTTGGAACAGGACCTAGGTTGTGTTCCAAGACCAAAAGTCCTGATTCTCAGAGGTGGGCAGGCTTTCATTAGTAAATGCGAGAATTTTTCTCCTCACCATTCAGGAAAGGAGGCTTGCCAGTTGCTGGTGGGCTTGCATATGTTTTCCAGAGGCAGCTCCTCAGCTCTGAGGCTGGGAACAGTGGAGTGAAAGGAGGAAAACGTAATATGTATTTGCATTCAACAGTCTCTGGGAGCCTGCCTATAAACTCCTCTGCTGCACAAGCTCAATGACTTAGAGTCTCAGAGAACTCAAGTTTGGTGTGTATGCTTTGCTAGGCTGTATAATATCTAAAGTCAGTAACCTCATGGCTCAACTGAATGCATCCCTACTGGAATGTGAGCCCCATGAGAGAAGGTACAAGGTCTCTTTGACACCAAATTTCCAGAGTCTGTAATAGTATTGAGCATGTAGCAGGAACTCAATAAATCTTTATTAGATAAGTGTTAATGGGTTTCGTCAACAAAGAACACATGTTATTACTTACAGAATAGATTTTGTATTAGTGGAATTATTCACTAAGAGGGGTTGCAATTACTCAGTACAACAAACTGGCAGCCATAGAGATGTGTTGTTCAATCTCTCTTAGAAAAATAACTTTCTGCAGTGCCTGGGAAGCTTGGTGGTTTAGTGTCTACCTTCAGCTCAGGTCGTGATCCTGATTTTGTCTTAGTAGTGAGCTAATATTTTCCCTCAAATGAAACCTGCTCTTATCCCACCTAACAAAGTTTCAAAGCAAGCCCTGAAATTATCAACCATTTCCAAACAACTCACTTGCGTGGGAAAAAAAAGCTCAAAAAATATTTATTAGAGTACAACAAGTCCTAAACACCTAACAAGGCAAAATTCACAATGTGTGGTATATACTTAAAAATTACCAGCCAGATGCAGAAAAAAATAGAAGTTATCATTAGGAGAGGGAAAAAAAGTACAAATAAAATCAATTCAGAAATTATAGAGATGTAGCATTAATAAACAAGGATAATTAAACATTGCTGTAATGAATTCCATATATTCTTGAATCTAGGAGAAAAAACTGAACAAGATACAAATTGGTCACAAGTAAAAGGGGAAAAAAAGGTATACCAGGCAAATACATGAATAGAAAGCAAGACTCTCTCTCTTATATCAGACAAAACAGATTTTTAAGCTAAAAAGAAAAACACACAGGAAAAAAGAGGGTCATTTCATTAAGAGGGTATAATAATCCTAAAGATTCATGTACTAATAACAGAGTTGCAAAATACATGAAGGAAAATGGGTAAAACTGCAAAAAAGAAGTGGATAAACCATATTATAGCTAGATAATTCAACACCCTTTTTTTTTAAGATTTTATTTATTTATTCATGAGAGCACAGAGAAAGAGAGAGGCAGAGACACAGGCAGAGGGAGAAGCAGGTTCCATGCACGGAGCCCAACGTGGGACTCGATCCCAGGTCTCCAGGATCACGCCCTGGGCTAAAGGCAGCACTAAACCGCTGAGCCACCCGGCCTGCCCTCAACACCTATTTTGTAATAATTGATTCAACAAGTAGACAGAAAATCAGTAAAGACACAAAACCTTGAACACTAGTAACCAGCAAGGCCTAACTGACATTTGTAGAATGCAGTGACAAACCCAGCCTTTGCCATACCCAATGACAGCAAAATGCACATTCTCTTCAAGTGCATATGGAACATTTGCAAAGACAGACCACATTCAGGGCAATGAAACAATTCAATAAAGTTATAAGGATTCAAATCACATGCAGTGTGTTTTCTGACAACATTGGAATTAAGTTAGAAATCAAAAACAAAGATATTTAGGAAGTTCCCAAATAATTGGAAACTAAATAACACATTTCTTTTTTTTTCATTTAAATTCAATTAGCCAACATATCATTAGTTTCAGAGGTAGTGTTCAATAATTTATCAGTTGCATATAACACCCAGGTGCTCATCACAGTACATAACACATTTCTAAACCTATGACTTGAAAGAAAAATCAAAAGAGAAATTAGAAGTTACTTTGAACCAAATGAAATGAAAATACAACAATTAAAAAGAATGGATGGCACAAGAGTGGTACAGAGATAGAAATTTATAGCACTAAACACCTATAGCAGAAAAAAGAAAATTTTCAAATTACTTGCCACTGCTTTCATCGACTTAGAAACTAGAAAACAAAGAGCAAGGCAAACACAAAATAAGCAGAATAAAAGAAATAATAATGATTAGAATGGAAATAACTGAAATAGAAAATAGAAAACAAAAGAGAAAATCAATGAAATAAAACCTGTGTCTTTGAGAATGAAAAAATTAATAAACTCAAAAGAAAGAAGATGGAAGGAAGGAGGGAGGGAAAGAAAAAAGAGCAATCCATCTCTCACAACATACACAAAAATTAAGTCAAAATGAACCACAGATCTAAGTTAAAAATCTATAAGACTCATAAAAGAATCCGGAGGAAAAAAATCTTTGTGACATTTGTTTAATAAAGATCCATTTAAAAATCAATAAATCAAAAAAATTAAAATTGATAAACTGAACCTAATCAGAACTAGTGACTTTTGTGTTTTGAAAGATACTGTTAAGAGGAGAATAAACCAAGTCACAGACTTGAGAAAATATTTGAAAATTATATGTCTGATAAAGGAATTATAACCAAAACATGTAACGAACTCTCAAAACTCAATAATAAGAAGGCAACAATAAGAAATAATAAGACAGTAACAAATCTAATAAAAACTAGACAAAAGACTTTAAGAGATACCATCAAAGAAGATATGTACCAAGGAAAAGCATGAAAAGACTCAGCATCATAAGCCTTAAGGAAATGCAAATTAAAACCACAATAAAATGCCCAACTGGATTTTTTTTTAAGATTTTATTTATTTATTTTTTTCATGAGAGACACAGAGAGTGGCAGAGACACAGGGAGAAGGAGAAGCAGACTCCCTGCCAGGAGCCTGATGCGAGACTTGATCCCAGGACCCCGGGATCAAGACCTGAGCCAAAGGCAGACGCTCAACCACCGAGCCACCCAGATGCCCTGATACCTAACCAGATATGCTAGACTCTTATGTCTATAATTTAAAAGACTAACCATTTCAAGTATTAGGATGTGGAGGAACTGGACCTTGGTAAAACTTCAGCAAACTATTTGCCAGTTTCTTAAAGTATTAAGACCACATGGTCCAGTCATTCCACCGCTAGGCATTTACTTAGGAGAAGAAAAAGCAGATGTTCACAGTGTTTATGTCAGCCTGTTGGTAATACCCCAAACTGAGACAACCTAATGTCTATCAGGAGCAAATGGACCAGCAAACTGTGATATACCTTTACAATGCAATGCTACCTAGTAATAAAAATAGCTCAGCAATAATTTATAGTGAGAGAAAGCAGATCAGTGATTGTCTGGGGTTGGAAGTTGGGAGCAGAAGCAGAAAGAGGCAGAAAGAAGGGATTACAAAGGGCAGAGGCAACTTTGGGTATGATGGAAACATTTATTATCTTAATTGAGAAGTTGGTTTCACAGGTGTGTACATATGTCACACTTTAACAAGCTGAATAATTCAAACATGTGCAGTTATAAATTTTATGTCAATTAGACCTGAAATCCATTTGTTTTTTTTAAATAGTGTATCATCCTGATCTTTGATTGACCAATTCCATCACAAAATGGCATAGTGTTTTTTCAAACATAGCCTAACAACGTGTTTATCATTTTCTAATTAAAAGTGATCTAGTGATGCATCAATAAGATTAGATTAGTATTAGACTCAGGGCTATATCCAAGCAAAGGCAAAATAAAACTGGCTTAAAACATTTTATTCTTTCATTGAAAACGTCCGCAGATGGATAGCCTGGGGCTGTAGAGCAGCTCCACAAACTGTGAGGAACCCAGAATTCTATAATTTTTGCCCCATCATGCATTAAGATTACTCCTATAAGACCTACCCATTATACAGTCAATCCAGAGGCAAAAAAAGAGAGAGAGATAAGCTTGCCTCTCCCTAAGGACACTTACTAGAAGTCACAGGATACCTTTACTTACATCTCATTGGCCCAAACTGAGTCACATGTCCACACCTACCTACAAGGCGTGCTGGGAAATGCAGTCTTTCAATGGCTATACGGTCCATAAAAAATCTGATATGCCATTAGCAATAAAGAGAGGAAAAGTAGATTAAGGGATAACTAATAGGCTCAGGTTTCCACAGAAGATCTATAAGTGAAAAAAACAGACTGGGAAATATCTCAGCCCCACACAAATAAGCATTTTCAATTCCGAAGGAAAAAAAAAATTCTGAAGATAAAGCCAATTTTCACATGTCCTCTTACACATTCACTCTTCCTCTCCAATATTTATAAGCAACAATGAAATAAAGAAAATTAGCTTCGGTCCATTATTATCATATAATGCATGTCTCTCAACATCTAGAACTAGTGTAAAATAAGCTTTGTTACAAAAGACTGCCACACCATGGCTAATTACTTTGGTGGCTCTGGTTAGTAAAAATTATCTGTGAGTCACACAAGTTTTTCCTGATGCATCAACCAAGGATATTCATGGAATCCGAGCAAGCTATATTAAACAGAGGTGCAGACCAGCTGCATATTCTCCTGTAAAGTTCAATGGAACCCTTTTGTCATCCATTATTTCCTCCATCTGTGCCAGGGCAGAGATTAATTACTGCTAAGTAGCTCCTAAGAATCTTAACGCTCAAATCAGGTAGGGCATATTTGCTTGTGTTCATTTCATTCACTGCCAGTTTTGTGGCAGACACAGGCTGGGATACTGTGAATACAGAATGAGAAGTTGTTGCTACACTCAGAGTTTGGGGACACAGACTTGAATAACAGACAAAGTTAGAAACTAGGAGACAGAGGTAGATTTACATGTCCCATCCTTCTCATCCTGGCACCTTTGGAAGAAGATCTTTTAGTGCCCAGAGATTTCAGATTGCGAAAATTCAGCATTCCTAAACTGCCTAAATTCTCTGGTATAGAAAGAATGAGGGAGGGAGGAAGAATCAGAAAAGGAAACCATGGATGCCTAGATGGCTCAGTGGTTGAGCATCTGCCTTTGGCTCAGGTCATGATCCTGGGGTCCTGGGATTGAGTTCCACATGAGGTTCCCCACAGGGAGCCTGCTTCTCCCTCTGTCTGTGTCTCTTCCTCACTCTGTGTGTCTCAAATAAATAAATAAATAAATAAATAAATAAATAAATATCAATCTTCAAAAAGAAAAAAAAAAAAGGAGAACATGACATACTTGACAGTTGCACCAACCTCCTACATTTTGCTTCCCCATGCTTCAATTCATCTTACCTAACAATGCCCAGGTCTCATCCATCCATGTGTTCATTAATCTGATCAAACACTGAGTACCTATATGGTACAACCAGGCCTTCTAGGAAGCTGAGAGAAGCCTAGGTCACTTCCAGCTTTTGAAGGGTTCTGGGGTGTTAAAATGAATAGCAGGACTTCTGCAATGATGCAGTGGGCTCAGTGAGCCCACTCCCACCAACACAATTAAACTGTTGAAAAATATGTACAGTAGACCATTGAGCAACATGGAGTTTGGGGGTGCTGACCCCTTATACAGTCAGAAATCCACACATCATACCCCCAAAACCTTACTAATAGCCTACTGTTAACCAGAAGTTTTACTGATACCATAGTCAATTAACACGTTTTGTATATTATTATATTATTATATTTGTACTCTTACAATAAACTAAGGGAAAGTATTAAGAACTTTATAAGAAAGAGACAATACATTCACAGTACTGCACTATATTTATCAAAAAAAAAAATCTGTATGTAGGAGGACCTGCATGGTTCAAATTGTGTTGTTCTAAGGTCAACTCTATAAAATAATCCTTTAAAGGTTCTGGAAATTTTCCTAAGGCATATAGCAAATGGAGAAATATGCATTCAACAAAACATTATTAAATTCCAGTAAGAACAATAAGAGTCTGTGGCATCTAAGCCAAGACCCACTCCATTCCCACCCACCTCCGATCGTTTCCATGTCATAAAGCTCTACCTCTAGTATGCATAAGCAAGAAGATGGGGGCTCTCCTTCCCCTCCAGCTCCCACTAGTCTGTAGCTCTGGTTTTACCCTGGAAGGAGCAGACTTCTGGTGTCATTCGTCATCCCCAGCTCTGAGTTGCAGAAGCTCTATATCAAGCCAAAAGGATACAATCTCTCTTCCTCCATCCAACCCCATGTCTGTGGTACAACAGACTCAGAATGCTGGGCCCTGATGACTCCCATCCTGGCTCATTTGTAAGAGGTTTTTCTTTCTTTCTTTCTTTCTTTCTTTCTTTCTTTCTTTCTTTCTTTCTTTCTTTCTTTCTTTCTTTCCTCTTCTCTCTACAAAGACTTTATTAGCAAAAAATAAAACTAGTGCAGCACAAGAAAAGGAAAGGATTCTCCTTTCCCT
Source organism: Vulpes lagopus (assembly GCF_018345385.1). Classification (NCBI taxonomy): domain Eukaryota; kingdom Metazoa; phylum Chordata; class Mammalia; order Carnivora; family Canidae; genus Vulpes; species Vulpes lagopus. The sequence continues at coordinate 127,622,306 of NC_054830.1, forward strand.
CAAGGGCATCATTAGATCTTTCAAGGAGGAAGCAGGTTAGCACCACATGCAGAATAAATCCCAATGTCTCAAATGGGTTGGAATCAGACTATCAACAGTGATCTGTGTCTGGGAGTACTGAGCTGCCAGATGTTTAATTCTTCGTCTTCATGTAGGGCTGCCTGGAACTGCCAGGTGTAAAGCCAGGGGAGAGGCAACAAAGTTCTGCCTCAAACTGGACACTTCAGCCCTCTGAGACCAACTCGAGGACAATGGCAAATACATCCCCTGGTCTCTGGGTCTAGCTGTCTGCCCTTTGTCACCTGAATTCTTTGATATCTGCCCTAGGCTATAGCTCCACTCACATCTTCACATCTTCCTTCTCCTCCACTGTGTGCATCACTGGCAGATGCATCAGAGCAGAAGTTCCAAGGCGGAAGGGGCTGCTCTCTCCTCTCCATTCCCACTCATAGAGTGTCACGCCCAGTAAGCAGCTCCCAACTCCTTGCTCACATTTGGTGCCCAGGACACTTTTCCCAGAGGGCAAGGAAAACCCTAAGAATAAAAAGTCCCACAGCCTTGCCTGAGGTGGGCCAACTTATTTGGAACAAAAAGTGGCAAACTCCATGTCTAAGGATGTTGTCAAAGGCGATGGAGATCTTGGTGGAAAACAGTGACATTGGGGGTGCCTGGGTGGCTCAGTTGGTTAAGCATCTGCCTTTGACTTAGGTCATGATCCCAGGGGCCCTGGGATTGAGTCCCACATCAAGCTCTCTGCTCCATGTTCCTCCCTCTCCCACTTCTCATGTCTGCTCATTCTCAATCTCTCTCTCTCTCTCTAATAAATAAAATCTTTAAAAAAAAAAAAACAATGACAGTGGTTCCATGATGCACAAAATGTCAGAGCAGCCAGTTTAATAGCCAGTTTAGAATCAGGGGAAGAGACCACCAAGAAGAGCCCTCTTGGAGATGATGCAGGGTGTCAGGAAAGCTGTGCACATATGCCGGGTTACACCCACTCATGAGTGGCCACAGTGGGATGAGGCACACTTAAAAGTAGGCCAAGCTGTACAGATCCACCATCACAGGGTGGACAACCCACTGGCATGAGGGGCTCCAGCATAGCCTCTGACCAAACCCTGGCTGAACAATAAGCTGCTCATGCAGGGAGTGATTCTTAGGCAGCCAGGTTTACAAATAATATCACAAGCATTGCCAGAGTCTGGGAGACTATGCCTTGACCCCCAAGCTCTGACTTCTCAAGAGCCACTGGAAAGAAGCTCCAAGCTAGTAGCTCTAGACTAAAGGTGGACAAAACTAACACACAAAAATGACATAATTCCCTGATTTTTTAAAAAAATTTATTTATTTATTCATGACAGAGAGAGAGAGAGAGAGAGAGAGGCAGAGACACAGGCAGAGGGAGAAGCAGGTTCCATGCAGGGAGCCCGACGCGGGACTCCATCCCGGGACTCTAGGATCGCGCCCTGGGCCAAAGGCAGGCGCTAAAATGCTGAGCCACCCAGGGATCCCCAATTCCCTGATCTTTATAGAAATAAACCACACACATCAATAAAGGCTAAAAACCCAAATGCCCCCATAAGGAGCCTCAACCGTGACTTTGGCCAAGAGTGGCTTAGGCTGAGCCTTGCTGCAGCTGAGCTAAAAATAAAAATGGGGAGGAAAATCTGAGCAAGGCCATTAAACGCTGTGCACCTTGAGGGAAAGAGACTTCAGCTGAATTATAAACAAGTCAAATGGCCAAGAAAACACCACTACAATGCTGGGGGCAGGAGAGATTGGTGGCCGGGGCCGCTACAGTGTCACCTAAAATGTCCCTTTTAGAAAGATCACTAACAGTTGGTGGGGAGGACGGGGTGATAGGCTGGAAGTAACACAAGATGAGGGACAAGGAATCGGACTTTTAATTTCTGATGAAGAAATGTTGGTGACCTGAATGAAGGCAACAGCAGTGGGTGGGGAAAACAGAAAGCCTTATAAAGACCTAAAAGAAACAGTACTGACCAACTGGTTAGTGGGGATGGAGGGTTCAATTCAGAGAAGGTGGAACTGGGAATAAATCCGAGAAACGTGACAAGTGGACCCACTCATCTGCTATAATTGCTTTTTGACAAATGGGAGAATTTATGTCATATAAATTGTTCAGTCCGATATACTTCAGAGAACTTCCAGAGAAAATGTACAGATGGAAGATGTATCCAAGAGTCTAAAAATCATGGGCTTGAAGCCTTATGTTTGGGACTTATCAGGATACAGAGGTTGATAGAGGGTATGCAAGATCACATAAGAAGAACATTTAGGTGGGAAGAAAAAAGTCACATTTCTATCTTGAGTAACTCAAGACAGGACACATAGGGGAAGAACAAGGGTTTGGGCAGAAATGACAAGCCCCATCTTGTTCTAGTTGAGTTTGGAAAGATGTGTGACACAGAGGAGGAAGTGACACTGGTCTGGAGGCTAGGCGCTGTGATCGCTTGAGAAGTGGGGAGGCAGATAGGATCCACGGAACAAGAATGGCAGCTCTTACAACCAAGCCTGCCATCACTCAGCTCAACCCTTGAAAAGTCACCAGGCTCCCTTTCCTCATATGACAAAGGAAGGTCCAGAACAAGCGATCTTTATATTTCTGTTCAGTTACAAAATTCTAATCCTCAAATTCAGCCTACCATTCGCGACCCTCATGCCCCTTCAAATATGGCACATCTCATATCTTAGCCTTTGCCTGTTACCACATCTCTTGAACTGAACTTCCCTGAAATGCCCACCTCTCCTCTGTCACATATCATTTATAATACTTTTGGTTCCAAGTCCAGAAATCCTCATTTGAACTAGCCTGAACAGTTAAGTGAATTTATCAGTTTATGTAACCACAAGATGTTGGATTTCAAGGTTCGTGTATGTGTTAGAGAAGTATTGCAGGTCCATTTTTCTGCCTTTCTCTTTGCTCTGTGCCCCTGTCTCTGTGTCAGCTTCGTTCTTAGACTTGCTTCCTTCATTGTGAACCCTACAGTTCCCTGCTTCCTATCAATGCATTGCAGTCAGTAGCAACTTGAAGGAAATACAGCATAAAGGTCATGGAATTCCAAGAAAAATGCCTGTGATTTATGCAAATTCAACCCACATCTGCCATCCAGCAAAATGCTTCAAGTCCAGGTTATGTGAATCAATTATAACAGAAAGGGCACAGAGTTGCACCAACCAGGTTGAACCAATCAGAGTGTATCCAGGGAGTGGGGATGGAATCAATCCTATCCAGATGGCATTGCTCTGACCTAACAAAGGCACAGGATAGATGCTGGGTGGGGGTGGGGGGGTTCAGGAGGGAGGGGGCAATCGCAATGTCTTCTAAGTAGAATGATTGTACCTCTAGCTGTCACATCTTACCCATCTTTCAATTCTTCAGATGCCACTTCCGTTCTCATTCACAAAAGAAGGTGCAATGTTTCCACTTCTGTTCCATAGTCTCCATGTTGCTCATATTTTTAATTTTTTTTTAAGATTATTTATTTACCCATGAGAGACACAGAGAGAGAGAGGCAAAGACACAGGCAGAGGGAGAAGCAGGCTCCATGCAGGGAGCCCAACATGAGACTTGATCCCGGGACTCCAGGATCACACCCTGGGCCAAAGGCAGGAGCCAAACCGCTGAGCCACCCGGGGATCCCTGCTCATATTTTTAGAACCTATTTTATCCTCCATTCTCTAAGCTCTTTTAGGGCAAGAACTCTGTCCTATTTATCTCAGAATTTTCCAGTTCACCAACACAATCTAGCTCTAATGATGCTTAATGTTTACTGAGGAGCCCCTCACTGGCTCAGTGGGTAGAACATGCAACTCTTGATCGATCTCAAGGTTGTGAGTTTGAACTCCACCCACATTGGGTGTAGAGATCACTTTTTTAAAATCTTTATAAACAAACAAATAAATGTTTACTGAACTAAATACAGGTAAAATACTGTGGATAGTTGAGATATGTAGCCTCTTTTTCCTTTTGTCAATTATGTGGAGGCACAAATCCGCCCTAGCTTATAGACAGGGATACCAGAAGTACAAAAATAATAAAGTAGGTCTTCAGGCAGTAATTCTCAACCTTTCAAATATTTTAACAACCTATGCCTTTTCCTTGGCTTTGTGACTCTTTAAGGTTGCGAATGACAAGATTTTTAATTTCAGCCACTTTATTATGGATGCTTATGCCCCTCTCATTTGATTTTAAGAACTGAACTCATGGAAAGAGCCTAAAATGTAAATATGTCACCTACCCTTTCCCTTTGGAATGACTGAAGACTCCCTCTTTTCTGCCTCCAAGAAAGGGAAAAGGGAAATTGGCTTGGCATTACCATTCAGCTCCAGTTTTAGGGGACCATGAAAGACTAACAGAAAAGACAAATGCTTTTGCAGAAAAGAATGAAGAGGGTTTGGAGGGAGGGGAGTTGTCTTGGCAAATGGAAGGGAGAATTCTGGGAAAACCTAAGTAAAATACACCCACACAAAGGTTTTGTCAGGTCTTGTGTATTTTCTACCAGCCCTTCAGAATAAGGTTAGGGCACTCCCTGCAAAGCGCTAGTGAGCCCCAAAGGCCCAGCTGAATCCAGTCCCAGATCTACAACCATGGAGCTGTCACACTGAGAACATTCTTAACAACTATCTACAGGTCTCAGGACAATGACGACCAGTCAGTATTTCTGCCACCTACACCACTGCCTCAGAGGGATCAATGTCTCATCCACCCACAAGCCCTGGGTCTGTAATTTAATTTAATTTACTTTAATAATTAATTTAATTTAATTTAATTTAATTTAATTTAAATCTATTAAGTACCATGGACACTTCCTTAAAATACCCCCAAACAGCTAACATCAAAGAGAACATCAAAGAACAGCCCTATGCCTTCTCTTGAGGGGCTGAAGCAAATTCAAGACCCAGATGGAAGCTGTGGTTAGAGATAACTAGACATTATCTTTAATTTTTTTAAGATTTTATTTATTTATTCATGAGAGACAGAGAGAGAGAGAGAGGCAGAGACACAGGCAGAGGGAGACGCAGGCTCCATGCAAGGAGCCTGATGTGGGACTCGATCCAGGGACTCCAGGATCACACCCTGGACCAAAAGCAGGTGCTAAACTGCTGAGCCACCCAGGGATTATCTTTAAAACATGACAGTGAGTTTAGAGAACTTGTTTAGAGAACTTGAAAAATGAGCTCCACCCCCTGAAAAAAAAAGAGATCCCCTGAAGTACTGGAAAACCAGAAATTATAAGCTTTTTTAAACATTATCCCAGAGACAGAGAGTAATAGACTGTCCTGGAAATACAAGGCTATATTTAAGAATCAATAGACATTTCTATGTTAGCGTAACCTTCCAGACTTCTTCCCACTTCCACGCATCAGGAGTCTGGAAGTCACCACACCATCTCAATAACAAATAAAAAGCTGAACAAACCAAAAACATCATCAACTCTTTTTAGAACTGTAAGAGAATTGAGGTCACAGCCCCCTAGAATTGGAAAGACAGACAGACAGACAAATGTCAGAGAACACCAACATCTGCCGCAGAAACCTCCATGGGAACACCAGTGAAGTCTATAGCCCAGAGATAAAGGCTCAGGGTAAAGACGGGGAGGCCTAATTCCTAGACTATAGCTACCTCCTCTCCATCACACCTCACCAGGCATTACTAAAGCCAGTTTATGGCAGTTCCCTTTATCGGGTTGGTCTTGTCTGGTTATCATGAAAACATTACAAGGCAGACCAAAGGCAAAAAAATCCACTCTGAAGATATAGAGCAGGTGTCAGATCCAGACATGGCAGGGATGTTAGAATTATCAGACCAGGAATTTAAAACAACCTCGATTAATAGGCTGAGGCTTCAAATGGATATAATAAAATGGCATGAGTTAACCTTCCAGAAGATTCCAGAAAGTTTGAAACTGTTCACCTTCCCTTGAGATCTATCTCTTGATCTTCACCTAAAAACAGAGTGGTACAGGCTGCCAGACTCAACACAAGGATAGGGAATCACAGACCATCAGAGCAGGGCAGGGCCTCCAAAAGTTGACCTTTCTCCTCACAAGGCTGTTCAGGAAATTGGTTATAACACTGAAGCAGAACCATGACTCCTGACCCCCCCAACCCCCTCACCCCCAGCCGGCATCAACTCTTCCCTCTGCCCTCTGTTTCCTGTTTTGACTCTTCCCCACTGCTCCACCTCCTACTACTCCGTCAACTCCAGAGCCACTTCAGCTTCAAAGAAAAGCTCAGGAACTCACTGCTTTGAAGGGTAAATAAGGGCTTAACCGTGGCAGGCTCCCCAAGGTGTCTGCATCAGAAAAGAGGAGCTTTCTGGCAATAACCCACTTCTGAAAGGGGATTTTAGAATTTTGATTCCAGGTTAAGGGATTTTTTTTGCTGGGTCTCTCTAATTCCCCCAAATTTGACAGAAGCAGCTTAGCACGTACTCTAAAGCTGGGACCCAAAGGCCTGTTTCTTTCCCAGGGATCAGAGATTTTCACTAATGTGCTCTCTCTTTTTGATGTTTCTCCAATTTACAGAGTCCAGAAGAGGCTGATGCTTCTACCTTCCAAGAGGGAAACTGGCTACCGGACCAACCAGGGGTACAACTGGGGCCTTGACACAGATGACACAAACTCTAGTTTAGAACTATTTAAAAAGGGGGGTACGTGGGTGGCTCAGTAGTTGAGTGTCTGCCTTCAGTTCAGGTCATGATCCTGGGTCCTGGGATTGAGTGCTGCATCAGGCTCCCCATAGGGAGCCTGCTTCTCCTTCTGCCTAAGTCTCTGCCTCTCTCTCTGTGTCTCTCATGAATAAATAAATAAAATCTTTTTTTTTAAAGAACTATTTAAAAAGGAGTATCCTCCTTTTATTTTAATGAGTCCCCAAATTGAATCTTCCACCAGATTTCTGGAAAGTACAAAAACTAACAAATACTAGACTTGTTTTCCTTTCCCTAATCTTCCTTCTGCCATCCAAGGACTACAGAACAACAAAATGATCCTCCAAACAGGCAGAAAAATAGCTTTTTCTGTATGAATTACATGGATAGCCAGATACTACTCTAAGCCCTTGACTTACAGTGCCTGGTGTAATCTTCATGAAAATCTGGGGAGTTGGGTGCTATTTTTTTTTTTTATCTCCAAGTGACTGGTCCAAGGCTTTGTAACTAGGGAGAGGCAGAGCTGGAAACATCAGTGTATAGCCTCCTGACCTACTACTCGTCCTTATCAGAGACAGCCCAAAGCCTTCTGCTACCACACAAGAAAAGTATATCTGATTAAGCATGAATAAAGGAAAACTGTTGTTGTATAGATTTCAACGTTTTTACAACAGCAGTATAATTTAAGAGAGAGATGTGGCATCAAGAGAATAGAATCTGAAATCAGAGTCTCTACCTTGAAAGACTAGTTAAGCAAGGATAAGTTCCTGGAGCCCCTATTGGATCATCCATAAAATGATGATAGTAGCCAATATCTTAATCTGTATACAGAGTCATGGCACGTGGAAGTTCTCCATAAACTGCTAAGACCCTATCCAAACAGCAGGAGCAATTACTTCTTATCCACAAATATGATTGAGCTGCAAAACACAAATCGTGCAATTGCACTGATTGTACATACAAGTTAAAGTCTCTTTACAGAGTTAGAAAAATAGAAGGCTTTCATATTTGTGTTTAAAAATGGCATTGCACAATATAAAGATGAATGAGAAAATCCAAGGTGATCATTTTAATTTTTAATTTTTCTTTGCTTAGAATTTTCTTTTATTCATCTATTTATGCCATCTTAGCATCTCAAATTTGCACTTTTTCCTAGTTTTAGAAAAAAAAAGACCCCGTTTCTTCATTTTGCCCTGGCACAAGATGCAAAGGGCCCCACAAATGATGTAGGCAGGCTCAAGTTGGCAGGCCCCATCTCAAAGGCAGATTATATATAATTAAATTGATGACGGCTCCCCTTTTAGCAGCATACTGCCCTGTGTTCCTATACATCCCCCAAGAGACACACCTATTCTTGACATCATTGATTATCAATACAGGATCATTCATTGTATGGCTTACTTGAGTTATTCAAGATCAAAGAACATATATATAATATTCTTCAGAGAAAACCCTACCTCTTTTCCTTACTTGTGAGCTTCTCCCACGTGGCTCTGATTATTTTCTCTAACATCTCACAAACCTCTCAACTAAAACTCTCATAAAACTTTTCCTCAAACCACCCATTGCCTGTTAATGGTACACATACTGCTTATTATTTGCTGAATTTCTTTTTCTACTTATATTTTTCTGCCAATATTGCCATGTCTTTGCTGTATACTGTCAGGTGTATATATTTTTCTGTATCAGTATCTGTCAGGTCTTTTTTGAAAAAACATATTAGCTATGCACAAATAAGTTATTTCCTACAGTAAAAAAATTTTTAAATTATAAAGGTTAAGACCAGCAAGGTATTTTAGAGATTAAGCTCAAGTTTTTCCAAAGTATTTCTTTTTACAATTTTACTAATTAATTAATTTGTTTGTTTATGAGAGAGAGCACATGCACACAGGGCAGGGGTGGGGAGGGGCAGAGGAAGAGGGAGAAGCAGACTCCCTGCTGAGCAGGGAGCCCCACTCAGCTCTATCTGAGAACACCAAGATCATGACCTGAGCCAAAGGCAGATGTTTATCTGACTCAGCCACCCAGGCATCCCCAAAGTATTTCTTATGGATCTATATTTCGAGGACTAGTTAAAAGCCTCTATTTTGAAAAGAAAAAAAAAGTATAATGGAAGGTTTTTCTACAGTCAAATAATTTTTGGCAATGCTCGATAAAACAGTATCTGGCAGGTTTCTTCACTGTAGCAAATCGTAGGGCTAATGTGCTTCATGAATTTCCAAGAAAGGGATGTTCCTTCCCGTGTTGTCCAAGGAACCATATTTTGAAGTAGTCCATAGAATATGCTTTAGAGGATGATAATCTATTCTGATATCCCGCCCTCTCTCTCTCTCTCTCTCTCTCTCTCTCTCTCTCTCACACACACACACACACACACACACACACACACTGCAAGCAAAGTGATTTTCCTTGTTACAAACAAGGCTGTAGGAAGAACCATGACCAAAGCCCACATCTCCTGACCCCTAGGCAGGGCTCCTTTCTCTAAATCAAAGAAAAATCAATACAAAATGAGTCTGCACAAACTTACTTTAATATAATTACCCTTACCTTCCGCTCATTTCCACCTCTAGTCCCACAATTTACCATCCCTAGAAGCCTAAACCCCTTTTCCTTTTCACTTCACAAATTTAGCACTCTGTTAAAATAGGTATATAAGCCCTTGAATCCAACCACCTTTTTGGGATCTTCATTTCTTATCTGTGAAGGCCTCCATACACACAAATATCAAAATAGTAACATCAAATAACATTTGTGTGCTTTTCTTCTGTTAACCCATCTTTTTGTTAATTTAATTAGCATGCCTCAGTCACAGAAAATAAAAGGGTAGAAAATAATTTTTTCTCTCCCCACACCCTCCAACCACACTTCCTCTGTAAAACTGCCTCCACCATATCTGTGTGCTCTCGAACCACTAACTCAGTCAAGGAAGTCAGGATATGAAAATGAAAAAGCAAAGCCAAAGAAAGAGTGCCAAATTAAAAGGGAGTACTATACATTATCCACTTTAAGTCAAAATATGATAGGACATAAGGTTCCAATTTTCAACAGATATATTAATCACTATGAGATTTTATTTAAATACACATATCTGCAAACCACAAACCCTCGTACAAAATTCACAGTTTACCTCAATCTTCACAGGGACCCACTTTAGTCTTAATTACATAGAAATCATCCTCCCTTTCTGTGGTTTTACTGGAATGTCTTCAGGAAGTTCCATTCCCAGAATTCTTTTAAACAGCCTAGGAGTTTTAACTGGTACACTTGATTTCCCTCACATCTTCTTCCCTCAATAAACTGTTGATCAATCAATAAGCAGAGATGTACAACTGGTGAATGGATAAAGATGTGGATACACACGCATACACACACACCATGGAATATTACTCAGCCATCAAAAAGAATGAAATCTTGCCATTTGCAACAACATGGATAGAACTAGAGGGTATTATGTTTAGTGAAATAAGTCAGTCAGAGAAAGACAAATACCATAGTATTTCACTCATGTGTGGAATTTAAAAAAGAAAACAGATGAACATACGGGAAGGAGGAAAAGATAAAAAGGAGGGAAACAAATCATAAGAGACCTTGACAATAAAGAACAAACTAGGGTTTGATGGAGGGAGGTGGGAGGAAGGAGATGGGGGGACACGGGGGGGGGATAGGTTAGATGGCTGATGGGCATAGAAGGGGGCATTTGTTGTGATGAGCACAGGGTGTCGTATTTAATTAAGTGATAACTCACTGAATTCTACTCGTGTAACCAGTATTGCACTGTCGGTTAAGTCAAATTTAAATTAAAAAAAAAATAAGCACAGATGTAGATATCTGGTGGGGTCAGGACACTTCTAACCTTGACATAGAGTCAGTTTGATTTCCTTTTTACAAGACTCCCCCCCGCCTACGTCACCCTTCCATGGATCAAAATCCAAAAGGCCCAGAAAGTGATCTCAATTTATCAAACCTTTTGGGAGGGAGAGCCCTTGACATGTAGTGTATATGCATGCACACCTGCTTTGACCAGGACTGGCTACTCAGTCTCCAGAAATCCACTGGGTCTTCAGGTTTCCACTAAGAGAACTATACACAAGCAAACTCCAACTCTTCGTCAAACACCTCCTTCTTTCCTTTCCATTCTAGTCCTCATAACTTCACCCAGATAGGTCTAAAACCAACAGTTATTCCTTGTCTGTAAAATAATGACTCTGTAAGCATCCTTCAAGTATGATTTCCACATTATTGTTAACCACTGCTATGACAGTAATCACTATTATATTTTTATTCATGATGCTTCGTAGAAAAAGATCATGCCCTAATTTGTCAACGGGAGAAACACTGTAAGGCTAATGAGTGAGGATTCCCTCATGTTGTTAAAGCTCTTTTGACCTAGTTTCTGCAGGACAAGGTGTGAGCATATCAAGGCTGCCAGTTCCTAATGCATTTTCCAGTTTGGCTCAGTTTAACAAGCCGTTTTTTAACATCTTAAAGAGAAAAAGATTAAAATGACATGGCCTCTGCCCCCAAGGACTTGGAGTTAAGTGGGAGCAAGAGAAATAGGAAAAGACATTTTGAAGATAGTATGACAAGAGCCAACAAAAGGCAAATGGACCCTGATGCTAATGAGGCCAAAGCTCCCATGTCCATGGTTCTTTCTGAGAAAGAAGGTTCCTAGTGTAGTGTAGGCCCCATGATGAGGCACTGCAGCATGAACATTGAGTTAACAGCAATCAAAACCCAGCAGATTCAGGAAAAGCTCTTTACCTCCCCCTCAATGGCTGCTTATACCAGGAAGAGAGCTATTAACAGACACTCCCCTTACTAAAGACACATATCTCCGTAACAGGGCAACCCTTTGTTCTCCAAACATCTCCTCTCACCTTCCTGCTAATGGTCTTTCTCCCCTTTCTCCCATTTGTATCCTCAGACCCCTGCCCCTCTCCTTAGCTCATGTAAGCTCCATTTTGCCTATTTTTGGAATTTCTATGTCTGTGTGGATTCCTCGTACATATGTACATATGCTAATAAATTTGATTTTCTCCTGTTAATCTCACATCACTTTGATTTGTACTCCAACTAGAAGGACCTTGAAGGGTAGAGGAAATTCTTCCTCCCTGACACTGGCAATATGTTGTTATGACCATATGCTTTTGTACTTACAAAATTAAGATATTTGTGTTCTTCTTTCTTTTTCTTCTTTTCTCTCTCTTTTTCTTTCTTTCTTTCTTTCCTTGAGACAGAGATGTGAGTCTGGAGGGACAGAGGGGGAGGGAGAAAGAATCTGAAGCAGACTCCACACTGAGGGTGGAGCCCGATGTGGAGCTCTATGCCAGGATCGTTAGCAAGATCATGACCTAAACTGTAATCAAGAGTCAGATGCTCAACTGATTAAGCCACACAGGTCCCCCTGTGTACTCTCTTTCTTAAGAATGACACTCAAACTGTACAGGCTCCAGGGGCTATGTTATCAGAGATCGGCCCTGATGCTACTCTCCTATTTACAGGGTACAATGGGTTTTGAGTGGTAAGGATGGGAAATCCACCTTCAAACCTCATCCAAAGTAACCACAACACAGAGTCCTTGTAATACAAACGATATGTCCACACCATTATGAAGCTGCTATTGTCAGCAAAGACCTTAGCTACAAAAGGAAATTTTCTTTCAATGTGAAATTAGGACAGAATTTAATGAAATAAATAGTCAAAGCTCAATCACTCATCACTGAAGCTATGGCAAGAACTGGCCTGGCTATCTTCTAAAGGCCCTGAACATCATTAGCAAAGCAGCTTTTGTACAGAGAAGTGGGTAAAATGCTAGCTTTTTGAAGTGGAAATTTTTCACTTAAAGATGAGGCAAAGCAATTTATAGCACTAAGTTAGATGTTATAGAATTTAGAATCAATAAGCCTTGGGAACTCCCCAAATCTATCTATATGTAAGGCATATTGATAGCTAGTTAGATACAAGAGAGAAGCGAGATATATTTATATATATACACTTACACACGTATGTGTGAGCTTAATTATGTCAACCCAAATTCCAGGCATACAGATGACTCTACCTAAAACAACATGCTGGCTTCCCACGTCTCACAGAACTTACGGTAGCGAGCTGAAGACTCGAAACTCCATTCCCTCTTTATCGCCATACTTAAAATTCTTACTTTGATTTAGAAAGAATCAAGAACAGAATTAGATTTATTTAAGCAGTTATTTGTTAGTCAAATGAGAAAAAGAAGTAGCATGGTGACTATAGGTCAATTATTAACATCTTGGGTTGCCAGTTAAGTCATGCTTTTAGGGTTACTGTGGGAGACGCAAAGGCTGACACCTATTCCTCACAGGAAACTGGCCATTCTGAGAACATTTCCTTTTTAAGGCAAACAAGCAAGGACTATTTTCTGTTATCTTTATTGCTTCTAAAATTGAGCCCAACAGAGGGGCATCTGGCTAGCTCAGTGGGTGGAGCATGCAACTCCTGATCTGGGAGTCGTGAGTTTGAGCCCCACAATGGGGTAGAGATTACTTAAAAACAAAAAAACAAAAAAAAGGTGGGGGGGAATCCCTGGGTGGCTCAGCGGTTTAGCACCTGCCTCTGGCCCAGGGCATGATCCTGGAGTCCTGGGATTGAGTCCGGCGTCGGGCTCCCGGCATGGAGCCTGCTTCTCTCTCTGCCTGTGTTTCTGCCTCTCTCTCTCTCTCTCTCTCTCTCTCTCTCTCTGTCTATCATGAATAAATCAATAAAAAATCTTATAAATAAATAAATAAATAAATAAATAAATAAATAAATAAATACCATTAGGGGTTCCTGAGTGGTTCAGCTGGTTGTGTGTCCAATTCTTGATCTCAGGGCTGTGAGTTCAAGCTCCACATTGGGCTCCACACTGGGCATGGAGCCTACTTAAAAAATAATAATAATAATATAATATAAATATAAATATAAATATAAATATAAATATAAATATAAATATAAATATGTGGGACAGATAGCTGTTACCCCCACTACTGTTCCTCATCATTCTCCTTCCTTTCTTCCCCTTGTCCTTATTTCCTTTTCTCCAAGCTAGTTTGTAAAGCTTTTAGCATTGTTTTCATTCATCCAGAAAAAAAGGTTTAATAAGAATCTTAAACTGGTTTGCAAATTTTTTGCCATTTTGGTTCACCCATCCAAAAAAAATTTTTTTTTAATTCTTTTTGTGCTGGATGCCAGCGAGAGATACAAAGTTGAGTAAGAGGCTTTGTGCTGCCTCAGCCTCCCACGGGGTCCAATCTATGCTGTAACGTTGTGATCATGTGCTTGTCCCATCTCTACCATGCAGGCAGCAAGCTGCTTTAGAGCAACGTGGCCTCTGAGTGTCCCCCCAGGCTTTTCTCAGGCAGAGAGCTTTTCGCATAGGAAGCATGTTCAGAAATTATCTGGGAAGGAGGAGGAAGGATTAATTTCTCAGCTTTCGTTCTAATAAAGAGCATTCAAAAGGGCTATTCCATTTCTTTCTAGGAGACACTTCTGGTGTATCCCTTGTAATGCTCCAGTTTTGAAAAATCACCTTGTTAGAAAATCAATTCTGGCCTCTTGCTCCTAACCAGCCATGTGATTTACACAACTTGACCTCACTGAAGATCAATTTTCTCATATGCAAAATGGAGATGATATATTTCTCTTATTTTCTTTTGGAAATATATTTTCTGCCTCACTGAAATACTGTAAAAAAATAAGTGGAAGATAATTTATGCAAAGCACAGTATCCTTCAGCTAATAAATATTCAAACAACATTGCTCTAATGGTTATAACATCAAATGCCAACTATAATGCCTGGTAGAAAGTCTCACTGATATGATTAACTATATTTATCACTAGGCACTTAAGGGCTCTGTTTAACTTAATATTGTATGACGTAGACCTGTTTCAATGTTCACCTCTTTTGCTAGTGTGGAACTTTCAGAAGGGTTCCAGAAGCTGGGCTTTAGTGAAAACTATTCAATTTAAAGAACATTTGCAGGATTTTGAACACTATCTGGGGGAAAAAATTATACCAAATTTATATCCATTTTTTTTTCCTTTCTAGGGAAGACTCAATGGAATATCCTAGAGTGAGCTTAAATGAGTATTGACGGAGAAGTAAAATGAATTAAGAGTGTCATTAGACCATTAACGGAGAGCATCACTTCAACTCAGCCTTTTAGAGAGGTGGCATCATTTGATGCATGAGCCATGCACTCAGCAGTGAGACCAAGTTCTAAGAGCCAGATCTATCACTCTTTAGTTATGTGGCTCAATACAACTTATTTGCACCATACACACACACACACACACACACACACACACACACACATCATGGAATTACTGTGATTACCTGAAAAACTATATGTAAAACACAGGTTCTCAGCAAATGTCAGCATTCCCTTTGGCAAGGGCAGCAGAGCATGAAGATTTCCTATTAGACAGATATATGTCAAGAATAGACTGCATTCCCACTTAAGTTTCCAATACTTAATCAGATTCTACAAAGACACAAATTATGAACAAATGCAACCAAAAACCTTTGAAATGAGATATAGAGCAGTAACGATTTTTCCCATCCATTTTCCCAGAATTATAGAAATAGTAAAGAAAAAAATGATCCTTAATTCTTCCATTCTTACTCTGTCTAAATTTGGAAATTACATTAATTCTCTTTACATTGACTGCCTCACTAATGAGTTTACCAAGTGATGTACAATGTTGACAGTGAATATTTCATCTTAGTCACTTACTAGGTTTATTAACCATTTTTTCATGTGTTTATATCCTTATTTTATCTCTTTAATGTCTATTATGTATCTGAAAAAGGAGACTCAGGCATGAATGAACCAGACTACAAGTCCCATAAGGGCAAAAACAAATCTGATGAAATTCACAGAATAGGGACAATTATTCGGCCACATAGGAGGCAAAGAACAATAAGTTTCTCATTGGCTGATTTGAATAAAATAAATTAAATTTTGTACCCTTTTCAATATTGTAACTTACACACACTCACACAGGAACTAAATTATGCTAGAAACTACTAATGAATTGCTCTCAGCCCTAAAACATGTGATTCTTTTGCAAGATGGTCTGACCATTCAGAAAATGATTATAAATGATTTTTATATCATTCACTTGTGCACACACATGCATGTGTATGTGTGTTGCAATGTTGGGTTGCAGAACACAAAAAATTATCCTTGACCTCAGACAGCCTTAGCTTGGGGAATTTTTTTCAACTAATCATTATTTTATTTATTTAAATTCAATTAGCCAACATATAGTCTAACTCCCAGTGCTCATCTCATCGTGTGCCCTCCTTAACACCCATCACCCAATTACCCCATTCCCCCCCACCTCCCCTTAGCTTAACACTGTGGGATTAATTAGTTAGTGAATGCATTAGAAGAGTAAACATCTATTCACCTTTTTTACTATGTTCCCACCTTCTGGTGCCAATGAGAAGCAAACAGCTTGACTATCCCAGGGCTACTCTTAGGTGCATCCTAGACTTGCAGATTGGCTTCTGAAATTGAGAAAAAAAGAGGAAAAAAGGAAGGTTATCTGCTTTTCTTCTCAGAAGGTTGAAATTAAAAGGAAAGAGAATCGAATGTGAACCAAGTCACAGATCTGTTTTAGTGTGCATAGACAAGAAGATATTATAAGAGAAACACGAGCAAATTAAAAAAGAAAGAAAACAAGAAATGCTTGAAATGGATTCTCTTACATTCTGCTAGTTCCAGGAATTATAAGTTGGCAGGAAGAGGGGGATATCTGCTATGTGTTGGGAGGGAGTCAAGCTGGGAGAATGGGAAGGATGGGGGAGAAAAGGTCAGAAGGCCTGGCCACCAGTCTTGGCAGTGTCCCTGATACAGTGTGTAACCTTTCACAGCACATCAATGGGGCTCACATTCCTGTTCTATAAACTCTGAAATCTGGGCCAAAGCATGCTTAAATAGTCTTAGAGATAATTTCTAACATCCTTTCTACAAGTATATGTATGTGTCAACATCTATAAATGCATATGTTGTATGCTTCAGCCAGGAGACTGAGCCAAACTAAAAGCTGATGAGAACTAGTGGGGGGCAGGACCATCCGCGGCTGGGGTATGGGGCAGCAGAACAAAGTCCGGGGGCGGGGGGCACTGGGTGGCTCAGTCCATTAAGTGTCTGCCTTTGGCTCAGGTCATGATCTCAGGGTCCTGGGATTGAGCCCCACATCAGGCTCTCCGCTCAGCAGGGAGTCTGCTTCTCCTTTTCCCTCTGCCTCTGCCCCGCTCTCTCTCTCTTTCTCATTAGTGCCCTCTCTAGTAATTAAGTAAAATCTTAAAAAAAAAAAAAAAATGAAGTCCAGGGACTTCTCTGCAAACAATAATGTGGTGGAAAGTAGAAGAGCATATAGCTCCAAGAAGATCGCAGCTATGGCTGTGATCCAAAGGTGAATTCAAAAAATCACCAAAGGGAAGGCAAGGTCACAGAAAATGCAGATGGGGGGATGAGCGAGATTTTAAAGGTGAGATTGAAGCAACAGAAGGAAGTCAGTGGGCAGAGTTGTTAGGTGACTTACAAACACAGTAAGAAGACCTGGAAGGATGCTGTCCAGTCTACTGGTTTAACCACAAATACATTATTAGAAAGAGAAGAGATCAGGACACCTGGGTGGCTCAGTGGTTGAGTGTCTGTTCAGCTCAGGTCATGATCCCAGGGTCCTGGGATTGAGTCTTGCATCACGTTCCTGCTTCTCCCTCTTTCTCTGTTTCTGCCTCTCTCTGTGTCTTTCATGAATAAATAAATAAAATCTTTTAAAAAAAAAAAAAAAAAGAAAGGAAAAAAGAAATGGGAAAGAGCCTTAGAAACGCGTCAGCATTGCCACCATTTCCATTCAACTCTCAAGCCCTGCTAAGTGGTCCCTGTCTCCCTGTCCAAGAATCAATCCTTACAAAACCAGATGGTTGAGAGTGGAGGAGGCAAAGTCAGCATCACTAAAGCCAAGGCAAGAGGGACCCCATGATCTGACCCTGCCCCTCCTCAGGGTTACGACACCATGGCCAAAGATAAGTACCAAAGCCCTATGTCCCTTTCCTCCAAGGCTATGTTCCTCTTCCATTGGATCCAGAGGTCTTTCTCTCCAAACCTGCTTCCAGGAATTGCATAGACCTCTTCCTCAGTCTGTCCATCTAAGGGGAGACTATACTTTCAAGTGTGCCTCTAGGCCCAAGTGGCAGCCCAAGAGTGACTTTTGAGGAAAGAGCTTAGATACACAAACTGTGTGTCCATATGTGTGTGTGAGTCAACCCTCCCCAACAAAAGGCAGTGTTGGAGATGGGACAACATGGAGCATATGCTGTGGGTTGGACTAAAAGCTGGGGAACCAAGGCATCTGGGTGGCTCAGTCAGTTAAGTGTCTACCTTCAGCCTGAGTCATGATCCCAGAGTCCTGGGATCAAGCCCTACTCTTTCCTTTCCCTATCTCCTCCCCCTGCTTATTCACTTGCTCTCTCTCTCTCTCTCTCTCTCTCTCTCAAAAAAAAATAAATAAATAAAATCTTTTTTAAAAATAATAAATAAATAAAAACAAAAGCTGGGAAAACAGGAGCCATGGATGAAGCCTCATGAGGCCACATTCCAGCATGGAACTCCCAAGAATCTCATGATTCAACATTTAACCTGGCTCCTACCTTGATACCAAGGTAGAACAGTAGAACATGTTTTACTCTTTTTACAGTTGGCTTTACAGTTGCATTCTAACTTCTTAAAATATGGTATTAGGCCTCCATTTCTACTTCTGCCTTGAGTCCTACAAATGTTAGAAGGTGCCTGGGTGGAGTACAGCAAACCTGCAATGTTGGCTTTATTTATACAGACAGCAACAGAGTTGGTCATACCCAGAGGTTCTTGAACATATGCTGATTATTTTTATGTGTTTAAATATAATCGATCCCACGTTCCTTACTTTATTCTCTCTTTCAGTCTACTCAGATTTCCAGTGAGTTCCAGAATAATCTTTTCCTACTCTGTGTATGTGTGGGTGGGTGGCAGGGGATGGTTAGGGTGGGAAGGTTCCAGAGTACCCCCAATTCTTTGACCAAATTTGCACCTTGGCAGCATTTTTTTTTGGTGATATACATAACACTAGTTGGGTTTTTTTTCCCCAAATGCATGCAAAGAACACTACATTTCTGTGTTCCATATTTTACAAAGAACAAGATGCTTTTTGTATTATGCCTACATCTGCTGGAGTTAACTAATCTACATATTTTTCTACCAACCTTGTATTCGTGGCTCTCTCATTAGTGCACACCTGACTTATCTTGATGGTTGTTTAGTTATATCTAAAATACTATTTCACCTCCAACATTCTGGTAGACTTGATAGTGCTTTACCCTTCATCTGTAATGCTCAAAACCCTATATTTAACTAGGGCCACTCCTCTGCCAGTGTTTCCAGACCTGAATGATGCCACTTTTGGTTTTCCAAAACCACTTAGATATGCATTCAGCTACGACCATGGTAAAAACGCACAGGCAGATTCAGGGCCCAGGTCCTAGCCCTAGTTCTTTCATTAATCTGCTCACTGAGGGATCCTGGCCAGGTTGCTTCCAGTCCCTATGTCTGAGTCTCCTTGTCTATCAAATGAAGAGGATAAAATCTCTCCATCGCAGGTGGAGTAAAATCCAAATCAAACTGGCTTAGAAAAGACAAAATGTGTGTATCTGCATACACATGCAAGCACTGGGGAAAGAGGAAGGTTATTTCTTGCCTCATGTAACTAAAATGTCCAAGAGTACAAATGGCTCTAGGTACAGCATAATCTATTACCAGGACCTAGTTTCTTCCCATTCCTTCCCTCAGCCCTGCTCCACAGCTTGCTTGTCAGGCCCCAATTTAGAGCAAGATGGCTGCTAGCAGACACAATATTCTTCCAGGTCCAAGGATAAGAAGAAATCTTTCCTAGGGTACCTGGGTGGCTCAGTGGCTGAGCGTCTATCTTTGGCTCAGGGTGTGATCCTGGGGTCCTTGGATCAAGTCCTGCATCAGGCTCCCCACAGGGAGCCTGCCTCTCTCTGTCTCTCATGAATAAGTAAACAAAATCTTTAAAGAAGAAGGAGGAGGAGGAGAAATCTTTCTTAACACTCAAGGCAGGAGTCCTGAATCTATCATTGAGCCAATCTGTAAGACCAGAGAGGAAGAACAAGCTAATTAGACAGACCTGAGCTCTGCACTCACCCTGGAGCCTGAAAGACAGAACATCTACTCCCCCCAAACCACGTGGGTGGAAAGCTGGAGAGAGTTGGGTCTCCAAATGGAAATTCAGATACTTTACCAAAAACAGCAAGAAATATCCCACATAGCCTATGATTGTTAATGTTACTTCTGATTCCAAATTGGTATGACTCCATAAGAAACTCTTTTAAAAACGTTTAGAAATAAATGTGAAATATTTCAATTTGTTCCTTTAAATCTTATTGAAATTAATTTGGGTTCTTAAGAAGAGGAAAAGTATTTTTAGATGGTATCTTTACAGATGCCAACAGACACATGAAAAGATGCTCAGCATCACTCATCATCAAGGAAATACAAATCAAAACCACAATGAGGTATTACCTCATGCCTGTCAGATGGCTAAAATTAGAAGCACAAGAAATAACAAGTGTTGGCAAAGATGTGGAGAAAAAGCAACGCTTGTGCACTACTGATGGGAATGTGAATTGGCACCAGCCACTGTGGGAAACAGTGTGGAGGTCCCTCAAAAAATTAAAAATAAAACTACCCTATGATCCAGTAAATCCACTAGTGGGTATTTACCCAAAAGAAGTGAAAACACTAATTCAAAACGATGTATGCATCGCTATGGTTATGGCAGCATTATTTACAATAGCCAAGATATGGAAGCGGCCTAAGTGTCCATCCATAGATGAATGGATAAAGATACATGTATACACACACACATACACACACACACATACACGCACACACACACACAGTGGAATATTATTCAGCCATAAAAAAGAATAACATCTTGCCATTTGCAATAACATGGATGGAGCTAGAGAGTATAATGCTAAGTGAGATGATTCAGTCAGAGAAAGACAAATACCATAGGATTTCACTCATATGAGAAATTGAAGAAAAAAAAAAGAGAGAAACCAAAAACCAGATTCTTAGTTATAGAGAACAAGCTGATGGTCACCAGAGGAAAGGGAGGTGGGGAATGGGGGAAATAGGTGATGGGGATTAAGGAGGGCACTTGTCCTGATAGGCACTGGCAAATGTATAGAAATGTTGAATCACCATATTGTACACCAAAACTTATACAACACCGTATGCTAATTAGAATTTGATTAGGTGCTGTTTGTGTTTGGAAGAGGAAAAGAGGGGGCAGCCCAGGTGGCTCAGCGGTTTAGCACCACCTTCAGCCCGGGGCCTGATCTTGGAGAGCCAAGATCGAGTCCCATGTCAGGCTCCCTGCATGGAGCCTGCTTCTCCCTCTGCCTCTCTCATGAACAAATAAATATTAAAAAAAAAAAAAAAAAAAAAGGAAGAGGAAAAGAGGATAGTTTTAAGAACAATGGGTGCCTGGGTGGCTCAGTGGTTGAGCATCTACCTTTGGCTCAGGTCGTGATCTCAGGGTCCTAGGATCAAGTCCCCCATCGGGCTCCCCACAGGGACTCTGATTCTCCCTCTGCCTGTGTCTCTGCCTCTATGTCTCTCATGAATAAATAAAGAAAATCTTTTTTTTTTAAAAAAGAGTTAAAGAAGAAAGACCAATATATTTTTTTAAATGGTCAGAACCCAAGAGAACCCATGGAATTTTTGTTTGGTTACAGCTTTTTGCTTGTAGATACTGAATGAACACCAAAAAGGCTACTCTCCAGGATAATCCGGTGAAAGCAGCATTTGCTGTCTGCTGCCTGGCCCTCTGTGGGACCCTTATCCACAGGGGTCCAGGGGGCTCAGGGACACAGATGAGGCCCTGGAACGTGGTGAGTGTCCCTTGCCGACGTCATGGCTGGAGATGCGGTCTGAGCAATGCACGGAGTGTGCCTTCTCTGACAGACACTGACTGTCCACACATGGAATTTTATAGCCTCCTATCCCTTGGTGTGGCCAGATACTATTTCCCCACAGCAGCCTGGGAAGTAGTTGACAGGTGCCTGTCAGCTGACCCAAGTTGCTTGGAAATAGGAGGGTGGGGAATAAAAAGGCAGGTGGCTCTTTTAAAGGAATCCACAACATTCTCCCCAGAGTTGTTGGGAAATCTCTGAACTGTCGCGGGGTGTGATGCTCAGAAATGTCATGCTCAGTCACACAAGCAGGCTGCATGCTCACATAGCTCTGACTTAAGAAGGGAGGACCAAGCAGCAGGGGCCTACAGTCCTGTTTTTTATCTTTTTAAAAAAATGCCTTTGGGGGCGCCTGGGTCAGTAGGTTAAGCATCTGCCTTCAGCTCAGGTCATGATCTCAGGGTCTTGGGATCGAGCCCCACATCGGATTCCATGCTCAGAGGGGAGTCTGCTTCTCCCCACCTCTCTGCCTCTCCCCCTGCTCATGCTTGTGCTCTCTCCCTCAAATAAATAAAATCTTTTTAAAAATTAAAATTTAAAAAAATGTCTTTACACTGGTTTTAAGCCCATAAGGCTTTCTCAGATGAAATCTTTTTCTGAATTCAAAGACAACACATGTGCACATGAGAGGGACTATGCGGGTCAAAGTGAGTGGATGCTATAGGAGCCACCATTCGGCATCTTCTCCAGCACCTGAGTAAGCCCCAGAGGGGTGTCTGAAGAAACACAGGTTTAGGGCCATTGGAAGACCCCTCTTTTACAGATGAGAGCCCCAAAACTAAGAAGGAGTGTTTAAGTGGCTCGCAGCTAGTTGAATGCAAAGGTGTGCTGAAAGCCTAGGGCTCTTAACCTCTGGTGTGGCACCCACCACTAGACACGGAGTGACACCTATCAGGAAGATCAGCAGAGTCCAGAAGGCACAGCCTGGTTCTTTCAAATGAGCCTGAGACTTACATTCCCACAGTAGGTTTCCTAGCTAACCTGAAAAGCCTGCCAGCTACCATTAGAAATGCTGGTAGAATATAATAAAATCTCATTTCTTTTTTATTTTTTTAATAGATTTCATTTATTCATTCATGAGAGACACAGACAGAGAGAGGCAGAGACATAGGCAGAGGGAGAAGCAGGCTCCCTGCGGGAAGCCTGATGCCGGACTAGATTCCAGGACCCCAGGATCATGCCCTGAGCCAAAGGCAGATGCTCAACCTCTGAGCCACCCAGGTGTCCCAAAATCTTGTTTCAAATGCAAAGCTGAGCTTACAGGAAGAAGGGAGTGTCTCTGTTTGCTGGGGCTGCCATTGCAAAGTAGTACCACAGCTTAAGCAGCTGGAATTTATTCTCTCACAGTCCTGGAGTCTAGAAGTCCAAGGCTTAGGGGTCAGTAGAGTTGGTTACTTCTTGAGCCTATTCCCCCTGTGGATAGGCCTTTCCACCATATCCTCACACGGTCTTTTCTCTCTACATGTGTGGGTCCCAACTTCCCCCTCTTCTCCGGATGTCAGCCATATTGGATTAGGGCCACCCTAATGACCTTTATTTTAACCTAATTACCAGTTTAAGACCCTATCCCAAAATACAATCATATTCTAAGGATTAGGGTGCTACAACTTCAACATATGAATTTGGTGGAGGGGGGAGCGGGACGCCAGAGAAAAATTTTAGCCTATAACTGTGATTTCCTAGTTTTCCAAACTAGAGAAAGGCTAGAATCACAACTATGAATGTCTCTGATCTGATGTGGCAGATTGCCTGAGTGAGGTGGAAGGGTGAATGTCTCAGCCACAAGGGGCTTTGGCCCTCCTCAGAGCCAAGAGATAAGGTCCTGAGCCTGAGTAAAGCAAAGCATTAGAAACGAGGTCTTCAAGGGCCTACCCTTTCAGTGAAAAAGTGGGTTTGAAGTCATCTACTCAGTGTTACAGGGTGATGAAAAGGAACTCTATCCCACCCTGGAGTTTGGTAGAATAAGGGAAGGGAAGTCTCCATAAGAAGTTACAACCCCAAGCCTGTGTCTTGTACAGGCTCAGAGTTAACTTGACACTGTCAGGATGGCCCAAGAAATGAATAATAGCAATTTTTAAAAAGAGTAATTGTATAATGATACCCTTAATTTGTCAATCCTTAGTCTAGAGCACATTGTGTCAGCCTGTTCCTGAAATTTGGTAACTCTTGCTTATAAAATCATCTGGTCCTAGTGGACACCAGGGGTATATGTGTGTATGTGCGTGCATGCATGTGTGTGTGTGTGTGTGTGTGTGTGTGTGTGTGTTTAGGGTTTTTTTTTAAGATTTTATTTATTTATTCATGAGAGACACAGAGAGAGAGGCAGAGACACAGGCAGAGGGAGAGGCAGACTCCTCGTAGGGAGGCCGGGTGCGGGACTTGATCCCAGGACCCCAGGATCATGACCTGAGCCAAAGGCAGATGCTCAACCACTGAGCAACCCAGGTTCCCCTGTGTGTTTACATTTTTAACCACAGTATTATGATGATTATATATCTATTCGATATCATGTTCATTCTTGAGTCAAAAGTAATTCTTTCAACAATTCTTACTTTCTAAGTAAAATACTGTTTCACCCAAGTTTTCAAAACTAATTGAAATAGCATTGGTCATATTCTATTGTGATTTTTATATCTCCAAGCCCTGAACTGTAGCATTCATTTTTATGGCCTGTTTTCCATTCTTAATGCTGTTTATTTTCTCCTCATCTTTGTAGGTAATCTTGAAAGAAGTTTATCTTTTTCATTAATATTTTTCAAGAATGAGCTTTTGGTTCCATTGGTGTTCTTTATTTTCTCTTTCCTTTTTATTTCACTGACTTGGTCTTTTGGTTTTATGATTCCTTCCGCTACTTATAATGGGGTTTTCACATTCAAGCAACACAGTATCCAATGCAACGTCACGCTATGGCATAAGAGCAGCCACATACAGCACATGGACCAAGGGGCAAAACTGTTCCAACTGAATTTTATTTATAAAACAAGCAGTGGACTGAATTCAATGAGCAAGCCCTTGTTTGCTAACCCCTGTTCTAGACGATGGGATAAAAAAAAAAGACCTATACAACTAACTTAATGGGACTTTCCTTATTCTTTCTTTTTTTTGACTTGGTTTAATGCTCTGATTTTATTTATTTTTTTATATTTTATTTCAATTCAATTTGCCAACATATAGTATAACATCCGGTGCTCATCCCATCAAGTGCCCTCCTCAGTGCCTGTCACCCAGTCACCCCATCCCCCACCCACCTCCCCTTCTGCAACCCTTTTGAGAGTTAGGGGTCTCTCATGGGACCTTTGAGAAGGGACGTTGAATGGGAAGACCTTTGAATGGGACTTTTCTTACCTTAATCCCCCAGATCAGGCCAGGGTAAGAAGGAATGTCTAATGTTACTTGTGAATACAGAAGTAAATATCCCATAGAAGACACGAACAGATTGCATACAGCAATACTGAAAAGTAATCACACAACACGGTGAAACAGGGCTTGTTCCAGGAATTTCAGGATCAACTAACATTAGAAAATCTATTAATATATTCGGTATGCTTTCAATCAAAATCTCAACAGACTTTTTAAAGTTGAAGTAGAGTTGGCACACAATGTTACATTACTTTCAGGTATGCAATACAGTGATTTGACAAATCTATGTTATGCTGCGCTTACCAAAATGTGGCCACCATCTGTCACCATACAACATTATTACGACACCATTAACTCTATTCCCTATGCTGTGCCTTTTGTTGTCATGACTTACTCCATCCATAACTAGAAGCCTGTATCTCCCACTCCCCTTCACCCAGTATGCCTATCCCTCTTCTCCCCTCCCCTCTAGCCACCATCAGCTTGTTCTCTGTATTTATAGGTCTCCACACAGTTTTTCAGAGAACTTGACAATCTGATCCCTGAACTCAGTAGCAGGAAGAGCCAAAATTTTTTTTAAGGAAAAGAAGAGTGAGCACTCTTTTTACAAGTATCAACCTACTATGAGACTATAATGTAACCAATGTAATATTGGCTCAGGGAACTCATACACAGAAGAGAACTGGCACATGACAGTAGATATTATAAATTGAACAGTGAAAAAATACAATGTTCAGTAGTGGTGGTGAAAATTTTGGTAATTTATATAGTGAAAGACAGAAGTAGATCTCCAACGCATGCATAAAAGTTAACTTCTTAAATGTAAGAAACAAATCCCTAAAATTTGAGGAATATCTTCATGACTTCTGGATAAAAACTAATTTCTTAGGCAGAACACAAAAAGCCAAAACTGTAAGGAAAATTATATGTATGACATTAAAATGAACGACTTTATCACAAAGGCACAAGTAAAAAGGCAAACTGCAGACTACAAAAAGACATTAATAACACATATGCCAAGTAAAAATTTATGAAAAAATGGGGCACCTGGGTGGCTCAGTGGTTGAGCATCTGTCTTTGGCTCAGGTCGTGATCCTGGGGTCCTGGGATTGAGTCCTGCATTGGGCAGGGAGCCTGCCTCTCTCTCTGCCTGTGTATCTGCCTCTCTCTGTGTCTCATGAATAAATAAATAACATCTTTTTTAAAAATTATGAAAAAAGGCATGCAATCTGAGAGAAAAATGTAAAATTAATAAGAACTGGGAAATCACAAGAGAGAACATCCAAATGGCCAATGGGTATATAAAAGAATGATTAAGAAATTCTATTCATCGAAAACCCATACAGCTATTAAAACAAATGACAGTAGCAAAATGAAACACAATTTACATCTATCAGAGTGGCAAAACATTTAAATGTCTAACAAACCTAGTGACTGATGTGTGAAAAAGAAAGAAAATTTCAAGAGGTGCAACTTCTAAAGTCATGCCCAGAGTGTTTGGGGACACCTCAGAAATGGAGATTTCCAAGAAAGGGAGAATTCTCCCAAAGAGAGCGACATAGACAAATTTGACCTATTTCACCACTGTATCGAATTTGGCACAAACTACTTACTAGATCTATAACAGCAACTCTTTTATGCTGTGAGTGAAGTGTAAATTGATTGAACCTCTTTGAAGAGGAATTGGAAAATATCCAGCCAACCTGAAGACAGATGTAGATGATAGATGGATGATAGATAGATAGATAGATATGTACATAATGACGATTCACAATGACCAGAAATCTACTCCTATCATCTATCCTACAAAAATGTTCACAAATATTCACAAAGACGAGGTTTGTTGTGCTCATTTCACATACAATTGAAAACTAGAAAAATCTAAATGTCAATGAATCAGACGATAGATAAACTAATTCAGTTACACAATGAAATTTTATACAGCTACTAAAATTACAAAGAGAGCTTCATGAATCAACATAAAGAAACTACACACACATGATATGGGATGCAGAAAGCAAGTAGCAACAGGATAGTATTCATAAATACGTGAATGTGTAATAAAAGCATAATAACGTGCTCGCAAAAGATAAAAAAGCACCTCTGGGGTATGAGGAGGACAGGAAGTGTGTGTTAGGTTTTTGATCCATTTTGTAATGTTCTATTTCCTACAAAGTAAAAACTAAAAGGGAACAAGAAACACGGAGTAAATAAGAGTTTGACATATTGTTTAATCTTAGTAATGCATATATGGTACGCACATTATTTCTTTTCATTTTTTAGCATGTTTGAAATACTCCATAATTTAAGTTAATTTTTAAGGGACCCTGGGACCAATCAGTGAAATTTAATTGCAAAGCTCCTTATTGAAGGATTAGGAGGTACAAACTTCCAGTTATAAAATAAGCAAGTCACAAGGATGAAAAATACAGCCTAGGGAATATAGTCAATAACATTGTAATAACTTTGTATGTTGACAGATGGTGACTGCTCTCATCATGGTGAGCACTTCATAATGCATAGAATTGTTGAATCACTATGCTGAATACTTGAAACTAAGGTAACACTGCATATCAACTTTATTTTTATTAAAAATAAAAATAAAGTCCCTTATTGAAGTTCTTATTTTCCTTTTTTCTAAGATCTTATTTATTTATTTGAGAGAGAGAGAGAGAGTACGAGGCAGGGGGGTGGGGAAGAGGGAGAGGAAGAAACAGACTCCCCACTAAACAGGGAGCCCTGTGCAGGACTTCATCCCAGGACCTTGAGATCATGACCTGAGCCGAAGAAGATGCTTAATTGACTGAGCCACTCAAGTGCCCCTTTTATTTCTCTTTTAATAAAAAATTATCCCAAAGAAATTGGCAAAAAAGCAAAAACAAAATATAGAAGAAAGACTTTTACCAAGGTTGAGTTATTCACTCCCTCTCACACTGTGTATTTCCCTGGTAAATGACAATAATACTAAAAGAGAGATGAGGGGGGAAATGGGAGGGTAACACCAAGCCCAGTTGGGGGTTCTTACGTGGAAAGAAGACTCACAAGTGGTGAGAGTTCTCTATGCCCACGGTCACACAGGAGAGGCGAGGGATGCTTCTGACAGAAATTTAGTGTCATTTTCTCAGGTGAGCAACTCCCTGTGGATGCCTTGCTTTTGACCCCTCCACCAGGCGCATTTTGACTCATGAAGCAATGGCCAGGAATCTACCAGTCCTGGCTTCCCCTGTCCCTCCCAGGATGGAGTTCTTCACCTCTCCCTTGTCCCCGTTCAATTTCCCTGTGCTCTCCCCTCCTCTCCTAGCAAATAACTTTTACTTAGTTTTATGGATAATTTATGCTTAACATTTGAGCTAAAGACTCTTTACATGATTTTAAATAATTCATAAGAGTGAATTTATGTAGGTGGACAAATTAAAGTTTAGACGGATGGGCGGATGGATAGATGAGTAGATGGGTGGATGACTGGATGGATCCATAGATGGATGGGAAGATGGATGGGTGGATGGATGAGTGGATGGATGGATGGATGGATGAGCGGGTAGACAGAGCTGACGGATATGTTAAGGGATTCATAGAGAATAAAAGAGATAAATATAATAGAAAGATGTCAGATGCCACACTTGACAACCAAGTCCCCCAGTTTCTGGTTCCTGGTATGTAACACCAATCAATCTGTAAAGGAAGGACTTAAAGCAGCTGGCCCATCTTCAATTTCTATCCCAGTTACTGAAAGGGAAGAAGACAGCCGACCCAGACTAAACTGCTTACAATTGTGCTGATGACCATCTTCCTGGTATACTAACAATATTTGCTAGGAGGAGGAGAATCCTTACTTATAGAATGCTCTTAGCAGGAAGCCTTGGCATTGGGATTGTGGAAAGCAGACTAATGTTTCCCCCAAAGATGTCCACATCCTAATGTACAAAGATCAACTTTACTTTGCTGGGAAAGTATTCCACAATCCCTTTCTTACCTTAGGGCTATATTCACACTCCCACTCTCCTCCAAAGTATAGTCTGAAGGACTTACCACCCTAACAACCTACAGGACATCATGCTAGTTCAGGATACTGACAACGTCACCCTAACTGAACTTAACGAACAGACAGTGACAGGTGCGGTGCCCAGGACGCTCTAGTAAGACAGACATATGCAGGGAATTAGCAGCAAACCTGACATCAGGGAACCATCACATCAGTGATGCTTTCAGGGATTCAATGCCCCAGGACATTCCCTCTAAATTAAAACACAATTTATTGTACATTATACCTCCTACCGCTAAACAAAAGGTACAGCGCATAGTAAGGCTTTTTGGATCTTGGAAGCAGTAGATGCTGGACTTTGTAAAACTTAGTCCCACTTATTAATCAGATAACAAAAGGCTACCAGCTTCCTGTGGGAGCCAATTCAAAAGAAAGCTCTAAAACAAATGCAAGCTGTAGCATAAGTGTTCTGTCCTCTTGGGTTGGATGAGCCAGCAGGTGTGACTGTACTGGAGACCTCTGGCTAATGAAGTTGCTGCAGTCTCTGGCAGGCCCTTGGGATTCTAGAGCAGGTGTGTGCCCGACAGCAGAGAACTACATACCTCCTGCGAGCTAATAGGCCCCAGTAGAAACCGTGGCTCTGATCACTGGACACT
Source organism: Vulpes lagopus (assembly GCF_018345385.1). Lineage (NCBI taxonomy): Eukaryota > Metazoa > Chordata > Mammalia > Carnivora > Canidae > Vulpes > Vulpes lagopus. The sequence continues at coordinate 127,652,048 of NC_054830.1, forward strand.
GCTAACTTCATGACTTGAGTGACTACTGCCAGCTCTGTGTCCTCTGGTACACCAGGTCATAAGGCCAGAAGCATTCTCTGGTCCCAAAGAAGTGACACATTGGAGGCTGGGCTTGAGTGGATTCAGAGGCAAGAGCAAACTATGTGAGCAAGTGGCTCATATTCATAGGCAATTCATTTCAGTTGCAGTACCTTCAATCAGTCCACACCTAAGACATCAGAGGGGCTTCTCCTTAGGTTTGTCTTTCTCATGCTCAAGAGTAACAAAGAACAGGTACTGAAGCAATAGGGTATTTGCCAGAAAGGTAAAGAGGTCAACATTCTCCCAGATTCTTTTGTCTGGTCTAATGAAATAGTCTCCTCCATGATCCCTGACTCCTACTTTTGTCCCCCAATAGTCTATCCACATAATAGATAGAGCAATCCTTTTAACTTTTTTTAGATTTTATTTATTTATTCATGGGAGACAGAGAGAGAAGCAGAGACATAAGCAGAGGGAGAAGCAGGCTTCCTGTGGGGACTCCAGTGTGGGACTCGATCTCAGGACTCTGGGATCTGGACCTAAGCCAAAGGCAGATGCTCAACCACTGAGCCACCTAGATGCCCCCAGAGTGATCCTTTTAAAATTTATATACAGGAGGTGCATGAGTGGCTCAGCTGGTCAAGTGTTCAACTCTTGATTTCGGCTCAGGTCATGATCTCAGGGTCATCAGAAAGAGCCCTGTGTCAGGCTCCAATCTCAGCACACAGTCTGCTTGAGATATTCTCTCTCCTTCTCCTTCAGCCCATTCCCCTCCACTCTTTCCTGGGCCACTCTGCCTTCCTGCTATTCTCTGAACATATTACTCCTCTTTGTCCAGATCTTTATTTCCCACCCACCCTCATCTTTCCATGGCTTGCTCCCTTGCTTGATTTAAATCTCCACTCACATGTTGCCTCCTTGGTGAGTTCTACCCTGATCACCATCCCCATCCTGTATCCATATTATCTGCTTTCCCTTGCCCCACCATCACTTCTCACTACCAGATGCATAAGAAAAGGAAGAGACCCAAGCCATTTGCTGCTGTACCAGACCTAAAATCATAGCAGGGTACAATTTGGGACATGGTACTGGTTCAGTTAACATTCACTGAATGAATGGATGCATGAATGAATTAATGGATGCATGCATGAATGAATGAATGAGCAAATAAACACTGCTGGTTTGGTAGTGACATCAATAACAAGGTCCCATCATCTTTTTCTACAAGACCTCCTTCCATTTAAGTTTTACATTGGCCACAAAGGGATTGAAAAAATCTCTGTTCATACATTTTGAGATTTTTCTGAAATCCCTTTTCCAAAATTAATATGCTCATTGTGATTAACACAATTCAAAAAGTTTTAGTTAATTATCCCTCTCTCATCTCACTCTCCCCCCCACCCCACCCCTGCCTCAAGATCCCAATGTTAACAACTGATCTGCTTCATTCCATTCCTTTCTCCATGAAAATACCAAGATTTATTATTTTTAAAGCTTTGGTCATCTATGTTTTTATAAAAATGGATGATCCTATATATACTTACCATATTTTCTTCACTTGGGAAAAAAAAAAGCAAACCAAAATCTTAAGACAACTACATGAGGAACATGCATATACTCACATTTCTGTAAATTCATTACAAGATGCTCTTCATGAGATCTTTCGGGGCTTCCATGCAGGGAGGAAGCACTAGACACATGGTGTATTACTAGCTAGAAATATTTGCCAGTTGAAGCTCCAGTTGTCATCTCTGAGAGTGGAAAGCGGAGAGCTAATTAGTAAGTGCAGGCTGGGACCGAACCATCAAAACAGAGGTGAATGGTGGACACATCACAAGCCCAGGGGCATGCCACGCTGTGGGGGTCTGTTCTCCACGATTCTTCTGACCAGGCTCCTGCCTTCCCAGCTGTGGATGACAGCAGGTGCCGACTAGTCACTGATAACTAGACTCCGGGCAGATTGCTACAGCAGCGGCCACTGCCACCACCGCACTACTCTCCCCTACCTCACACAGTCACAGACTCCCTGACCTCCCGACTCAAAGCACAGATGGAAACCAATGTCCACATATGGCCAATTCCATGCTCCCTTTATCTGATTTCACAAAGACCAACATTTGATGTGATTGGTCTGTGGTGAGGACTATGCAGTTTGGATAGACTGCAAAGGTTGCACGTTCTTGATTTTCAGGGATGCTCAGGATATTTTGGTAAGTAACCAAGAGATTCTACACTTTCCTAGGCCAGGATTTAGAGACTTTTGCATATGTCCTCCTTGAGCTTTCTTATACGATCACTTCCCCAACTAAACCTCCAGCCTTCAGCCGCAGCAGGGACTGTGTTGAAGACTGGGCTCCAAACGGTTACTCCAAACCACTTAGACCACAAGCTTCATCTTTTATCATTTTGTTTATCTCACATGCTATCTCACAGGAATGGAGAAAATCTGTGGGAATAAGGCACAGAGGCATCTGACGATTTGTGACTCTGAGCATGCTAAATTTTGAGTTTCATGGCCTTAGACCGTAACTGCTAAGTCAACACAAGTTGTCCCATCTTCTCTGCCTAGCCTGGCATTTGATAAGGACCTTTTGGTAAGTATATCCCACATCCCACCCTCCCAACTTCTAGCGCACGAGCACTGCATGGCTGGGGAAAAGTCCAAGCTACACTAGCATAGAGTGAACTGAGATTATATTGCAAAATCATATCGTATTGGTTTCATTTTAAAGAATCAATTTAAGACCCTTCTGTGTTTTCATCCAGCAGAGCCAGGCGAATACAATGTCTACCAATCAGGTATTAATTAATTTACATTTAATCACACATGGAATTCATTAGTTAAATGTGATACACATGACAGGATTCTTTATAACAATTTAGAAATGTGATAGTGACCAATAGTTACTGCTACTGAAATAGGTCTGATTTTGTAATAAGAGAAAAACAAAACAAAAAAAAGGTTATAGAGGGCACCTGGGTGGCTCAGTCAGTTGAGCATCTGCCTTCAGCTTAGGTCATGATCCCAGGGTCCTCGGATCAAGCCCCAGGCTGGGCTCTCTGCTCAATGGGGAGCCTGCTTGTCCCTCTTCCCCTGTGATCTCTCTTTCTCTCTCAAACTCTCTCAAATAAATAAATAAAACCTTTTTTTAAAAAAAAAAGGTTATAGAACTGTAAATGTAGAGTGTGATCCCATTTTCATAAAATTTGACTCCCATATCTGTTTGTGTGCAGTTGTACATGTATACATACATGGAAAGACATCTGGAACTCATTCATTCATTCAACAAATATGTTCTACACCAGGTATTATTCTAGGTGTTGAGGATCCTAACAGTGGACAAAGCAAATGGTATCTTTATAGAGTTAAGTTTTATAATAACAGAACAACAACAACAAAAACAAACAAACAAAGAAAGTACATGTATAATATTTCAGATAGTGACATGTATACGCTTGGCCAAAACTACAGCCTAGGATACTGGAGTGTGCTTGGTTGTTACCTTGACTGAAGCTAGGAACTACACTTCCCAGAATTCCTTTCTCTCTAGGGCTTTTGGTAAGAGTTTGACCAAAAAGGAATGTGTGTGATGTTTAGAAGGCAAAAATGAAGCAGCAGGCAGTGCTATGTGATAGGACTCTCAGAGAAAGAGACAGATGTGCATGTGCCCGGTCAGCTTCAGCTTCCAGCTTGTCTCCCTCCAACTGGCCCTGCTGACCAACAGCAGCTACAAGCCAAACCTCAGGGGGCTTGCCCATTGACCATGATTCCCTCAGAGGTATTCTATGCATTTCCCTCAGCATTTACTCTCAATCTACTTAGACAACCGGTTTATATCATTCCTTCTTTCCTCTAACCCTCAACCTTCCTGCCTCCCGACACCCTTGCTTCCACTTGCACTAAGAAATGAAAAACACTTCCACTCATTCCCACAATCATATTAACTAGAAAAAAAAATCACTGGCATCTGGATGCTCTGTCTTCCTTTCTACGACAGAGACTGGCTGGAAGCTCATTAATTCTCTCTTTTGTTCCTGCAAACACAGAAGACTACACTTTCCAGCCTTCCTTGTCATTGGGCTAGGGCATGAGTGGTAGCCAAAGAAATGGGAGTGAAAGTAACACAAGCCATTTCCATGCCTGGCCCCTAAAATCTCCCTTGAAATTCTTGGCTGTCTCCCCTGCATGGCTGGAAATTAAGGATCCCGGGATGGCAGAGCTACACCACGGCAGGAGCTCCATTTCTAAACTCACCGTTTAGAGGCATACAGCCCGGAAGAGAAGACTGACCTGCTCTGCTCCGTGCTATGAAGGAGAAATAGACTATTACTTCACTGCATCTAATAAGCTTTACCCTAATACACCTTCTGTCCTTGTAGACAAACTGTCCGCTTCAATCAAAGGCAATTCTCTCTCCTTGGGTTTACAGCCTAATGCTTTGCCACATCTAGCTCTTGAAAAAATAAATAAAAATAAGTACTTCTTTATTTCCCAGGGTTAATTTTGAAAATCTAAAGCCAAGGGCTTTCTAAACAGAAACAAATTGATTTCTTCACATTTCCATTTCAGTCATGGACATCAGCTGCTACTGCATACACACGTCATTCACACAGGCAGTGTTTTGGGGAGAATTTCTTCAACTGCCTGCCAGTCCTGAAATCGAGCTTTTCTGCTTCATTTGGACAAGGATCTGGGCTTCTATAGTTTTCCTAAATGTTTTACTGTAGGTCGAGCAGAACCCAAGGTACAGCCAATTGACTGGTTACTGTAGAAATTCTGAAGAATGTCATCCTGTCACCGGCCCCCCACTTGTTATTCTGCTAGAAGTCTATTTGCTGTCAGTCTTCCCAGGGATAAAATAGCTTTCAGACTCAGACAAGAGCCTGCTGCCCTGAAGGATCCTGCTGTCAACAGCAACTCTGGGCCACACCAAATGTCACCCCTAAGGAAACAAACAAGGATCTGGAGAGCAGAGGTGGCGGCATGCTCTACCTGACTGACATTCTTTTTCATAAGATTATTGGCTAAAATTTCAGGTTAAAAAAAAAAAAAAAGCCTGCCAGGTAATAACACTTCAGTGTTTTTTTACTACCTGCATTTAATTCACTTTAATTGAAACTCAGAAAAAGAGAGGTTAATTAGAACCTTGGAAGCCATATCCAGCACACTTTTGGGAGCCAGGAATCGTGTCCTCACCACATGCCTCAGAGTGTGTGTCCAGCAGAGATGATTATTGCAAATGCAGGGCCAGCCACAGCCTCATGTAAAACACCAGAGGAAAATGCCTCCAGGTCTCCAGATTCCTTATTAAAGACAGTTTGTCAATTACAGTTCAGTTAATCAACAGGTATGGATTGAACACCTGCCAGATGCCTAACCTGAGGATTTGGAAGAAACAAAGCTTTGAACTGGATTTGAATCAGAAGCAGCCAGGGGGCATCTTTATTCCAATGCCAGCAGCAGCAGGGGGAAAGGGCAAGCAGAACTGATTCCTTCCCTCCGAGAGTTTTATGGAACATAGTTATATGTTAGGAGAACAAAGAAGTGAGACAGGTGCTCAGTGGTGGAGCACCTGCCTTCAGCTCAGGGCGTGATCCTGGGGTCCTAGGATTGAGTCCCACATTGGGCTCCCCGCAGGTAGCCTGCTTCTCCCTCTGCCTGTGTCTCTGCCTCTCTCTCTGTGTCTCTCATAAATAAATAAATAAATAAATAAATAAATAAATAAATTCCTTTAAAAAAAGAGAAGGAGAACAAAGAAGGGAAAGAGGAAAAAATTTAAGGAGTTGGGTCACTTATATCCTACTCACAATATAGTATCTCTATTTCATGAAATTATACTATTCCTTACAGTACACACATATTCCAAGTAAATGTGGTATATTCTACAAACTTTGGGGTTTAAGATAAGCCTCAGACCTAAGAGCTATGTTCTCCAGTTAAGACAGACTTCGCTGCTGTACATAAAACAAACTGACCTTAAGAGGCTTGACACCTTTGCATTGAATGTTAGGAAGGGGCCACAGAGAAAGTCTCTAATTTATGATAAGGGACCAATTTAATCTTATCTAAGGCCTTTTCAACCTAATTAATCAATTAATATGATTCTAGGCTTAGCTCACTAAGTCAAAGATACTCTTCAGCCTTCCCCATTCTTATCAGAAAGGTCATTGAAAGCACACTGAATACGCAATGTAGTCCAACGTGATTGCTTCCGTTGCAAAACTCCACACCCAAACTGGCTTCTACTCAGGGCTAACTAAGAACAGACTCGAGGAGCACCTGTTTGGCTTAGTGGTTGAGCATCTGCCTTTGGCTCAGGTCCAGATCCCGGAGTCCTAAGATCGAATCCTACATTGGGTTCCCCACAGGGACCCTGCTTCTCTCTCTGCCTATGTCTCTGCCTTTCTCTGTGTCTCTCTCATGAATTATTAAAAAAAAAAAAAAAAGAACAGACTTGATACTTCATTTCCCGGTTTACTTCTCAAACAAAAGATACACATTCTGACTCCACAGACTCTTCATTCTGTGGCAACAGCAACACAGAAAGTCAGGACATGTTTTCCAACCTCCAGAAGCTCTGAGGAAAATGAACAGATGTAAGACAATGAGAAGATTTCACTGTGAGCCCCCAGTAAAATAGGAAATTGGAATAAAAGGATTGCAATGTGGCTGGAACAGATGAAGAGGGGATTTGAGCTGAGTCTTATCTCAGTTGCACTAATTCAGTTTCCTGGCTTCTTTCCATAGTCCCAAGGGGTGGGGGGCTTACTCATGGACCTATTCCCTTTCTAGCAAGATCTTCCCTGAAGACTACAGGCATTCACTCTCCTAAATACTGTTTAAGAACTTGCAATGTGGGCCAAACCAATTTTTTTTTCCTTTTTAAGATTTTATTTATTTATTTGATAGAGAGAGAGCACAAGCAGATGGAGAGGCAGAGAGAGAGGAGAAGCAGACTCCCTGCTGAGCAGGGAGCCTGATGTGGGGCTCCATCCCAGGGCCCCAGGATCAGAAGGACAGAGATCTTTCACAGGCTCTTCTAAGATAGGTAAAGAGACAGAAACAGATGCAAGCCCAAATCCTTCACATTTTGCTAGAAATCAGGGGTAATACTGATAGTGAATCTCACAAACTATAAATAACTGGTGACTTCTCCCTTATCATAATTTTAGCTAATCTCGCCCTCTTCTATGTAGTTACCAGCAGCAAAAATTATTTTAAAAGTTTTGTGGTGACTTGAGAGAGCTGAAAGCTGAGGAGTGTGACACCTCACCTCAAAGAGGACAATCCAGGAAGCTAAGGACCCAAGAGCTGGAGGAGGCAAGGTGCATGGGAGCCATAGAGGGTGGCTGAGCTCCCTGAGTGCAGAATGGCAGGTGGGCCAGTGGGGACCTACAGAGAGCCATGGGGGCCAGCAACTCAGTTCCTTCCACCAATATTTATTGAGATCCTACTATGTGCTCAACACTACTCTAGGTATAGAAGACAGAGCAGTGAACAACACAGACACAACCTCCCTTTTATGGAGCTGATACTGTTTTGGAGCACAGAGTGGAGACAGAAAGATTGAGTATATTTTAGAATCTGTTAAATACTCCTGAGAGCTTGAGAAAAAAATAATGGGGGAGAGGACCAGGCAATCTTAGATGGGGTGTCCAGGGATGGCCTCCTTGAGAAAGTGTCATTTGAGATGTAAAAAGAAAACCATAGACACAAAATGGCATCACTTTGGTTAAAGCCCCAAGTCAGTAAACTAAGACTTAGTACTTAGCCTAACTGCAGCTTTAACCCACTCCCCACCACAGGAATGTAACCTTGAACCAGCTAAACTAGAACTTCCTGAGTAATAACCAGGAGGTGACCCACTGGCATACCCTTCCATTCCTCTTAGGAGAGCCCCCAGGCCTCAAACAGTGGATTCTTTGCTAATGACCACCCCCCATGCCACCCTTCACTCCTCCACCCTTGCTTTGAAAACCCTTTCCTTTTCTGCAGCTCCACAGAGCTCCCTGCCACTTGCTAGATGGGACACAGCCCAATTCATGAATCATTTAACAAAGCCAGTTGTTAGATCTTTGAATTTACTCAGGTGAATTTTGGATTTTTTAAAAGAGGAAAGACCAGAAGGAAGTGAGTGGGTGGGCTATGTGATTATCTGGGCCAGTGGCATCGAGGCAGAGAAGATCAAAAGTGCAGAGGCGCTGAGGTGGAAGCGTGAGGGTGGGAGCCAGTGTGGCCCCAAACTGTGAGCGGTGTGCATCTGACACTAATCGGCTTCCCTGAATTCCAAACTGTTTTGCACTCACACACATACAGCAGAAAATTTTGCTACTGGTTCAGCTGCAGCTCTGCTGGCCGGGCAGCGGGATTTCCGCCAGCAATGCATCTCTATTCATAGAACAAATGCACTATGGAGTTCACTACAAAGAGATTTTATCTGTGTCTAGATCCAATATTTTAATACAGAGTTTTGATCTCTCTGCACTGCTTGGAGCCAATCCAGAAAATCACAGGAGTCTTGCAACCTGGACTGTCCTCTCTCCCCTGCCCTTCTACCCCCACCCCAAAGACTGATGTAAGGGGAGGAAAAAATTCCTTTTCTCCAGCTAGAGCCCTGGAAAATGCGATTAACAAAATATAGATTAACAAGAAACAAACAAACAGAAGTTTATTAACTCAGGCACTGCGGGGTCCCCTGGAACTACACAGCAGAGATGAGTAAACCGAAGGGGTTGTTAGAATTCGGGCTTCTGTAGTATCTTCAACAGAAGAACAATCCACTTGCAGGGAAGTGACAAGACCAAGGGAAAAGGGTTGTCAGCTTTCAAAGGCGGCACACTGCAGGGAGGTAGATATACAGGGGAAACTAATGAAATAAAGGTTATTTGTGCCAGCCTATCTTTCCATCATCTTCGTGGCCATAAAATTCTCCAAAGGGGAGATCCATGGTATGCCCCACTTTTCAGAGGTTTCCACTTTGAGTCAGAATAGGGAAGGTCGAGGAAGACATCCTTCCGCCACCAGCTCTAAATCCTTATGCCAGATGGCATCTCTTGGGGTGGTATATTCTGGTCCCCCAAGTGGCAGAATGGGAACCAGCACCCCGCTGCCCTGCAGCCGAACCTTCAGGAGCGCAGACTCTTGCCTCTCACAGACACAGGTACTAGGTCCCCCTGACTTGGGAAATCCTGCCAAGTCAGCTGTAAGCTTAATAAGCTCACAAGGCCTGGTCCATGACGATTTATATGCTGACAACTTATTAAATGTTTCCTGGCATTTCAACTTGCAAAGCTCTCCGTAGACTCTTTGCCCATGCAAATTTAATTGGCTTTAGGTCCAAGTAACAAGCATGAAGTGTAGAAAGGTCTTTCAAAGCAAGGACAGATTCCTCCAAAAGGCTCGAGGCGGGCAGAAAAAACTTTAAAATTATCACTACCTTTCTCCTCACTTACCAAATTGGGGGAAAAAGAGCTCTTGGTGTGAGCGAAAATGCTACCAAAATCCTAGGTGATTTGCACTGTCAGGACATAGACACAACAAACGGGAGAGAACATTCTTTCTTCTTTTCAGGGAGAAATGGAAATTTGCCAATTACCATAGTGTGGGAAGGAAGCTGTTTTGGCAAAGTTCTCAGAAGAGGTTAGTTACTACAACATTTTTTTTAAGAGTTTATTTATTTATTCGTGAGAGACACAGAGGGAGGCAGAAACACAAGCAGAGAGAGAAGCAGCTCTCTCCTCCATCCACAGCCCTGTACACAGGTGATGTGCCCACCTGCAGGCTAGGCCTTCCCTCCTCTCTAACGCTTGGGATACAGGGACTCTGAGATTCCTGAAAGGCCACCAGTGTGTATACCCCATGGCCCAAGGGACAAGCAAGGGCAGCTATTGCAATGTATGTGGGTAGAGCCTGGACCTACGGGCTGGTGTGTCCAGTACAAGAAACCCTGTTTCAGGGCAGAATCAGATATGAGAGGCAAGAAGAAAGACTATGGACCAGAGATTGGAGGGGATGTTAGAGCCTGGCCCTCTAGTTTCAGGTCCCTTTGAACCAACCAGTGATGGAGAAATTTCCTGTCTCTCTCCCTCTCGGCCCAGCGCCAGTGAGTCTTCTGGGAAGAATCCTGGTCTTCAGCAACGATATCTATGCTATCCACAATGACCTGTTAAGAACTTTGTTTTACTCAAAGTTTTGAACTCTTATCTACAAGGATATATTTGCCCATCTAGAACCAGATGACATATATATTAAGTTTGCTGATTCTGAACTTTGAAGCATTTAGACATGTGGGGCACAGGCTTCCATTTGCACTCTTGCCTGGGACCCTGCAGATATAAAATGAGAATAGCCTGCTGTTCTCATCTGTGAGAAGCCAACTGCTAGTTTGTGAGCATCTGTGATGGGCCAGGAACTGAGCTCTCCTTACGTCATTTCACTTAAACCTGCTAGCAATTTTCTGAGATGGGTTACGCACCTGACCTGAGGACCAAAGAGGTTAAAATGCTTGGCCAGGATCCCACAGCTAATAAGCAAGGACCTGGACTTCCAACAAAATGCTTGCCAATTGCAAAGATTTTCTTTCCATTCAATCATGCCTCCATATAAATTCAGCCTTGAGATGTGGATACAAATGGCATCTTACTTGCTCTTGGGTTTTGTTTTCATTTGGAATGGGCAACATTCTGCTAATCCAAACAGAGTATCTGCCTAGAGAGACCCAGAGTCCCTGAGCTTGTCCTTCCCAGGCTCCTGGTCACAGTAACTAGATGCCTTTCAAAGGTTCCCAAGCTGGGCCTTTGGAAACACAGTTTGGCTTCTGGGAAGACCAATAGGTATTTTTTCATTGTAACAAATCCGACAAGAAATTGCTCCTTAAAAAAAGGAACTGTCAGGAAAGTGAGAAGCTGTGCTCTGGAGAGCTGTGTGTGTGTGTGTGTGTGTGTGTGTGTGTGTGTCCCCGTGTGTGTACTGGATGGGAAGGGGTTCCCTTTACTGTTTAAAAAATAACCAGCAACAGCCAAGTTTGTCATTCATCTTTTTGCAAGAATCACTGATCAATTCCTACTACTGATAAATATCAGAGCCCTCTTAAGAGTTTCCTTCTTTATATTTGAAAAGCTGTTTCTGCTTTTAGATCCACTGAAAAATGTATCTGCCAAAGAAATGGACACATTTCCCTATTTTATGAGCTTTAGAAATCACATTATTGGATGTTACTCCCCTACTTTAAATGCTTCAGTGACTCTAACTGCCTGTTAGATCAAATCCAAATTCTTTAGCAGGACATTCAAGGCCTTTTAATATCTGAAGCAGGCCAATTATTTCAACTACTGTGTCTGCCATTCCCTTCTTAAAATATGCCAAAATACCTGCCATTCCCTAAACAGGTCTTACCCACTTCATATCTGGGTGTTTGCATATGCTGAGCCCCTCTTCTTCACTGTGCCTGCTGACACTATCTACTCTTCAAGATCCGCTACAGAATAACCTCTCCAAATCTTCTCCATCTATATCCTAGACAAGCAATTGCCAAGGTTTTGTAGTGCAGATATTATCGGTATTTAACAAGGAAGTTCTAATAGAGGACTGTCTACTTTTACTTTGCTCGCACACGTATATACACATACCTACCATAATATATAGGACAAGTTAGAACCAAAAATCAACAAACCAACCCAGGAAGAATCTAGCCTCAGAATAAATGACAGTTTTTCAATTTCATGAATTTGGGTTTTTTTTATTTTTTTTAATTTTTTAAATTTATTTATTCATGAGAGAGAGAGAGAGAGAGGGAGGGAGGGAGGGAGGGAGGGAGAGAAAGGCAGAGATACAGGCAGAGGGAGAAGCAGGCTCCAAGCAGGGAGCCAGACGTGGGACTCGATCCCAGGTCTCCAGGATCAGACCCTGGACTGAAGGCAGCGCTAAACTGCTGAACCACCCAGGCTGCCCCACGAATTTGGTTTTACGAAAACTTTACTCATTTGGTCGTTCTCAACTTTCTCATTTTGCCACAGGGAAACAACAGTCACAAAAGAACAGCCATGAACTTGCAAATGGGAACCCCAGTCCTGGCCTAGAGATGGAGCTGGTCATTCCATCAGTGTTACTGTGTGGTAACACTTTGTACACAGATTTGCTCCAGTGAGTTTTGTTTATCTCACTGGATCTCTCCTACCCTCTCCCCACTAATTTCTGAATTTTTTAGTATAGGAGTTATGAGAAATATTCTCTGTATCCTCAATAAATGTCTATTAAATCCATTTTTATACAAATGACTATGTGGTAAAAGGAATGCCAAGGCAAAGTGGTCCCAAGGCAAAAATAAAAAGGTCCTATCATTCCTTAATAGAACATAGTTTATTTCTGAGTATTCTTTATCACTGATGGTTCTTGCACCATTAAATGCCATGTGTCAATATCTTTCTTTCTCAAGGCTCTACTGGGAGCAGCATGTTAGACAAAGTCCCCCTCCTCTAGATCATAATCATCCTCTCCTTCACCCACATCCTTAGAAAGAACCCTCTTGCTCATCCTGTAGGCTTCAAGGGATTTCACAGCAGAATTTCATCTGCTCTTTGAGGTCAGCTGTAGATCAGCTGGGATGCTGTAAGCTACAGATAATATAATAGCCTAACTCAATCTAGATCAAACAGAAGGGTCATTTATTGGCTCACATAATTGAAAAGTTGCTTAGCTGAAGCTTGGTTCAGCAGCTCATGGATGCCACCCTGGGCCTGACCTCTTTCTATCTTGCCACTCTGCCTTCAGTTTCAGCATGGTTTTCTTTATCTAGCATGAGCCCCCTTTGTGGTCTTGAGTGGCATGGAGATCCACAGCTCCACATGCTATAGGCTCTTTCTTCCTCATCTTGCAGGAAAAAAAATAATAATTTCCCTGACATGCCCACAAATTCAATCTAATGATAATAGTTTAGGTTACCAGCCCACATCAGAGCTGAGGCCAGTAGAATAAAATTCACTCATTGTCTGATTGGAATCTCAGGTTCTAGTTCTTGAGGCTAGGGATAGAGCCAGTTTTCCAGGAAACCCACATGGAAATCTGCAGTGACTGGGAAGAAGCAAAGAGGCAGTAGTGGTTGGCAGCAAAGGCCCATCATAGTCTATACAGTAATAATGTTCCCTGAGATCATGACCTGAGTCAAAGGCAGACGCTTAACTGACTGAACCACCCAGGCACCCCTGTACAGTGATAACTTTCTAAAGACACAAATATCCCAAAAAACATTAAGACTTTAACCAATATACTTAACGGAGGTTTAAAAATCTCTCTCTCAAAAGAAAAAGAACAATTTCCTCCGAAACTCATATCCCACCCCCACCCACAAAAAGCAGCCACATTATTCTTTCTTTAACAAAGTAGAATTTAAAGATCCCTTCTAGAAAAAGATGGATGATGATAAAGGAGCCGTTTCAGGAGCTGACCCAGAAAGTAATGATTAATTATATTCTTGCAGGCTGAGCTGTCCAATGTCCTGGAGGGCATCATCTTTCTTCCAGCTTCTAAGGAGGTCAAGAGATTCTTTGCCTGTGGCAGTGAGATATGAATGGAAGGTTAGTCACTTGATCCTTCCACAGAAGCAATAATTCACTGCCTCCAAGGCAGCTCTCCGAAGGAGCACTTCTGAGGGACTGTATAAGACCAACCTACTCAGGTAAAATGGACAGATTCTTGGACATCGTTGTAAGGGGAGCCTGTTTTTACCTGAAGAATTCAAATTGGCTGCCCAACTAGACTAAATTCCCCAGACAAATGCTTCAAGGTGGACCATCATGATCTAAGAAATGACTATGGTTTACAATCTTAAAAGAATAGTAAAACTCAAATTTTGCATGCCTCAAAATTTTGGGTTGAGATTCAACTCCAGTTAAAATTTTAATTACCCATGGAGCACCTGGGTGGCTCAGTCCATTAAGCATCTGCCTCCAGCTCAGGTTAGGATCTTGGGTTCCTGGGATCAAGTCCCACATCAGCTCCCTGCTCAACAGAGTCTGCTTCTCCATCTCCTTCTGCCCCTCCCCCAACTCATGCTTGTTCTGGCAAATAAATGAAATAAAATTTTAATTTCCCTTGAGGCAAACAGTTGTAAAAATGGTGCCTGTGAATTGAGTCTCCCTGTATCTATGCCCATTGGCTATTCCCCTCACCCTACACACACACACACACACACACACACACACAGTGACATTGAGCTTGGCCATGTGACTTGCTTTGACCAATGGAATATTGGCAAACGTAAGGCAACAGAGGCTTAAAAAGTGCTTGCCTACAAGGAATTCTTCCACCCCCAGGAAAAAATGCCCAGGTAGCTTCTTGGGGGATGTGAGAGCATGTAGAGTAAGTTGTCTGTTATTCCAACCATCTCAACTATGCCTGACATCTGAACCCAAGCCCATCTGCATGTCTGAGCCCAACCTTCAAGCTGTGGAGCAGAAATGAATTATCACAAGTTGGACCCAGCCCATATTGCCAACCTACAGAAGCAGGTAAATTTTGTTTTGAGCCACTAAGTCTTGTTATATTGATATGTGTGCTATGCTTGGTAAAATACTCAGACCTTTGAACTCAGACCACTAAGTTATGCATAGAACTGTTGAATCACTATATTGTACACCTGTAACTAGTATAACACTGCATGTTAACTCTACTGGAATCAAAATTTTAAATTTAGAAAAAAAAATGGGACACCTGGGTGGCTCAATGGTTGAGCATCTGACTTTGGCTCAAGTCGTGATCCTGGGGTCCTGAGATAGAGTCCCACATTGATCTCCCCACAGGGAGTCTACTTATCCCTCTGCCTATGTCTCTGCCTCTGTGTCTCTCATGAATAAAGAAATGAAATCTTTAAAAAAAATAAAAATAAAAATAAAAAACCCTCAGACTTTAAATTGCCTACATCCCTTAGTATACATAGTAGGTGACCAATAAATGCCTACTGATTTTCTTAAATTAATCTAATTGTGCTAGTCATTCATCAAATTACATTAAACATATCTGTAAAAAAATTTTCTCATAGAATGTCAGAAAGATATAACATTTTACCACAAAATTAATTTTGGTCCCCTTATTTTATTCAGAAGACTTATAGGATGTCATTATTCAGTTAATCTAGCAAAGCTATAAAATAGGACTCTGATAGCAAATGAAGTTCTCAACCTAAAATGCTTAGTTTTGTTTCTCACCCTTGATATATGTTCTCACTGATGATGTCGAGAATGTGAATATAATGATGATGACTGTGAACTCCCCAAGTAGAGGGGCTATTTTAGTCCATATTTTATTCACGATACATTACTTACAATATCACTGATACATATATTTTTTTAAGTAGGCTCCATGCTCAGTATGGAGCCCAATACAGGCCTTGAACTCATAACCCTTAGATCAAGACCTGAGCTGAAATCAAGAGTTGGATGCTTAACCAACACCCAGGCACCCCTATCACAGATATGTTTTTAAAATATGAGATTTGCAATGAAGAGGATAATATTAAATAGCAAGAAGAGTAGAGGAGGGGTCTTTCTATTCCACTTGAAATACACTGCGATCCTTCAATATTACTTACATCTTTCTTCAGTTATAAAAAATCTTGGGGCACCTGGGTGGCTCAGTGGTTGGGCATCTGCCTTCAGCTCAGGTCATGATCCTGGGACCCTGGGATCGAATCCTGCATCAGGCTCCCTGCAGGGAGCTTGCTTCTCCCTCTGCTTGTGTCTGTGCCTATCTCTGGATCATTCTTTCATAAATGAATAAATGAAGTCTTTAAAAATAAATAAAATTTTAAAATCTTATTCCCTCAGATATCACCTCTTCTCCATTCTCTTTCTTGCATACTTTACAATGTTTACTTATCCTGTCACCTTCATCTATGATCTACTCTTTTTAAAAAAATTTTTTGAGTATATTTGACATACAATGTATATTAGTTTCAGGTGTACAACATAGTGAATTGACATGTTTGTACGTTATGCTATGCTCACCACAAGTGTAGACACCATCTGTCATTATGCAACACTATTATAATACCATTGACTATATTCCCTATGTTGTGTCTTTTATTGCCAGGCCACGTACACAGTACTTTGTCAAGAAAGCAGCTTCCTGGGACGCCTGGGTGGCTCAGTAGTTGAGCATCTGCCTTGGGCTCAGGGCGTTATCCCGGGGTCCCAGGGGCTCCCTGCTTCTCCCTCTGCCTATGTCTGTGTCTCTCATGAATAAATACATAATCTTTTTTTTGTATATTTTTTATTGGAGTTTGATTTGCCAACATATAGTATAGCACCCAGTGCTCATCCTGTCAAGCTGTCAAGTGCCCCCCTCTGTGCCCATCACCCAGTCACCCCATATAATCTTTTTTTTTAAAGCAGCTCCCTGGTCTCCAGCAAAGGCTTACATTTGGCCATCTGAAAATTGCCGTTGTCAATTTCTTGGGTCTCACGGGAAGTAAATAAAATGCCAAGCAGAGCTTCTAAAATTCTGCAAGATCCTGTTCAATACCATCAATCCACCAGGAATCGTCCACCCTGATTGGACCTGAAACAACCTGCCAGCAAAATTCAGCCTTGACTTCTCCCCGCGCCCTAACTGGGCCCCGGCCAGACAACGCATTCAACCTCTCGGCCTTCCCGCCTGCGGAGAGGGGCAGCGAGCCTAGACTCTCTCTCAACCCACCTCGTCCTGGATTTTAGGGGACTAGGAGATTACGAGGTGGCCAAGTACCTTCCCTCCTCTTGCTGCTCATTTGGTGACAACATTCACGTGAGCTACTTTCAGTAAAATCAGACAGCTACTGGAGCTGTCTTAAACAGGAATTTACCATTGACTTGCTCGTTTCTGCTTTTTCCTGGATGTTCACAGCCCCCACCCTGCCCTCTACTATTGGGTAAATGAGTATCATTTCTCTCCCTTAATCATCACACGGAAAGTCTCCGCAGCCAAGTGCAAAATGGTCGCTCCTCGGAGGCAACGACATGCAATTATGGGTCTGCCGCTTTGCATATTCCAAGCAAGCAATTTACAATGTCAAATAGTGAGCAGTTTCTTTGTGCTCCATAAAAAGACACCCTCTAATTCCCCCAGACAATCCATTTGCAGAATTGCTAGTAAATCAACATAATTTGTTTTCCCTGAGCCTGTGTTCGGCGAGGGAAATCTCCTTCAAAACTGCTGAAGCTGCTGCAATTATATAAAATTATTGCATCCTGCAATAAGGAACTTCCCTGTAATTGGTCATGCAAATGAAGGACAATAATACATATATAATTTAGACACAGAGGATTATCCTTGAAGAGCAGGCTGACTGTTGTTCTCAACTTAATTTTTCCAGTGTTCCCTCTGCTTCACCAAATCTCTAAATTCTACAATTCAGATATTAGCAGGGAAACACGCTCTACTTGGGTGAAATATATTCAAATATTTGGAATACAACGTATGTCAAGTATTTGCAGTGTTTGAACGCAAATACGCCATTACTGTGACGTCTGTCACTGCAGAATGGAGAATAATTAGGCTTCGTTTTGAAACGGCTGACAGGCAGATTTTTCTTTGCAAAAGTCTAACGGAAAGCCTGCGGGCAAGTCAATGGTATCTAATTCTGCACACCTGGCGCCGCCAAAGAAAATGGATCAGGAAAAAAAAAGAAAGAAAGAAAATGGATCAGAGCCCACAAGAGGAGCCCTTTGTGATGCACTTTCCCAGAGAGAGCTGCCCCAAGACAAGGAGTCACCCTTCTTTGTACCATGTTGGTTTACAGATCTGGATATGGCTTTTGTCAAAAGATGTCCTTGAAATTCAAAAAGGCAGTTTATTGTGGGGGCAAGAAGCCTGGATCTGGGCATAGCTTTTTGATTGACTAGCTCATCATCACTATCCAGTCAATTTGCTTTCATACCCTGTCTCTTCAAGTACAAAATGAACGAATTGAATTACATAATCTCTATACTATCCTTTCACTGTAAAATATCATGAATCTACCTATGATAAACGTTTGCTATCACA
Organism: Vulpes lagopus; assembly: GCF_018345385.1. NCBI lineage: Eukaryota > Metazoa > Chordata > Mammalia > Carnivora > Canidae > Vulpes > Vulpes lagopus. The sequence goes on from NC_054830.1 coordinate 127,670,085, forward strand.
CAAAAGGTCACTATGGGGTTATGGCAGGAAAGTGGCGTTATGACTGACAGATTGGGGGCTGGACCCCAGTTAAGGTATTAGCTGTATGAATCTATGCAAGGGAGCTCTCCAAACCTTATCTTCTTCATCTAAGAAATGAATTTGGGGCAGAAGTGTTTACTTGATATATAGCTACCATTAAAATCTGAGCCCACACCCCAGAATAATTAAAGCAACCCGAGGCAAAATTATGCAATGAGTCAAGATTACCTAGAGCCCTCTCTCCCTGCATTTTTAATTTTTCTTTAGGCTTACACTCCACCCTTCATGCTCTTTCCTTCTTGCAAATAGGATTACCAAGCCCTACTAAAGTTAGGGAGATACAGTGTATGAGCAGTATTTTTTTTTTATTTGAGCGCAGTTGACACACAATGTTACATGAGTCTTGGGTGTGTCACATGATTCAACAACTGTATACCTAATGCTACCTAAAAGCAGTATTTATATGTAATGTAGCACAGAGGCCAACTGCACAATATCTAGATTCAGAACGATGTGGGTTCAAATCCCAGCTTTATCCTAGACTAGTCAGGTCATCCTGGGAAAGTTAGTTAATTTCTCCAAAGGTCAATTTCTCCACTTGTAAAAATGAGGATAATTCTATCTGTATACATTTGAGGTAAGGACTAAAGTTGTTGATGTTCATCAATATCATCATGATAATGACTGTTACTTCATGACACGCTTAGTATTATGCTAGATACTCAGGAGCATCTGATCAAAAACGGTGCTGGTTATTTATTCTCTCATCCTGATCACAGCTCAAGTGTGGCCTGTAAATAAATACAAGCTTTCTATCTTTACATAAGAACTTGAACCACACTTCCCCTCTCCTGCCTAATTGATTTGTTAAAATTCATTGCAGTCTTCATATTCTACCTCTTTCAAATTTGTTTTGTTCTCTTGATGCCTATGTTTACTTCTGTCACTCTATTCTGGTGGGAATAAAAAAGGGAGGGGGGCAGACTCTCCAGTCACATTTATGTAGGATTCCATCCTCAAATTTCTAGAATCATTTGACCTTTCTCATTCCTTCTTCCACCCATCCAATCACACAGTGATCTTTTAATGAGTCCCTCGCATTTGCCAGCCTTGGTTAGGTGCTGGGAATACAAAAAACAGCAGAGAAGCGTAATGGGCAGAATTGATAGACGCAGTATGTTTGAAAGACATCAAGGAGGCAACATCAACAGGACCTGAGGATCAATGGATACGGCAGATCGGCAGTGACATTTACTCCCTTTAATTCCTCTTGAGGTTCTTACAGAAACTTTTTTTAATTTTTATTTTTTATTTAAATTCAACTTGCCAACATATAGTATAACACCCAGTGCTCATCCCATCAAGTGCCCCTCTCAGTGCCCTCATCCAGTTACCCCATCCCCCCACTCACCTCCCCTTCCATGACCCTTTGTTTGTTTCCCAGAGTTAGGAGTCTCTCATGGTTTGTCTCCCACTCTAATTTTTCCCACTCAGTTCCCCTCCTTTACCTTATAATCCCTTTCACTATTTCTTAATATTCCCCGTATGAGTGAATCCATATGATGACTGTCCTTCTCTGATTGACTTATTTCACTCAGCATAATGCCCTCCAGTTCTATCCACGTTGAAGCAAATTGGTGGGTATTCATCTCTTCTGATGGCTGAGTCATATTCCATTGTATACATAGACCACATCTTCTTTATCCATTCATCTGTTGATGGACACTGAGGCTCCTTCCACAGTTTGGCTATCGTGGGCATTGCTACTCTGAACATTGGTGTGCAGGTGTCCCAACATTTCACTACATCTCTCATCGAAACTTTTGTGTGAATATGCTTCTGCCTGCATATTCTCCTCTACTAAGCACCCTATAAGGTAGATTGTGCCAATATCAGGAATATTCATGCAACGGGGAGAAATTTATTTTAACCTTTGGCAATTCTAAGAACAATATTTTCACTTGTTGAAACTGGGAGAAACTGATCTGGGGAAAGGCAAATTTCAAGTACATGACTCCACTTTGAAATTTGGTTTGGGACCTTCCAAAGCTTTAAGAGTAACTCATCCTTTTAAGAGCCAGGGCTGTACTTGCGAAAAATACAAAATGGAATACCTGGGTGTGCTTTACTCAGTGAAGGAAAACAAAGGCTATTCTGAAACCACACAGTTAAGTCAACAAGCAGCCAAACTTAAATTGTAAAAAGCTGACAATTAAGAGGTGATTTGTTTATTGTTTCCTTCTAAGGCAAACAAGGAAAAGGGTTGGGACCTTGAGCACTCCCCCTACCCCCCATGAAAACAGAGATGAGAAAGTGCATGAGAAATCAATGACCCCCCAACTACAGGGCAAAAGTCCAGAACCAAGGAAAAAAGGCCAGAAGGGGGCCTGTGTGTTGTGCACAGACTCCAGAAGCAAAATACGTGTTTCCAATTTTGTTTTCCTTTCCTGCCATATAATCCACATCTCCTGCTCCTCATTACGCTGACACTCAGTAGAGTCTATTCAGAAACCTCTCATGTCCATTGGAAGGTCTGTACCCATGCACAGGGAAGCAGCTCAACAATGCGGAACAGCTTTCTGGAAGCAGAAAAAAAATTGCAGGAGAAGCCCTTACCAGTGACCTCCCTTAGAGATGCACGATACCCTCCCATTTCTCCAGAGAAGCCCATCAAAGAATGACAGGACCCCACCTGATGGCCAACTCTCTAGCTAAATGTGTTGAGAGATGGGAAATCTCTCATTTTTCTTCATGACCTCCAGCTGTTTGATCACTGACAGCCAGAAAGCTCTTCTTATCAAACCACTTATCTCTTAAAGCAATTCTAGCCCTATTCCTCTTCCTTTGCTCTTCCATGGGGATGAAGAGCCATGAGTCAAGATTCCCTCTGTATTTCTTCATAGTCATTACTAAAGGATCATTTAGGTGACACTTTGTTATTTTCTTACACATTACACAAAATTAACATCATTAATTTTGCCCCACGGGACCATTCCTCTAATTCACCCTTTCGATAACCTCCACCATTCTAGTCTCTCTGGTTTCCTGTGCCATGTTCAATTAAAAAGCCAACTGGAGACAGTACACTTAGAACCAGTAAAAAGGTATACCAAGAAGACGCATGGCTTCACTTTTAGATAAGAGTCGTACCCAGGGCATGCTCATTTTGAAAGCTTCTTAAAAATGTTATCATTCATCAACATTCAACGTTGGAAACCTTCATCACTCCTATGAATTTGTTGTGTGCTCAAAAAGGAACATTTTCAATTCTGTCAAACACTGTTCTGTTCTATGGGGAAAAAAACCTTTCTGAATGTTTATATTTTTTTGCAGAAAGCATCTTTTCTTAAATTCAATTAGCCAACATAGAGTACACCATTAGTTTCTGATGTAGTTCTCAATAATTCATCACTTGTGTATAACACCCAGTGCTCATCACATCATGTGCCCTTCAGCCCAGCACCCAATTACCCCAACCCCCCACCCACCACCCTTTCAAAAAAATTTATTTAAAAAATCCAGTTGTTGGAGGTATTGTTCAGGGAATCAGCCAAACAAGGCTGAAACCCACCTTCAAAACTGAAAGCAGAATTCAGGCCCAGCAAAGCTACTCTTGTTCTGGTCAGGTCGCTAAGGGTTTCCATGTGCCTGATCTAATGACACTTCCTGACCTCATCTTCTTTGACCCCTCATCATCCATCCTCAAGGAATCCTTCTTTGAAACATCTCTTCTCTCTTGCAACCGCATAATCCAGGTATCTCTCTTCTCTCTCCATTATTCCTTCCTTTTGTTTTTATAATTTTTATTTATTTGTTTGAGAGAGAGAGAGAGCACAAGCAGGGGGAAAGGGAGAAGCAGACTCCCTGCTGAGCAGGGAGATGCAGGACTCAATCCCAGGACCCCAGGATCATGATCAGAGCTGAAGGCAGACGCTTAACCACCCAGGCACCCCTCCACTATTCCTTCTTACTCAGTTTTACCCACTCCACCAACTCCTCTTGTAATCTTCAACTCCCCAAGTTTCTCAGAGTCCGTCTTGGGCCCTCTGCTCTTCTCTTCCTTGAAGCATTCGCAGCCCCGTCTATGGTTTTCATTCCGATGTTTAAACCAAGGACTTCCAATGTACAATTTTAGTCCAGACCTTTATTTGAAGCCCCATAAAAATACATCTTACTAACTTTTCATGGCTCCATTTAGACATCTGGCAGGCAAACCCAACCCTCCAGATCTCAGACCTAAAACATCATCACTTACACACACACACACACACACACACACACACACACACACACGGCTCCCCCTATACCTGGCAAACCTGCACCTTGTGTTCCCAACCCGTCCTGGCTCAGGAGCTGCTCTTGCAAGACACCCAGCACCATGACTGACTCCTTCTCGCCTTCACCTTTCACATCCAATCAGTCACCACCTCTGTTCATCCTACTTCCTAGATTTCTCAAATACATCTGTTGCTCTGCACTTTCCTTGTTCTGTCCTTGCCCTCCTGGACTTTTGAAAAACCTAACTGATCTCCCACACTGAATCTTATCCTCTCCGATAAATTATTTCACCTTGCGGGCAGGTGTAAACACAAAGCTCACCATGCCACTCCCCTGCTTAAAACTCTCCAATGGATTTCTATTACATTTAGTCTAGAATATCTGAAATCTTGAACAGTGCCAGTAGGCTACGGTCCTGCCTTATCTGGTGTACATCCATTTCCTAACATGAACTCCCCAGACCGTGCTTCTTTCCCTCTAATGTTACAGCCCCACTGGTCTTTGTTCAGTGCCTTGGACAGAGCAGGTTGGCTGCCCCCTCATGGCATCCATACATGTAGCTCGCTCCATCTCCCTGAAATGCTTGTCCACCCATTTCTTGTCCGACTACCCTCACTCTTGTTTAATGTGTTGGCTTAAATAAATGCCTCGTCCTCAGAGGGGCAACTCCTGATCCCTCCACAGAGCATGGCAAAGACAGGAGTGCCCAGTGCATATTCCAACTCTTCCTGCCACACTTTTCCAGGCTTTCCTGCTATAGAACAGAGTTTTGGGACTAGCCTTGGTCCCCTGGCTGGGAGGGATCCCATTGCTACAGTACTTACAACTGGTGTTAACTTCTCCATATTCTCTCGCTCATGCAGCTGAAAGCAAAGAACTTTGTGATAGTAAGAGTTCTGACATGAGGGAGAAATAAACCCTAGCTGTGTTAAACCACAGAAGCCCTGAGGGGGTTTTTATTCTGAGCTACTACAATTGAAGACTAACATAGCAATCTTCTAATCTAAATCGCAATCTAATCTAATCTACAATTAGAAGATTGACTAACTTGGCAACTTCATGGACTATTGAGGTTGCAATGTTAGTCAATCTCCTGTCATCTGGTGTCCTTACATTCCTGACACTTAGCACAATGTGGGACATAGAATGGGCCCTGAGAAAATATATGTAGCCTAAGTGTTTACTTATGGGTAAAATACCAGAGTGTACAGAATGACAGTGATTTCCTTTCAGAGATTAAAAACAGATATAAGACAAGAAAGTACAATTCTTTGCTTGACTTCATAGAAGACTCTGGAGATTTACAGTCCCCTGTGATATGACCCTGACACTTTCCTTTTCTTCCTGGGGTTTGGGAAGAGAAAGATCAAGGAGTTACCTAACAGGGAGTTATGATTCCGAGAGATTCCCTTTACAGAAGACACACTAGAAGGGCAGCACAACAATTGTATCCTATGCCTCCTCTGCACCATAACACGTCTAGATTAACAATGCTTTGAGAGATTTCATGAGTGAAGGGGAAAACCTATTCACATTCCTTTTCAACTACAGACACAAATAATAAAAGACTATGAGCAAAAGAAATATTTTCTTATTCTTTCACTTAAGATATTAGCTTAATATAATAGCTCATCCACTATCTTAATAAGAAGATAATAAATAATATAAATAAATACCAATCCTTTTTTGGCCTGAACGTGGTACAAATTATAATCATAGCCAGGAATCTAGTTTCTATAAATCATTACTCTAAAAGTGCTATCACAGTTTATTTTAAATTGGATACGTCTAGTCATTTCTTCTTTAAAAAGTAGCATTTGTAAGGGCACCTGGGTAGCTCAGTTGGCTAAGTGTCTGCATACAGCTCAGGTCATGATCCCAGGGTCCTGGGATCAAGCCCTACATCAGGCTTCCTACTCAGAGAGGACTCTGCTTTTCCCTCTGCTTCTCCCCACTGCCTGTTTTCTCTCTCTCTCTCTCTCTCTCTCTCTCTCTCACTCTCTCTCTCTCTCTGTCTCAAATCAATAAAACCTTTTTTAAAGTAGTATTTCTAAGTGTGAAGATATAGGGGAGCAGCCTCCACTACCCCTTGGAGGTCACCCACCAAATCTTCAGGTGGGCAGAGGTCTGACTGCAGACCTACATCCTGGGGCCCTGTCCCACCCTCTGGAGAAGCACCAGGAAACCACAGTAGCAGCTCCCTAAAGGCAAAATCTACAAAATTAAGATGACAAAATGACAGCTAATGTCATAGTCAGTCAAGGCCCAGAAAATATAATTAAGAGAATTACTATGAGGAAAACTATGGCAATTACAAGCCACAGCAGCCTGAAAGGATGCCACATCAAAGGCTGGCATGCTTGTGTTAACCACCCACAATCCCAAGGAAGTACAGAATTGATACACCCTTGACATCTATGAGCAAATAGCATGGGCAACTCTCCTGCCTCAGCACCACAAGAAGTAAATATATCATGGAGGCTGCCTATGCATAGAGAACATTTGCAATTAAAAGTAAAAATAGTCTAAGCTATGATAAGGCAGCAAGGGAAGATGGGAAGACCATGAGACTAAACATGAGGAGATTTGGCTTTGAACATGGAGTAGCCACAAGCTCCTTGGTTGACCTTGAACTTCTACTCACTGGTTCTTGGTTTCCCTGTGTGCATAAGGAGAGCCCTTAAAAGGACCCACTGTTTCAAAACTGTCCCCAAAGCTCCAGCCCAAAAGTTCTTGGATGCCTCCATACTCCCTTTCCTCTTCACCCAGAGAGCAGCTCCACCTTCACATGGGAAGATCTGGAGCTCAAGGCGAAACTTCATTTGAACAAAGGATGTTTATGTAACCACCACATTACCTGTTTTCTCTTCAACAAGATTGGCTTGGTTTCATTCTCTCCAGCCTCATGTAAGCAGTTCCCTTCACCAGCTGAGTTGAGTCAGATTCAGGTCAGTTGAGCCAGCCCTCCAAAAGAAATCCCAAAGAGGACACTGCACCAGCGATGTAGCTTGCTCTTTGATTTCAATCTGTCTGGGTGAGCACCTTCCCACAAGTAAGCTACGTAGGGTGGCACACAAGGTGTAAAGATTATCCAAGCAAGCCTACATTGCTGAGAGTTCCTATCTGTGCTGTGGATCTTCTGTTTGCTTTTTCATGTCCTCTCTCTCACCTTCCCCACCCAACTCTCAGCTCTAAGAGGCTGACTTGCTGGGTACCTGTAGTCCTTTCTCTGCTTCTCATTGGATGTGGCTAACAGAGAGTCCCAGCAGGAGGTGATATTCAGGGAGGAAAGTGCTGTTGGAATAGGTATCTTCCTTCTTCCTCCTTGTAGGGTAGAACTAAAAGCCACAGCTCCTCCCAAGCTGGCCTTTCTCTTCTTCTGGTTCCAGTCACAGTTCCTTTACCTTCTTCCTTTTTAAATTTGTATTGTATTGTGGTAATGACACTGAACATGAGATCTACCCTCTTAACACATTTTTAGTAACAAACTGTACCATACTGTATTGTTATAGGCACACTATTGTACACCAGATTTCTAGAAATTATTCATCTGTCAGAACTGAAACTGTATACATGTGGATTTACTAACTCCCCACTTCTCCTCCACCAGCCCTGGCAATCACCATTACACTCTCAGGTACTGGGAGTTTGACTATTTTTAAAGACTTGATTTATTTGAGAAAGAGAGAGAGAGAGAGAGAACATGTGCATGCACGAGTGAGGAGAGGGACAGAGGGCAAGGGAGAACAAATTCCAAGTAGAATCCTGGCTGAGCATGGATCTCTACTCAGAGCTCAATCTCATGACTCTGAGATCATGACCTGAGCCTACATCAAGTCAGACACTTAACCTACTGAGCTACCCAGGTGCCTGAGTTTGACTCTTTTAGGTATCTCATTCTTGTCCTTCTGTGAATGCCATACTTCACTTAGTATAATGTGCTTATCCATGTTGTTGCCTATTATAGAATTTCCTTCTTTTTAAAGGTTGAATAATATATATATATCCCATTTTTTATCCATTCTTCTGTTTGTGAACCCTCTTCACATAGGTTGTTTCCATCTTTTGGTTATTAAGAATAATGAACACAGGAGTGCTAATATCCCTTTGGGATTCTGATTTCAATCCTTATGGATCAATACCCTGCATCATATGATAGTTCTATTTTTAATGTTTTGAGGAACTTCCATGCTGTTTTCCATAGCAGCTGCACCACTTTGTGTTCCCACCCACAGTGTACAAGGGTTCCGATATCTCCACGTCCTCACCAACCCCTGTTGTTTCTTGTGTGGTTGATTTTAGCCATCCTGACAGGTGTGCAGTGATATCTCACTGTGATTTTGATTTGCATTTCCCTGATGGTAAGTGACAATGAGCAGTTTTTCATACCCCTTCTGGCCACTTGTATGTCTTCTTTGGGGAAATGTCTATTTAAGTCTTTAGCACATTTTTAATTCAGGTTATTAGGGGTGTTTTGCTACTGAGTTGTAAGTAACCCTTACATACTTTGACCCCTTATCAGATATGTAGTTTATAAACATTTTTTTCCCATTCAGTAGGTCATTTTCATTTTGTGGATGGTTTCCTTTGCTGTGTAGAAGCTTTTTAGTTTGACATAGTCCCACTTGTTTATTTTTGCTTTTGTTCCCTTTGCTTCTGTTGTCATATCCAAAAAAAACAGTGCCAAGACTGATGTCAAGGAGTTTGGCTCTATGTTCCTTCTAGAAGTTTTAGTCCCCAGGCTTAAATTTAAAACTTTAAATCCATGTTGAGTTGATTTTGCTGTAAGGTTAAAGATAGGAGTCCAGATCCACTCTATTGCATGTGGCTGTCCAGTTTTCCCAACACCATTTATTAAAGAGACTACTTTTTCTTCTCTGTACATTCTGTGGGCTTTCCATATATGGCCTTTATAATTTTGAGGTAATTTCCTTCTATTCCCAGCATTATTGGGTTTTTTTTTTTGGTTTTTATCATTGAAAAGTGTTGAATTCTGTCACATGCTTTTCTACATCTACTGAGATGGTCATGTGGATTTTTATCCTTCATTCTATTAACATAATATATAATGTTTATTGATTTATATATGTAGAACCAACCCTAACCCCCAGAAATAAATCCTGCTTGGTCATGGTGTGTGATCCTTTTAATAAACTGTTGAGGGACATCTGGGTGGCTCAGCAGTTAAGCATCTGCCTTTGGCTCAGGTCATGATCCTGGGGTCTTGGGATTGAGTCCTGCATCAGGCTCCCCACAAGGAGCCTGCTTCTCCCCCTGCCTATGTCTCTGCCTCTCTGTCTCTCATGAATAAATAAAATCTTTAAAAAATAAACTGTTGAATTTGGTTTACTAGTATTTTGTTGAGGATAGCTAGTATTTTTATTAGCTAGTATCTTGGATTTATGTTCATCAGGAAGACTGGCCTGCAATTTCCTCTTCCTGTAATGTCTTTGTCTAGCTTTGGTATCAGATAATGCTAAGTTTGTAAAATGAGTCTAAGGTGTTCCATCCTTTTCAATTTTCTGGAAGAGTTTGAGAAGGATTGATGTTAATACTTCTAAAAATATTTCATATAATTCACAAGTGAGGCCATCTGGCCTTGGGCTTATCTTTTCTGGAAGGTTTTGGATCACTGAATCTACCTCCTTACTTTTTATGGATCTGTTCAGACTTTATTCTTCATGATTTAGTCTTAGAAGAAGACTTAGAAGGAGTCTTAGATTGTAGTCTTCACATTCTTTTTCTTAGTCTAGCTAAAGGTTTGTTAATTTTCTTTCCAAAAAAAAAAAAACCCACACTTCTCCATTCTGTTGATTTTTTTTCTGTTGTGTTCCTATTCTCTATTTCATTTATTTCTGCTCTAACCTTTATGATCTCCTTCTATTTCTGCTCTAATCTTTATGATCTCCTTTTACTAGCTCCTTTTGTTTGCGCTCTGTTCTCTAGTACCTTGAGATAGAAAGTTGTTTACCTGAGATCTTTTTTTTTTTTTATTGAAGCATAGTTGCCATATGATATTATTTTCAGGTGTGCAACATATGGATTCAACAACTCTATACATCATTCAGAGCTCACCACAAGTGTAGTTACCATCTATCGCCATGTTATTAGAATATGATTGACCATATTCCCTAGGCTGTACTTTTCATCCATGTGACTTACTTATTTTATAACTGGAAATGTGTCCCTCCTAATCCCCTCTCCCTATCTCACCCATCTCCTCACCTCTGCCTCTCTGGCAGCCACCATTTTGTTCTCTGTACTTACAAGTCTATTTCTGTTTAGTTTGATTGTTTTTTAGATTCTACATATTTAATGATTCCTGTTTTAACATGGCATGTTTTTTCAAATTTCTTGAGTAGAGTACATATTTTTATTAACATTCTTCCTTGTTTAGGAAGAATGTACCATTACAAATTCTCCTGTGAATTCATTACTAGTCTTTGTTGTGTTTCTATAGGTAATATGACAATTATAATTATATTCTTAATGTAATAATACTATGAATTTTCTCTTCTCGTTCAGTAGGTCTCTTGGTTTTTGAAATGTAACTGGCTGGGAGGGGGTTTTATTTATTCCTATTTTTGTCACTAACTCCTATTTTTATTGCATTGTGATCACATAGTAAGAGCTGACAATTTCTAGATTTTAAAAAATTTATCAAGGTTTTCTTTATGACCTCACAGAACCAGCAAGAGTAGGCCAGAAGGCTAGAGACCCAGAGAAGACCTGCAGTTTGAGTCTGAAAGTCAGTCTGCACCAGAATTCCCCTCAGGGGAGGCCAGCCCTTTCTCTGCTAAGGCCTTCAACTTATTAGATTAGGTCCACCCCTCTTAGGAGGGTAATCTGCTTTACTCAAAGCCCACTGATCTAAACATTAATTTCATCTAAATATAGCTTCACAGAAACATCTAGAATAATGTTGAACCAAATATCTGGGTACTATTGTCTAGCTAAATGGAGACATAAAATTAACCATCACATCTATACTTCAGAACAATCTAAAGAACATAATATTTTCTAGGCCCGTGGTTTACAAACTCTACCACATGTAAGATTTACCTAGAAAATGTGTTAAATGCATATTCCCAGGCCGAGAAGATGCATAAGCTCCTGTTACTATCAGCTACCATCAAGTTATTATGTCTTAATGCTGAAGTGAAGCCCAGTAATCACAATTTTATCTACTCAGACATTTCTGATTCATGTGATTTAATGACAAATTTGTGACAAAGGACTCCATGATCTCCTCCGAACTGTCTTTAAAGGGGCCTGAGAACATTCCTGGGGATAGAGAAAATATATTTCCTCAATATTTCCATACACATGAAGCTAGGTTAAAAGAAATAGTGAGTTTAGGGGCACCTGGCTGGCCGAGTCAGTAGAATATGGGACTCTTCATCTCAGAGTCTTCAGTTCAAGACCCACATTGGGCGTGGAGCCTACTTAATTTAAGAAATCGATTTTTTTTTACAGTTTCCTTTTTTTTTTTTTATTAATTTTTATTGGTGTTCAATTTACCAACATACAGAAAAACACCCAGTGCTCATCCCGTCAAGTGTCCACCTCAGTGCCCGTCACCCATTCCCCTCCAACACCCGCCCTCCTCCCCTTCCACCACCCCTAGTTCGTTTCCCCGAGTTAGGAGTCTTTATGTTCTGTCTCCCTTCCTGATATTTCCCAACATTTCTTTTCCCTTCCTTTATATTCCCTTTCACTATTATTCATATTCCCCAAATGAATGAGAACATACACTGTTTGTCCTTCTCCGATTGACTTATTTCACTCAGCATAATACCCTCCAGTTCCATCCACGTAGAAGCAAATGGTGGGTATTTGTCGTTTCTAATGGCTGAGTAATATTCCATTGTATACATAAACCACATCTTCTTTATTCATTCCTCTTTCGATGGACACCGAGGCTCCTTCCACAGTTTGGCTATTGTGGCCATTGCTGATAGAAACATCGGGGTGCAGGTGTCCCGACGTTTCATTGCATCTGAATCTTTGGGGTAAATCCCCAACAGTGCAATTGCTGGGTCGTAGGGCAGGTCTATTTTTAACTCTTTGAGGAACCTCCACACAGTTTTCCAGAGTGGCTGCACCAGTTCACATTCCCACCAACAGTGTAAGAGGGTTCCCTTTTCTCCGCATCCTCTCCAACATTTGTTGTTTCCTGCCTTGTTAATTTTCCCCATTCTCACTGGTGTGAGGTGGTATCTCATTGTGGTTTTGATTTGTATTTCCCTGATGGCAAGTGATGCAGAGCATTTTCTCATGTGCATGTTGGCCATGGCCATGTCTTCCTCTGTGAGATTTCTCTTCATGTCTTTTGCCCATTTCATGATTGGATTGTTTGTTTCTTTGGTATTGAGTTTAATAAGTTCTTTATAGATTTTGGAAACTAGCCCTTTATCTGATATGTCATTTGCAAATATCTTCTCCCATTCTGTAGGTTGTCTTTTAGTTTTGTTGACTGTATCCTTTGCTGTGCAAAAGCTTCTTATCTTGATGAAGTCCCAATAGTTCATTTTTGCTTTTGTTTCTTTTGCCTTTGTGGATGTATCTTGCAAGAAGTTACTGTGGCCGAGTTCAAAGAGGGTGTTGCCTGTGTTCTCCTCTAGGATTTTGATGGACTCTTGTCTCACATTTAGATCTCTCATCCATTTTGAGTTTATCTTTGTGTATGGTGAAAGAGAGTGGTCCAGTTTCATTCTTCTGCATGTGGATGTCCAATTTTCCCAGCACCATTTATTGAAGAGAGTGTCTTTCTTCCAATGGATAGTCTTTCCTCCTTTATCGAATATTAGATGACCATACCTTTCAGGGTCCACTTCTGGGTTCTCTATTCTGTTCCATTGATCTATGTGTCTGTTTTTGTGCCAGTACCACACTGTCTTGATGACCACAGCTTTGTAGTACAACCTGAAATCTGGCATTGTGATGCCCCCAGCTATGGTTTTCTTTTTTAAAATTCCCCTGGCTATTCGGGGTCTTTTCTGATTCCAAACAAATCTTAAAATAATTTGTTCTAACTCTCTGAAGAAAGTCCATGGTATTTTGATAGGGATTGCGTTAAACGTGTAAATTGCCCTGGGTAACATTGACATTTTCACAATATTAATTCTGCCAATCCATGAGCATGGAATATTTTTCCATCTCTTTGTGTCTTCCTCAATTTCTTTCAGAAGTGTTCTATAGTTTTTAGGGTATAGATCTTTTACCTCTTTGGTTAGGTTTATTCCGAGGTATCTTATGCTTTTGGGTGCAATTGTAAATGGGATTGACTCCTTAATTTCTCTTTCTTCAGTCTCATTGTTAGTGTATAGAAATGCCATTGATTTCTGGGCATTGATTTTGTATCCTGCCACGCTGCCAAATTGCTGTATGAGTTCTAGCAATCTTGGGGTGGAGGCTTTTGGGTTTTCTATGTAGAGTATCATGTCATCGGTGAAGAGGGAGAGTTTGACTTCTTCTTTGCCAATTTGAATGCCTTTAATGTCTTTTTGTTGTCTGATTGCTGAGGCGAGGACTTCCAGAACTATGTTGAACAGCAGTGGTGAGAGTGGACATCCCTGTCTTGTTCCTGATCTTAGGGGAAAGGCTCCCAGTGCTTCCCCATTGATAATGATATTTGCTGTGGGCTTTTCGTAAATGGCTTTTAAGATGTCGAGGAAAGTTCCCTCTATCCCAACACTCTGAAGCGTTTTGATCAGGAATGGATGCTGTATTTTGTCAAATGCTTTCTCTGCATCTAATGAGAGGATCATATGGTTCTTGGTTTTTCTCTTGCTGATATGATGAATCACATTGATGGTTTTACGAGTGTTGAACCAGCCTTGTGTCCCAGGGATAAATCCTACTTGGTCATGGTGAATAATTTTCTTAATGTGTTGTTGGATCCTATTGGCTAGTATCTTGTTGAGAATTTTTGCATCCATGTTCATCAGGGATATTGGTCTGTAATTCTCCTTTTTGGTGGGGTCTTTGTCTGGTTTCGGAATTAAGGTGATGCTGGCCTCATAGAACGAATTTGGAAGTACTCCATCTCTTTCTATCTTTCCAAACAGCTTTAGTAGAATAGGTATGGTTTCTTCTTTAAACGTTTGATAGAATTCCCCTGGGAAGCCATCTGGCCCTGGACTCTTGTGTCTTGGGAGGTTTTTGATGACTGCTTCAATTTCCTCCCTGGTTATTGGCCTGTTCAGGTTTTCTATTTCTTCCTGCTCCAGTTTTGGTAGTTTGTGGCTTTCCAGGAATGCGTCCATTTCTTCTAGATTTCCTAATTTATTGGCGTACAGCTGTTCATAATATGTTTTTAAAATCGTTTGTATTTCCTTGGTGTTGGTAGTGATCTCTCCTTTCTCATTCATGATTTTATTAATTTGAGTCTTCTCTCTCTTCTTTTTAATAAGGTTGGCTAAAGGTTTATCTATCTTATTAATTCTTTCAAAGAACCAACTCCTGGTTCTGTTGATCTGTTCCACAGTTCTTTTGGTCTCGATATCATTGAGTTCTGCTCGAATTTTAATTAACTCTTCTTCTGCTGGGGGTGGGGTCTATTTGTTGCTTTTTCTCTAGTTCCTTTATGTGTAAGGTGAGCTTTTGAATTTGAGATCTTTCCAGTTTTTGAATGGATGCTTGTATTGCGATGTATTTCCCCCTCAGGACTGCTTTTGCTGCATCCCAAAGATTTTGAACGGTTGTATCTTCATTCTCATTAGTTTCCATGAATCTTTTTAATTCTTCCTTAATTTCCTGGTTGACCTTTTCATCTTTTAGCAGGATGGTCCTTAACCTCCACGTGTTTGTGGTCCTTCCAAACTTCTTGTTGTGATTGAGTTCTAATTTCAAGGCATTATGGTCTGAGAATATACAGGGGACTATCCCGATCTTTTGGTATCGGTTCAGACCCGATTTGTGACCCAGTATGTGGTCTATTCTGGAGAAAGTTCCATGTGCACTTGAGAAGAATGTGTATTCAGTTGAGTTTGGATGTAAAGTTCTGTAGATATCTGTGAAATCCATCTGGTCCAGTGTATCATTTAAAGCTCTCGTTTCTTTGGAGATGTTGTGCTTAGAAGACCTATCCAGGGTAGAAAGAGCTAGATTGAAGTCTCCAAGTATAAGTGTATTATTATCAAAGTATTTCTTCAGTTTGGTTATTAATTGGTTTAAATATTTGGCAGCTCCCACATTTGGGGCATATATATTGAGGATTGTTAAGTCCTCTTGTTGGATAGATCCTTTGAGTATGAGATAGTGTCCCTCTTCATCTCTCACTATAGTCTTCGGGGTAAATTTTAATTTATCTGATATATGGATGGCAACCCCTGCTTTCTTTTGAGGACCATTTGAATGGTAAATGGTTCTCCAACCTTTTATTTTCAGGCTGTAGGTGTCCTTCTGTCTAAAATGAGTCTCTTGTAGACAGCAAATAGATGGGTCCTGCTTTTTTATCCAGTCTGAAACCCTGTGCCTTTTGATGGGGTCATTAAGCCCGTTCACGTTCAGAGTTACTATTGATAAATATGAGTTTAGTGTCAACATATCTATTCAGTCCTTGTTTTTGTGGATTGTTCCACTGAACTTCTTCTTAAAGGGGAATTTTAAGAGTCCCCCTTAAAATTTCTTGCAGAGCTGGTTTGGAGGTTACATATTCTTTCAGTTCCTGCCTGTCTTGGAAGCTCTTTATCTCTCCTTCCATTTTGAATGAGAGCCTTGCTGGATAAAGTATTCTTGGTTGCATGTTCTTCTCATTTAGGACCCTGAATATATCCTGCCAGCCCTTTCTGGCCTGCCAGGTCTCTGTGGAGAGGTCTGCTGTTACCCTAATATTCCTCCCCATAAAAGTCAGGGACTTTTTTTCTCTTGCTGCTTTAAGGATCTTCTCCTTATCTTTGGAATTTGCAAGCTTCACTATTAAATGTTGAGGTGTTGAACGGTTTTTGTTGATTTTAGGGGGGGGGATCTCTCTATTTCCTGGATCTGAATGTCTGTTTCCCTTCCCAGATTAGGAAAGTTTTCAGCTAGGATTTGTTCAAATACATATTCTGGCCCTCTGGCCCTTTCGGCGCCCTCGGGAACCCCAATTAAACGTAGGTTTTTCTTCCTCAGGCTGTCATTTATTTCCCTTAATCTATCCTCATGGTCTTTTAATTGCCTGTCTCTTTTTTCCTCAGTTTCCCTCTTTGCCATCAACTTGTCTTCTATGTCACTCACTCGTTCTTCCACCTCGTCAAGCCTCGTCGTTAGGACTTCTAGCTTGGATTGCATCTCATTTAATTGATTTTTAATTTCTGCCTGATTGGATCTAAATTCTGCAGTCATGAAGTCTCTTGAGTCCTTTATGGTTTTTTCTAGAGCCACCAGTAGCTGTAAAATAGTGCTTCTGAATTGGCTTTCTGACATTGAATTGTAATCCATATTTTGTAACTCTGTGGGACAGAGGGCTGTTTCTGATTCTTTTTTTTGAGGTGAGGTTTTCCTTCTAGTCATTTTGCTCAGTGCAGAGTGGCCAAAAACAAGTTGTATTGGGAAAAGGAGAAAAAGAGAGAGAAGGAAAGAAAAGAGAAAAAGAAAAAAGAGAAAGAAGAAAAAAAGGGGGAAAAGAGAAGAAAAAGAAAGAAAAAGAAAGAAAGGAGAAAAAAGAAAAAAAAGGGTGGGGTGGGGTGGGGGAAGCAATCAGAAATCAAGAAGAAAGAAAGAAAAAAAAGCACAAAACAAAACAAAAACAAAAACAAAAAAACACGGGGGAGTATCTTCCGATTCTGTATACTTTAAGTCCCTTGACTTCCCCTGGAACTGGTCCGTCTTGCTGGTCTTCTGGGGGAGGGGCCTGCTGTGCTGATTCTCAGGTGTGAGCACTTGGGGGAGCTGCTCTGCCCCTGCCTGGTGCAGGGCTCAGTGGGGGGTGTTCACCCCGTGAGGCCCCGGGAGGAAGTCACAGTGGCGGGGGCAGCTCTGGGACCCTGGAGTCAGCTCCCGCAGTAGCTCCGGGGCTCTCCGTCTGCAGGGCCTGGAGGCTCCCAGGCGGGGCCGCTGATCTGCTCAGCTGGGGCAGGAGCGTCCTCGCTGTCCTGGGCCCTCCCGGCCTCTGCCTGTCCCGGGGGAGGCCGGATCCTGGGCTGTGTCCCGGGCCCTGTGCTCCGGGGCCTGCGCTGTTGGATTCGCCGTCCCGCCCCGCAGCCCCCTCCGCGGAGCCGCCGCCCGAGCCCCTACGAGCTGCTCCGGGTCCCGCCGAGCGCTGCAGCCCTTAGGGAGGTCGGCGCATCTCCCCGGGCGCGGTTCCTCTGTTACTGCCCCAGGGAGCCCGAGGGCATCCCCGCCTTTCTGCGGATCCTGCTCCAATTCCCCGGGAGCCCCTTTCCGCGGGGAAGGTCGGTGCAGCTCCTGCTCCTCCGGGACGGGGCTCTCCTGTCCTGGGGACACTCGCCCCGGCCTCAGCCCGGCTCCTCGCGGGGCCCCTCCCCCTTGGAGGCCTTTTGTTTCTTTATTTCTTTTTCCCCGTCTTCCTACCTTGATAGAGGCGCGAACTCTTCTCCAAGAAATCGATTTTTTAAAAAGATTTTTTTTATTTATTTGAGAGAGAAAGCATGGGCTGGGGAGGAGCCAGAGGAGAGAGGGAAAAGCATACCCCTTGCTGAGCAGGGAGTCAGACACAGGGCTCGATCCCCGGATCCCGGGATCATGACTTGCCAAAAGCAGATATTTAACTGGCAGAGCCACCCAGGTGCCCCATTTTTTAATTTTTACTTAAGTAATATCTACACCCCACATGAGGCTCTAGCTCACAACCCCAAGATCAAGAGTGATACATGCTTCTGACTGAGCCAGCCAGATGCCCTGAGCCCACTTAATTTAAAAAAAACAAAAACAAATTTTGAGCTTAGTCTTAAAAAAGCAAGCAAGTCACAAGGGACAATATGCAATCAGGCAGAAAACCGAGAAAAGCAGTTTTACACCACTTTATCTCAAGATGGAAAGGACTTGAGAGTAATTCATATGCTTAGGAGTGTGTCCAGATTCTTCTTGTAGAATCTCCTGGAAAAAATACATCCTTCCCACCCACTGCTCCATCTTGAGGCTCAGTCCAAATCTAACGGCTCTGAAGAACTAAAGGCTGCAACATGTCCCACAGATCTTCCTCCAGGACCAAATGATCTGGTGCTCTGAGGAGTGCAGAGGCTGACAGCTCTCCATGGTCAACTCCAGAAATTGGCTGAAGGCAGCTCCTTCTCCCAAGCTACACCTCCTTCTGGGGGAAGCATGAATCCAGGAACAGGTCAACATAGGAACACACAGATGATGCCCTTTTGTAGTGTGGAGTAATACCCCGTTGGTTTCTTTTTTTCTTTTTTTTTTTTTTTAAGATTTTATTTAATTATTCATGAGACACACAGAGAAAGGCAGAGACATAGGAAGAGGAAGAAGCTGGCTCCATGCAGGGAGACCGATGTGAGACTCCATCCGGGGACTCCAGGATCACGCCCTAAGCCAAAGGCAGATGCTCAACCGCTGAGCCACCCAGGCGTCCCCTCTCTGTTGGTTTCTGAACTTCCCATGAGGTTAGCCAAGAATATTCTTGAGGTTGCTTTGCAACCCAACTTCCTCCAGCCAAACTTGCCTCCTTCCTTTAACCCAGCTATGGAGTATTCTATAAGAAATCTTCCACGCACCAATATCCATCTCGGGGTCGGCTGGGACGTGGACATGGGTGGGGAACCCAATCTGTAATGGCAGGGAAGGACTCCGAGGCCGGTGGTCCTTTCTTCCCCAAACAGGATGCTCTTCCCAGCCCCCATAGTTAATTAGGTCCTTCCACTGAATCAGAATATGCCTACCTGCAGTTGCAAACGGAGTAGTCACAGTGTCCACCCTGGATGGAGGAGGTTACAGGATACCACCTGATTTGTATCAACTGATTTGTATCAGAAGTTACATTCCTGGGAATAAAGTAGTAGGGAGACCCACTCCGTTTGCTTCTCAATGCACACATCTTGTGATGCAAAATCTGTCCCGAGGTGCATGGGTAATGGTGAGATGATGCAGGCAGTAGACCCTGCCTGGAAGGATGCATGTCTTAGCCCATCGGGAGACCAACAACCTCTAGGGTGAGTGTTCTGCTCTAATAACTAAAATGGAAATCCTTAAGCTTGCTGTTGATATTATCTTATTATTTCACATTTCGATAGCTACAGAGAGTAAAGGAGCTTTAACACATCTGTGAAAATGGAAATAATCCTCCTTTACTGCCAGTGAGACCCGGAGAGTCATTAAAAATTCAGTTGTCAAATGAACAAAGTCCCACTGATGTCGTCCTAGTTTGGAGGAAGCAGGGCAGGAGGTACTATTTAAATCTCTTTGCTGGAAATCTGTTATCAGCTTTCAATGACATTGGATTGATGCATTTATCAGGGAATCAGAGGTGATTTCTGTCAATCCCTTGTTGTAATCACATTTCAATTAAAACCCTGAAGGAGCCCTCTTATCAGGTCCCAACATTCGTCTGAGTCATCACCAAATACACTTTCCCTGGAAACAGGATTTGTATTTCCTTTTCATTGACTATGGAAGTTATTCTGGCTTAAATGTGGTTTTGCTCACCGACTTACTTTTCAAAATGAGAGATAAGGTTTTTAGTCGCAGGATACGTGGCCTTCCTCCACCAAAGTAAACTCAACAGCTCATGATTAGATTTTCCTTCAATGCCAGAAAAAATTGAGATTCACTTAATAGTGATGTATTGAAATAAATTAGTTTTTATTAGTGGCACCTGGGTGGCTCAGTCAGTTCAGCGTCCAACTCCTGGTTTCAGCTCAGGTTTTGATCTCAGGATCATGAGATCAAGTCCCACATCAGGCTCTGGGCTCAGCATGGAGTCTATTTGAGATTCTCTCTCTCCCTCTTCCTCTGCTCCTCCCCACTGCTTGCACATGCCCTGTCTCTCAATAAATAAATAAAAATCTCTTAAAATAATAATAAAATAAATTAGTTTCTATTAATTTAGAGCACTTAAATGCTGGCCCATGGCAAACCCCATCAATCCAATAAATGAAAAGGATTATTAATGAGACTATTTGTTCTATCTCATGTAAAATGTACCCAATAATTGTAATGTCCATTACCAAATAATAATCAAAATATTTTCTATAGTTTCAAGGAAAGCTACTATTAATGGCACTTTGGGGGGGTGCTTGGATGGCTCAGTTGTTTAAGCAGCTGCTTTCAGTTCAGGTCATGATCTCAGGGTCCTGGGATGGAGCCCTGTGTGGGGCTCCCTACTCAGCAAGGAGTCTGTTTCTCCCTCTGCCTATGTCTCTGTGTCTCTCATGAATAAATAAATTCTAAAAACTTTTTTAAAAAAGGAATTTTATTTCCCTGCAAAATTTTGATTAATCTTAGAATTCACAAAACTGACATGAATCTCAAGGCAAGCTTACTGGCCAACTCTAGTTTAATGACAAGAATGTAGAGACTCAGCAAGATCATATTTGAGATATAGTCAAATGAGAGCAGCAGGTTTAAAGCCTGAAATACCTACCTGGGTTCAAGTGCTTCATCTGCCTTATAGCTTGACCAAGTTACTAAAACCCCTCCACCTCAGTTTCCTCATCTACATAATGGGACTCATAGAGACCCCTGGGTGGTGCAGTCGGTTAAGTACCTAACTCTTTGTTTCAGCTCAGGTCATGATCTCAAGTTCGTGAGATCGAGCCCCATGTTGAGCTCCATGCTCAGTGAGGAGTCTGCTGGAGATTATTTCCCTCTCCCTCTGCTCCTCTCTCTGCTCTGTCTCTCTCTCTCTCAAATAAATAAATCAAATCTTTTTTTAAAAAAGAAGTTAAGTTAGAAGGCATCTTAAGATGAGTAGGAACTCTACCCACCAAACATGACACAGGCTCTCAATTAATTATGGTACCAATTATTATGACCTAAGCCTGGTAAATTAGTAGGTGCTAGAGAATATAAGTGCAAAATGAGGTAAAAACAATTTAAATTTTTTCCCTTTTTTGAGGTATAATTGACACACAATGACATTAGTTTCAGGGGTACAACATAGTAATTCAATAGTCTACACATTATGCTGTGCTCACTGCAAACGTAGCTCCCATCTGTCACCATACAACCCTATTATGACACCACTGACTATATTCCAGAAGTAAGATATTTTTAAAGGATCTAAAGTTGAGAAAATACAGGATAAATGGTGAAATGGCATGGTGACCCTGGACTAGGATAGTAATTTCTTTTTAAGAGAGAGAGAGCAGGAGCAGGAACAGTAGAGGGGGAGGGAATGAGAATCTGAAACAGACTCCCTACTGAATGCAGAGCCCTCAATCCCAACTCAGGGCTCAGAGCCAACTCAGAGCCAACTCAGAGCCCTCAATCCCAACTCAGGGCTCAATCCCAGGATGCTAAGATCATGACCCAAGCCAAAACCAAGAATTGGACACTTAACCAACTGAGTGACCCAGGTGCCCCTAGATAGTAACTTTGAGGAAGAGGAGAAATGCCCTTTTCAACTGATACAAAAAACTCAAGAGGTAAGTCCTAAAACCCATAGAGTCACTGATTAAAACAAGAGTAGACTGACTTCAACTTCTATGTCCACATACATTGCCCAGCTTCCTGGGGTCCTATGTGAGCTCATTTTCCTTCCAGCACTACACACTGTGTTTCTCATTAGCCACAATTTTACCAGGATTAAAATCTTAGTGAAGAGGTCGGATGATATACACAGGTCTTGAACCTAATCATTTTTCAGCCTATTGATCTGATTTCCACCTGGTATTTTATCACTAATCCTAGTTGAAATTTTATGGAGCCATTAAACTCATGGAAGAACTGAATGTACTTTTCACTTAATGGAAAAAGTGCTATTAAATGAATCTATACGTTGCGAAAGGTCAGAAGACTGTAACACTCCAAAATAAAGGGTTTATTTGTTTTTTTTAAACAAGGACTCTCTTTTATCTGTAAATGATGCTTTTTAAGATGGATAATACTGCAGTCAATTAAACATTCAGAACATACTGTGGGCCCAATATTCTAACAAATATATAGATCACAGAAGGATAAGCGCTTGCAGGATGTTTACAATCCAACTGAAATATGACTAACACACATAAAACTATTATTGAGCTAGTAAACTAATTATTAGGATGTTCGTGCGAGCTAAAGATATCGGACAATAATGGCACTACTTCCCATGGCTCTTTTACATATATGATTCCAGCTGCCATATATAGAGACCCAGTAGCAGAGCATGAGCATTACTATTCCCACTTGTCAGGAGATAAACTGAAACTCAAAAGCACTTAATGCCACTGTGACCCCAGCCTTGGTACACCCAGCTCTAAAGGGACCCCAACCACAGAGCTTTCCTACCTAGCACTCACCCTGCCCCCCTTTTCTCTTTAAAGCCAGAATTTCGTGCATAGATGGATTTTCTAGGAAGCTGGTCCCAGCCCCATGTCCAGGAGACACCCAGAGGGCTTGTGATAATGCATTTCCCTTTATTGGCAACTGGATTAGGAGCAGACTTTTCACCCAATTCTGTCCAGTTCTGTTGTGATGCCTGCCAAGGGCCTCCTGAAAGAGTCTGTGATTCCTGAGAAAGAACTGAAAGATACATAGTCCCTCTTTCTCGGCCATTGCTGTATGTGAATGCCAGGTGTGGGAATGCCATGGCCGTCCAGCTGCTGGTCTGCCAATGATGCTGACACACAGTGGAGGAATGGAGGGATGGCAGGATCTAAGTTCTCCATTGCATCTCTGAGGAGCCAATCACCACCTCTGAAGCCCTTCTCGCTTCTGGAAATCCCATTATGGGAAATGAGCAATTACCTTATTGGTAAAACCAACTGAGGGCATTTCAGTGTGTTCTGATTTTTATTTTAAGTAGCCACTAAAAGCATCCTGAAAATGCCTTTGAAACACAGAATCAGGATTCAAATGCAGGCCTTTAGAGGGCCTGCGGCCTATTTTTCCACTGTGCAATCTTCTTCCCCCTCCTCTTTGGAAGAAACGACTCTCACCGGTGGGTTAGAACTGAGAACTTACTCTGGAGCAGAGGAGGGACGATGCCCGCATTTGGCTACGAATGAGTTAGGACCACGAGGCCATACCCACGAGGCCATACCCACAGTGCAACGGCTCCTACAACCAGTCAAGCATCTCCTTTGTCCTGAATTTCATATTCTGGGTCCTGAATTTCTGTCCTGAATTTCATATTCTGAGCAATATTATGTGCTCCAAAATTCTATTTGTTGCTATCACCAGAATATCTCGGTCTTTCTTACTCCTTCCTCCTCCTCCTCTACCTTCTTGTTCATGGTCAGGCTGGACAGATGGTGTTCCTGTTCTGCCACACTAAGGTCCCACATTAGTTTATCCACCAGCCACTGATCCCACAGCATTTCTTAAAACCCAGACCTCTCATTCAACACTATGATGACTACTATTGAGAACACGGTCTGTATCTTTGGGGAGACCATACTATGGTCAATACACAAGATGGCAATGGATAAAAATAACTGTAACTATCACTTATTGGTTCATATCAAGAGCCTGATATGGTACCAGGGGCTTTACCTACACTTTTCCCCTGTGCACACTTGAGTAAGTGGAAAGGATTAGAATATATAAGCATTTAACAAAATGGCTCTTCAGATTGATATTTAGCCAAAAAAACCCACAACATCTGTTCTGAAAAATACTTACTGCGTGAGAGCACTGAGATGATGAGTGGTTCACTACTTCCTTTTTCCAAATCTTGTGTAATGTTTCAATATTGTTTTTAAAACTAAAAATGCATGAATCTGATTCATTGTATAAGTAAATTTTTCTGAGTCCGGCTCATATGAAAAATGAAGATGATTCTTAGCTATGGGGTGTATATGAGGACAATTTTAAGTGATAAACTACATGCAAAGAGCTTATCTAAGAATAGTGAATTCTTAATCAACATTAATTCCCTTTCCTCTCTGGCAAAAGACTGTATTTCATTATTTTCCCTAGAAAAATGCCACGACTAAATTTGGATAATCCAATCTCATTGATTCCTAATGGAAAGCATTAGCATAGATGAAAGGAAAAGCCAACTATTTTGTTTAATCCATTGCAGTAGTTTAAAGCCATGAAGCACATCAGAGGGAAATATTCTATGACACAAAGACATTTTTTGGTCATAAAAAATGGTCATAAGCAGTAGTTCCATTTTGTAAATTGCCTCTCCAGTCAGAAGGTAATTTCTCTTACCCAAGCAAAGCTGCTAAAACATCAACATCAACCATAATATATATGCTGAAAAACCATAGGGTCATTTCAACAGGTGCAATAAAAGCATCTGACAAAATTCAATACCCGCTAGAGGAAAAAAAAAAATCTCTCAGCAAAGCAGAATAGAGGGGAACTACCCTAATCTGATAAAAACTGCCTTCAAAAAAATGGCAGCTAATATCGTACTTAATGGTGTAAGGCTAAATACTCTTCCCCTAAAAGCAGGAAGAAGACCATGCCCTCTCTCACCACTTCAATTCAACAGTGTATTAGAATTCCTAGTCACCGGGGCTCCTGGGTAGCTCAGTCAGTTAAGTGTCTGACTCTTGGTTTCAGCTCATGTCACAATCTCATGGGTCATGGGCTAGAGCCCCCTGGACGGGCTCAGCAGGGCATCTGCTTGAAGCTTCTCTCCCTCTGCCCACCCCCCATGCTCTTGGGTATGTGCACACACACTCTCTCCTTAATAAATAAACCTTAAAAAAAAAAAGGATTTCTAGTCACCATAATAAAGCAAGAAAAAGAAAATAAAAGACATAGAGATTGGAAAGAAAGATGTGAAGCTGTCTTTATTCCCAGATAGCATGTCTATATAGAAAATCCTAACATGTGGGCAGCCCAGGTGGCTCAGCGATTTAGCGCCTGCCTTCAGCTCACGGCCTGATCCTGGAGATCCAGGATCGAGTCCCACATCGGGCTCCCTGGGTGGAGCCTGCTTCTCCCTCTGCCTGTGTCTCTGCCTCTCTCTCTCTCTCTCTCTCTGTCTCTCATGAATAAATAAATAAAATATTTTTTAAGAAAAGAAAATCCTAACATGTCTACAAAAAGCTTGTTAGATCTATTATACAGGTTAGCACAGTCACTGGATACCAGGGGACTACATTAAAAGCAATTACATATAGATTAGCAAAGTTTGCATTAAAACAGGAATTCTAAAAATCTATAAACAATATAATCAGCATCAAAAAAACAAGAAATATTTGGGGACAAATTTAACAAGCTATGTTTAAGAACTGCATCCTGAAAACAAAGATCTCAGTAAGAATTTTTCTTCCAGTAAGAAATTCTAAAGGGCCTAAATAAATGGAGAGTTATGTTCTTGAATGTAATATTCAGTGTTATCAATTCTCCACAAATCGATCTAAAGATTCAACACCCCAGTCAAAGTGCCAGGAGACTATTTTCATAGCTACTGACAAGTTGATTCTAAAATGTATGTGAAAATGTCAAGAACTTAGAATAGCCAGAATAATTGTGAAGAAAAAAAAGAGTTGGGAGGACTTACACAGTAACTAAGTTATGAAAAAGCTACATTAGTCAAGACAGTTTGGCACCAGGGAAAGATCTGACACAGAGATCAACAGAACAGAGCTCAGAAAAAGACCTGCATATTTACAAGCAACTGATTTTGACCAAGATGTAAGGGTAATTCCATGGATAAAGTCTGCTGTAAGAACTGGATATCCCGAAAAATAAAAAATAAAAATAAAAAGTATTGATCCCTACCTCACACTCCTTGTCTGGCTTCCAAAACAAACCCATTGTGACTTTAGGAACCAACTCCAATCACTTAACCCTGATTCTCAAATAGTTTAAACAGAAAGACCTTTCTTTTTCCTCTTAAGTTTTTTAAGTATGCCTCACTTACCTGAAATTTAATGTCCATACATACACCTTCTCCTGTTGGCTTTGTTTTCTCATAAGTGCTAAGAAAAAAACCCAAGCAATACACTTGAGTAACCAGTATTTTCACAAATTATTATAATGCTGAAGGGCATGTCTCCTTGGGCTTAGTTTTTCACCCATGTAGGGAGAGGGTGAAGCAGACACCCAGATGTCCTCTCTTAAACTAACTCACAGGCTGGGCCATGTGGTCATAAGAAGAGCAGAGCTAAAGTTGCTGCCCTTTCTTTGGTGTGACCCTCCAAGTGGTGGCTTCCCCTATAGTCAGAACTGAGCTGTTGTGCTTTTATTTTTTTTTTTTTAAGATTTTATTTTTGAGTAATGTCTACACCCAACATGGGCTCAAACATATAACCCTGAGATCAAGAGTCTCAGACCCAACTGACTGACCCAGCCAGGCGCCCCCATGTGGTGCTTTTGTTTTTTTTTTTAATTTTTTTTTTAAATTTTTATTTACTTATTTTTTTAAACTTCTTTTTTTTTAATTTTTATTTATTTATGATAGTCACAGAGAGAGAGAGAGAGAGGCAGAGACACAGGCAGAGGGAGAAGCAGGCTCCATGCACCGGGAGCCCGACGTGGGACTCGATCCCAGGTCTTCAGGATCACGCCCTCGGCCAAAGACAGGCGCCAAACCGCTGCGCCACCCAGGGATCCCCCCATGTGGTGCTTTTGAAAGAGCCCATCTGAGCCCAGAGTTACTGAATCAGTCTCTAGAATTGACTTCAGAAATATCCATTTACAACAAGTTTTTCAGAGTCACTTTTACTCAAGTTTGAAAGTTACTAGAAAGTTGGATATATATTAAAAAAAAGAAAATTGGATATATAAAAAATTATTATGTAAAATGATCTGATTTTAGATATTTTTAAAACAAAAGTGAATTAAGAGAAAACAGATTCTAGAGTGAGTATTCTATTGGTGGGACTCGTCTAGGGAACCAGGGTCTCCTGTTTGGACTTTATTTTGTGGGTTGGTCTTTCTCAAAACCACCTTGAGAACTTGCTCAAATACAGATTGTTGAATCCCACTCCCAGAGTTTCTGATTCAATGGGTCTGGGATTAAGTCAGGTAATTTGCATTGCTAATGAGTTCCAGGTGATGCTTAAACTGTGAGTCTGGGGACAACACTTTGAGAAACACTGAAAAGCTTTACGATATTAAGAGTGAGTGAGACATAATCAAATTTACATTCTTAAAAAAACCCTCTGGGAACGCCTGGGCATCTCAGTGGTTGAGCCGTCTGCCTTTGGCTCAGGGCATGATCCCGGAGTCCCAGGATCGAGTCCCACACCAGGCTTCCTGCATGGAGCCTGCTTCTTCCCTGCCTGTGCCTCTGCTTCTCTCTCTCTCTCTCTCTCTCTCTCTCTCTGTGTGTGTGTGTCTCTCATGAATGAATAAATAAATAAAATCTTTAAAAATAAATAAATAAATTTTTAAAAGCCTCTGGTGCAGTACTTCTCAACTTTGGCTGCACATTATAATCACCTAGAACAGGAGACCCAAAAGTTCTTCAACAGAAGCTCTTGGTAGTAGGGACAAGTATCAAGCATCAGTTGTTTTTGTTTTTGTTTTTGTTTTTGTTTTTGTTTTTTCAAGCATCAGTATTTTTTAAAGCTTGCAGGTGATTTCAGTAAGTATCCAAGTATAACAACCATACTTTGGTGATCTGCAGCAAAGGTGTCAGAGGCAATTGAGACTGGCCCATGAGAAGCCACTTGAGACAGTGCTTTATAAACCTAGTTGCCCATAGGGGAGGGGAACATGCCTGGGTGGCTTGGTCCATTAAGCATCTGTCTCTTGATTTCTGCTCAGTCCATGATCTCATGGGTCATGGGTTCGAGCCCTGTGTTCGGACTCCATGCTCAGTGAGGAGTCTGCTTAAGATTCTCTCTCTCCCTCTGCCTCTCCCCCTGCTCATGCATGTATGCATTCTCTCTCAAATAAATAAATCTTTTTAATAAATAAAAATAAACCTAGTCACCCAGACCTTAAGGATGAACAAGTGGGCAGGACTCCAGGCCCACGTCCATAATTACACTAAAGCAGCTACACTTTCATCTTTTCAAATGTTCATTTAAAGGGAAAACAAAAGGTTCTAAGGCTCTAAAATAATATAGGTTTGGGCAATCACTAAGTCAGGAATATATTGAAATCAGCTGGGCTCCCATATTGTTGGGAGCCCTTGAGAGTCACTCAGGGTCACCTGGATTTTAGGTCGCCTACAAGGTCAAGCAGCAAATGGTAGTTGCCAAGTGAGAAATGTCCTGTGAAATGAGGAGCTGGGGCAAGCTATTGCCAGGCCTGGCTTGGTCACTGTATTTTGTTAGGATTCCTGAGGGAGGAGCATCAGCACTGAGGGAACCAAGGGTCGGACTGTTGGAAGGGAGGGATTGGACATTTCATGTGTGTGCCTGTGGTCATGCAACCAGGGGCCATGTTTAGACATTGCTAGGGAGGCATTTACAGGGTAAATCCCACAAAAGCAGAAATTCCTCTGGTGCCAGGAATATGTCCATTTTTCCTTCTCATAAGACAAGTGAAGATAAATTCTGTAAGCATTGTTCATCATTCCCAAGGAAAGTATGCCAAAAGTCACACAAAACTTTTCATGAATGGTAATTACATATTTACCTTGCAGAAAACATGTAACAAATAAGGATATTAAGAATTTTGGAAAAAAAAAAAAAGAATTTTGGTGGCATGCCCTAGAGCCATGGCCTTCCATCTGGAAAACATCTACTTCCTGAGGCCACTTAGTGCCCTCAAGGAAACATAAGGATGGTTGGTTTCAAGGAAATCAGTTCCAGACTTGACTCTTACCTCCAACTTCATAAAGGGATCGACTGACTGCAGTATATACAAATATCCAATCATTTTGTTCTACTCCTGAAATGAATAAAATGACCTACATTAATATCTCAATTTAAAAAATGGAGCCACTGGGATCCCTGGGTGGCGCAACGGTTTGGCGCCTGCCTTTGGCCCAGGGCGCGATCCTGGAGACCCGGGATCGAATCCCACATCAGGCTCCCGGTGCATGGAGCCTGCTTCTTCCTCAGCCTGTGTCTCTGCCTCTCTCTCTCTCTCTCTGTGACTATCATAAATTTAAAAAAAAAAAAAATGGAGCCACTGAAAATGTCCCTGGAGTGGAGATATCTTGCTGATTCTCCCTGCTTCCTAAGTCATCCTTTGCCCTTAAAATAGGAAAGAGTACCTCTCGCCCCCAGTCCTACTAGGATGCATCACTTCAGAGTTTCAAAAGCTCCAGGACATCTTGCTCTTCCATGCACCACAATTACATCCCCTCACTGAAGGGAGTCCCTAGAGACCAAGGCCAGGAGCACACTGCAGAATTCAGAGCCTTACTGCTTCTGAGCACTTTTAAAAGTACTGAATGACAAAAATGTCCTTAAATGAATAGTATCTCTGTGTTCCAACCCTTTCAGAGGATATATTCAACAAGGTCCCTAAGAGTAAAGAATCATGGGTAAAGCTGGTAATTATTGGTGAATCTTATGATAAAGCTTTTTTTGACATACATTCCAGAAATTGGGAAGGAGGGGAGCTCTCATGACTTGGTAACAAATCCACTTGGATATTGGATGGTTTTGTATTCCTTAATTTCAATAAAACTGAAGGAACACTGAATCAAGTTATCAGCTGATATATTAGTGTTAAAAATAATTTTTGATGACATGTAACTAAGTGATTTGGATGCATAATTGGGAAGGAGTTCAAAAATTCGCTACTATTTACATAACTCCTTCCACTTCTAAATACTTATTCATATGGGAATATGGTTTTTAGTGTTTATATCTAGAAAAATATATATAAAGAAAAGTGATGTTCAGCACTATTTTAATTGCAGCAATGAGTAATATTTATCTATGGATTCATAAACTAACTGGACAACAAGTCCTACTAGCTTTATTCAGATGATAAGTATCCTCAAAAATTTTACCATTTGTGTCTAAAAAGTCCCTCATCAAAATTTTTATTTATTTTATTTTGATTCATTGTGCAGGTTGTTGTCGTAATTCAATCCAGAAGAAACTTCCCCCCTCCCCAGAAATAATTTACAAAGGATATCATAGTAAAGTCCAATTTAAGAAGAACAATTTCAATTTATATAAATATTTTTCTTGCACAGACATGTGGCAAAACAATCAATAAAAGAATTCCCTGCCTGAAATATATATCCTGATATAAAATTCTCTGCAGGAAGTAGAATGGAAATACAAGCCCAGGATAAATGCACTGATGTAAAATTTCTGTTAAAGTAAGCTTCTTACATATTTTGTAAATTTATAAGAGAATCAAATCTCCAAGGCCAGAAACATTTGCCAGCATTGGAATAATCACAGTGCACCGGAAATGACACATCATTTCAAGTATGTAAACTTATATTGGAAAAAAAGAGTTATCAACGTAAAAACAGTGGGATGCAGTTACATAATTTTTCAAAATTCTTTTAGTGGCTATGTAAGAAAAAAAAAAGAAATAAACCGATCACTCTAGTGAATGTTTCATTCCACTACTCTAGGAAGACGTAAATTCCTTGGCTTGTCAAACAAGATTGTCTTTTTTTTTTTTTTAAGATTTTATTTATTTGTTTTTAAAGAGAGAGAGCAGGGGGAGGAGCAAACAGAGACGGAGAGAAAGAATCTGAAGCAGACTCCCCACTGAGTCCAGAGCCTGATGCATGGTTCGATCTCACAATCCTGAGATCATGATCTGAGCTGAAATCAAGAGTAGGACATCCAACTGACTGAGCCACTCAGGCGCCTCCAAACAGGACTGTCTTGGATGGCGTTTGTCTAATGGATTTAAGTCCAAGAGGAGGGGAATAGATTTCCATTTTAAACTACCAGCCTGCCCTTCTGATGCCCATGAAGGATCACAGAAAGACTCAAGGATCTATGATCAGAAATCCCATGGGGAGGCTCAGCTGAAGACCAAGAGCACTGGAAGCTTCTACTTCAGACAGGCTGGAAGCAAGGAGGTAGTATTTAAGCATTTTTTGGATACTGCACTTACTGAGAAATAAATAAGGCTCATTCTCAATGAGACTTAAAAAACTGGAGCAGTCTGACACAAAGAAAGGGAGCCCCCCAGATTTGGGCAGTATGTATATTTGGAAAGGTGTTTTTGTTTGAAAGTAAGGGCCGTTTTGAAGTCTCCTACTGAATGAGAGAGCCTCTGCAAATGATCTGAAGACCAAGCCTACCTCTCACAAATGGCATTTTGGAACTTTGGGGATTCCTGAGTTTCACACATGTATAAAACCTGTGGCTCGTGGAGGTTAAAGGCCTTGCTCAAAGTCACACATATTTTAGTGACAGGAGAGCATCCATGTCCTGCTATTTCTACAGCATGACCAGAAACGTGAAGCCAAAAACTGTGCCTCTCTTCCTAATATCCCACATCACATAATATTTTAGACATAAGGAAATGTTGTGAAGACCACCATAAAAAAGCAGCCAGCATAACTTATAAAGCCTAAGGAGAAAGACACCAGGTCTCCCAATGTACAATGCTGACCCTTGCTGGATACGAGGAAGAGAATCAGTTTTAAAACATTACTGAGGTGGCTCAGTAGTTGAGCGTCAGCCTTTGGCTCAGGTCATGATCCCGGGGTCCTGGGATCGAGTCCCGCATCGGTCTCCCTGCATGGAGCCTGCTTCTCCCTCTGCCTGTGTCTCTGCCTCTTTGTGTATCTCTCATGAATAAATAAAATCTTAGAAAAAAAAAAAACACTACTGAAAAACTCCTCTTTCTCATGCATACTTGTACCCCTATTGAGATAAAAGCTTTGTCTGGCAAAATTTCCCTCTTCTTTTTTCTGGAGATAGGGAAGCATGTGGCTCCCTTGCCTACCCTTGCTGCTGTTCAAAGCAGACAAAAATCCCCCTGCGGTTTTACCGCTGCAGCAGGTACACATCCCCCTCCCACAAGCAAGGCAGAAGAAAATGATCCAGGATTCACTTGTAATTAAATCTATAGATAACAGGTCAGTTAAAATAAATCCAAGGTTTCATCAGAAGATAGAACTGGCAGGATGGAAAAACATTCCACCAAGCTGCTAATATGTCATTTTCTCAAAAACAATTACGATGCGGCATATTGGTTCCTGTTGGCTCAGGCTGTAAATACAGGACAGGGTACAAATGAATAATTGACTTTTCTAGGATCTGGTTTATAAAAGTGGGGGCAGGGAGCGGAGAAAAGGGTCCTTAAGATAGACGTTTTACGAGATCTGCATCCAGACACAAAGTAGATTTCATCTAGACTGAGAAAGAGAAAAGCTGGCCAATGGGATAAGAGTTGGGTTGGCCAACTCAGGTTTTGACAGGAGAGAGAAAACAGCAAAGCAGTTAAGTATAACAGAGGTATAACATAACAAAGCACTGGCCAAGCTTGACAACAGGATGTCTCATTTGTGTCCGGGTAAAAGAAAAGCAGAATAGGTGTTAAGAAGGTTTTGAACTACTTTGAATTTCCAAGAGGACTATGTTCTCCAGGCAAAGGGAGTTAAGTTTGAGTGGAATCCTGGAGGAGCCAGGCGGCAAGCTGAACCCCGACCAGAACCAGGGTACAGCAGGGAGGGGACCATGAGAAGGATGAGCACCAGTGGCCCAGGGTGGTTGCTTTGACTGTTTCCTGATCCAAGTGTTGAGATGTAAAGAGGAGAGGCACTTGGGTGGCTCTGTGGATTAAGCATCCAGACGCTTGATTTCGGCTCAGGTCATGATCTCAAGGGCTTGAAATTGAGCCCTGAGTCAGGTTCCACACCCAATGGATTCTCTCTCCCTCTCCTCTGGCCCTAGCCCTCCCCATCTCTTTTAAAAAAAAAAAAAAAAAAAAGATGTAAAGAGGAAAGAAAAGACTGAACAGATCAGCTGACCCTGAACTACTCTTTGCCTCCAGAAAAGACTCCTGAAGTCTTCCTGCAGACTATGCCCAGGGGATGCCTGTGCACCTTGGGAGTTAAAGTATTGTTAATAAACAGTACCATGTCGTGATCATGTCTTGCGTCCAAATAGTTGTGCAATCATATGGAAGGTTCCTTTAAAAACCGTGGGAATTATTTTACTGGTATCCTAAAATTTAGGAATACGGTGTGCATCCCGGGGATGGAGTGATCCCTACAGGCACTGCAGCCCTTGGGTAAAGCTTTAGCTACTCCAAGCCATGGGCTAAGGTCTGTGTTTACAATGAGGGACAATTTCCCTGTGAACAGAACTGAATGCTTCTCACAAACACTTCTGCCCATCAGTTTCAGGGAACATCCTGGACAGGGCCTGTAATGACTTCTGAGGTCCTCGACCGTAGATTTAACTTCCCCCTAGAATGGATGGCTGTAATGTGAGCCTCTTCCATCATCAAACATTAAAATCCATGGGCCTAATTAAGTCACTCCAGCATTTTATAAAATAGGTGTCTACTCAACTAATAAGAAATAAACAGCTGTTTTAAACACCGAAACTGTGAAAATAACAAAGCAAGAAGTACCTAAAAGACACCCTTTATTCTCTCTGTACTTTCTGTGTCCACATCCATTCTGACCTGAACAGTTTCCTGAGATGGGCTTTGGACCTTCCCTAGTTCTTCACACTCCTTCCCTCAGGATACCTTAAGACCCATGGCTTTGGAGCGGGGCCGTTGTCTATTTCTACGTCATTGGTATGATATCACCTCCTTCATGGAGACCATGACCTCGAGTAGCTGGCATCTTCAGGCTCCCTTTCTTGGACAGCTCTCTGTATGCCCACATCTGGAGACATTAGAGTAGCTCTGCCCTGCTCAGGATCACTCTCCAACCCACTTCCTTCCTTGGGAATACAGAGGTGAGACTTAGTAGCTACAGGCCTGTGAGCTTCGACTGTAAAGCTTCCTAAGTAAGCAAAGATGTTGGCCTGCCTGCTTCATCGTGTCTTTCTTCAATTCCTCAATGTACTACCTTCTAGGTACAGAGCCTGTGAACTCCTGCTTATTGCCAGCACTTGGAAAGGCAAATTTCCACTCTTTGTGAGGACCCAAATATCTCTGTAATGTCACCACCATAATCAAGAAACAAGGTATATATATATATCTAATGGAGTGGGAATTGTGTGTCTTGAGGACTAATATGCCTCTCCAAAAGATTTTATTTCCATTAATAGTTGAAAGCAAATCAAACTAAACCAAATGGAAGTAGTTATTTGCTGATTCACTTTGACAAGTAAAGATTTATCCTGGAAACCTCACTGGATGCTTAAGATATGTTAGATCCTATTTCAACTCTTATCACATATTTCATAAGGAAAAGAACATAACTTCTGCAGTAAAGTCAGCAACTAGAATATTAGACTCTAGGACCCTGAGTATTTATAGTTTATGGAGGGGGTAATGGGTGGCAAAGACTTTCCAAACAAAACACTGCATTTCTTTCATGAATATTGTTTCCACATTCAGCATTCTAAGGGAAATAACATTTTCTTAGCAGCCATAAAAGATAGAAAGGTTGGTGATTAATTATTGAGGGTTTCCATTGCCGGAAAAATATCTTTCTTTAAAAAAAAAAAAAAGAGGGGATCCCTGGGTGGCGCAGCAGTTTGGTGCCTGCCTTTGACCCAGGGCGTGATCCTGGAGACCCGGGATCAAATCCCACGTCGGGCTCTCGGTGCATGGAGCCTGCTTCTCCCTCTGCCTGTGTCTCTGCCTCTCTCTCTCTCTCTCTCTCTCTCTCTGTGACTATCATAAATAAATAAAAATAAATAAAAATAAAAATAAACAAAATAAATTTAAAAAAGAGCATAAGATAAACAAGAGAATTGAAGGGTTCCCCAAAACTTTCAATATCTGTTGTTTCATGAAAGCAGACAACAGCATTGTGAAGCAAGTAGCACTACGTCTACACTGGCAGGTGAGGAAACAGGGTTTACAGAGGTAAAGCAACAATACCAGAGCACACGGAAAGAAATGTCCAGTCTTCTGTTTCCTCTTTACATCCTAAAACTTGAAATATAAAATGGAGACAAAACAGGAGCCCATACTCCCCAAAGTAGGCACATGATTTTCCACTATCCAATCAGGGTTCACTCTTCTAAGAGTTCACACTTGAATTTGAAGGTGCTTTTCACATATGAAGATCAGATAAAGTAAATGTTTGAATTCTGTCAACTACTTTAGGTTGTGGGTTTTTTTTTAAGTTTTGCTGGTGGTTGCTCTAGAGTTTACAATATATGAATCAATGTCCACTTTCAAGTAACACTTCATGGATGGTTACCTCCTAATGGGGCATTCACAATCATCTTCCTCATCCCTACAACATGGCCTTATTTGACTTATCCATAAGCTATATCCAACCGATACATTACTGCTGTAATTACTTTGAGCAGTTACGTATTAGACTAGCTTCCAGGTGAGTAAACCAGAATATATCCACATGCAACTTTATAGGCCCTAAATTCCAAGGGGACAGAAATTCCTTTGTTCAGGAACTTGCCTACCTTTACCTGGCTATTGATTCATTTCCTTTAATATCATTTGTAATAAATGTGTAATCTAGTGAGTAAACTAGTTTCTCCTGAGTTCTGAAAGCTCACCATCTGGAATCTCTCCAAATCACACCCTTTGGGGGTTTTATTGTTGTTGTTGTTTAAAGATTTCATTTACTTATTTGACAGAGAGAAAGAGAGAGTGAACAAGAAGGAGATGGGGAGAGAATCTGAAGCGGACTCTTCACTGAGTGCAGAGCCCAAAGGGAGCTCAATTCCACTACTGCAAGATCACAACCTAAGCTGAAACCAAAAGATGGATGTTTAACCAACTGAGCCACTCAGGCACTCCCACACCCTCTTGGACTTTTATGGAAGCTTCAATTCACTGACATGATTGATTAAATCATTGGTTATTGGTGACTGACTTAACCAGCTCCCAACCTTCTAGTTGCATGGTTGGTTTCCCCAGCAACCAGCTTCCATTCTAAGGTGGGATCCAAAAGTCACCTCATTAGCATAACAAAAGATTTCTTTTGCTTTCTAAATGGGACTGAGGACCAAATACATATTTCTTATTATAAATCACACTATTACAATAGGTAAAGTTTCCCCTACTCTGGCTTCATTCAAGATTCTCTTTTTGGCTTTCTGCAATCTGAATACAATATGTTTAGGCATAGTTTTATTTTGTTTTTTTATCCTGCTTCTTGTTCTCTAAGCTTCCTGGATTTGTATTTCAGTTTCTGTTATTAATTTTGGAAAGTTTTAAGGCATTATCCCTTGAAGAAAGAAGGGAGGAAGGAAGTTAAGGAATAAGCCTATAGAGAAATAGAATCAGAGTATGAGTTACAAAGCAGACAGGAAATACCATCTAGGATGTTTGACTAAGATTGTGTTAAGCCTCACAGAAAAGCAGAGCCCTGGTGGAGCCATAAGTGAGGGTTCTCTAAAGACACCACATCTCCCAGGGTACCTATCCATCCTTCAGAATCTCCTTTGTTGACTCTGGGTGTGCTTGACTGACAGCCAGCTGAGAAGTAAAAGGAAGACAATCTTCAGTGGAACGTGGATCACTCTCCCCTACTCACTAAAACACAACCAAACTGGCCTCTGTCCTTTCCTGAGTCAAACTATACTCTGTCCCACCTCCAGACCAATATCTATGCTATTCTGTCCATAGAGATCTCCTCCTTCAACAACACACTTTGTAATTATTTATGTTATTGTGTTCCTGTTTGATTTCTATTTTCTCCACTATGTATAGGCTCCAGGAGGAGCCACTCAATAACTCACAATGCTTGAAACATACTAAGAACTTGTATTTTTTGAAAGCACACGAAGCATGGAGCCCAACTCAGGGCTCAATCTCACGACCCTGAGATCACAACCTGATATGCAACCAAGAGTTGGCTACTTAGCCACCTGCACCACCCAGGCACCCAGAACTCATAAGTATTTAATAATGAATAACTACGGTGGCTTCTGTGCTAAGTGAGAATTCCTGCCCCTTTTGCACAATCACTGGAACAGGCCATGGGATGAAAGACATCATCAGATCTGAGGGAGGAGAGGAAGGAAGGGCAAGTGGTAAGAGTGTGACAGAAGGAGAGTCAAGTGACAGCTGAAACATAATGGAGCATTTGTCAAGGAAGTGAGTCACTGGAATAACGTTGAATGCATTCATAAAACGGGCCATGGAAGCCAAGAGGGTTGAAAGGGAATAGGATAGATGTAGTACACAATGCTTGGGGTAAGGCAAGGTTCAGATACCCAAAGGTCATGCAGTACCAGGTGGGAATATTTCTTAATGGCCTACAATTGACAAGGCACCGAGAAGTCAGGTTCCCATTTGATTTCATTGAATTCACAAAGTCATGCCACCATGTTGGAAAACCAAATTCCCCAATAAGACACCTAGAAACATAAAGATTTGGATTTAAAGATCCTAAAGAATATCTCATTTTCCACAATGACAACACAATTATCCTTCTAGGAAAAGAAAGATTAAATCTGTGAATGAAGTGAGAGTAGTTCAAAAAGAGCAATGAAGCTCCTTCCAAGTAAGAACCATCTAATCACATTATTTGAACTTGGTTATCTAGGTTGGACCTAGCAAAAATTTAAATCTCTCACTTGGATTATTTATCAGTTAAATTTACACACTTATTAAGATAATGAGTTAAAAAAATAATTTAAAAATTGAAATTTGATCTTATTGAGTTGACCAATAAGATTTTTGTCTATGATACTGCCTATGTTTGACCCTGGTAAAGTCAGTTACACACTAAATCCTTGAAATTATGCTCCTGGAATACAGAGAAAGTATATTTCTCTCCATATTATTACATATTTGTTATGAAATATCACATATATAACCTCTACCAAGGGCCTTTAAAGGATGATTATCTAAATTGAAGGTATTATGTATATGCATACCTAATGAATAACTTTTTCCTAAATTGAAAAATAACTTTTTCCTAAATTTCCAAGGTCACCCAGCTACTAAGAGCCCAAAACACATTTTACCAGAATCCAGTTTCACCCATTTTGTCATCCCAGATTATCTTCACATCACAGATTTCAGGACATCAGTTGAATGCCACCAATTTCTAAACATATTCATGGAAGAATTTTGTTGTTAGAAAATTATGAAGCTAAACTCAATTTTATCAAAATATTTTAGAACCTTGAAATTCATCTTTCAAGTTGCTTTCTTTCTGTCCTGTGATAGAATTGAAGTCTATAAAAATAAAAATTTGGTTCCATTCAACCGGAGCAATTATATGACCAAATGTTAGCTCTATTTGATTAGATAAAAAAGATATTTCCCTACCTCATTCTCTTGATGGTATCTTTGCTCTTGCC
The DNA here is from genome assembly GCF_018345385.1 of Vulpes lagopus. NCBI lineage: Eukaryota > Metazoa > Chordata > Mammalia > Carnivora > Canidae > Vulpes > Vulpes lagopus. The sequence continues at coordinate 127,708,700 of NC_054830.1, forward strand.
TCATGTTTACCAGAGATAACACTTTTCTAAGAATTTTTTTCTAGGGGATCCCTGAGTGGCACAGCGGTTTGGCGCCTGCCTTTGGCCCAGGGCGCGATCCTGGAGACCCGGGATCGAATCCCACGTCGGGCTCCCGGTGCATGGAGCCTGCTTCTCCCTCTGCCTATGTCTCTGCTTCTCTCTCTCTCTCTCTCTGTGACTATCATAAAAAAAAAAAAAAAAGAATTTTTTTCTACATTCTCCTAGCTGATAATCAGAGCAAATTCAGCACTTTGAACATATAAAATAAGCTAAATAAAGAGAAACTGGAATGATTGCAAGTGCAGACACATGGTACAATTCCTAAGATTACTGGATACAAGGGAAGAGATTGATTTTAAAAAAAAAAAAAAGTTGGAGGGATGCCTGGGTGGCTCAGAGGTTGAGCATCTGCCTTTGGCTCAGGTCATGATCCCGGGGTCCTGGGATGAACTCCCACATCGGGTTCCCCACAGGGAGCGTGCTTCTCCTTCTGCCTGTGTCTTTGCCTCTCTCTCTGTGTCTCTCATGAATAAATAAATAAAATCTTTTTTAAAAAAGTTGGAAAGGTCCTGGATATTCACCAATGTAAGTGATGGCTTAAGGAGTCAAGACACAAAAGGAAGAAAGGTGGGACTATGGATAATCTGGCTGGGGATCTAAAACAGCAGTGCCTAGAGACATTTTTGGTTGCCACAATAAAGCAGATGCTACTAGCATCTCGTGGGTTAAAGCCAAGGATGTTGCTAAATATCCTACTATGCACAAGGCAGCCTCACCCACAAAAGAAAGAATTTACATGGATTAAAAGCCAAGACTGGGAAACCATGTTTTAAGAGATTCAGGGTGGTGCTCTGGTCCCTTTCATAAAATCCCCTAAATGTGAGGCAAAAGTTTACCTTTTGGCTTCTTCCTTACCATTGTCAACAAGTAGGACTAAATTTAAGTAATGCCATCATGCTTCCATAATGCCAAAGTGAGATAGTAGACTGCTAGTCTACCTGTCCCCATCTCCCCTGTACAATCTAGTCCCCCAATACAACCTAGTCCTAATGCCCAGTGGACATATTTATGTGACCAATTCCCTATCCCCGCACAACCTAATCCCGCACAACCTAATCCCCCAATACAACCTAATCCTAATGCCCAGTTGGCATATTTATGTGCCTGAAAACAATAAACAGGAAAGGAGGTTCTTTTTTTTATGGCTATGTATTTCCTAAGAAGCTGGCCAACAGATCATGTCTTCCTTGACTGACTTTCTACACTGCAGCATCAGTTCAGGGGTTTCCAAAGCCTGGGTATAGCCTAGTGGAAGAATGAAGATGGAAAGGGAGTACTAAAAAAAAAATGAAAATTAAAAAAAAATTTAAAAAAGGAAAGGGAGTACTGACATCATGTGTCAATGATGTCAATGATGTCATGATTCAGAGTCCTACCAGTTCCACCAAGGGGACACTCTGAGTACAGCGCAATTACCAACAAGAGGATACATTTACCATTTCCCCTCTCCCTCCCCCGAACCCACAGGTAAACTAGGTTATTCCAGAGCCTTCCAAGGTTTCCTTGAGGTCCTTTTTGGATTATTAAGCATTAGCAAAGACTGCTCTGTAATGAAGGCTTCCATTTTATACAAGACAGAAAACAGGCAATGAAAAGAAACACTTCATGCATGACCTGCAGTCCTCCGTTTCCCAGGATCTCATCCGACCTGATTTTAGACTTTAAATGAAATAATAATAATCTTAAGCACTTTTTAGGGAATAGAAACTCAATTATGCAAATATGGACAAATAGCCACTTTATACCCTTTGGCTTATGATTAGGAACATAACTGCTGCCACGTGTCAGATTTTTTCACTCACCAGCTTAAACTCTGTTAGTGGCATCTTAACTGCTCTATGAATAAAATCTAAATTTCTAAAAGTTCCCGCATGATGATTATTATTTCCCATGCCCTTCCTTGCTCCCTATGTTCTGTCTCCTTAATTTCCTGCTACCCAAGTATCCCAATCTCAAATGCCACCTCTTCAGAGAGACTTCCCCAAACCATCTTATCCCCACATAGTTAGTAACTTGTTTTAAGTAGACTCCACACCTGGCGCAGAGCCCAGTGTGGGGTTTGAACTCATGGGACCCTGAGATCAAGACCTGAGCTGAGATCAAGAGCAGAAGTCTCAAAGAACTGAACCACTCAGGCGGCCCTCCCCACATGGTTGTTATCACAAGACTGTTTACTTTCTTGCCGAGCATCTATTACAATTATCATTAATCTTTTTAGTACGCTTTTTACTACTCTCCGCTAGAATATTAGCTCCATGAGCATAGAGATCTTATCTGCGTGTTGACTGCCGCCCAGAGCTTAAAAAAGTTCCTGCCACATGACAGTGACTGGCCATATTTGTCGCATAAATTAGTAAATCCAAGCAACAATAAATCCTCATAAGCAAGATATTCTCCACAAACAGGAATTATTCAAACTAAACGTGATCACACGGTCCAAGCTATTTAGAGGAGTCAACAGAGAGACACAGAAGTGTGAGCTCCCCAAGCTCTGAAATGGAGCAGGACATAGAAACCAGCCAATACACTGACATCATTGATTAAGCCACACAAATAATCCGGTTTGCCAGATGAAGGCAGTCAGCCTATACTCTTCCATTTCATCCAGAAAACTAACACAGGATGTGTTAACATGAGACAAATGAGAAATGAGACAAATGGTCTCATTTCTATATCAACATAGATTGAATTTGGATGTTTTTCATAAAAATAAACATTGTACAAATCACTTCCACCAAGCTGAAATTAGAAAGAAATAAAATCAAAATTTTTCAACAGGATCCTAGAAATATCATGCCCTATAGGAAAGTTAAACTTTGGCAAAGCATTATAACGAAGGGAGGCAATTGGGAAAGTCATCAAATGCTCACTAAATAAACACAGGTGTGTGTTTGTGTCTTTCTATGCATAAGATTGAAGAATTTCCAAGTTCAGTACAACAGCAGTCTAGACTGCAATTGCCAAGGGTGCACCAATTATGTGAGAACACTCAACCACTATCTGACAAATTTTACAGTGAATAAAAGCTATGAATGAAAATACTTCACCTGGGTCTTTCAAAAGTAACAATAATAATGTCACACTTCCAAGCCCGTGAGGCTCCTGGACTTACGTGCCTCAACACACGGCTCAGGGGGCACCTTCTCCCACCTCTGTGGGCTCTCTGGAGTACTCTCTGGTGCCCCCTACAGGCAACCTAACTGAAAGCTAGCAGGCAAAAGAGAAAGCTGTTTTGCAGGAGCCAGGCATTACAAAGCAGAAGGTGGACAGGTGAGGCGAGAAACAAGAGCATACCCCCCCCCCCCCCCCGCCTGATCTCAGGTACGTGCTCACTCCAATGGCTGCTTGACAGCTACTTGAGACTGCTCAGTTGAAGAATTCTACTTGTGATCCCTCTGGAAATAGATATGGACTTCTGGTTATTAGTATTGAAACAGAGCACACAAGTCACCCACTAAATCTCCACTCACAGAGGCCAGGAGGCTAACGCCAGAGATAAATAAACACAACCTTGATCATACGAAGCTTCTTAACTGACAAAATATAAACACAAATTGGGCCACAGTGCTCTAAGACTTCAAAGAATAACAAAATCAATCTCAATAAGTCATTATGTCTCAGGAGAAATGGTCTGCCTCTCCTCTCTGCTCTCAAGTGAACACAGATTTCTCAGCAATTCAAGGACTGATGAGCCAGTTGGTAGATTTTTCCCAGTTTATTTCTCTTCTCCCCTGCTGCCTTTTGCTCCTGCAAATCTGAACGCCCATTCATCTGCTTTTTCCTCTGCTCTCTGAAAGGTGCAGCAAGAATGAATACAGGACTACAACCTCTGAGGCCTATCAGCCAAATCCTGTGAAGTCTGGGTTTAGACAAAGGAGCCAGCAGAACACTCAACCCACGCCTCCAGCAAGCTACTGTTTGGGGAAGAAGAATTTCCTCTGCCCTTTAAGGTCCTTCTAGCTAGACCATGAATCAAATTGACATGATACTGATTAATAAGAGAAAATCAAATTTAATAGCATATGTATGGGGAATCCACACAGACATGGCAATTCCAAAGACAGGAAACATGATACTTACAAGAGCCAAGGAGAGGGGTGGGGTCTGAGGATACAAATGGAGAAAGACCAGTAGTAACAGGGAGGTGAGAGGAGATGTTGGGAAAATGAAGGAGTTGCCCTGTTTTGTAGATAATGGTTTCTTCTTCCCTTAAAGGGAATGCCTGGTTTTCTTTTCTTTTTATTTTATTTAAACTCAATTTGCCAACATATAGTATAACACCCATCCCAATGTTCACAGCAGCAATGTCCACAACAGCCAAACTGTGGAAGCAGCCAAGATGTCCTCCGATAGATGAATGGATAAAGAAGATGTGATATATATATATATATATATATATATATATATATATATATATATATCTACACACACACACACACACATTTATATATATGAAGGTCTGTTAATAGCTCTCTTCCTGGTACAAGCAGGCAGTTGAGGGGGAGGTAAAGAGCTTTTCCTGAATCTGCTGGGTTTTGATTGCTTTTAACTGAGAATAAAGTTCAACATCAAAGTGGCTTATCTTGAGGCAGCCTGCCCTTGGCCCCTACAATACAGATTTCCTCAAAAGTTTACAGAACATGCATCACTACTGATCCTGTGATTGCTTGCTGAGATCTAGGACATGCCCACTACCCTGAAGGATCTGCAAATGCTCCTACAGAAACCTAGCAGGGGAGGGGATGCTGAAGAGAAACCATGTTGCCAGGCCACTTCTAGTATCCTAGCCAAGGAAGATCCCACAGATGAGGCTGTGTGTAGCTGAGGCAGGAGTAAGGAGCTGACAAATTATGAAAAACTATCATGTAAACGACTCATGATAAAATAGAAATAACACATTGAAAGGAGAAATTTTATTTTTTTAAATTTTTTTGGAGTTCAATTTGCCAACATATAGCATAACACCCAGTGCTCATCCCGCCAAGTGCCCCCTCTCAGTGCCCATCACCCAGTCACTCCAACCCCCCGCCCACCTCCCCTTCCACTATGAAAGGGGAAATTTTAAGACAGAAAACCAGAGTAGTCATTTAGGACTATCCAGATCATTTTTCCTTCTCTTGTCCAACAACCCAAACCCTCTCCACACCCTGTACCGGTGGCCAGGAGACTCAGAGGTGAGTAACAATCACAAAAGAACCAACCTGGACATGTGTATTTAAAATTTGCAAAAAAGGGGGCGGGGCGGGGTCGAGGGAGAGGTAGAATAAAATACAAACAACAGGCAAGCAGAGAACACATTTAAAAGGGGAACTGCCAAAAAGAAACCCAGAAAGGATTCAGAGTAATAGCCATTTATACCCACAAAGAAATTACAGAAAGCTTACTGATTATTTAAAAAGAGCTCAAAGAAGAGATTATATAGTTCAAAGAAGAAATTGTGAGTTCATATGAATGGATGAAAAGCAAGCAGGTAGAATCGGAGAGAGAAAGGGGAAGAAAAGTGAAAATATGACAAAGAAAAGCCACACATATATTCAGTCCAATATAAGCATAATTTATGTCCATTGCTCAAGCTAGAATAGATGAGAAAAAGTAACAGAAATACCTAGAATTTAAATTTGCAAAATAGGAGGTGGGGCAAGATCGCTTAGGAGTAGGGTCCCCAAGTCACCTGTTCCCACCAACTTACCTAGATAACTTTCAAATCATCCTGAAAACCTATGAATTTGACCTGAGATTTAAAGAGAAAATAGCGGGAATGCCACAGAGAGAAGACTTCACACTTCTAACAAGTACAACTCATTTTTAGCCACTCTGCACTGAGCAAAATGACTAGAAAGAGAACTCACCACAAAAGAAAGAATCAGAAACAGTACCCTCTCCCACAGAGTTACAGAATTTGGATTACAATTCGATGCCAGAAAGCCAATTCAGAAGCACAATTATAAAGCTACTGGTGGCTCTGGAAAAAGCATAAAGGATTCAAGAGATTACATGACTGCAGACTTTAGATCTAAACAGGCCGAAATTAAAAATCAATTAAATGAGATGCAATCCAGGGCAGCCCAGGTGGCTCAGCGGTTTGGCACCTGCCTTCAGCCCAGGACCTGATTGATACTGGAGATCCAGGATCAAGTCCCATGTCAGGCTCCCTGCGTGGAGACTGCTTCTCCCTCTGCCTGTGTCTCTGTCTCTCTCTCTCTCTCTTTCTCTCTCTCTCTCCCTGTGTGTGTGTGTCTCATGAATAAATAAATAACATCTTTTTAAAAAGAGAAAAAAATGAGATGCAATCCAAACTGGAGGTCCTAAATGCTAGGGTTAATGAGGTAGAAGAAAGAGTGAGTAACATAGAAGACAAGTTGATGGCAAGGAAGGAAGCTGAGGAAAAAAAGAGAAAAACATTTAAAGGCCAAGAAGAAAGGTTAAGGGAAATAAATGGCAGCCTTAGAAGGAAAAATCTATGTTTAATTGGGGTTCCAGAGGGCGCCAAGAGGGACAGAGGACCAGAAAAAATATTTGAACAAATCATAGCTGAGAACTTCCCTAATTTGGGGAGGGAAACAGGCATTCAGATCCAGGAGATAGAGAGGTCCCCCCCCAGAATCAATAAAAACTGTTCAACACCTCGACATTTAATAGTGAAAGTAGCGAATTCCAAAGATAAAGAGAAAATCCTTAAAGCATCAAGAGACAAGAGATCCTTAAATTATATGGAGAGAAATATTAGATTAACAGCAGACCTCTCCACAGAGATGTGGCAGACCAAAAGGGCTGGCAGGATATATTCAGGGTCCTAAGTGAGAAGAACATGCAGCCAAGAATACTTAATCCAGCAAGGCTCTCATTCAGAATAGAAGAGATAAAGAGCTTCCAGGATAGGCAGAAACTGAAAGAATACGTGACCACCAAACAAGCTCTGCAAGAAATATTAAGGGGGACCCTGTAAAAGAAAGAGGAAGCCCAAAGAAATAATCCACAAAAACAGGGACTGAATAGGTATTATGATGACACTAAATTCATATCTTTCAATAGTAACTCTGAACATGATCCCATCAAAAGATGCAGGGTTTCAGAGTGGATAAAAAAGTGAGTCCCATCTGTTTGCTGTCTACAAGAGACTTATTTTAGACCTAAGGACACCTACAGCCTGAAAATGAAAGGTTGGAGAACCATTTACCATTCAAATGGTCCTCAAAAGAAAGCAGGGATAGCGCTGAGCAGGGTCCTGAGGTGGGGCTCAGTCCAAGGACCCATGATTTCAGGACCTGAGCTAAAATCAAGAGTCAGAGGCTTAACCAACTGAGCCACCCAGGTGCTAAATAGTCCTAAATAGGAGACCTTTGAAAAGTTTTTTCCTTTTTTTTTTTTTTTTTTAGTAACAAAGCAAATGTATTGTTTTTATTTTTCTTTGTTTTTTTGGGGGGGTTCATATATTTTTTATTTTATTTTATTATAACATCAATATAATAATATTATTTATATTTTTATTAACATTTTTCCATGTTCTCATACTGACCTAATTGTTTCAATATATGTATTTTGACGATTAGAGATAGCATCGATCTATTTAAGCATCCCTGATTAAGGGAAGTCATTTCCCCCTTTTTCTCTGCATCAAGCTATGCTGCGTTGTGTATTCTTATACAGAAAACTCTTAAGCTTTTTGGTCCATTATCAAGCTCTTCTGTAATCAGGTTCCTTGATTGCAGGAAACAGAAATATAGACGTATTAGCCATCTGCTAAGAAAGAACTTAACTGATATTATTATGATCTTCTATTATTTAAAAATCCAAAACATAATTGTTCTACATATATAAAGTTAATGCTACCTTGAAATACATTTAAACATGATGAATAAAAAAAAAATAAAAAATAAAAAAATAAACATGATGAATAAAGGACAGATTATTAAATAAAGTTAAAAAAAAAAAAAGAAAGAAAGAAAGCTGGGGTAGCAATCCTCTTATCAGATAAATTAAAGTTTATCCCAAAGACTGTAGTAAGAGATGAAGAGGGACACTATATCATACTTAAAGAATCTATCCAACAAGAGGACCTAACAATCATGAATATTTATGCCCCTAATGTGGGAGCTGCCAAGTATATCAATCAATTAATAAGCAAAGTAAAGACATACTTAGAGGGGATCCCTGGTGGCCCAGCGGTTTAGTGCCTGCCTTTGGTAAAGGGCGTGATCCTGGAGTCCTGGGATCAAGTCCCACATCGAGCTCCTTGCATGGAGCCTGCTTCTCCCTCTGCCTAGGCCTCTGCCTTTCTCTGTGTATGTGTGTGTGTGTCTCTCATGAATAAATAAATAAAATCTTAAAAAAAAAAAAGACATACTCAGATAATACACTAATAGTAGGAGACTTCAACATGGCACTTTCTGCAAAAGACAGATATTCTAAGCACAACATCTCCAAAGAAACAAGAGCTTTAAATGATACACTGAACCAGATGGATTTCACAGATATAGACAGAACTTTACATCCAAACGCAACTGAATACACATTCTTCTCAAGTGCACATGAAACTTTCTCCAGAATAGACCACATGCTGGGTCATAAATCAGGTCTCAACAGATACCAAAAGATTGGGATTGCCCCCTGCATATTTTCAGACCATAATGCTTTGAAGCTTGAACTCAATCCACAAGAAGAAATTTGGAAGAAACTCAAACACGTGGAGGTTAAAGAGCATACTGCTAAAAGATGAAAGGATCAACCAGGAAATTAGAGAAGAATTAAAAAGATTCATGGAAATGAATGAGGATGAAGGTACAACTGTTCAAAATATTTGGGATACACCAAAAGCAGTCCTAAGAGGGAAATACATCACAATACAAGAATCCCTCAAAAATTGGAAAAAACTCAAATAACAAGCTAACCTCACACCTAAAGGAATTAGAGAAAGAACAACAAATAATGCCTACACCAAGCAGAAGAAAATAGTTAATAAAGATTTGAGCAGAACTCAATGAAATAGAGACCAGGAGAACTGTAGAACAGATCAAAAAAACCAGGAGTTGGTTCTTTGAAAGAATTAATAAGATAGATAAACCATTAGCCAGCCTTATTAAAAAGAAAAAACACTCAAATTAATAAAGTCACAAATGAAAAAGGAGTGATCACCACCAATACCAAGGAAATACAAATGATTTTAGAAACTTATTATGAAAAAAAAATAAATTAATTAAAAATCAAAACTTATTATGAGCAGCTATACGCCAATAAATAGGCAATCTAGAAGAAATGGACACATTTCTGGAAAACCACAAACTACCAAAACTGGAACAGGAAGAAATAGAAAACCTGAACAGGCCAATAACTAGGGAGGAAATTGAAGCAGTCATCAAAAGTCTCCCAAGACACAAAAGTCCAGGGCCAGATGGCTTCCCAGGGGAATTCTACCACACATTTAAAGAATAAACAATACCTAGTCTACTAAAACTGTTCTGAAAGATAGAAAGGGATGGAATCTTCCAAACTTGTTTTATGAGGCCAGCATCACCTTAATGCCAAAACCAAAGACCCCACCAAAAAGGAGAATTATAGACCAATATCCCTGATGAACACAGATGCAAAAATTCTCAACAAGATACTCACCAATAGGATCCAGCAATACATTAAGAAGATTTTTCACCATGACCAAGTAGGATTTATCCCCAGGATGCAAGGCTGGCTCAACACTTGTAAGGCAATCAATGAGAACAAGAGAAAAAAAAACAAGAACCATATGATCCTCAATAGATGCAGAGAAAGCATTTGACAAAATACAGCATCCATTCCTGATCAAAACTCTTCAGAGTGTAGGGATAGAGGGAACATTCCTCAACATCTTAAAAGCCATTTATGAAAAGCCCACAGTGATATCATTCTCAATGGGGAAAAACTGAGAGCCTTTTCTCTAAGATCAGGAACACGACAGGGATGCCCATTCTCACCACTGCTATTCAACATAGTACTGGAAGTCCTAGCCTCAGCAATCAGGCAACAAAAAGAAATAAAAGGCATTCAAATTGGCAAAGAAGAAGTCAAACTCTCCCTCTTCGCCGATGACATGATACTCTACATAGAAAACCCAAAAGCCTCCACTCCAAGATTGCTAGAACTCATACAGCAATTTGGTAGCGTGGCAGGATACAAAATCAATGCCCAGAAATCAATGGCATTTCTATACACTAACAATGAGGCTGAAGAAAGAGAAATTAAGGAGTCAATCCCATTTACAATTGCACCCAAAAGCATAAGATACCTAGGAATAAACCTAACCAAAGAGGTAAAGGATCTATACCCTAAAAACGATAGAACACTTCTGAAAGAAATTGAGGAAGACACAAAGAGATGGAAAAATATTCCATGCTCATGGATTGGCAGAATTAATATTGTGAAAATGTCAATGTTACCCAGGGCAATTTACACGTTTAATGCAATCCCTATCAAAATACCATGGACTTTCTTCAGAGAGTTGGAACAAATCATCTTAAGATTTGTCTGGAATCAGAAAAGACCCCAAATAGCCAGGGAAATATTGAAAAAGAAAACCAATGCCAGGGTCATCAGAATGCTGGATTTCAAGTTGTACCACAAAGCTGTGATCATCAAGACAGTGTGGTACTGGCACAAAAACAGACACATAGATCCATGGAACAGAATAGAGAACCCAGAAATGGGCCCTCAACTCTATGGTCAACTAATATTTGACAAAGCAGGAAAGACTATCCGCTGGAAAAAGGACAGTCTCTTCAATAAATGGTGCTGCGAAAATTGGACATCCACATGCAGAAGAATGAAACTAGACCACTCTCTTTCACCATACACAAAGACAAACTCAAAATGGATGAAAGATCTAAACGTGAGACAAGAATCCACCAAAATCCTAAAGGAGAACACAGGCAACACCCTTTTTGAACTTGGCCACAGCAACTTCTTGCCAGATACATCTATGAAGGCAAGGGAAACAGAAGCAAAAATGAACTACTGGGATTTCATCAGAATAAAAAGCTTCTGCACAGCAAAAGAAACAGTCAACAAAACTAAAGGACAACCTACAGAATGGGGGAAGATATTTGCAAATGACCTATCAGATAAAGGGCTAGTATCCAAGATCTATAAAGAACTTATTAAACTCAACACCAAAGAAACAATCCAATCATGAAATGGGCAAAAGACATGAAGAGAAATCTCACAGAGGAAGACATAAACATGGCCAACAAGCACATGAGAAAATGCTCTGCATCACTTGCCATCAGGGAAATACAAATCAAAACCACAATGAGATACCACCTCACACCAGTGAGAATGGGGAAAATTAACAAGGCAGGAAACAACAAATGTTGGAGAGGATGCGGAGAAAAGGGAACCCTCTTGCACTGTTGGCGGGAATGTGAACTGGTGCAGCCACTCTGGAAAACTGTGTGGAGGTTCCTCAAAGAGTTAAAAATAGACCTGCCCTACGACCCAGCAATTACACTGCTGGGGATTTACCCCAAAGATACAGATGCAGTGAAACACCGGGACACCTGCCCCCCGATGTTTCTAGCAGCAATGTCCACAATAGCCAAACTGTGGAAGGAGACTTGGTGTCCATCGAAAGATGAATGGATAAAGAAGGTGTGGTCTAGATATACAATGGAATATTACTCAGCCATTCGAACGACAAATACCCACCATTTGCTTTGACGTGGATGGAACTGGAGGGTATTATGCTGAGTGAAGTGAGTCAATCAGAGAAGGACAAACATTATATGGTCTCATTCATCTGGGGAATATAAAAAATAGTGAAAGGGAATAAAGGGGAAAGGAGATAAAATGAATGAAAATATCAGTGAGGGTGACAGAACATGAGAGACTCCTAACTCTGGGAAACCAACAAGGGGTAGTGGAAAGGGAGGTGGGTGGGGGGATGGGGTGACTGGGTGACGGGCACTGAGGGGGGCACTTGACAGGATGAGCATTGGGTGTTATGCTATATGTTGGCAAATCGGACTCCAATAAGAAAAATACAAAAAAAATAAATATGCAAAATAACATTTGAAATACATATATTAGGGATATATATATAATAAGGAAAAAGAAAGTACATGTAGGTAGGAAAAGATTAATAAAGTCTTTAAAAGCTAACTTAAGGAAAGGGAAAATACAAACCGTAGAAAGGATCAACAAAACAAAAGCTCTAAAAAAGAAAGTGAATTAAACACTTTATTTTAGCCATATGATTTCAGTCATATGTGGAATTCAAGAAACAAAACAGGTGAACATAGGAAAAGGGGGTAAAAAAAGAAGAGAGAGGTAAACATAAAGGATTCTTAACAAACAGGGTTGGTGGAGGGAGGGAGGTGGGGGATGGGCTAGATGCGGGATGGGCATTTAGAAGGCACTTGTGATGAGCATGAGCACTGGGTGTTGTATGTAAGTGATGAATCACTAAATTCTACTCCTGAAACCAATATTACACTATATGTTAACTAACTAGAATTTAAATAAGAACTTAAATTTTTTCTTATTTTTTAAGTAATCTCTATACACAATGTGGGGCTCAAACTCACAACCCCAGATCAAGAGTCTCATGCTCCACCAACTAAGCCAACCAAGCACTCCAAAGAGAAAATAAATTAAATCAACCCCTCTAAAAGGGGGAATACAAAAATAACAATACTGGTTACTATAAAGTATAGAAGAGATTGGAAGACTTACAAAAGAACATCATCTGCAATTCTTTATCAACATTTTTGAAAAGCTAAGGGACATGGATAGTTTTCTAGCAAAATAAGCATAATGGTACTGAAAGGCAATTTTTAAGATCAGCCATTTAAGAAAGATGCTTGCTGAAGGTTATTTTTATGTGTGAGCTTTGTAGGCAAGCTAAAATAAAACTTTACAAAACAGTTTCTAGTCTTGTAACAGTTAAACTGTTTCAGACAACAGCACAAAAGGAGACTTATTTATAAAGTTAATATCACCTTAACACTAATATTAATTAATGTAAACCCCCATTCATAAATACAGATACAAAAATTCAAAACAAAATATTATCTGATAAAATACAGAGGTATATAGAAATAACAAGACACCATGACCAAGAAATATGTTATTGGGGGAATGTAAAGACATTTAGGAAACCAGTGCCATGCATTACATCATCAAATTGAAGGAAGGAAAGTTTATAAAATCCAACAGTCATTTTGGATAAAAACTCGGGTCAGATAGGAATAGGAGGAAAGCCCTGAAGCATGACAAAGACAATCTACCAAAATCAATACTGACATATCATATCACATGTATGTTAGTATCTCTCCTGAAATCAAGAATTTTTTTTAAGATTTTATATATTTATTTGACAGAGAGAGAGCATGCACACATGCACATGCATGAGTGGAGGGAGAGGCAGAGGGAGAAGCAAACTCCCCACTGAGCAGGGAGCCTAACATGGGGCTCAATCTCAGGACCCTAGGATCCTGACCTGAGCAGACGCTTTAACTGACTGAGCGTCCCAGGGACACCCATGAAATGTTTGAATGTACAACTCAAAAAGCTATACCAGGTGCTATGAAAAGGAGTGAATGATTTTTTTAAGATTTTATTTATTTATTCATGAGAGACACAGAGAGAGAGAGAGAGAGAAGCAGAGACACAGGCAGAGGGAGAAGCAGGCTTCCAACATGGGACTCAATCCCAGGTCTCCAGGATCATGGCCTGGGCTGAAGGTGGTGCTAAACCACTGCGCCAACCGGGCTGCCCAAGAGTGAATGATTGATTCTGATACATGTATCAAAGAAATTTTTAGGCTTCAAGCACATAAAAAAAATTGCATAAACATTTACACCTATAAAAAAAAAAAAAACATTTACACCTATAAAGCAAATCCTATATAGCAAAAAACAATCAGAGCATTGCTAGTGACATCCACAAACTTCCAAGGGAAAGTTTGACTTAAGACTTCCTCTTGCATAAAAAAGGCATTTTCAAAGTATGGAAGAATTAGGGATTCTGGTTCTAAACACTCATTTTTACAAATACACATGTGCACACACATACACATATGTACACATGCACAGGCATACACTCACATATGTGCAAACACAACATCACACATGCCATGCACATATATACAGACATGCATATACATATATGTCTTCATTTTTCCAAATCCTATAGAGTGAAAATATGTATACTGGATTTCAGCAATTCCTTCTGTTTGACATTAGTGTCTTCTTCACAGAACCAAGTGAAAATCAAGGCCAGTTTATTTTTACAGTTTATCTAAATTATCATGTATCCTAAGATCTCAGTTTTGCAAATGACTCCTAGCTGTCCTGCCTGAATATACGAATCAAAACCCCTATGGCATAGGGTTCACCAAATATTAAGTACATTCTTTCTGAATGAGCCTTTTGAGTGATTCTGTTTTCCTTTTCTTTATGACCTGAATTTCTTATCAAGTTTGTTTCCTTTTTGCAAAACCAATAAAGTCCACTGACTGCAAAATGAAAAATAAGACGAGTAAAATGAGAAGAGAAAGAGAGAACAATTAGCATCACCATGATGAGTTTTCCATTATAATGTGTATAATGCGTCTGCCAGATGAGTCAAAGAAAACACAATAATGGAGTTTCCATTCTGTAAATTTGATTTCACTACAGGAAACACGAGCCGAGACAGCCATTCCAATCACTTAATGGGCATCCCTGCTTTCTCTTTATTCAATAAGACCAGTTAAAGCTGGAGAAGGTCTCCCATCTCCTGTCCACGTTTCCTGTGTATATTCTCCTGGGTTCTTTCAGTTCAGGATTAAATGACTCAAGCATGAGGGTTTTGTCTATTTCCCAATATAGAAGTCAACTGTTGTCTCTCTGGGATGACAGATGCACTACAAATGTGTGGAGAGGCCATCTGTGCCTTACTGAGCTCTAGAAGGACCTCCCAGCCACACCACAGCTCACTGGACTCTGACTAAGCAACAGTGGTGCCATAGATGAGACTCATCAATGGGTATTTCCAGTCACAAGAAGAAAATCTAGGAACCACATCTCAGCACTCATACACCCTTGGGGAAGCTGCCTTGCTAACGGTATATAGAAGCCTGTGAAATTATAAATGGTAACTCAAGAAAAAGAGATGTGCCGATTCCTCCCTTGCCTTACTTTACATGGAAATAGAACTCCAAAGCCTGCTGCCCGAGATCCCACCTCCATTTCCAGCTCACTCTGCATCTCCTTCCTAAATCACACACACACACACACACACACACACACATGCCCATACTCACAAATGCCCATACTCACACGCACACACCCCACAGAGGCAGCTGCCTTCCTAAGAAGCAGAGTGGCCAACAGGGGTCCGATGGGCCAACAGTTGCTTTCTGGCTAAGGACAGGGCATGTCACAAGGACACAGGCATCGGCCTCTAGGATAGGGCTACCTTGAGCCAAATATGAAACAAATCCAAGACAATTTTAAGTGCCAAAATAATTAAAGGCATTAATAAATTATAAGCCTTTGGTGGGGAAATGGGACTCAGTGAGTCTATCATGATAACAAACAAGGCAAGAATGATGTGGCAGGGGGATCCCTGTGTGGCTCAGCGGTTTAGCGCCTGCCTTCAGCCCAGGGCATGATCCTGGAGTCCTGGGATTGAGTCCCACATCAGGCTTCCTGCATGGAGCCTGCTTCTTCCTCTGCCTCTCTCTCTCTCTCTCTCTCTCTCTGTCTCTCATGAATAAATAAATAAAATCTTTAAAAAAAAAAGAATGATGTGGCAGGAGGGTGGACCCTTACTTGCAGAAGAATGCCAAGGACTGTGTGGTAAACATGGAGAGAATGTTGGAGTGAACAAATCATTATTTTGTAACCATCACAATAAAGATCAGTCAGGGCAGAATCACAAATGGATGCTAAACCTAGGAAGGAAGTTGCCAACGTTACAAGGAAAAATTTGCACACAATAAAATGCATCCATCATTGGTTAGAGTTTGAGGAGTTGCAACAAATTTACACACCTCTGTAGCCATCACTAAGATCAAGATTAAAATATTTTCCATCACCTTAAAAATTCCCATGTCCCCCTTTGCAATCAACACCCCCCACATTCCTGGCCTCAGGCCAGCAGCAATGTGCTTCCTCTCACTAGATATTAGTTTTCCTTGTCTAGAATTTCACATAACTGGAATCATACAGTACAATATTCTTTGGTCCCTGGCTTCTTTCATGGAACACATTCAGGTCCCTGGCTGTTGACATTCATACATTCTGTTGCACACATCAGAATGTTGTCCCTTTTTATGGCTGAATCATATTCCATGGTATGGATATGCCACAATACTTGTATATGTGCTCACCTGTTGATGGACATTTGAGCTGTTTCCAGTTTGGGCCTATTATGAACAAGGCTGCCATGTCTATTTGTGCACAAGTCTTGGTATGGACATATCCTTTCATTTCTTTTGGACAAATAACAGAGCAAAATTGTAGGGCACATGGAAGTTTTCTAAAAAACTTCCAGAAATTCTGCAAAGGGATTACACCATTATAACACTCCCACAGTTAAAAAGAAAAAAAAAACAAAAACAAAAACACTCCCACAGTGATGTATGAGAATTATAGTTGCTATGGATCCTTGGTATTGTCACTGTTTGTTTTTCTGTAGCTATTTCCAGAGGGTGTATAGGGGGTCAACTTTGGTGAAGAGCAGGGTACTTGCATAGTCTGAAAATGTCTCACCACAGATTGCTTATGAGGATCCAGGGCAAATAATAGTAGCTAGACAGTGGAGAAATCAGGCAATACTGATCAAAACCACCATAAATGAGAGGAAGTGGAGACTGTGTGTCTCTGGATGACATACCCTGAGAAGGACATGATATCACTTTTGTAATATTCTGAAGGAGGTGGGGCAGGAGGGGGGAGGTGGTGTCAGTGCATAACCCAAAACTAACCATGGCAAAACATACACAAACCCTCCATGCAGAATGTTCTGCTTTGAAAGGGCTGGCATTCTTCAACATTTCAATGTCATAAAAGAAAAAGAAAGACTGAGGAACTGTTCCAGATTGGGGAATCCTAAAAAGATCAGATAATTAAATGCATTACTTTGTCCTAAACTGGACCTTGTAAGACAGGGGGAAGGTACATGCATATGCACAGAAATATACAAAAGGCCTTTTTGGCAAAATTGCATTGTGAGAAGGAAGATTAGGTAAAAGTATTGGATCACTGTGAAATCAACTGAGATTGATCCCTGTACTGTGAAAATATAATAGTTTCATTCTTAGGAAATCTACAATAAGGTACTTAGGGATAAACAATTATACTCTACACAGCTTTCAATTGGTTCCAAAATTAGATTATAGATAGATGATGATAGATGATAGATGATAGATAGATAGATAGATTAGATAGATAGATAGATAGATAGATAGAATAAAGATAGAACAAATGACAAAACAGATAGATCAAAATGGCCTAAAATGTTAACAAGAGGTGAATCTGGGCAAAAGGTCTAATAAAATTCTTTGTACTATCTCTATACTTTTGCTGTTTGAATGTACTTACAAATTTTTAAAAATTTGAGTAAACTCCACACCCAGCCTGGAGCCCAACATGGGGCTTGAACTCACAACCCTGACATCAAGACCTGAGCTGAGTTGAAGAATCAGATGTTTGCAATGTCCACAATTGCCTAACTATGGAAAGAGCCCAGATGTCCATCAAGAGATGCATGAATAAAGAAGATGGCATATATATATATATGAATATTAGCCATCAAAAGGAATGAAATTTTGCCATTTGCAATGACATGGATGGAACTAGAGGGTATTATGCTAAGTGAAATAAGTCAGTCAAAGACAAATACCATATGATTTCACTCATGTGGAACTTAAGAAACAAAACAGATAAGCATAGGGGAAGGGAAAGAAAAATAAAAGAATATGAAAATGGAGAAGGAGGCAAACCATAAGAGACGTTGAACTCTACGAAACAAAGGGTTGCTGGAGAGGAGGTGGCTGGGGGATGGGCATTAAGGAGGGCATGTGATGTAATGAGCACTGGGTGTTATATGCAACTGATGAATCACTGAATTCTACCTCTGAAACTAACAATACAGTATATGTTAAATATATTGAATGTAAATAAAGAAAAAAATTAAAACATAAAAAAGTCAGATGCTCAACCAACTGAGCCACCCAGGTGTCCCCAAATTTAAAAATAAATTAAGTAGCTAAGCCAGGTTAGATCAAAATGGCACCTACTTTGTCTCATATCTAAAATCTCTAGAAATTAGAAAAAAGATAAGACTTTTTTAAAAAATCAATAACAGCCATAAGAAAAAATAAGAAGAAACATCTGTGGACCAAAATTGGTGATGTTCCTAAATAATACTAAGCAAAGTAGAATAGAAGTCATCACTCAAAACAAAAACATGAACTTTCCAGTCCTCCCTGCAAACACCAAAATCCAGATCTAAATAATGGCCAGCCAATTTCAAGTTAGATGTAAATACATAAAAGCAAACCCTGAAATCTTAGACCATAGCCCAGGTTCCAAGGAGGGACCGTTTACAAACTCCAGAATGCTCAGCGATGGCGATAATTCAGCCCTGCCCTCTGTCCTATTAAGAGGTGAAGCTCTTCCGTGGGTCCTGACCCGTCCCTGGCCACAGTTAACACCCAAGAGCCCAGAGGCCCCATGACCAACAGGAAGCACTATAGGGCCCCAGAGAATGAATAGCCTCTGTTCAGAACAGCTATTTATTTTAGTGACATCTGCTCTGCTATATGGTGCTGCTCTCTCAAAACCTCTCCAATCCCCCTATCTCTCATCTCTAGGGGGGTCTTATCCCCCTTGACTTACTATCCTGCCTGCTTCTCCATGACAAAGCCATCACTAGACAGTTGACTAACCCCACATGTGGCCAAACCTGTCCTGTTTCTGCCTAAGCCTCTTGCTGAAGTCCCCTTTTATCCTGGTTCATGTACCCCCAAGACTCTTGACCTCAGACTTAGGTCTGATAATTTGCCTCCCTTGTGAATACTTCCCATCTTTGGTTCTTGGCACAATAAATCATGTTTTTCCTCCACTTCCAGAAGTTATAAATCTTTCATTAGCAATTTATAACCATATCATCCTTTTCTGTTCTCAGAAGCCAACCTTTCTAATTTCACAGATAGCTGCATTGCTCTTCCAGAAGTCTCTTCAGGCCATAGCAAAGTTCTGGAGGCACCTCCAAAGTTCTGGAGGTCCTGAGTAGTCACTTCAGATTCCATTCAAAGATGAGCACCTTGGAACCTTTTTTAATTACAGATCTGGAAAGGTAAAAGGATCCCCTTCTCTCAATTTCTAGATATGTTATTTCATAATAAACAAGAAAGGAAGTATAACCAGGAACAGCAAATCATTCATTGGCCTGATTTTTAGTTTTTACACTGGCTTCCAAACATCATACTGAGATGCAACTGAATCTAGTTGGCCTATATCCAGGCCACAGGTCATTTAAAACTAATGTCTACCACCCCCTGCATCAAGTCCTCTGGTTTGTGCCTTGGTTCAGTTCTCTCTCCTAAGAGTATAGACTCTGGTTCTTTGTAAGAGCAGCAATACAGGTTCATCTGTTGGGTAGAAATCTCATGTGATGGGGGGCACCTGGGTGGCTCAGTCAGTTAAGTATCTGCCTTCCGCTCAGGTCAGGATCCCAGGGTCTTTGGGATTCCCTGCTCAGTGAGAAGTCTGCTTCTCTCTCTCCCTCTGACCCTCCCCCTGCTTGTGCTCTCTCTTTTTCTCAAATAAATAAAATCTGTAAGGAAGGAAGGAAGGAAGGAAGGAAGGAAGGAAGGAAGGAAGGAAGGAAGGAAGGAAGGAAGGAAGGGAGGGAGGGAGGGAGGGAGGGAGGAAGGAAGGGAGGAAGGAAGGGAGTCTAATGTGATCACTTCCCCTTGTGCTAATCTGGGTTACACTCAGAGTTGAAAGATCAACCGAGCACCTATGATGAAGCACCATCTTACTCACATGCCAGTATTTCTCTTGAATGACAAGCCCTGAGAAGCACTCCAGAGGATCTGGACCTCTGCTAGCCTCCAACATGGGCCATACACCTGCTCTACTCAGCAACAGGATGCCTGCTGAGATGAACGTTCTAAAGCAAAGCAACAGAGATTTCAGAAAAGCACTTCCACCAGGTTTACCCTTTCTGGCTTGTTTTTCATGGCAACTGTAACAAAGCCAGATTCCAAGAGAATTCTAATAGAGTGGTATCAACAAAATGACATGAGACACAATGTGAAGCCCTTTTTTTTTTTTCTAGTATTATAATGGCATCCCAAAACATCAATTAATGTGGGCTGGTATGATTTCTCCTTTAAGAGTTATTAGATAAAACTTATTAAAAAGGCTCATATGATGGGGGGTGGGGTATTTGACTCTCTACAAGGGTACTTTGAGATAGATGCTAAGTCTTCATTTTACAGGTAGAGGAAACCAAGGCTTAGCAACATTAAATACAGTGGCCACATTCCCACAACTAATAAATGGCCAGGCAAAGACTCTAGAGCCAGGCTGGACTAACCAGTTACCTGTGCTCTCACCACTCTTCCTACTACTCTCTCTCTCTCTCTCTCTCTCTCTCTCCCCTCCCCTCTCCTCTCCTCCTTGTCCTCCTCATCCTCCTCGTCCTCATCCTCCTCCTTCTCCTCCTCCTTTCTATTTTAGCACCTGTTCACATATCTCCAGAGTCAGTACAGTTCCATTTATTAGAACCAACCCGCCAAGAACCATTCGACTTAAAAATATCTCAGGCTGCTCTCTCTCCCACAATATTTTCAAAATGAATTGCCAACAAGTATGTAAATTAGCTAAGCAGCATCCTTAGGACTGAAGAGCCCACATCTGCCAGCCCCGCAGCTTCGTATCCCTTCCAGTTTTGCCAGCGCGCCTCTCCTGTGCCTTATCCATAGCTGTTTTACAAGATCTTCATTACTTCATAATTGTTCCGGCTTCTACATTAAGTTCTCCTTGTGAAGACAGATGGGCTACATGCTTGTGAAGTTGGAATAATAAAAGGAAATACGAATGCTCTATCAGAGCATCCTCCACCCCCGGTACCAATAAATCACTAAATGTTCCTGTTCCAGAGCGCAGTCAGAGCACACCACCTCTGCGGGCCGACTTACAAAATTCTGCAGGGCAGCAGAAGCCAGGAACAGATGAAGAGAATGCTAGTCCCTTTCATTAACCACAAAGCGTGTTGACCACAGAACTGGTCTACCCCATCATTCCCAAAAGTAAGTCATTTGCATCACCCTGGGGCTTAGCTGCGTCAAGCCACAGCATCTGGAAGCTAGAACATTCTGGGATAGATGGAGAACAAAGAAGGAGGAGATGCATCTGGCAGCACAGAGGACAGAATGCCTGGTTTACCTTTTTGGTAATGCTAAACACATGTGTATTTCCGCAAATAAGTGTGAGCTTTATTCTGGGATCCAGTTAAGTTTCTTGGCAGCACTGTGATTCTTATGGATCTTAGATTTAAGCTTTGTTTGGCAAAACCAGAGCAACATGTGGCTTAAAGTTGATTTTGTTCCATGTTGGGGGCACCATCCTTCTCAGTATTCAACCCAAAACCCCATAATTTATGAGACTTTCAAGTAGGGCTTTGGGGCACCTGGGTGGCTTAGTCGGTTAAGCATCTAACTCTTGATCTCAGCTGAGGTCTTGATCTCAGAGTGATAAATTCAAGCCCCACGTTGGGCTCCATACTGATGGTGGAGCCTGCTAAAAAAAAAAAAAAAAAAAGAAAGAAAGAAAAGTAGGGCTATAAGGAAAGGTAGCATTCCCTGGCCAAATGTGAGCATCTAGCATTGTTCCCTCTGGTCTGTTAAGGCGCTTCTGCCCCAGCCGGGACAGTTCCCTTATGCTCATGTGTGGTCAGTGCTCTGCTGTATGCCGGGGGTAATATGCGCAGAGCCCCAGTGTTCCTCTGTGTATATTTATCTTTCTAGTACTCTTCCCTGAGTCATCTACCCCTTTTCACTACCCAGAACCCATAGCTCCATCTTCTCAGCATAGGAAGAACACTAGGCTCAGCCTGAGTACCTCTCTCTGCCCTTCAGCTGGAAACTCTCTGAGCAGTCATCTGGGACGATGGTAGGGACCATCTCACTGGTCTCCCATCTCTCAAGGACTATTCTTCTTCATTGCTCTGTTGTTTGACGTCTTGAGAACCACTGTTTTATATATCTTCTCCCATTCATTAGTTCCAGGCAAACCTTATCCCTTTATTCATCCTCAATTAGAAGCAGTTGTTTCTTTCTCTCTTAAAAATGCTACTTCCTGGGGTGCCTGGGTGGCTCAGTCAGTTAAGCATTTGACTCTTGGTTTCGGATCAGGTTGTGATCCCAGGGTCATGAGCTGAAGCCCCTCATGTCAAACTCCATGCTGAGTGTGGAACCTGCTTGGGATTCTTTCTCTCTCCCCCTCTCCTTCTACCTCTCGTCCCTGTCCCTCTCTTAAAAAGAAAAAAATCTATTTCCCAAGCAAGCCTGAAGCTTACCTGCATTCTGTACCCCACTCACACTTCACCTGCATCTAGAAAATCATTTTTCATGTTTCCTCACATCTTCAGCTCCTACCTTGCAGGTGAGAACCAACAAAATACTACCTGCCCCCATAAAGTCTTTCCTACATCACCAGACGTAATCTCTGAACTCTGTTGGCAACGCTTACTCTCAAATATGTCACATACCAAAACATGCCCATTTATCTCCCCACTAGACAGCAATTTCCTTACAGGCACAAATCACTTACTCAGCAATACCTGCTATTACCCAGCCCTACTAGCTGTTAGTAAATGTGAAACGTAAAAAGGCAAAAAGTGTCATCCCATCACAGAGCACTTAATTGAGATCAACTAGACACACTTGGCAAAGTGTAGAAAGATAGACCACAATTTAATATGGCAGAGAAATCTCACCCATCATTCAGGAATATCCTAGAAGTAAAGAGAACATGGGACACGTTATGCTCTTCTTCCAGTCCGAGTCTCATCAGGTATGCCCTAGTGTTAAAAATCATTCTTTTATGATATGGTCCCAAATATAAACCAAATGTTTCATCAAGTACTTAACTAAAGAAATAATTGTCTGATTCAATGCTGGAAAAAAAAATGTACGGCAGGGGCACCTGCGTGGCTCAGTGGTTGAGTGTTTGCCTTTGGTTCAGGTCATGATCTCGGGGTCCTAGGATCGAGTGAGCACACAACTCAAAGTGGTATCATAGGGAGCCTGGTTCTCCCTCTTTCTCTGTTTCTGCCTCTCTGTGTGTCTCTCATGAATAAATCTTTTTTTAAAAAGTGTGGTTGAATTGAGAGATGATACATTGACGACAAACATGGTGCCTTTCCTTGGGAATTCTCAAGGGTAGTTTTGACCTCATGTGTTAGTTCACCTTAATCAGGATTTCAGAACTAAATAAACATTGGCTTACTATGGGACTCTCTTAATTTTCTGAAGACCAAACCATATGTTGCCCATCTTGTATCCCCCATGCCCAGAAGCATGCCTGATACACTCCAGGGCATTGTTGTATAAGTGGTTCTGAGCTGGATGGAATCTGACTACAGTGTAAGCATCCATCCTAGTGTAGGCTGTGATTGGTAATTATGCCTCTTCCTTCGAAAAATTGCGCAAACCCTCTGCCCAAAATAAGTCGTGTATTAATTAATATACAATGGAGTTGTTGGATTGCTCCTACACTTTCTTGAGTATCAAAGAGCTGAGTGGTGTAGCTTCAGGTTCTTCTCCAGTGGGTCCTTATTCCTCTTTTCCCATCATATCCTTCATACAACTTGGTTGGGTTTCACAGGGAAACACCACAACTAACACCAGTTCTAAAACTCGTCACTGAACTAAGCCATTTGGCAATCTGCTCAAGTTCCATATTGATGGGATAGTCTGTTTGAATCTTTATAATCAACATCAGTGATACCACTTTGAGTTGTGTGCTCACTGATATGTAAAAGATTATCCAGAATCACTAAACTTAGGCTGATCATTAACATAGCAAGGTCTGACTTCAGTGACAGTTACCACATACTCAGTGGCTTACAATAATGGAAATTTCTTCTCACACGTTCTGGAGGCCAAAAGTCTGAAATCAGTAGCACTGGGCCAAAATCATGGCATCAGTGGGACTCTCTGTTTCTAGAGGCTGTAGGGGAGACTCCATTCCTTGCTAGTTTCAGCTTATGGTAGCTGTGGACTTTCCTTGGCTCTTGACCTTGTCTCTCCAATCTTCAAAGCCAGCATCTTCAAATATCTCTCTGCCTTGTCTTCATATGGCTTTCTGTTCTGTGTTTGTGTGCTCTCTCTGCTTCCATCTTAAACGGATACATCCAATGGCATTTAGGCCCCTCCTGGATAATCCAGGATAACCTCTCTATCTCCAGATCCTTAATTTAATCATATCAATAAAGACACTTTCTGTATAAGGTAACATTTACAGTTTCCAGGGGTTAGGACCTGATATCTTTGAGGGACTACTCAGCCTATTAAATCTTCTCTGCAAATTTTAGATAAATTAAGAATATTCTGGAGGGTTCTAATAATGGATGCTTACTAGAATCTAATAGAGCCAATGCCATGTCCACTAAATAGTTCAAAACCAATTTTTCCTCATCTCTGACATATCTTTTAATCAGGGGTTTAAAGGACTGGTTTCCTTGAGTATAAAAATGTATCTGATTTTCCATGAGCAGTCCTGGCTCATGTGCCCACCATCATATCACCCTTAACCTTTCATCAATGAAAGGTTTCCCAAACAAGGA
The DNA here is from genome assembly GCF_018345385.1 of Vulpes lagopus. Lineage (NCBI taxonomy): Eukaryota > Metazoa > Chordata > Mammalia > Carnivora > Canidae > Vulpes > Vulpes lagopus. The sequence continues at coordinate 127,733,594 of NC_054830.1, forward strand.
AAACCAACTTCATTGTGAGCAATACACACTTTACAGAAGACTGAAGGGGTAAGAGGATGGGAAGGGTGGTGGAAAAGAAAATTTACAACATGCAACATAATTTCATTTTTAAAAATTCCTGGAGCGCTTTGGCGGCTCAGTTAGTTAAGTGGCCAACTCTTGATTTCAACTCAGGTCATGATCCCAAGGTCCTGGGATCAAGTCCCACCTCAGGCTCTCTGCCCAGTAAGGAGTCTGCCTCTCCCTCTCTGCTTTCCCTCTCTCAACTTCTCAAATAAATATATAAAATCTTTTTTAGTGCTAGGAAAATTGGACATCCACATGCAGAAGAATGAAGCTAGACCACTCTCTTTCACCATACACAAAGATAAACTCAAAATGGATGAAAGATCTAAATGTGAAACAAGATTCCATCAAAATCCTAGAGGAGAACACAGGCAACACCTTTTTTGAACTCGGCCACAGTAACTTCTTGCAAGATACATCCACGAAGGCAAAAGAAACAAAAGCAAAAATGAACTATTGGGACTTCATCAGAATAAAAAGCTTCTGCACAACAAAGGATACAGTCAACAAAACTAAAAGACAACCTACAGAATGGGAGAAGACATTTGCAAATGACGTATCAGATAAAGGGCTAGTTTCCAAGATCTATAAAGAGCTTATTAAACTCAACACCAAAGAAACAAAAAATCCAATCATGAAATGGGCAAAAGACATGAAGAGAAATCTCACAGAGGAAGACATGGACATGGCCAACATGCACGTGAGAAAATGCTCTGCATCACTTGCCATCAGGGAAATACAAATCAAAACCACAATGAGATACTACCTCACACCAGTGAGAATGGGGAAAATTAACAAGGCAGAAAACCACAAATGTTGGAGAGGATGTGGAGAAAAGGGAACCCTCTTGCACTGTTGGTGGGAATGTGAACTGGTGCAGCCACTCTGGAAAACTGTGTGAAGGTTCCTCAAAGAGTTAAAAATAGACCTGCCCTACGACCCAGCAATTGCACTGCTGGGGATTTACCCCAAAGATTCAGATGCAATGAAACGCCGGGACACCTGCACCCCGATGTTTCTAGCAGCAATGTCCACAATAGCCAAACTGTGGAAGGAGCCTCGGTGTCCATTGAAAGATGATGGATAAAGAAGATGTGGTCTATGTATACAATGGAATATTCCTCAGCAATTAGAAACGACAAATACCCACCATTTGCTTCAACCTGGATGGAACTGGAGGGTATTATGCTGAGTGAAGTAAGTCAATCGGAGAAGGACAAACATTATATATTCTCATTCATTTGGGGAATATAAATAATAGTGAAAGGGAATATAAGGGAAGGGAGAAGAAATGTGTGGGAAATATCAGAAAGGGAGACAGAACAGACAATCAAATACTCCTAACTCTGGGAAACGAACTAGGGGTGGCAGAAGGGAAGGAGGGCGGGGGGTGGGGGTGAATGGGTGATGGGCACTGGGGGTTATTCTGTATGTTGGTAAATGGAACACCAATAAAAAATAAATTTTAAAAAAATCTTTTTTAAAAATTAAAAATAGAATTACCTCCAAAAAAATATAAACATTTAAAAATAAAATAAAAATAGAATTGCTATACAATGCTAGCAATTCCACTTCTGGGTATTTACCTAGAAAACACTAACTCGAAAAGATATATGCACTCCCTAGGTTTAACATTAGAGCCCAAGATATGGCAGCAGCCTAAATGTCTATCGATAAATGATTGGATCAAAAAGATGTGAGAGTATTATTGGAGTATTATTCAGCCATAAATAAAAAAAGAATGAGATCTTGCCATTTGCAATAACACAGATGGAGCTAGAGAATAATCATGCTAAGTGAAATAAGTCAGTCAGAGAAAGACAAATACTACATGACTGCACTTACATGTGGAATCTAAAAACCAAAACAAGTAAACAAGCAAACAAATTAACACAAAAACAGACTCTTAAATATAGAGAACAAATTGGTAGTTGCCAGAGGGGAAGCGGGGTGAGGGGTAGAGGAAAAGTAGATAAAGGGGATTAAGAGGTACAAACTTCCAGTTATAAAATAAATAAATCACAGAGATGAAAAGTATAACCTGGGAATACAGTCAGTAATCTGTTTGAATCTTTATAATCAACATCAGTGATACCACTTTGAGTTGTGTGCTCACTGATATGTAAAAGATTGCAATAGTGTCGTAGGGTGACTACACTTCTCATAGTGAGCATTGACTGATGTATAGAGTTTTCAGATCCCTAGGTTGCACATTTGAGATTATTGTAACATTATATGACGACTAACTTCAATAATAAAAAAAAAATTTAAGGAAGAGATGTAAGATAAATTATATATTAAACAAAAATCCTCCTGAGACCATGCTTTCTCCTCCTTCAATTCTGCTCTGGTCACTGAACACTTTACCATGCTTCTCTCCTTTCTTCTTCTAAAAGCCTCCCTAATGGCCTAAGCAACTGAATCCTTCACTGAGCTTGCAAACTTCAGGCAGCCAAACAAGAGCTAGGCAGTTACCTCAATCTATCATCCTTAGAAAGTAACATGACAAAAATCTGTGAGTCCCAAACATGCTTTTCTTGTGCCTCACATACCAGCTCCAGCCATTCATCAGCTTCTGCATCAACCAACACAGCCCCTTCTAGAAAGGAATCTGCTAAGTAAAATACAATTTTTTATAAAGATTCATGAAAGACACAGAGAGAGGCAGAGGGAGAAGCAGGCTCCCTGCAGGGAACCCGATGCAGGACTCAATCCCAGGACTCTGGGATCAAGACCTGAGCCAAAGGCAGACACTCAACCGCTGAGCCACCCAGGTGCCCCTAAAAACACAAATTTTAATCATTAACTTAAGACAGTTAATCAACCACTGTTGCTTTCTTCATAGTCTTCAATATCTTGTGCACTGTGTAAGTTGGATGGGAAAGGACTCCCCTATTTCATCAGACTCCATGCAGACGACAAAGTTTCACAAAAACTAATTTTAATTTCTATTCCTCTCAAAAAACTAACCTTCCTGCATTTTTGTTATCACCGTTCCCAGAAAACATTTTTATAGTAAACACATTTTTCCTATTCAGGGATTATGAGAGTTAAGAAAACATTCCTCAGTATTTGAAACATTTCCTCTGGACATTTCCTCTCACAAACTAGTAGGTTTCCAAGAGCTTTCCAAAATGCTCCAAATATGTCTGACAACATTGTGGAAATAACAGAACCCTGGAATGATTCCCTGGATTCACTTCTCCAACTAGTTTAGCTGGAAAGATTAATCTTTCCAATCAATAGCTTAGTAGCTAGAAATCCATAAATGAAATGGTTGTGCCCTTTTCAATTGTGCATGAATCATTTCCCCAGCTCTCTGACACATCACACTTTTTATATGAATTACATTAAATCAGCCGAAGTCCCAATCTGTCTACCAGTCAGCATAGAGGGTATGAAAATGAGGTGAGACCATCCTTGCCACCAAGAAGGATCCAGAACAGAAGAACACAGACAATGTAGCAGCTTACCGGATATTGACAAAAGCAAAGCCACATAAAGTCACCGGTAACAAATGTGGAACTGGGAAGCTGTTTTTATCAACCTGTTTCAGGACCAAACTGCATTCCTAGATTAGAAGACCCACCTAGATCATCATCAGATAGTTGGAGCGTGCAGCCTAGCATGCTTTTTCTGGCCAGACCCTCCAAAACATCTATCTCAGAAATAACGACATCAACCAGAAAGTGGGTCATTTGTTGGGTTTAAAACCCGTGGGATAGATTGAAAATATCCAAAGGACGAAAAGGGACAGGAGGTGGAGAAAGGAAAAAGAAGGAAGGAAAGCAGAGAAGTATAAAAGGATCCCAACTCAAAGACCTAGCAGTCACAAATCTTGTGTACATGTAACACATTTATAAGCCCAAATTCTGCCCTGCAAACAACCGGGTTCAGCCTGCATCCCTCATTAGAGCCCACTCAGGAACATCAGAGGACCAAGAGCCAAGAGTCTGGTTCCAAGGAGGGAGTCGTTTCTCAACTGCAATCCTAAATCCTCGGGTAGCTGGTCTTCACATATGCTACCGGCCTGAAGATTTTAAAAAATGAGGTCAGCCACCTTGGTGGAGGGGGAGGTAATGGGGAGTGGGGGGCAGTATGTCATAAACAGAAGAAAGCCTGTGTCTATTTCTGACACTCTCTAAAAATGAAAATGCCTTTGGCTTTTTCACTGACCGTTCCAGAAGCTGCACCTCCGAACAAGGACAGGGCACTAGTCTTCACGGCCGACACCCTTTGGGAGCCGAACACTTGTGAAAATGCGGTTTCTAGTCTCACTAAAGAGAAAAATCGGATGCCTCCTGACAGAGACTGCAGCCAGGAGCAGAAGGGGTGCCTGCTAGTAGCTGGCCTGCAGTGAAGGGCATTGGCGGAGACAAAAGGTATTTCCCCTTCTGCGGCAGAGAGAGCCCATCTGTTATCCGGCCCACCCCACCCCCTGCCACCCCCCAGGCGCAGTGCCGGGGAAATCCTTCATGAACAAGAAGCCTCCTGCCAGAGATCCCTGGAAACACTCCCCAGACGATCCCGCCCACGCATGCTTCTTCCCAGCCTGCACTTTTATGTTTTTTCATTTTGATTGCTTTGTGGAGCTAGGCAGAGAAGGGCGCTTGTGATTTACCACCAGCGGGAGGGTCTGCCTTCAAAGCTGTCAGAAGTGTGCAGTGTTGTTTAGCCCCCGGAACGGCACCGACTGCCTGAATCAGAGACACACGCCACGAAGGATGGCATCTTGTAGGTGAGCCTATGGGAGGTGGAAGCCAGCCAGAGCTGTCAGTCTCCACGTCCAAGCAGAGACCCTCAGAAGATCATGGAGGGATGATCGGGACAGAAGCAGGGTCCCCAGGGTGGCTCCTGCCACGGCCCCCTAGCCTGCTGATGGCCAGGTTTCTCTGAACCAGAGCCAAAATGCAAGTCTGAGCACTAAATGCAGCAGAGACCTCTGCTCCTCTGGCCCCAGGAGGAACGGGGAAAGAGGGCCAGTCTCACCGAGGACCCTGTGCACCCAATAGTTTCAACGGGGAGCACTCAGAATGGGAAGAAACAGTCATTGTTCTCTGGCTGAGAGCACCCAGGGCACACTGAGCCTATACCCAGAGGCAGGTAGATGCATCTCTAGTCTGTCTTTGGAATGCTTCTGCCCAAAATACCTATTAGCCCTTTCCTCGTAGGCTTTGGGAATGCAGAAATCTAACCACTCCACCCACGTGGAAAGCTATCCTCTCCTTGTGCTTTTTTCAATAGTTAATTCATGTTTTTTATTTGATTGTTGATTTGTGCTTCGGGGAGTATTGGAGAGCTTTCTGGAATGAATGGAACAAGCCCTGGGTTTGCCTCTGCAGGTCACGCTATCCATCAGTTGCCAGGATCTGATGCCTCTCTGTAAAAGGGACACCAGCCCAGCCAGTGCACCTGGTAATCTTGTGGGACACCAGGCACAGGAGCCAGGGAAGATGCCAGCAGGTCCTCCCCTGACCTTTAGAAGTCACTGGCTTGTGTCATGGTGTTGAATGGCGCTCTCTTCTTCCTTTACCTCGCTGCAAATGTTGATGACCAGGGAGCGGAAAGCCCAGCCCAGAGCCTGTAAGCATGAACAGGGAAACAAGAATAGGGCAGTAGCACCACCGTTCTTAAGCTTGCGGAACTGCAGGAGAGACCGTGAAAGAAAATCTGGATGCACAAAGATGGGGCTTCTAGTGCTGCCCACAGGAAACCCTTCCCCATAGCCGGCCTTCTGAACTGCAGGAAGAAGTCATGTGTCTCGCTTTTGTAACTATCACACAAAACAAGATGAGTTGTATTCATTATCCATTGACTCTAACCAACGCAAGCAACCAATCTGGATATTGTATTTATAAAACAACAGAGAAGGGGCACCTGGGCGGCTCAGTGGGTGAAGCATCTGCCTTTGGCTCAGGTCATGATCCCAAGGTCCTGGGATCAAGTCCCATATCGGACTCCCTAATCAGCAGGGAGTCTACTTCTCCCTCTAGGTAGGAGTCTGCTTCTCCCTCTGCTTCTGTTGCTCCCTCTGCTTATGCCCTCTCACTCTGTCAAGTAAATAGATACTATCTTTAAAAAGAAAACTATAGGAAAGATTTTCAACCTTTTCATTTTCAGCATTTCGATGATGTATAAAGATCAGCAGAGTCGTATGGGCACACCTCATTTTTTCCCATATACTGCATTTTTTACAAATTGCCACAAACCCTGCACCCAAGAAGTCTATTGGCACCATTTTTCCAACAGCATTTTCCCACTTAACTGTCCCTGTGTCTCCTTTTTGTCATTCTTGCAGTATTTCAAACTTTTTCATTATTACTACATTTGTTAATGGTGATCTGTGATCAGCGATTATGACTCGCTGTGAACTCAGATAAGGGTTAACATTTTTTAGCAACAGAGTATTTTAAAATTAAGGTATTTGTGTTTTAATACAGAATCCTATTGCACACTTAATGATGACAGTTTAATATAAACACAACTTTCATATGCGCTGGGAAACCAAAGAACTCAAGTGACTCCCTTTATTGTGATACTTGCTTTATTTGCTTTATTGTGGAATTCCGAAATTTAACCTGAAGTACCTCCAAGGATGCCTGTGTAATGATCAGGTCTTCCCTTTATTTGCTTCTGTGTAAACACAGCCTTTTAGGCTACTGAAGGAATGTGTTCTGAGAAAAGAACTCATTCTTATACAAAAATTATAAAGTCAGTTCCATCACGGCAACCACTGTGTATTTTTATACGAGCAACCAGTCCCCAGCCCATGGTGGTCTGTGGTGTATGGCATATTGCTTTTGCAAAACTGAAAAAACAGTCTGAGTTGAGAAGTCTAAAGAACATTATTTCTGGTGCAGTACAGACCAGATTGAGAAAACTCTACCAAAATGATAGATCCGAATAACAGTCAGTCCGTCTTTTCTCCAAGACTGGGAAGCATGATCGAGGACTGGCTCCCTAGGGCATAAAAACAACAAAGAGCCCGTGGTTGGGGTGGCTGGTGCGGAGAGATGTTCTTTCTGCAATATATAATAAGTAGAAGCACATTGCAGTGAAACATTTGCAAGAGTCTAGAAATTTCTCAGTGCAAAGCAATACCTAGGATGTTGCATTTTCTCCCACATGGCTGGCTCTGATATGAAAAGAAACTGTCTCTTCCAAATCTTGATGAGCCTTCATTCAGATTCTCGTCCTTTGAATTCACCCTATGTTCCAGGTGAGGAAATTGGACAAAGATGCGAACAGAAGAAGACATTTGCAGATTCCCCAGCCCAACCCCTTCATTTTATGCAGAAGGAAGAGAAGCCCAGAGAAGCAAGGCGATAACACAAATCATCGGAGCGGTAGGTTTCAGAGCCAACACTGAAGTCTGGTCTTCTAAGCCAACAGCCCTCTCAAGTTTCATCTCAGGCTTCCTCTGAAAACTGTAGGACCTCATCCTGCCTTGCCTGCCCTGCCTCCCTCACCAGGCTGAAGAGACCAGCAGAGAAGTGTCCTTTGTCTCTCTTAGTCCTTAAAACCCATCTTAAGCCTCCCTGGGCCTATCACAGTTTACTGTAATCTCCCTCTCGACTGCAGAGATATAATAGCAATTATTTCTCATTCACATTTAGCTCTTTCTCTGTACTCCCCTGTGACCCTTCAGATATCGTCAGCAGCAAAACACCTGCATAATTGATCATAAGACTCGACCTTTCTATTTTGATTGCTACTCTGTACCTGTCTTCCTCTCTGGACTACAAGCTCCTTAAGAATGGCATCCCAATACCCAACACAGTGCCCGGTGAACAAGACTTGGTAAATAAACAGTGTGGTTACCTAGTGTTGTTATTTGCCTATAATTTCAGTTTTCATGATAAATGCATTATCTGTCCCAACTCCCACACAGATTTTCAGTTCCTTGACCTTAAGACTCTGTTTTCTTTATATCCCCGAATTATTGCAATATCGATGGGGAGGTGGAGTGATAAGTCAGGGGCATGTTTTATACCTCAGATTCTTTGGCAAGAGTCTGAGTGTCACTACTGGCTGTGTCTGAATTCTGCTTCATTCTACCCCCGTGGCAGAGTAAGAGGAAAGAGCTTCTCAACCCCGACGCCATGGCTCATAGCTGGACTTTATCCACCAGGTGGCTCTGGAAAGGAACATGGCAACTGCTGGCATGGATGAGTCCATCAGCTCAGTCCCCTGGCTGTGCCCGAGCAGCAGGACTTCCTGTTAGGTGAGCAGGACTGAGTTCCTTAGCCCAGCGAGGGAAGACGGTGGCACTCCCCGAAGAAGTAATGCAGAACAGAAAACTTGCATCATTCCTCATTCCCTCATCCCAACTATAATGATTTTTCAGCAAACACAAAGTGGCAATCTTCTGCAGGAGGAAGGCTGGAGAATGGGGTGGCCTTAGAAATATTTCCAGGATGATTTATCTTTAGGTTTACTCATAGTGGTATTGTCCTACAGACTGTTTTGCTTCAAGAGCCAGAAAAAGATAATACACCTATCTGAACTAATTTTTCTCTGTGGTAGGCACTTTGCTAAGTGCTCTACATACTTTATCTCATATAATACAATCACCAGCTCTGTGAACCAGGCATTTTTTTTTTCACGTGTTGTATGCTAGATGGAACAGAGGCAAATGACATTAGGCACTTTGTCTGAGATCCCATGACTAGTGAATGGGAGAGACGTCCTTAATTACCCCACTGTGCTAGGCGGGTAGCTCCAGGGGAGCAGAGAGCATATCTCCATCATTTCCAGTTGTAAACACTCCCCCCATTACACACACACACACACACACACACACACACACATACACACACACCATAGTTCTTGGCACACAGCAGACGTTCAATTAATATTTGTTGAAGAAACAGAAAAACCTGGGTGGCTCAGTCAGTTAAGAATCCTACTCTTGATTTCACCTCAGATCATGATCTCAGGGTCATGGGATTGAGTCCCAGGTCAGGCTGCCTGCTCAGCGGGAATCTGCTTCTCTTTCTCTCTCTCTCAAATAAATAAATAAAATCCTTTAAAAAAAAATATTTGTTGAAGGAACAATTAAACAAGTGAGAGGAAAAGGAGTTGTCTCAAGAGTAGAAAGACTAAGATTTCATAAGTAAATCAATCTTTTGCCAATTTGTTATATATTTTATTTTGTACTTTTGACAAAAAAAAAAAAAACTTCCACACTTCTATCACTTAATAAGAAATACATAACGTTAGAGTAGACTTGTTTTTTCCCAGCCATAGTAGAACATGACTAAAAGGATGAAAACTGACCATAATTTGAAATTCCTCCTCCTACCAGAGAGGAAGGAGCCTCTGGACCTTGTGGATTAGGAACGAACAGAAATTGGGTTTTATGAACAATATACTAGAGTTTCAGCACCATTAATAAATTCTCACTGTCATCTGTTCTGCATCTTAGCTTCTAGCACAGAAACACCTAAATCAGCCATTGATTCTAAAGAAGAGATTTTATAAATACAAAGAAAGCCAGCAAAGATACTCTTTTTACTACATTACACTTCTCACAAAGTTGGAAGAGACCTTCAGGAATCAGTAGTCATTAACTAAGTCATCGAATATTTGAAACTCTGAATACTTTTCCTCATAGATATAAAAGGTACCTTTTCTTAATAGCTGTGACCTACAGTTATGACATAAGAAAGGTCTGTGATAGAGATCCTATGTTCTTTCAATCTTAAAAATTTAAGTCAGGGCACCTTGGGTGGCTCAGTTGGTTGAGCATCTGACTCTTGATCTCAACTCAGGTCTTGATCTCAGTGTCGTGAGTTCAAGCCCCACATTGAGCCCAGTGTGGAGTCTACTCTAAAAAAAATTAGAAGTCATTTTGGGGCACCTGGTTGGCTCAGTCAGTAAAGCATGCAACTCGATCTCGGTAAGTTTGTGCCCCACGTTGAGTGTAGAGATTATTTAAATAAATAAATCCTTTAAAAAAATTGGAAGTCATTTTAATAGTTTTGCAGCATATACCTACTAAAATTAACCAGTATCTCTTACTAAAGAACCTTAATAATTCCTCACTGAAGTGCCACGTCGCCTGTGTGTTGTGGATATAGTCTGCTCAAGGTCTGGCAAATTCAATTTACCTATAAATGTTCTCTTAAGGAACAATCTTACTCTACTGTAACTACCTGGGATTTTACCACTACTCTCACTGAGAATGAGCTCCAACTCTTCGTTGAGAATGACTGATAATTAAAAATTCAGTGGCCTGGCCCTAAAGCTGGCATTAATTAGGTGATCTCCTTGCCAAATGCAGTCATTCCTGATTAGAAATCTTTCCTCTTTCCAGGCCAATGTCAATCCGCCCAACCTAGATCCCATACTAAGAAATGGATGTCATCTAAAGACCTGTCTTTTCATGACAATAAATCTTTCTTAACTAGTGTTTTCTCTAAGCTCTCAACTGTCAATGCCAGGAGACAGCAGGGAGGCTAATCACGAGGCTCAAGATTCTGTCCTCTTAACTACCCCATACACACTACTTCAGCTTTGAATCCCTACCCCCAGGGCCACCACGCAGTGCCACTTAATTATGCAAAAGCTTTGTTATCTATGAGACACTTCCAGCCCTGCCCACAGTTATACAAGGTACAGAGCTTCATGGTGATCCATGACACAGTTATTTCTTGCTTCTTATTAACCTCTCTCGTATCATCAAAGAGGAAGATAAATATCCACAGGGCTGGGGAGGAAATAGAGCTGATGGAGAGACTGCATGCAGTATTCAAATTCACCCTTAAGAGGAGTTCTCTCCCAGATGTCACCTCAGTCTTCTCACAGATGCTCTTCCAGGCTGCCTCCCTTGTGCTGGGGCAACACAGACCCAACTAGCAGCACAGGGCGCTCTTTTGTGTAAACCTGGGGCCCCAGGGCTCCAAGTTTTCATCAGAATCAATGGCAGGATAAAGAGAATTTCAATCCAACTGCTTCTGTAGCCACAAAGGAAAACTGAATCCCCGAGTTTTAGAAACTTCAATCCCATGTGCCAATATGCAAATGACAGCCTTTGTCAATTTACAGAGGAAAAAAATAAAATGATCCTGAGTGAAGAGAGCAGATCATCAGCAAAGCATTAAACTGACATGGCCAAATGAGGTCGTGCTTCACAGAGGGCAGGAGTTGCAAAAAGAAAAAGAACTCTCTCTGGAATATGTAATTGGGTTTTGTGATGAGTGATAAGAAGTATGATAAATACATATGCCTGAAAGATCACAGTAAATGTTAAATATTAATTGGATGAAAGGGAAAAAACAGCATTGAAAGAAAGAGAATATATTCTTTGTTCCATTTGCCATATACAGACAACAGTGAATAATATCAGGAGTAAGAATGGATCTGAAAGCCTCTGGCAAATTGTAAATGCCATTCAAACAAAACATTATCATGCAAATGCAAGATCTATGTTACAATACTTTGAAAATTAATCATTTCTTTCTTTCTACACTCAGATTTAATAAGGTAAAAAGGAAGTACCTGAAGAATGTGTATATTGAATAATAAAACGTAAGTGATTAGGGCTTCCTTTCAATTATCTCTGCCTAGTTTCTCCATCTTTTAGTCCATAGATTATAAAAAGAAGGATTTACATAGCCTACTTTTCCATGATATTTAACCTTACAACGTATCACTTCTCTTCTTTTAATTTAGCTCCTTTGCTCCATACCTTATTTAAAGAAAAAAAAAGTCAAAACAAACTATGGTCCTACAAAAAGTGCCAAGGTCCATTTTGCTACTCAATTCTCACTGCTTTAAAAAAATAAATAAATAATATTTTATTTATTTATTTGACAGAGAGAGAATGGGGGAAGACAGCGTACAAGCAGTGGGGAGGGGCAGAGGGAGAGGGAGAAGCAGACTCCCCGCTGAGCAGTGAGCCTGAAAACATGGAGCTCGATCCCAAGAACCTGAGGTCATTACCTGAGGCCTAAGGCAGATGCTTAATGGACTGAGCCACCCTGGTGGCTCATTTTCACCCTCATTTTCACCTCTTTTACAAATTTCTCTCTTTTTCCCTTTTTTACCAATTTCCTTCCTCCCTCCCTCCCTCATTCTTTCCCACTCTCCCTCTTCTCTTCCCTTTCCTCCCTTCCTTTCTGTTACTTCCAATTCCTCAATTTAGCAACAGACTTATAAATTCCAGTCTTCCAAGTCTCTGAGAGTACCTTCAGAGTCCTCTGAAGTTAGATGCGATACTCTCTGGGACACCTGGATTTCCTGCCAGTCACTAATCGTCCCTAATCATAATAATCATCATAACCTTCCAAAAATATGGGCCTCTTTTTATATAAATCATGTTGAAGGGCAGGAGCAGAACAGTCGTTGAAGTAATTGGTTTTCCAATTAAAACCACAGTCTCCTGTGCTAAAAAGTCACAATGTTGAAAATCATTCTGTCAAAAGAGTCCTGGGCTCTAGATAAAATTTGTATTTTTAGCTCTGACAAATGTTAATTGAAATCAGTGTTAGAAACATGGGTGGATCGATAAACTGGGGATCTGCAAGCTATCCCATTACAACCGGACAGAAACTGAGCAGCTGTCTTCCATACTGCAATTTTGGAAATTACTTTCTTAGTGCACAATATGAAATTGTAACGGGCTCACAGCATTGAAAGGAAATTCAGTGGCTTCATCATTAAGCTCTGATTTTATTTTATATTTTTCTGTCTTCAAAATAAGATGTACTTTTAGTGTATTTCACTTTTGGGTAGATAATGCATTCACATCATTGAACAGTGTAAAAGTACTCAGTGAAGGGTCTTGCCCCCCACTTTCCATCCCCTAATGGTTCCCTTACACACATATCCCCACCCTGCCAGGCAACCACTTTTCAAACTAACAAAAGGTGGTTCCACCAAGATCACCAACACAGTTTGTTGATTAGATGAAGCTGAGTTTGTTGCTTACTGCAGTGAGCAAAAGGACACCACATCCCAAAGCTCTATTGTGTTTCAGAGAGGGTAAGATAAAGTCAAAATTTATTGAGAATTGGAAGTTGGGCTTAAGGCTTGTCTTTCAATGTTCAGTCTTGACTAAAACTGGGTAAGAATCACAATATAACAGCACAGGATAAATATAACCCTCAAGGTGAGAATTTTGAGATGAGGGGATTCAGAATCCTAACACACAAATTGATGTTTTTCCAATGAAGACTTCATGGGTCTTTTGAGAAGTTCGTGTAACAAGCAATCAAGTCATCTGCTTAGTCATGACAGTCCCCCAAAAGGGAAAAAAAAATGGTACTAGAGAGAGTGGAAAAACAAAGTGGTGTCAGCTGAGACAGCAAGGTATCATTTCCATTCTCCATAATCAGGTGCAGTAAGGGAGCAGAGGGTTGGGGCACCTGGGTGGTTCAGTGGTGGGGTGCCTGCCTTTGGCTCAGGTTGTGATCCCAGGGTCCTGAGATGGAGTCCTCCACTGGGCTCCGAGTGAGGAGCCTGCTTCTCCCTCTGTCTGTCTCTCCATCTCTCTGTGTATCTCCCATGAATAAATAAATAAAATCTTTTAAAAAAAAGTAGTAGATGGTTTGGCTTCTCAATTAGCTTCTCGTGCAAGTAAGATGAAACATTAATATATATTCTTGTTCCTCCTCCCTTCCATTAAACAAAAGACTGTACATCATACACACTCTTCTGAATCTTGATTTTCCCATTTAACAATATATCTCAGACATGTGTGTCAGCATTGGAGTTTCTTCTCTAAAACAGCTGTATAAGATTCTATAGTACAGATGTACTAAAACATATTCAACATTTCTCTGTTGTGTTGCTCCCAGGCTTCTGATAATACAAACAATGCAGCAGTGAGTTCTGTCTGTCATCTTGCAGTCTGGAGGATGAACCCTCAGAAGTGAGATTGATCAAAAAGTATATGCATTAATTTTGAAAGCCATTGTGAACCGACCTCCACAGAGTCAGTGTTGATTTTCTCTTCTCCCAGTCACTCACAGCCCAGAAAGATCAAATCACCCGCTTAGTTCACCCAAACTGTTAACAGATGTGTGGCTCTCATACCTATGTCTCCTAAATTCTAGGAATATGTTCCTGTGTACCTGAGTCTTTCCAAATATGAACGTGGCCATGCTGACCTCCAGGAATCCAAAGGAAGATCCCTGAAACCTCTTGACACATGACCAGTCTAGCCAACCAAGTGCATTTCCTATTCTATGCTTCCTAACCCAAATGCAGTAGCTGAGTGGATCCTCCTAGAAGAAAAAGAGGGAAAAGAAATGTTTAAGTGGAAGGTTGAGAAAAGGAGAAAATAAACAGAAGGAGCAATAAACATAAAAGTCACCTTGTGCTATGAAATAGATTGGCTGTATTAGTGTGTCTTCAAAAATAGCAATCTCATTAACAAATACCATAGTCATTTGCATTTTCAGATATTTCAGACTCTACTTGGTTTAATACCATCTCCATCTCTTGCCATCCAAGTTGGTTTTGCCATCATTCCTTAAACTGTAGCTTACACAAATTAAAGCCAGTAGATACATTTTGGAAGCTGTAATACTCCATATGCACAGATTATTAATAAACTTATTATTTGTTTGTTTGATCTGCCTCTCAGTCTGGCCCTAAAACTGATTGCTTTAAACCAGCTCGTCAAGAATCAACTCCCTTGATGACAGGCAGTTTAACCAAAGGATAAAAGAAAGAGAGAAAGAAAGAAAGAAAGAAAGAAAGAAAGAAAGAAAGAAAGAAAGACAAAAACACAAAAAACAAAAAAAAAAACTTTAAGACACCCAGTGTCTCATGACATCCAAATATCTTTGCTTACCTGGTTCTGCTCAAGTCTAAAGCTAAGGACATAAAGTATGTATTTCTCCCTGGTCAAAATAAGCTGGAAATAAATGCTGAGTGTTTTACACAAAGGAGGCAATTAGTCAATGCTTGTTGGTAAGGTCTTTAAAGCAATTAAAAACTAGGGCACCTGGCTGGTTCAGTCAGTAGAGCATGCAACTCCTCATCTCAAGGTTTGAGTTTGAGCTCCACACTGGGAATAGAGATTACTGAAAAATAAGATCTTTCAGAAAAATTGTTTAAATAAGCAAATAAACATATACATTATTATTAGCCACCAACATTTGTTTTTTTTTTTTTAAATGGGGCATTGGAGGTGCCTGGGTGGCACCAATACTTAAACGTCAGGTCAGGTCATGATCTCAAGGTTATGAGATCAAGCCCCATGTTGGGCTCTGTGCTAAGTGTCTGCATGAACTTCTCCCTCTGCCCCTCTCAATCGTGTTCTCTCTTTCTCTCTAAAATAAATAAATAAATCTTAAAAAAAAAAAATAGGGAACTGGAGTACCTAGCTGACTCAGTCAGAAGAGCATGCAACTCTTGATCATGGAATCATGAGATCAAGCCCCACACTGGGAATAGAGATTACTCAAATTTTTTTTTAATTTTTTTTCTAAAGATTTAAAAAATGGGAGACTCAGGGATGCCTGGTTGGCTCAGTTAGTTAAATGCCCAACTCTTGGTTTTAGCTTAGGTCATGATCTCAAGGTCATGGGATCAAGCCCCATGTGGGCTCTGCACTCAGCACACAGTATGCTTGAGATTCTTTCTTCCTTCACCTCTGCCCCTCCCCTGTTCACACACTTTCTCATCCTCATAAATAAATAAATAAATAAATAAATAAATAAATAAATAAATAAAATACACACACACACACACATACATACATATAATCTTAAAACAAAAAATGAGGCAGTATCGGTGGACACAAGCCTGTTTTAGAATCTTATGGCATCAGAAAGAGAAAGACGAGGGGATTCACATGTGTTGACTATTGACTATGGTTCACCAGACTCAAGATTCTTATCCTAAAATGTTGCTGACTTAGTTCCAAGTAGGAGTTGAGGCCCCAAATCCACTGAGTCTCCACTCCACTCCAGGAAGCCCTTTCGAACTCTGGAGAAGACTGACATGCAGATACGCACAAAAGCTAGAGAGATTCTACATGGTTTGAGGTGCAGGTAGACATCCCACCATAGAAGGTGCAACCTGCAGACTCTGCATATCTATCTATAGATCAAATGATAAAAGACAGAGATGGCCTTGTGCCAAAAGAACAAGCAACAGCCTAAAGCATCTGAATTTTTACAAGCAAAACCCAAATATCTACAAAACTAACAAGATATTTGTTCATCTGTAACACAATAACTAGAAAATAATTCAGAAGGCAATGCCTTTTTTCTCTACATTACCATTGATACAATCAGTCCCTCAACCAAAGGTGATGCCTTCCCTGAGAAATCTGTAGTTTAATCTAATTTCCTCCAGGTTTTAGATCCCCAAGATATCTGGATTTAATTTCATGCATGTTCTAGGTTGGATAATTAATTCAACTAGCTATGATTCCTCAATTTAACAAACAGAAGAAGGAAAATGCAACATATAACACATAAAGAAAAAGTGTTAATTTTTTTTAAGATTTTATTTCTTTATTCTTAAGAGACATAGAGAGAGAAAGGCAGAGACGTAGGCAGAGGGAGAAGCAGGCTCCCGATGTGGGACTTGATCCCAGGGCCCCAGGATTACGACCTGAACCAAAGGCATCTGCTCAACCATGAGCCACCCAGGTACTCCAAAAGGTGTTAATTTCTTAAGGTATCAACCAGTCAAAGAAAAACAAGGAAGTTGCCTACACTTTTTATATCTAAGTCTGAAGATGTGACTTCACAGTTGGGTAGACTCTGTGTGTGTATTGTATGAGATTTGTCCTATTACCTTCTGGTCCCATAAACTCCACAGCTTTCACATGAATAGCGTGAAAATCGCTTCATCAAGTTTTGTTCCTTTAAATACCTAAGCAATGCAGGCAATTCCTCCTTGCACAAACAGTGATTTTTAGGTGTGTAGATGATATAAGGTCTCTGTTATTCTCCTTCATTACAGTCATTCCACTGCTTTCAAAACCTTCAATAAAAGATTTTTTAGAAAAAGAGTTTGATCCCACATAAGTAAAAAAAATTAAAGTAATTCATTAATGACTTCATTAATTCATTACCCAGGGGGCGCCTGCGTTAGTCCAACTTTAACTGTCTGACTCTGGATTTCGGCTCAGGTCATAATGTCAGGATCATGAGATCAAGCCCCCTCTAGGCTCTACACTGGGCATGGCGCCTGCTTATGATTCTCTCTCTCTCTCTCTCTCTCTCACTCCGCCCCTCCTCCCCTCACATGCACACATTCTCTCTCGAAAAAAAAATTAAGTAAGCAATTAAAAGCTCAGTATATATTCACACACGTGTGCAAATCTAAGGGAAGTACCTGGAAGTACATACTATGAACCTTACCATTAAAAGAGGCAGGAGAATTGGAAGGGGGTATGCTTTTCATGTTAACCTGGTGTGCTTCAGCCACATATTTTTTAATACAGTGAGAATGTATTCATGTATGACTTGTGAGGAATGATCTAAAGGAAAAATTACTTGATTAAATTTCAGTTATAAAAGTTTCAATTAATGCAGCAAAATCTAGATGCTACATTGTAGGCCCCTGAGTATACCACCTCCCAGAAAACCTTTTTATTTTATTTTATTTTTGCATGGAGAGATAATCATTTGTGTCCAAGGGAAGAATCCAAGAAGCATCATTTTTCTCTTCAAAAAGATTTTTTAAATTTATTTCTTTATTGTGGGGGAGAGGCAGAGGGAGAGAGAGAATCTGAAGCAGACTCCTCGGCTGAGTGCAGAACCCAGTGCAGGGTTTCATGTCATGACCCTGAGATCATGACCTGAGCTGAAATCAAGAATTGGACTCTTAACCAACTAAGCCAATCAATCAGACACCCTGATAAGAGGCTTTTTGAACAAATTTTTGGAAAAGTTCAGTTGCTATAAGCATTGGCTGCTTTTGTCACTTGTATTTTCCTGCAGTGGAAGAGGAATATTATCCATCATAAGGGCTTTCCACATGTCTTCTTTTTTTATACAGTAGAGACTCTGTACAATCAATTCCAATCAAGTTTTTTCCTGTGTCCCTTTGGATTCTTTCAAAGACTGTTCTTTTTCAAAGCCAATCTCTTTGTACTATTAACCTCTGAACATCACCTTTAGCCAGGGCTCTACATCAGATTGAATTCTGACCACTCATTCCTCAACCTATGGTTCCTCTCTCATTGCTCTGCCTGGCTTCTGTCCAAGTTTCCAAGCACCGAACCCACAGTCAAACACTGGCAAACCTATACAAACTGTTCCAAGAAAACAAGCCTTTAAAAGCATTTCCCTGTATTTGATCAGGATATCTACTCACTCCTCTTCTCCAAGGACAAATTAAATTGAAAAATCCTGTAGGCCACCGTCTAATTCAATTCAGCCAGGATTCATTGAGTCTTGCTAAATTGAAGACACTCTAATAGATACTGTGGCATTTACAATGACAAAATAACACTCCTGTCCTCAAGCAGTTGACAATCTTTTTTTTTAAGATTTTATTTATTTATTCATGAGAGACACACAGAGAGAGGCAGAGACGTAGGCAGACATAGCAGGCTCCCTGCAGGGAGCCTCATGTGGGACTCAGTCCCAGGACCCCAGAATCATGACCTGAGCCAAAGGCAGATGCTCAACCACTGAGCCACCCAGGTGCCCCAGCAGTTGATAATCTAGCAAAGACAAATCAGCATTGTATCAAACCCCTGTATCCCCTCCATGAGAATGACACATACCTTAAGAATCTTCGGAGATAGACTATGTGTTATTAAACATACATAACACAAAATCTCCCATTTTAACTGTTTTTAAGTGTACAGTTCAATGGCATGAAGTACATTTGCAATGGTGTGCAACCATCACTACTATCCATCTCCAGTGTTTTTTCCCGAACAGAAACTATGCCCATTAAACAACAACTTCCCATTTCCCCCACCTCTTAGCCCCTTGTAACTTCCATTCTACCTTCTGTCTCTATAAATTTGTCTGTTTTAAGTACCTCCTGTAAATGGAATCATACAGTACTTGTCCTTCTGTGTCTGGCTTCCTTCACTGAGCATAATGTTTTCAAAGTTTATTCATGTGGTAGCAGGTGTCAGCGCTTCATTCCTTATTCAAGCCAAATAATATTCCATTATATAAATACACTACGTTTTGTTTATCCACTCATTGGTTAATGGACACTTGTTTTACCTTTCAACTGGAGATTTTCCATGAAGTAAATCTTTCTTTTTCAGATTCCTACAAACTCTATGTCTGGTTTCATTTGAAAGACTCAGCTTAGTCTTTTTTAGGTGTCCTCAGGCTCTCAGATGTGATTACAACACTCTCTAGAATAAAAAGCAAGTCACTGTCACAAAAGAGTACAACCATGTGCAGGGTAGATTTCCGTTTGAACAGGGCACAGCTGCTTCTATCTGATACTGATACTGATACTTCCATCTTCCAAGCATATGCATGATGTCCAGTGAAAGGCATTATCAGGCTTGGTTTTTACTCAAGTCTAGACAATATGTCACACAATGGAGCAATCTCTCTGTTGTTGTTTTGGTTTTTTTAAGATTTTATTTTTAAGTAATCTCTACATCCAATATGAGCTCAAACTCATGACCTCAACCAAGATCAAGAGTTGCATACTGTACCAACTGAGGCAGCCAGATTCCCCAGCTGCTGTTTTACTTGATTTGCTTTGAGAAGACATTAGTTAGTAAGAATAGGCAAGAATATGCTGCAGTAATGAATCAGCATCAAAGACTCCATGGCTTAACACAACTTGTTTATTTCTTGCTCATGCTTCATGGCCCTCATGGGTTGGCAAACCTCAGTTCCACATGGTCATTCAGGAATCCAGGACAACAGAGCCTCTACTATCTTATAAGGGCACCATGGGGAATATGTGGCTTGCCAACTAGAAGCTTGCCCATGGCCTTTCCTCTATCATGTGCCAGGAAGAGACACAATCACTGTTCCTCATGTTTTATTGGCCAGGACTCCTCACTGAATCTCATCTCATTGCAAGCAGGCTGGGAAATATAGGAAAAGAAATGTAGTATCAGGAAGCATTACAGTCTCTGCCATGATAGCCTGAGGTGACCAAAGTCAGTGTCAGTTTGGGATGTATAAGAGTGCTTAGCTGACAAAGCTGATTTTTAAAAAAGCAGAATAATAAATTTAACACAAACTCAGCGGGTTGTTTTGGTAAACAAAGTTTTTCAAGATCACCTGAAAAGCAACACACTGAGTAACTATGTCTTACAGATCTCAATAACACACTGAGAATATTTTTTAAAAATAGCTCTGTTAAATAGCAGTGTTAAGCAAATGGCTACTCTGAACCCAACACCCAACATCATCATACAAGGGTTTAGAAAAGTGATGTCTTCAGTAACTAAGGCAGAAGTGAAAGTGTTGGTACTCTAAGAAAATATGAGCCTAGATAAAAGCAATATCTTTAAAATCATTTCATTTTACATATGTATTTTTAGATTTATAATATTAGCAAATTAATAATTAAATATTATAGCCACAGAGTTGACATTTTATCAAGGTCCTAAAGTTCATATACTCAGCTTGGCCTTCAAATCCATTTTTAAATTCCTCTCATAAGAAAAATGATAATATTGCTCTAATTTTGTGCTCATACAGTTTATACAGTGGATAAAAGAGACTACAAAGGAGAATTCAAATAATCTGATTTAAGGTAGCAGCAATATGTACTTAAGGATGCTGGCATCTGCTTAAATTCACCTGAGGAAAGAAGTTATATTCTGAGCTTGAATTCTGAACCACACGGTCTCGTATTGACTATACACCGTTTAGATTTATGCGCCCCCTGCTTCACTTCAGATTGCTATGCCTTGTCTCCCCAAATGGCTGTAAATGGGCAGGAGTCAGGATTGATCTAGTTCAATTATCTTTTTATCCCAGGAGCCCTGGCACTGTCCTGGGTGCAGAGCAAGCCCTGTCCTATTAATATTTCTGAGGTATTTGCAGGGTTGCTACGGGCAATGTCACAACAGCTGCAAATTCCTGCAACCTCAGCCATTTTGGATAATGAATGAATTTCAACATCGGTAGTCAAATTGATTGCCAAGTAATTTGAAAATGCCAAAGTGCCATACATTTTTATCAACCTCATTATCCATCTCTTACACCTTCTCTTCTCATATGTATTTTATTCTATTTCATTTGTCTCAAACAGTCACCCTCCTGAGTAATTTCTCTGAAAAGGAGGCCAAAAGGAAGAAAGAAATTAATATTTTCAATAGTGACTCAGCAAGTTTTGGACTTTTTTTTCAATTGTGAAATAAAGATCAAGGTATGTTTTAAAATTAAAATAAAACCATTTGACTTTGTAACTCAGAAAATAAATCACACTCAGTATAAGTCACCGTGTTTACAGGAGTACAGAATTTTTTTTTTCATTTATCAGTATTTTCTCAACTCACCAACAGGTAGATCAATGCTTGGGTCACTTGAAAAATTTAATATATATTTATTTAAAAACTGTAGGATCGGGGATCTCTGGGTGGCGCAGCGGTTTGGCGCCTGCCTTTGGCCCAGGGCGCGATCCTGGAGACCCGGGATCAAATCCCACGTCAGACTCCCGGTGCATGGAGCCTGCTTCTCCCTCTGCCTGTGTCTCTGCCTCTCTCTCTCTCTATGTATGACTATCATAAATAAATAAATAAATAAATTTTTTAAAAAAAAGAATGTTTAAAAAAAAAAACTGTAGGATCTAAGGACATCTCCAAGATAAAAAGAGAATACCCTTTAATAAATATAACATGTGCTAAATACTGACATAAACTCCAGACAGTAATCCCTGGGTTTCCCTCATATTTTTCTAAGGAAGGTAAGAGAATTCTTTGGTGTTCTGGTCATTAGAAAAGCACACTTAAAAAAATGCAAACCACAGAGATATTTCTATCTAAATATGTTCCCATTTATGGGACTCCAAGAGGCACTCCAATACAGCTTTTAAAAGGGGGAAAAAAATCAGTCCTTCCAGAGAAATTCATTGGTCCCACAGAAATTCATTGGTTATCAAGGGTGAGGGACAGCAGAACATAGAAAGAATCTGATGTTGGAATGGATGACAGGCCTTCATCCCAATTACATTCCTTACTAACCACGTGACCTTGGACAAGTTACCTGGCTGGGTCCTCTTAGCTGTATTACTTATCTGAAACCTCGGAATAGAGTTATCAGACAAAATACAGGACACCTAGAGAAATCTAAATTCCAGTTAAGCAATGAATAATTATGAGACACCTGGGTGGCTCAGTCAGTTGAGCAGTCGACTCTTGGTAATCAGCTCAGGTCATGATCTCATGGTCCTGGGAACAAGCCCCATTTCTTGCTCCACACTCAGTGGGAGTCTACTTGAGGATTCTCTCTCTCCCCCCGCCCCGTACCTCCCCCACTAAAATAAATAAATTTTTTAAAGATGAGTAATTTTTAAAAAGATGAATAATTTTACAGTACAAATATGTTCCATGCACACGAAAGAGCAAAGAACAGGAAAATGAAGGATCATACAACTGTGTATAGGAAATGCAAATTAAACTGGGTGTCCTCTCTTTTTATTTGCTATTTCTGGCAACCCTACAAAGAAAATAACAATCCTTACAACATTTGGACGATTCAATAAGTCTCTATTTCCTAGAGAATGTACCTGTGAGCTTTTCAATTAGTTTAAATCTTATTTGATACTGACACAAGTCCAATGAACAATGTAAAGTTGTTTTCATGTTCCAGATTAGCAAAAAAATTGAAATTGGGAATTGGTCCAAAGTTACAGTTGTAATGGCAGAGGCCAGATTCAAGATGGAGCTGTTTAACACCAAAGCCAAGAAACTTAACCTCCATGTTGCTATACCCTCGCAGATTATGCCAAGGGTGGGTGATGGTCCATGATCAAAGACCTAGAGATGTTGAGCAAGACACAGGTTTATGAGGGGAACTTATGTCTTGGGAGTCCAGGAGCAGATACTGGACAAAACATCTGCTGCTAACTCTTATGGGATAGCAGCTAGCCTAGCAATTATCTGTAGTCTTTCTCCTCCTTGCATGGTGAGCATTCCAAGGACATCAAGGCCTGCCATCCACACTTTCTTCATTACAAAGGAGACACTCTGGTTGGCCATCCTGGAACCCCTGACCTTAAATGCTAAATAACACGTTCTTCTACACATTCCACTTGATGGGAATATAGATGGAAGATGGGATCTCTCCGTCCTCTAGACAATGATTAACAAGGGCATTCAGGGTGTGCTTGTACCATCCAGCCTTCTAGCACGTACCATACAACCTCCATGCCAACTGGTTCTGCAATTTTAGCATGCATCAGAATTACCACAAGAACCTGTTCCAGTCAGATTCCTGGACCCAGACTCAGTTTCTGCTTCAGCGGCTCTGAGTAGGGCTTGATCATTTACATTTTTCACAGATTTCCAGATGTTGCAGATGCTGCTGGCAAGGACTATGCTTTGAGAACCACCACCTCCTGCTTCAGCACTGTGTGTCAATAACCAAGATCACCGCTATAAGTGAGAGCTACACACCAGCACTCATTATGAGACACAAAACAACTCCTGTGCCCAATTTTCATCTACTGGGTTTTTTAGTTTATAGGGTTTGTTAAACTATCATTATTACCTGTATTATTACAATTATTATTTTCACATCTTTAGGAGCTTTCATATGTCATAATTTTAGTACTATCCACTTTTTATTAAAGCATAATTGAATGTAACATTATATTAGTTTCGGGTGTACCACATAATGATTAGATATTTGTATACATTGCAAAATGATCACCACAGTCTAGTTAACCATCTGTCACCATATAGAGTTATAAAATTTTTCTTATGAAGAGACTTCCAAGGCCAACTCTTCCAAATACGCAATACAATATTTTGACTATAATCACCATGTTATACATTGCAGCCCCATGATGTATTTATTTTGCAACTGGATATCTGTACTTTTTGATCAATCATGATCTGAATTGCCCTCTCCTCTGGCAGCCACCAATCTGTTCTTTACATCCAGGAGTTTTGTTTATTCATTTGTGTTGTTTTTTAGATTCCACATACAAGTAAAATTACATGGTATTTGTCTTTCTCTGACTTATTTTACTTAGTATGATTACTTTCTAGCTCCATCTGTGTTGTTGCAAATGGAAAGATCTCATTCTTTTTTATGGCTCAATAATATTTCATTGTATGTATATGCCACATCTTCCTTATCCATTCATCCAACAATGGACACTTTCGTTGTTTCCATTTCTTAGCTGTTGTAAATAATGCTGCAATGAGCACAGCAATCCATATATCTTTACAAATTAGTGTCTTCATTTTCTTCAGATAAATACCCACAAGTGAAATTATTGGGTCATATGGCAATTCCATTTGTAATTTTTTGAGGAACTTCTGTACTCTTTTCCACAGTGGCTGAACCAATTTATATTCCCACCAACAGGGCTTGAGGGTCTTTTTTCCCATATCCGTGCCATACCTTGTTATTTCTTGTTTTTTTGATACTAGCCATTCTCATTGTGGGTTTTATTAGCATTTCCCTCATAATTAGTGATGTCAAGCAGCTTTTCAGGTATCTGTTGGCCATTTGGAGGATTTCTTTGGGAAAACGTCCATTCAGATCCTCTGCCCATTTTTTTTTTTAAGATTCTATTTTTATTTATTCACGATAGACACAGACAGAGAGGCAGAGACATGGGCAGAGTGAGAACCAGGCTCCCTGTGGGAAGCCTGATAGGAGACTTGATTCCAGGACCCTGGGATCATGACCTGAGCCAAAGGCAGATGTTCAACCATGGAGCCACCCGGGCACCCCAACTCTGCCCATTTTTAATTCAATTATTTGTTTTGGGAGGTTGAGTTGTATGAGTTCCTTATCTACAAAACCAACACCAAGACCAACGTAAAGGAACCTATTGCCTATGTTTTCTTCTACTACTTTTATGGTTTCACAGGTTACATTCAAGTCTTTAATCTATTTTGAGGTTATTGGGTTTTTGTTTTGTTTTTCTTTAAGATATTATTTTTAAGTAATCTCTCCACCCAACATGGGCTCAACTTACAACCTTGAGATCAAGAATAGCATGCTCTCCCGACTGGGGCAGCTGGGTGCCCCTTGAGTCTATTGTTGTATGTGGCATAAGAGAGTGATCCAGTTTTATTCCTTTGTATGTCACTGTCCAGTTTTCCCAATTCTGTTTATTGAAGAGACTATCCTTCCTAATTTCACATCCTTGCCTCTTTTGTTGTAAAATTGACTATATAAGCATGGGTTTATTTCTGGATTCTCTATTCTGTTCCATTGATCTATATGTCTGTTTTTATGCCAGTACCATATTGTTCTTATTACTACAACTTTGTAATAAAATTTGGAAACAGGGAACATGAAGCCTCTAGCCGTGTTCTTTCTCAAGACTGCTTTGGTTATTAAGGATTTTTTTTTTGTGGTTCCATACAAATTGTAGCATTGTTTGTCCTCGTTCTGTGAAAAGCCATTGGAATTTTGATAGGGATTGCAATGAATCTATAAATTGCTTTGGGTAGTATGGACATTTAAACAATACTAATTTTTCTAATCCTTGAACATAGAGTATCTTCCCTTTATCTGTGTCTTCAATTTCCTCTCACCAATATCTTATAGTTTTCAGAATACAAGTGTTTCACCTCCTTGGTTAAATTCCTTCCTAGCTATTTTATTCTTTTGATGTGATGGTAAATGGGATTGTTTCTTAATTTCCCTTTTGGATAGTCAGCTGTTAGTAGATAAAAACAACAGATTTCTGTATATTTATTTTGTACCCTGAAACTTAAGTCATTTATTAGTTCTAACAGTTTTTTGGTCGACCACATTCAAATTCCTGTTTACAGCCATTCTGCAGACAAACAAAAAAACCCTGTCTAAGATTCCAAGGAGTTCTCCAGTTTTTGTACAAAATAACTTGCGGCCAAACAAGTCTAACTAATAGAAATATTAGAATCTTTTCTCTATCCCCAAGTCCTTTAATTCTTTGGAAAAGAGGTAAATTTCCATGCATTTCTGTTTGTGATAATATGTTGATCTAGGATGCCATTACTCAGAGGACGGTCTGTAGACAAAGTATTGATATCATGTGAGAAATGCAGAATCTCAGGCCCCACTCCAGACTTACTGAAACAGAATCAGCATTTTAACAGGATACCCAAGTGATGCATATGTACCTTAAATTTAAGAAAACCTCATCTGAATAATTTTAAAACTTGTACACGCAAAGCATCTAAAGGAGTTTGATAAAATTCCACTTAAACATTAGTTTAAATCAATTAGTTTAAATCTTATTTGATACTGACACAAGTCCAATGAAGAATGTAAAGTTGTTTTCATGTTCCAGATTAGCAAAAAAAATTGAAGGCCAAAAACATAAAAGTAAGAGAAAACCCCCAAAATAAAAAAGGAACACTAAGAAACTTTTTTCTTTTTTCATTAGAAGGTAAAATGGTAAGTGGGAGCTGAAGCTTCATTGACACCAGGAAACGAAGGGTGAGGAGTGGTAACAGAAGGATTTGCATATTAACAGTTACAAAGCAACAGGTTTTGGCCTGAGGAAGGTAGGTTGGTGGAAAAGACTCCACACCAAGCTGGGATCCTCAGAAGGGATCCACTCTCAGGACATACTGGATTAGGAAGAGATCCTCTCAACCATCAGAACAAAAGGACAAACATATTGGTTGAAGTAACACAGAGAACTTTGGGAGATGAATACCATAATGCACAGAGCAGATTTGAAATCTGAAGAGAAAACCAGTTAAGAGGAAGACAGATGTGGGGAAATGACTGAGGACAAATCAGAATAGGCAGAGAGATACAAACTGTGAACATGAGGTTAGGGGGAATGGAAGAGAGGATGAGAAGGTCCAATGTATATCTTTTAAGAGACTGGGAGGAGAGAACAGAGGAAATGGGAAGGAGAGAGATAATATTGACAAAAAAGAATAGCTGTGAATTTTTTCACAACTGGTAAAAGACAAAACCTCCATTTCAGAAACCACAATGAGCCCAAGGGGAATTTATACCACTAAATCTACATATTAACCCTCACGGGACACTACAAGAAATCACAAAAAGTCACAAGGCCAGAATAAAACCATCAATTATTTATAGAGGACTATTAATTATACTGACAATAGACTTCTTGATAGTAACAACAGAAGAAAATAATTCAATAACACCTTCAAAGTGCTGAGGGAAAAGAGCCATTGTTCCAAAATTTTAAATGCAGCCAAACCACCATTAAAGAATGAGACATTTTCAGACAAATGAAACTGACAGAGGAAAGCTCTCCCTTATTGACAATATAATAAAACTGCCTCTCACAGCTTACTGAAATCAATAAAACTCTATTCCCTAAACCTGTAGCCTAAAGGGGAAAAAAGGTGACTATGATTCTCTCCATCGATGCCCAATATGACCACCTTGGAGAAGTCACAAGGCACCCACAAACTACTTTTGATGACAAAATGATTTTTGCCACACTAGGCAGTGTCTCTGATTGAAGTCACCCCTTTGTGGATCTTAGATGCTAAGTTAGGAAATCTGCATTCAAGTCCCACCCCAACCACTACGTGGCTGCTTAACTTTGGACAATCTAAAAAAAAAAAAAAAAAAAAAAAAAAAAACTTTGGACAATCTACTCTGGGTTTTTGTGCGTAAAATGAGGTAAATTGGGTGCCTAAGTGACTCACAGGTTAAGCATCCAACTCTTGATTTCAGCTCAGATCATGATCTCAAGGTCATGTGATCAAGCCCCCTCTAGGGCTCTGCATTTCCGGCAGAGCCTGCTTAGAATTCTCTCTTCCACACTCGCTTTGCCCCTCCCCCAACCCCACTCTCTCTCTCTCTAAAAAAATAATAAGTTAAATTTTAAGATGGGGTAAGTGAACTAGTTTGTTTTGTTTTTATGACTCCAATCTCCATTACCCTGAGGTTCGCCCTGTACCTTCTGAATGTTGTGAATTGGCATCCATCCGGGGCCACACACAGAGTCATTTCACAGGACACAATCAAGATAGTTGGAATACTCTCACTTTCACTGCAAACCTAAAATCTAAGGTCAAAGAATACTAATTGGCAGGACATTAAGTGTTTAGACCAACTTCTAAAACAAAACAAAAAAACAAAAACAAAGAAAAGCTCCTAAAAGTTCAAAACTGCAAATCGGTTCTCTCCTTACCCTCCAGCCCACACCCACACCAAAAAAGCCCCAACTCTTCTGGGTCTTGCCACACATTTCAACAGATAAGACTCACCAAGACCCCTATGAGCTGGAATCTCTAATTTCCTGGTATCCCCTCCAGTAGCCTCAGTTCTTCCTTCTAAATACCTCAGCACTTTTTTTTTTTTTTTTTTTTTGGTGTTTCCAGTTCCCACTCTCTTACTTCCAACAGAAAAAGAAAAGATGATTTATCGTCTTTCCTTTAATGACCATGAGAAATATTGAATTCCTCTGGCCCAAAAGAACATTTCCCACAGGGCATCATCTTAAATCTTAATTACAAGTTTATGTATTATTCAGGCAATGCTGGAAACTTAGCTTTGGGTCAGCATTATACCATTAGTCTTCATCCACCCTCATCAGTCTCTCCCCCTTCACTTCCAAACAATGGTCATTCCAGTCCTGTTGCTTCTTTAATTACACTTCAGTTAGAATCAGCTTTTCCCTAGAGCGCCTGCCTTTCTCTGCCAGAATGCCCACGACTCTCCAACCAAAGGGCTTGACTCTCTGCTGGGCTTCTTGCTGGCAAGTGTTAGGGATGCAAACGAGCTATTTATTACCCCCTAGAAATCCAGCAGAAGTACTTCTCATAGAAAAGGATTATCAGTGGGCACTTGGTGGCTTAGTGGTTGAGCATCTGCCTTCTGCTCAGGTCATGATTCTGCGGTCCTGGGATCAAGCCCTGCATGGGGCTCCCTGCTCAGTGGGGAGCCTGCTCCTCCTTCTCCTGCTCCCCCTGCTTGTGATCTCTCTCTCTCTCTCTCTCTCTGTCAAAAAAATAAAATATTTTTTAAAAAAGAAAGGGATCATCAGGTTAATACAAAGATAGTTTTCTTGTGGTGTACACACACATACTGCACAGATATTCACACACATATAAACCCATACACACACGCTTGCCCAGAGAGTAAAATACAGCCAGATGATCCTTCACCAGTGGCTCAGAGATCAAAAAACCTAAGATTTGAATAAGAGTAGCTATTACATATAAACACTCTGTGTGCAGGTCATCAGACTACACACCTACCTCATTTAGCCCTGCTCCAAGTACTGCTTCACTGCCTTGCCTCTATGCTTCCAAAGTGCCCCCAGGCACTTCAACTCCCACTTGCTGTGAGATCTTTGTGGATGAGCCTTTTTCTGTGTATGCTGAGGTGTGATGAACAAACTCCCCCTGCCCTACACTCTCTCAAGGAGAGTCCTAGAATTAAAAGAGTTCCAGCTTGAAACTGATGCCATTCCTCACAGGACACAAAAAAGTCAACCTAACAGCAACTAACATTTCCACGTTTTATTTCCTTGTGTTTTGCCTGATGCTGGGCCCATCAGGAGGACAGGAAAGAGCCCAAGATTTCTCAGCACAACCATGGGAAACCCATTGCTGCTAAAGAGCTAAGCCAGGAGCAGGTAAACAAAAAAAAAGACATAATTTTCTTTTTTAGCTTTTCTTTTAAGTTTTTTTTTAAGGGTGCCCGGGTGGCTCAGTCAGTCAAGCATCTGTCTTTGGCTCAAGTCATGACCCCGGGGTCCTGGGATGGAGCCCTGTGTCCAGCTCTCTGCTCAGCAGAGTCTGCTTCTCCCTTTCCCCCTGCTCATGCTCTCTCTCTCATATTCATTCTTTCTCTCAAATAAATAAATAAAAATTTTTAAAGTTTTATTTAAATTCCAGTTAGTTAACATACAGTGTAAAATTAGTTTCAGGTGTACAATACAGTAATTCATTTCCATACAGCACCCAGTGCTCATCATAAGTGTATTCCTTAATCCCTATCCCCTATCTCACCCATTCCCCAACCTGTTTTTTTGAAGTATGACTTTTTTTTTAAGATTTTATTTATTTATTCATGAGAGACACACACAGAGAGAGAGAGAGAGAGAGAGAGACAGAGGCAGAGGGAGAAGCAGGCTCCATGCAGGGAGCCCGACATGGGACTCGACCCCAGGTCTCCAGGATCATGCCCTGGACGGAAGGGGGCGCTAAACTGCTGAGCCACCTGGGCTGCCTGAGGTATGAATTTTATACTATAAAGTGTACATTCTTAACTATACACCTATATAAATTCTTACTTATGTATGCAAGCACCACCCAGATCAAGACATAGAACATTTCTGTCACTCTAGAAGATTCCCTTGTGCCTCTTTCCAATGTGATGACCACCTCATCAATAACCACTACTCTGACTTTAACGTCATTGATTATATTTGCCCATCTTTAACTCTACATATGTGGAATCACACAATATATACACTTTTATGCCTGGTTTGCTAGTTCAACAGAACTTTTTTTTTTTTTAAGGTGTCTTTTGTTATGTTAGGGAGGTGACTTTTTTTTAGTTTGTTTGTTTATTTAAGTAATCTCTACACCCAACACAGGGCTGAACTCATGACCCTGAGATCAAGAGCCACATGCTCTTCCAACTGAGCTAGCCAGGTGCCCCTCAACAGAACTTTTTGAGATTTATCCATGCTACTGTATGTCAGTCATTTCTTTTTATGCTGCAAAGAATTCTATTTTATGAACATACTACAATTTGCTTTTGCATTCTTCTGCTGTTAGATATTTATACTGTATCCAGTTTGGGGTTTTATGACGAAGGCTGCAAACGAAAACCTTCTATAGGCCTCTTAGTGGATATATGCTCATTTCTCGTGGATATATACCTGGAAGTTGAATTTCTGGGTCACAAGATATGAGTGTGTTTAGCTTTAATATATAGCAACACATAGTTTTCCAAGGTGGCTCAGCCAATTTACACTTCATAAGCAGCTCCAGCTGCTGACATCTCACCAACACATTGAATAATTTAATTTTAGCCATTCTACTGGTTTTGTGCCATTTTCTCATTGTGGTTTTGAGTTACATGCATTATCCTTATTGATTTATAGGTTTTTAATACCTATATTGAATATGAGTCCTTTGTCAAGTATATATACACACGTGTATTATGATTATCTTAGCTTCTCCCAAACTGTGGCTTGCCCACCCACTCTCTTAATTATGTCTTTTGATGAACAGAGGTCTTTAATTTTAATGAAGCTCAATTTATCTTTTATTCTTTTCCTTTATGGCTTAGTGCTTTTTGTGTCCTGTTTGAGAAATCTTGCCTACTCCATGGTCATTTTCCTTTGTTATATTCTAGAAGCTTTATTATTTTACTATTCACATTCAGAGCTATGGTCCATCTTGAATTAATTTTTATGGTATAAGGTCAAGTTCAGGTTTTTTTTTTTCCAAATAGCTACCACTTTCTCCAGCACCATTTATTGAAAGGTAATCTTTTCACCACTAAACTGAACAGTACTTTTATTACATATCAAGTATGCAATACTATGCAAGTCTTTCTGGACTCTAGCCATTCTATTGGTCTATTTGTCCATCTGTGCACCAAAATATTATTTCCATGAGGTGGGATTAGCTTGCATGTCTGATAAAGATAAATATATACCTCTGCACATTTTCCTACTTCACATCTGACCCATGTAATAGTAGGACAGAAGGACAGATGGGTCTACTCTGCCCCATTTTATGAGTGACTGTTTAATAAATAAATATTCTCTAGGCTTCTTTTTTTTTTTTTTTTTTGAGGATTTTATTCTTAAGTAATCTCTAGGCCCAACATGGGGCTTGAAGTCACAACCTGTAGAGCAAGAATCACATGTTCCACCCACTGAGCCAGCCAGGTACTCCCTTCTTGGCTTCTTTTTGAGAAAACTAAGAAGACTAATAATTGAAACAATAGATTATTTTTATGAATTAGAGAGGAGATGAAAGAATGTTAAAAAAAAAAAAACAGTACTACTCTGACAATACCTAGCCATCAATAACCTACATGTGTAGGATTCTATTCATTGTGAAAAATAGTCAAAACTTTGCATGAATTACTATTTGGAAAATCCCCTGTCGTAACTATGGCATACAGATTGTTTTCAACATCTGCTGGGCACATAGGCCTCGGAATATAAAAAGAAATTTTAGAAAATTAAAAAATAGAAGACTCAAAGCATAGGTATGTATTTATATGTACACACAGTTTCGTTCTATGAAGGTACAACAGAACAGATGAAGCGAAAGCAATTTCAGAAGAAATGTTCCCGAGAAGAATAAAGTCTTGAGTCTGCAGATCACAATGAGTAAATTAATGAAAAACAGCTCCTAAACCACAAAGAAATGAAGTGATAAAGTCGTCAGAGATAAAAAGAGGAGCGCCTGGATGGCTCAGTTGGTGAAGCATCCAATTCTTGATCTCCAGTCAGGAGAGTATTAAGAAAGAGTATTAAATACTTTCTTGGTATTAAATACAAAGAAAGCTCCAGACTCAGAATTGGCAGGAAAAGAAGTCAAGGGGGCTGTGGGGTACTGTTCAAGGTAATTGTGTAATGGATCACCTTTGACAACTGGGCCAAGCCATCCATCCTCTACCTGGTGTAGACAGAACAGCTGTCTACAGCACCTGCCCTCAGCCAGAACTCTAAGAGCTACTTCCTAAATCCAAGCAGAGGGAAAGATGTGCTTGACTAGTTTGTAATGGATGTTGGAGTCTGATCTAGCTCCTCCCAGGTGTACAACACACCAAGGCACACATCTCCCCCATCCCTCACCTGCAAAGTCATCCTACGACTGTAGCGTCCACACGCTCCAAAAGGAAGTCCACCTTTGAAACAGCATCAATTCACAACTGGAAAGCTGAAAATTCACAGGACCATGCAAGGAATCAGTATATTGGACGACCATACAAATATTGGTTGCCCACTCCAATCAGAATAAAAATAAATGTATACCTAGGATAACCAACCGAGAGTTAAGCTCAAAAGAAAATCTAATAGAATCTTGAACCCAACTGGTAAAAGTAATATACTCCATTTCTAGACCTGACCTACTTAAATTCTTAAATTCTTTCTTCTCTGTTTCCTGGCCAGATACAGAGGATAAATTAGAAAATTGTCACTCAACTGAATAACTTCCCAGAAAGACAGAAATTACCAAAATTACTTCAAGAAGAGTTATCAGTAACAATATAGAAATGCTAAAAGGGTATTCTAAAAGCATCTCCGCAAAGAGACACAAGACCTAATTTTATAGGTAAGCTCTTTAATCTTTCAAAGAGCAGACATGCTCTTGCCATGTAAATTATTCCAAATCATAGAAAAGGTGAAAAGCTCTGTGAATGAATCATACCAAAGTAGCCAATTCCTGATACAAAATCCAATAAACTAGGATGAGAAAGAAAGTTTCTCTTATATATAGTGATACCATGATTTAAAAGAAAATTGAGGGGATCCCTGGGTGGCGCAGCGGTTTGGCGCCTGCCTTTGGCCCAGGGCGCGATCCTGGAGACCCGGGATCGAATCCCACATCAGGCTCCCGGTGCATGGAGCCTGCTTCTCCCTCTGCCTATGTCTCTGCCTCTCTCTCTCTCTGTATGACTATCATAAATAAATAATAAAAAAAAAAATTAAAAGAAAATTGATGAAAGAAGAAGACAAAAGAAAAAAAGAAGAAAGAAAGAAAGAAAGAAGAAAGAAAGAAAGAAAGAAAGAAAGAAAGAAAGAAAGAAAGAAAGAAAGAAAGAAAGAAAGAAAGAAAGAAAGAAAGAAAGAAAAATTTGGTGTTCCTCATACCTTTTTTACAATAGCCAAGACACAGAAACAACCACCTCAGCGTCTATCAATAGATGAATAGATAACAAGATGTGGTATATATACATGCAATGGAATATCACTCAGCCATTAAAAAGGAAGGAAATCCTGGGGCACTTGGGCAGCTCAGTTAGTTAAATGTCTGACTCTTGGTTTTAGCTCAGATCATGATCTCAAGATCATGAGATCAAGCCCCATGTTGGGCTCCACACTCACTGGGGAATCTGCTTGGGCTTCTCTCTCTCTCTCTCCCTCTGCCCTTCCCCCTGCTCTTTCTCTCTCTCTCAAATAAATAAATCTTTAAAAAAAAAAAAAGGAGAAGAAAGAAATCCTACCGTTTGTGACACCATGGATGGATCTTGAGGGCATTATGTTATGTGAATTAAGTCAGATAGAAAAAGACAAATACCAAATGACATCACTCACTTAGGGCATGTAAGCAAACAAATAGACAAAGACAAAAACAAACTCATGGATACAGAGAACAGATTTGGTAATTGTCAGAGACAGGGTGTCAACTGGGTGACAGGGGTAAAAATGTACAAATTTCCAGTTATAAAACAAGCAAGCCATAGGGATATAATGTACAACATAGTGACTATAATTAATAACTCTGTTTTGTATATTTAAAAGTTGCTAAAAGAGGAAATTTTTAAAGTTCTCATCACAAGAAAAAAATTGTAACTACGTGTGCTCATAGATGTTAACTAGACTAATGGTGGTGATTGTTTCGAGACAAATATGGAATCCTTATGTTGTGCACCTGAAACTAATACATTATATATCAACCATATCCCAATAAAATAATAATTTGCCATATTTATATTTCAGTAAATCACAAAATTCAGTAAGTCCAAAAAATACCAAATCAAGTCTAAGACTTTTTTTAAAAAATGGACAAATCGGGCAGCCTGGGTGGCTCAGCAGTTTGGTGCCACCTTTGGCCCAGGGCCTGATCCCGGAGACCTGGGATTGAGTCCCATGTCAGGCTTCCTGTATGGAGCCTATTTCTCCCTTTGCCTGTGTCTCTGACTCTCTCTCTCTGTGTCTCTCATAAGTAAATAAATAAAATATATTTTTTTAAATGGACAAATCAATTTCACTGCAAGAAAGTAAGAATGATTTAATATGAGGAGATGCATTAATATAATTTATCACATACTTCAACTTTAAAAAAAATAAAACTTGAAATCTTTTGAAACAAATACACAAAATATATTTTATAAAACTCAGCATTCAGAGGCACCTGGAGGGCTGGTCAGTTGGGCATCTGTCTTTGGCTCAGGTCGTGATCCTGAGATTCTTGGATAGAGCCTCAAGTCAGGCTCCCTACCCAGTGAGGAGTCTGCTCTCCCTTTCCCTCTGTGCCTCCCCTCATTTGTGTTTGCTCTCTCTCTCTCTCTCAAATAAATAAATAAAACCTTTCAAAAATTTTTAAAAACTCAGCATTCTGTCCTGCTTCAAATTTTAAATATTTATTTTTATTTATTTATAATTATATATGTTCATAGATGTATTTTTGTATTTATATATAAGTATTTATATGTATTTTCATACCCATGAACATATATGTATTTATATTTTTTATATAAATATTTATATATTTATACTAAAAACCTCTTTGTAAACTAGACCCAGAAAGATATTTCAAGCACCTAATAGCCTATGATGTTGGAAGCATTCAATAAATAATTATCACATTATTGAATAAACCATGATTCCTTCATTTGATGAGGAATATTTACCTTAAGGCAAAAGAAATTTTTTCTCCACATTAATAACGGTGAAAACTTGAAAGGCATTTCATTACCAGGGCTTAAGGTGGGGGGAAATGCTCACTCTACCTCTGAAACAGGATAATTTTATTTAAAGGGCATAAATACCAATTTTAAAAAGAAAGGACAAAATGATTATTACTGACAAGTGATCTGATGGCCTACCTAGAAATTCCTTATCCTTCCATCTTCCCTGAATGCCTGCCCCTCCTCCTGCAAATCCTTACACACGAATAAGTCATCATGGAGCAGAAAGAAACCATTTAGCCCCACCAATATTTAGAAGCCAAATCTTTTTTTAAAATTTATTTTTTTATTTATTTATTTTACAGAGAGAGCACACACTAGACAGAAAGTGCTAGAGCATATGCAGGGGCAGAGGGAGAGGCAGACCCCCTGCTGAGCAGGGAGCACGATGTGGGGCTCAATCCCAGGATCCCAGGATCATGACCTGAGCTGAAGGCAGATTAAGCCACCCAGGTGCCCCTCAAACTTTTTTTTTAACTGTTACCACCTTCCAGGGGAAAGTGGACTCATTGCTTACAGGGAATTGGAAATGAACAAAAGAATGAAAATGGCACAAAAATTCATGCCATTCATAATGGACCCATTTGCTCTCTGTTAGGATTTGTATTGTATAAAATGAAAGTATCCAGAATTTGAGATGATCCTCCTGGAGAGACAAAGAAAGGCCTTGGACTTTTCGGTCTGTTTTCAGTTCAGAAGGAAGACCCACAGCTTCCATCTCCTCAGGTCTACATCATCAGGGACTGTGCTTTTAGTTCTTGATTCAAAGCCATAGAGTGAACACAGTGTTAGATCTGCTCAGTCAGAAAAGAAATTACAGAAATGAGATGGGAAGGACATTTGCTGTCCCAGAACAGCAGTTTCAGGGATGTTGATGGAAAGCCCAGGACAAAAGTCTGCTAATGAACTCAACGTTAAAAATTTAGCTTCTAGGGGCACCTGGGTGGCTCAGTCACTTAAGCATCTGCCTTTGGCTCAGGTCATCATCCCGGGGTCCTGGGATGGAGCCCTACATCGTGTTCTCTGCTCAGCTGGGAGTCTGCTTCTCCCTCTCCCTCTGCCTGCTGCTCCCTCTGCTTGTGCTCTCTCTGTTAAACAAATAAAAATTAAAGATTAAAAAATAATTTTTTTAAAGTTGGAGAGTAGATACTCAAAAAAAAGTTTGAGAATTGATACTCTAAGCCATTCATGTCTTTTATGTATCATAGTGACCAAGGACAGAACCTGAGCATAATGGCAGTTGAAGTGGACCTATAACAATTTTAAAAGCAGCTGGTAGTGCACATAAGGAAAAAGGGTAAAGGGGATCCCTGGGTGGCGCAGCGGTTTGGCGCCTGCCTTTGGCCCAGGGCGCGATCCTGGAGACCCGGGATCGAATCCCACGTCGGGCTCCCGGTGCATGGAGCCTGCTTCTCCCTCTGCCTATGTCTCTGCCTCTCTCTCTATCCCTCTGTGTGTGTGTGTGTGTGAGTGTGTGTGTGTGTGTGACTATCATAAATAAATAAAAATTTAAAAAAAAAAAAGGAAAAAGGGTAAAGATACAATTTCGGGTTGGTCGTAGAGCAAGTGCATTCAGACTCCACTCATCTAGCACTTCAAAGACTTTCATGTGTTTTGTTATTATTCTGAGTTCACAAACATTATTAGTTTTCCAAGTGTGTAAAAGCAAAAATATTTAGGAGCTTACTAACCATTTTTGAAGCTCCGATCTATCTTAAATGTAGATTTCTTCTGAAAAACAATAAAGCTGACCCGTGCCATCAGGAATTCAATTAGACTACTTCACAGGTAAGGGTTTCTTATTTATTGGTGCGATCATCCATAAAATAGAGTCCTTTCAGAGTTTCTAAGCCATTTTTAATTGTTTCTCCTTAAAGTCAAACTGAAGACTGCTATAAGAAGTAATGATCTATTTTCCTGGGTATGTTCAATATACAACACCTTCAACTGAAAGACTCATTTTAGGTTTCCCATTCATTTAAAATCCAGACTTATATTTCTAAAGGTTCTGCAATTAAATATGTACATATATATATATATGTATATATGAATATTCTGATAGATATTCTGGTATTCTAATGGCAATGATATTTTATATTCTTTTTTTTACACACTTTTCCAGCCTTTTTTTTTTTAAGATTTTATTTATTTATTCATGAGAGACACACACAGAGAGGCAGAGACACAGGCAGAGAGAGAAGCAGGCTCCCCACGGTGAGTGTGATATGGGACTCAATCCCGGGATTCTGGGATCACACCCTGAGTCAAAGGCAGACGCTCAGTCACTGAGCCACCCAGGCATTCCGATATTCCATATTCTTAGAAGTAATTTCTGCTACAAAGCTTAAACTAGTTCTTGCTTGTAATAACTTATGTATGTTACAATGTATCAATGATTACTCACCCTTAGTCGTTAAGAATGTCAACTATTGGGGCGCCTGGGTGGCTCAGTGGGCTCAGTGTCTGCCTTCTGCTCAGGTCATGATCTCAAAATCCTAGGATTGAGCCCAGCATTGGGCTCCCTGCTCAGTGGGGAGTTTGCTTCTCCCTCTCCTTCTGCACCTCCCCCCTGCTCCTGCTTTCTCTCTATCAAATAAAGAAAGAAAGAAAATCCTATTCATTTGAAGGGGGTGTAGTGGCAGAGGGATAGAATTTTCAAGCAGACTCTCCACTGATCATGGAGCCCAACACAGGGCCCGAGTCCACAACCCAGGAGACCACAGCCTGAGCCAAAACCAAGAGTCAAACGCCCAACCAACTGAGCCATCTAGGTGCCCCGCCAACATAATTACTGATTATAGATCTCTCTCTCTCCCTGATGGGAGCACTTATCTTCAGGTGTAGGACCATGTCATGCTATAAGAGAAGTCTCATAGCATCTGTCCTACCATCAGTACTATAATTTATTACTTATTTTTATTGCCTAACAATAACTGTGTCCAAAGCATCATCACTAGCATTTACCTTCATCCTTACATAACCTTCCCGATAAGCCTCATAAGGAGATTGAGGCCCCAAGAGGTTTAGTGGATGACCAAGGTAACACAGTTGTTAACAAGAAGTAGACCAATGGTGGAACCTCAAGCTCTCTGAATCTAGGACCTAGATTCCTGACCCCTAACCTATGTAACTAATGTTTATTTCACAAGCTTTCTGGTAAAGACCCCATTGGCTACTTACTCTGACATCATTGGAAACTCACTCAAAAGAAAGAGCTAGAGGCTTTGTGTTTGTTCTTCTTTTTTCCCTAAAGTAAGATTCTAGAACTCTGGGAAGCTGCTGTGTTCGTGAAGGCGTCCCGTTAATGAGGTGGCCTGCCATCATCTTTGCCCTGTTCTGTAGCCAAGGAAGCACCCTTTCCCCACAGCTGTGTAGTTAGGAATCTAGCTGGGGAGACCAGGAAAGTCTGGAAAGACCAGAAATGAACTCAGCCAATCATCCTTTTGAAAAAACACATCGGAAAATTTGTCTGAAATTTGGGGTAAAAGGCAAAAGGTGGAAACAGGGCATACTTTCAGAATCATATGGGGCAATAGCCACCCAAGAATTATGTCTGGGATTGTACTCGTACCAATGATTAAAGATTCAAGACTTAGTGAACTTGGTAACTCTTCAACAGAACAGATAGCTCCCAAAGATTTATGGCCCGCTAGACATTAAACAGTTTTATAACTCAGCAATATTACCCTATTATTTCTTTATGCAGTTGCCTATAAATGTCCTAGCTTCTTAATGTTCTTTCAACCAGTATTAACATCTAATGGGTTCTTCAATTAATTAATAAATTAAATTAAATCAGTAACACATGTTATGTTTGCCTGGGAATCATAATTTCACCTCTTTAAGAATCATACTCTGTAAACATGTTAAACATTCCACCTGAGTGGCTCAATGGTTGAGCATCTGCCTTCGACTCAGGTCGTGATCTCAGGGTCCTGGGATCGAGTCCCACATCGGGCTCCCCAGAGGGAGCCTGCTTCTCCCTCTGCCTGTGTCTCTGCCTCTCTCTGTGTGTGTCTCTCGTGAATAAATAAATAAAATCTTTAAAGAAAAAAAAGATGCCATATTCGCATGAAGAGTTTCAACTGATAAAACACAATGACCTCAAGTAATCTTGTAAAAATCCATCTATTACTTAAAACTTTCCTTGTGCAAACAATGATGTCTTTTTTTAATGTGCTAAACTGAAGAATGTTTGACTATCCTCTAGATATCTTTTCAAAGGTACAGTTATCACAGATCTGAGATAATTCAACACCAGGAAATTACACCGGCAGTGTTCTCAGTCTGATGGAAATGACAGGTGGGCTGGATAAAGCTAAGTAAAAATAAGATCTCACGGTTGTTCATATCACATTTTGTTGTGTTACAGGTGAATTCAAAAGCTGTATTTTCTCACTTTCTGGAGAACTGATGTGAAATATTTTGAACTAAATTTAGTTACTACTGCCTTTGGAAAAAAAAAAGATAGTGTTACCTTCAGCAATAACTCCAGAGTCTAGACATGTAACTGCCATCCCAAAAGTCTCATCCTTCAGAGAATGCACTCCCAGAACGATTTTAGAAGATCTTCTTCTCTCATTATGTAAGATTATTCAGCGATTGGCAGCCAGCCACGGTCTTTATCAGCACTGAAACTCTTCATCTGGGCTAAGCTGTGGGACAAGGAGTAGGCTAGGTCTACCACAACAAAAGTAAGCTGCCCATGAGGATTCAAGATGCAAATAAGATCCTACTTCTTTATTGTAAATGTGTAGATAAAACTAAATTGTATTATACTCCAGATCCAACCCACTATGATGGCCTGGAAGGCAAATGTACTGGCAAATTTTCAGGTCTCCCTCCACATACCTTTCATCAATCAATAACCCAGGGTTTGGGATCCCTGGGTGGCACAGTGATTTAGCCCCTGCCTTTGGCCCAGGGTGTGATCCTGGAGACCAGGGATCGAGTCCCATGTCGGGCTCCCTGCATGGAGCCTGTTTCTCCCTCTGCCTATGTCTCTGCCTCTCTCTCTCTCTTTCTCTGTCTCTCTCTCTTTCTCTGTGTGTGTGTGTGTGTATCATGAATAAATAAATAAAACTTAAAAAAAAATAACCCAGGGTTTATAGGATGTTGAGTCACAGAGAAGAGCCTATTTTCAGCCTCTGTGGTGACCTACCCAAGCCAGGATCCATGAAAAAGGTGGGATGGGGGGCTCCCCTAGCATCTCCACCTTCTCCAGGCCCAGTTGGGCCTTGGGTATCTTTGCCTCCAATCTTGGTGGGCTCCTCAGGCAGCCATCATTCCTCCCATCTTGGTGGCACTGAGTGCTCCAAGCCCTGCTGACCTCTGTCCATTCCACTTAGGAGAACCTCACAGCTCTCCTGGATAGACACTTCTTCCTTCAAGCCTCAGGACTTAGCATCCAATCCCTTCTCCCTCCAAAGAAGCCACGTTCATCTTCTAAATGGAGCAAAACAAACCCATGCTCAGATGTCCCAGACTGCCTTGGGGCCAGAATATCAACTTTCAACCTGGAGCACAACACACAGATAATGAACTACAGGATGTGGGGTATTGAGGAAGGGGGTGGGACAGGTTGAAGAGCTCAGAGTGCAAGGTAAACCTGGCCTACCCTGAGATGGGGAGTTGAACTGGGGGTAACATGAGAGAAAGAGCCTTATAGATCTCTCATTGCTCTCTAGTACAAGCCTACTCTCAGGAAAATAAGTTATTCTGAATAAATATTTCAAAACCAAGCTCCTCTACCTAACAGCCATATGTCCTCAATTTCCTTGCCTGAAAATGGGGTTCATCATGGTATGTATTTTATGTAGTGGGATAAGACTTACATGCATTACTAAGTGTAAAGCGATTGGAACAGTTCCTAGATCACAGTGATCATCCAATAAATCTTAGATGTTACTAACACCTAGGATTATTAATATTCACTCCTATAGTATATTCTCAATAAGTTACCACCTCCCAGGGAGTATGGAGTTACCACTGTGTTCCATTAGATTGGAATCACAAGCATTACTAAAGCTGAGACATCCGAGACAAAGTCTCTAATAGCTGGGAAGAAAAACTGAATCCCAAAGTTCTTTTTTTTTTTAAGATTTTATTTATTTATTTATGAGAGACACAGAGAAAGGCAGAAACATATGCTCCCTTTAGGGAGCCCAAAGCAAGACTTGATCCCAGGACCCCAGGATCATGACCCAAGCCAAAGGCAGATGCTCAACTACTGAGCCATCCAGGTGCCCCCTAAAAGTCCTTAAAGAGAAAAGTCTACTTAGCACAATTGGGTCTGAGAATGAAGGTTGTCTCAAAGCCTCATTTAGAAGAGTGGCTGGAACCAAGGACTCCCCCACCACCAACAATGTGAGGGGCCCATGGATCTGGAAATTCTCTTATGCTGTTCTTCCCTCGGAGCCAGCACACCGCATGTCCAAGCAGGAAGCTGATCTCTTGCTAGGACGTTCTGGACACCACCCCGGTTTATGTGGGACTAAAGACCTACATGGGGATGTCACAGTAATAGCAGTCATCAAACGGATTCTCTATGAGGTAAGGATATTAGAAATTATTCGATGAATCCTAAACATTCACATGATTTGCATCCAAATACGTTGCCTATGTTTTTGACATTTACTCACAGACAATTATAGATGGCAAGCATTCTGCGAGGTGCTTAGGATACAACGGTAGAAAAGCCACTGTCGGGCAGCCTGGGTGGCTCAGTGGTAATTTAGCGCTGCCTCCAGCCCAGGGCGTGATCCTGGAGACCTGGAATTGAGTCCCGCATCGGGCTCCCTGCATGGAGCCTGTTTCTCCCTCGGCCTGTGTCTCTGCCGCTCTCTCTCTCTCTCTCTCTCTCTCTCTCTCTCTCTCTCGGTGTCTCTCATGAATAAATAAATAAAATATTTTTTAAAAAAGAAAGAAAGAAAGAAAAGAAAAGCCACTGTCCCCAACCTCACGGGGTTTGCAGGCTATTGAAGGGCTTTGCACAAGAGCTGGACGCCAGCTGGCCACATTCTCTACCAAAGCTGAGTCTTCTCATGTGGGCTAAGCTGCCGGGCAAGTAAGATCCTACTTCTTTATTGTAAATGTGTAAATACAACTAAATTGTATTACACTCCAGATCCAACCCACTGTGATGAGCCGGCTGCTATGAGAACACACACCCAGAATATCTGACCTCATCTGGTGGCTCAGGAAGGGTTTCTCAGAGGAAGCAAATTTTAAGACTAGAAATAAAAGGCATTTTATGATGGGTAGAAGGAGAATTATAGGCCCCATCATGGTTAAACGGCTTGGCTAAAAAAGAACATGAGGAAAACTGACTATGGCTGGAACGCAAGGGAGTGTGGGAGTAAATCACAAGACAAGCCAGAGACATGGGCAGGGCCCAGGTATGCAGGGCCTGTGGCCTGGAAGAGGGAGTTTAGACTTTATTCTGATGAAGCAGGATATGATCACGTTTTCATTTTAAGGAGACTGCTCTGGCCATAGTTTAGCTTGGCAATATTAAATCCAGGGATTCCACAGAAAGCTATCACAGAAGAACAAGTGACATGTGGTGGGGACTTAGATTAGAATGGGAACCATTAGACGGAAGTGGATGGATCCCAGGAATGTTTAGGAGGTGGTCATAATAATAGCTCATGGGGGTTCAGGAAGAAGGGAGGGGCAAAACTGCCTTCTGGGGCTCTGGCATGAACGTCTGAGTGGGGGCTACTCATCACTTACTACAAGGGAAAGCACTGAGGGACAAGCCATCTGGAGTCAATGGTCATGAGCTCCCTTGGAGGAATATTAAATCCACACTGAGTGCGATACATCCGAGTGGAAATTTCAAGCAGGCAAACCAACACTTAGAAGAAAGCCCGGATGAGAAAGATGGGAAATTATCAATACAAAAATAGCAAAAGAAGCCATGGAAACATGTGCCATCGCCCAGGAAGAGTATACAGAGTAAGGAGAGGAGAAGGACAAGAAGGGAGCTGGGATGAAGAGAGGAAAGGGATAAAGCAAAGAAGATGGGGAAAGAGAAGCCAGAGAGGCAAGAAGAGAGTCTGGAGTCCTCCCGACCATGTCAGCCTGTGCTACCAAAACAAACCAAAAGGAATCCTATTCTAGACCTATAGGAACATAATGGTGGGGATTTTAGCCCAGGTAGGGGAGGGGAGGGAAGGAGAAGATACCATGTGAGACACATTTTACAGTTGGATGTGGCTCCCTCCACACATTGTCCCTTCCCTCCACAGCCCTGCATCCTGCCTCAGACTCTCAATGAGCTCTGCTGACAAAGGGGATCTTGCTGACTGTCCCTCTTTTTCCTGTGGCTGCACTCAGCCTCCCTCTGTGTGGCTGACCCACATTCCTCTGGGTCCAGGTGAGCAAGAAGAGAACAGAAGCTCCAAGAAGTGAGAAGAGAAATGCCCGCAGCCTCCAAGAGAGGAAGTGGTAAAGTCTGTATCTCCTTCAGAGCTCCTTCTCACTAACCACTCATCAGATTATCAGAATCTATATTTTAGGGGTGCCTGATGTTTCAGTCAGTGAAACATCAGACTCTTGATTTTGGCTTAGGTCATGATCTCAT
This sequence comes from Vulpes lagopus, assembly GCF_018345385.1. Taxonomy (NCBI): domain Eukaryota; kingdom Metazoa; phylum Chordata; class Mammalia; order Carnivora; family Canidae; genus Vulpes; species Vulpes lagopus. Next base: position 127,777,943 of record NC_054830.1, read on the forward strand.
GATCATGGGATTGAGCTTTGCATCAGGCTCTGCACTCAGCGGGGAGTCTGCTTGAGATTCTTTCTCTCTCTCTCTCTCTCTCTCTCTCTTTCTCTCTGCTCCTCCCCCTGCTCATGCACACTCTCAGAAAGGAGGGAGGGAAGGAAGGAAGGAAGGAAGGAAGGAAGGAAGGAAGGAAGGAAGGAAAGAAAGAAAGAAAAGAAAGAAAAAGAAAGAAAGAAAGAAAGAAAGAAAGAAAGAAAGAAAGAAAGAAAGAAAGAAAGAAAGAAAGAAAGAGAAAGGTATGAAGGAAGGAAGGCTCAGTCTACATTTTGGTAACATCCTTGGATGACTGGTATGAATGTTCAAGTTCAAGGCATACTGATGTGTAGTATGGGGTCAGCAAACTTTGTAAAGAACTGGAGTAAATATTTTAGGTTTTGTGGGCCACATGGCCTCTAGGACAAATACCCAACAGAGTGGCTATAGAGCAAAAGCAGACACAGACAATACGTGACAAATGAGGTGGCTGCGCTCCATTAAAGTTTATTTATGGACACTGAAATCTGAATTTCATATGATTTTTTTACATGTCACCAAAAAGTAATTCTATTCTAGGAGGACCTTAGAATTTTGTAGGTAGGAGTAAGAGATGATTTCATAAAACCTAGGGAGTAAAAGAGACATGCAATTTTTAAAATAAGATCCTGTGTGAAGACTGTGTTTATTCTACAGTTAAAAAAAGCCGCCACATTCAACATTACTCATCACGCAGACGGAGTCCTATGCAGATGTAACTTGGCCTCACACCTAAAAACGGAAGAGCTAGAGCTTTTGCGAGTTGGTTTCGCATAAAAGTTTCATATTTTCTTAATTGCAAAACAGTCGCCTCACCATGCTGTGGTGTCTCAGACACCCACAAAGTTCTTGTGGGCTTTTCGACCAAATATTTCCTTCTTGGGATTAATTTTGTGGGTTTTTTTGTATCCTTGTTGGTTTACCATTCTCTCTCTAGACAGGTGGGTCAGAGGTTCATGTAAATTGCTGGCTGTATCCATTAATTTAAATAAGAAATGACCTATTCTTTATCCAAGAAATAAAACCACCAAAATGTCTCTCTTGCCAAAAGAAAGAGATCTTTTTCTTAATATTTGAACTGTTCCACCTTAAAACAGATGATTTTTTTTTTTTGTTAATCCGTTTTCTTGGCATTTCACATGACATCTTCCTACTCTTCTTGGATTTATTTTCATCATATCTTGCCAAAAGAATTAAAAAATGAAAGCTGGAACTTTTCATTTCATTTTTAAAGTCATTTGATGAGAAGATCAAATAAAATTCCATCAACTGGCCAAAGTCCATCTCTTCCAAATACTTCACTGTACATGTATGTAAATCACACAAACTTGTAACCTTAAAAAAAAAAAAGATGTTCAATATAATACAATAATGGCAATAATTTAAGCAACTATTAAGAATCTGAAATTATTGGGGATCCCTGGGTGGCTTAGCAGTTTAGCGCCTGCCTTTGGCCCAGGGCGTGATCCTGGAGACCCGGGATCAAGTCCCACATCAGGCTCCCCGCACGGAGCCTGCTTCTCTCTCTGCCTGTGTCTCTGCCTCTCTCTCTCTCTTTCTTTGTGTGTGTCTCTCATGAATAAATAAAATCTTTAAAAAATAATAATAATCTGAAATTATTCAAAACAAAACCCAGTCAAAATCTGCAACCAAGTCCCCCATTTCTTCATGACCTTTTTAAAAAAAATAAATAACCTGTTCATTTAATATCAAAATATGAAATTTTTACACTTAGGACTATGAGCTATAGAATGTTTAGTTCTTCATTCAACTGTTTTTTTTTAAGATTTTATTTATTTATTGATAAAAGATTTATTTATTGATAAAAGAGAGCATGAGAGGGGTGGGATAGGGGGAGAGGCAGAGGGAGAAGCAGACTCTCCACTGAGCAGGGAGCCCAACCCAGGGCTTAATCCCAGGACCCTAGGATTATGACCTGAGCCAAAGGCAGACGCTTGACCAATGGGGCCACTCAGGTGCCCCTTCATTCAACTTTTAAAGAAGGAAGGATAAGGTGTCTTGATGGCTTCCATTTCTTTTCAGGTACTTAGAGACTTAATGATCACCTTTTTCCCCAAAAGAGTGAAGAGTTGTTACCTACTCATGGCACAGGAGACTCAAAAAGAAAGTTAAAAATGGGAGATTTCCTGTTTCTCTTCCTCTTAGATGCAGAAAGCTGCAAAAGAACTGACCTTGAACTCACCTTGAAGGCAACAGAAAGCTGGATAATTAATAAAATTATGATTTGCCTTGAGTCCACTGGAATCCAGGAGTCCAGCTCCTAGTAGTCCTAGGAGCTAACGCAGCTAGGCAGACAGATGAACTAAATGTCAGATGACAGGCCCCTAGGAGAGACCAGATGCTTGAACTGCTTCACCTATGGCAAAGCACAGCCTAAGGAGGCAATCAGCTTAAAAGAAGGTAAACAGAAAATGGATACATGTTTAAGGAATTCTTCAAGGCCCAGTGTGGACTAGAGTAACATTCACATCCCTGGTTGCTCCAGACAAGAGATCTGCACTCCCTCACCCCACCTCCCAATACCCCCCCACCCAGGGCACAGGCACACAAGGCCCCCGATCCCCTTCCCTTTGTGAAGAAAGACCTTTCTGGAAGCAGGAGCTGTGGGTCTTGGGGAAGGGGCAAGAAGTGACCACCCCCACCCCTCTGCATAGGCAAGGCAAAGATTCATTGCTTCTGGGCAGGGATAGAAGCCAACAGAGATCGAAGCCAATATCACTTGTGGAGGTGCAGAAAACCCTCCATCTCTCCCCCTGTCCCAGGCAAAGATGAACTGTGAGGGCAGAGTCTGGCAGCCCCCCTCAAACCCACCACCAACTATGCATGGGCAACAAGGGCTAGCAATCTACCTCCAGGGCTGGGGTGTGAAGGAACAAAGCAACCCACCTGTCATTAATCTCAAGCAAAGGTTCCCTGCTGCTTCTGTTTTGACACAAAGTAGAGGTCAGCTACCACTCAGGGAAGAGCAGAGAACTATCTCCTGCCCAAAATTCTTCACTGATAGTTAAGAGTCTGGATGCCAGATGAGAGACACAAAAGTTGAAAAAGCCCCAGTCTTGAGATCCATGTCCCCAGGACCTAGCTTAGTGAGGCAGATCAAGAGAATGAAGAGCCCTCACTTCACACCCATCTTTGGCCTCTCACCAAATTACCAACAACTGGCAGGATACAACGTGAGAAAGACAAGAGCCGCACAGAAAGACCCTTTATGCAGTCTCTGAAGGGCTGCTTCAAGCTGCAGGTGAATTGGGAACACAGAAAAATCCACCAGCACCCTAGAATCCACATTAAGTACCAGGCAGTTGCAAACCCCCCCCCCCCCGCCCAGAGGAATTAAAAGGCCATGATATATTAATAGTAATTATAGCAACAACAAAACCTACAATCAGCTGAAACTGAGGCTGCATTGGCTCAACCTTCTCTTATGAAACATTGAGAAGAGTCATGCCCATTTCTGGGCATAAATCCTACTCTTTTATTCAAAATGTCCAGTATTCAATCAAAAATGATGAGACACACAACAATAACAAGAATGTATACTATGCTAATGTTAGATGTATCCTATATATGTCAGATAGGTCAAGTTAAAAGTGATTTTCTTTTCTATTCTTATTTTCCATCTAGAAATTCCATTAATTAGATCTATTAAAATCTCCAACCATAATTGCTGAAACATCAATTTCTCCTTTCTACTCTGTCCTGCTGCATCATGTATTTTGTTGTTAAATATATGATCATTTACAAATGTTAGAGTATTCTGATGTATTGACCCTTTATGATTAAAAAATATTCCTCATTGTTTCTAGTAATATTCTTTGTCAAAAAGCCTATTTTGTCTGAAATTTATATAGTCACTCCTACTTTCTTATGGCTATTCTCTGCAAACTGTACCTTTTCCATCACTTTCTTTTCAACCAGTTTTGTGTCTTTAAACAAATGTGTATCTCTTATACACAGCCCATAGTAGGATCTTGCTTCTTTATCCAGTCTGGTAATCTCTGCCTTTTAATATAATTGTCGATGTATTGGACCAACGTCTGACATTTTGCCATTTGTTTTCTATATGTCTCTTGTCCTATTTATTCTATTCCTTTTTACTGCCTTCCTTTGTGTTAAATATATTTTCTAGTATACTATTTTAATTCCTCTACTATTTTCTTAGCTTTGGGGTTTTTCTTGGTGTGTGGGGTTTGTTTTGTTTTGTTTTGTTTTGTTTTTAGAGAGTTATCTCAATTGCTACAAACCATTAACTCATCACAATCTACTTTCAGGTTTATACTGACTTAACCTCTTTTTTTTTAGATTTTATTTTTTTAACTAATCTCTACGCTCAATGTGGGGCTAGAATTCATAACCCCAAGATCAACATGCTCGAGGCACCTGGGTGGCACAGTCAGTTAAGCATCCAACATTTGGTTTCAACTCAAGTCATGATCTCAGAGCCATGAGATTGAGCCCTACATCAGGCTCACACTGAGTGTGGAGTCTGCTTAAGATTCTCTCACTCTCCCTCTGCCCCTCCCTTCCATGTTCTCTCTCTCTCAAATAAATAAATGAATCTTTAAAAAAGAAAGAGTTGCATGCTCTACTGACTGAGCCAGCCAGGCACCACAATACTGACTTAATTTTGATAAAATATAGCAAATTTCATCCAGTAGTCTCAGACAAGAGGGCCACTTAAGCCTGCTGTTCTTACCTAAAACTCTTTCATTTTCAAGGATAAGTTGTTCTCACTCTGTTATTTGCCTTTGGTCAATTTCTAGTGCCTTTCAATAGTTATTTTTGACAGGTTCACTCAGTTTCATACTTGCTTTCACAAAGAGGAATTACCACCATCTTTATCCCACCATAACAGGAAGCTGACCTCCCTCAATTTATAAATATTAATATTTCTAGGAAATTTTAGTTGATCTCAGCTATGGCAAGACAATAAAGGGGAAAATGTCAGTTCTCTTCATAACTGGATGCCAGTTTACGGACAACATTCTCAGATCTTTACAAAATGGTCCACAGAGAAACTTTAAAGATACAGTTACCTGTGGAGAGTATCAGGTTTCTTGTATGGTTAATGCCAGTTCCCCCACAGTGAAGGAGTCCTTCTGGACTCTCTGCTGGTGGTGAAAATCAGGACTTCGAAGTAGTAAATTCGAAGCATGGGGAGTCTTGGGAAGGTCTGAGCTTAGTAACAGTGGAGGATGGGGCAGTAAAGTAGGAGACAAGCCAGCCCAAAGATGCTTCAGGGTACAAAGACTGGTAAAGACAATGATTTGAGCTTCATTACTTACATTTTGTTTTCCCACTGAACAAGCAAACAAAGGATGCAAAAATACATGTGAGACCAAGGGATTTCCATTACTGTGTATGGATACAATTCTGCTGCCCTCCCTTGTTTCTCAAGAAAGTGCATCTGTTAGTTTTACCATTTTCAACAGCCTGCATGAAACTAGGGATCCGGGATCCCTGGGTGGCGCAGCGGTTTGGCGCCTGCCTTTGGCCCAGGGCGCGATCCTGGAGACCCGGGATCAAATCCCACATCAGGCTCCTGGTGCATGGAGCCTGCTTCTCCCTCTGCCTATGTCTCTGCCTCTCTCTCTCTCTCTCTGTATGACTATCATAAATAAATAAAAATTAAAAAAAAATAGTTAAAAAAAAAAAGAAAAAGAAACTAGGGATCCTCTCCGGAGAGCCAGAGGAGCCACCAACTGCAGACTCTTGTCTCATTTACACCCAGAAGCTTGCATTGGAGGTAGGCAGGATCCATCAGCATCAGTACCCAAGGACAGTATGTATTACCATGCATCAAGTGAGCTAATATCCAAGGTCAGGTTCAAAACGTACCACTCACGACAGTAACATAACACAGCTGTTAGCATTGACAAAGGACTTTATATAACATAGTTATTGCCGCACTTGATTCCTTGCCATGCCATTGGGCTGCCAGATGCTTCTACAGGACAGGCCTGGCGATGGTCTACCATAGAAAAGGGCAGATTTCTTTTTAAGATTTTTTATTTATTTGACAGAGAGAGAGCACAAGCAAGAGGAGCTATAGAGGGAGGGGGAGAAGCAGACTCTTCACTGAGCAGAGTGTCCAACAGGGGCTCGATCCCAGGACCCTAAGATCATGACCTGAGCGAAAGGCAGATGCTTTCGCTCAGGTCAGGCGCCCCCAAAAAGACAGATTTTTGAAGTCAAAACCAGGCTTCACCACTCATCACTTGTGCAATCAAGGTTTTCTCAGACATAAAAGGAAATGCAAAGCATAACCCAGGTCTTGAGGGCCTACTGAAGGTTCTCTTAAAATTAAGCAACAGTTTCATTCCTTAAGCATTTCCCCATTTTGCCTCTGTGCACCTCCAATTCTTTCTCCCCACATCACTGAGACCAGAATATATTTAATATCTCAGATCTGCTCATTTTGCTCTCTCAACACAGGTCGGGCGTCTTAGAGCCTTAGTGCCATGCTCAGCATAGTGTTGGCAATGCATAATAACATCTAATACAGGCATACCTCATTTCACTACATTTTGCATTAGTGCACTTTGCAGATTTTGCATTTTTTACAAATTGACAGTTTGTGGCAACCCTGCATCAGGCAAGACCATCAGTGCCACTTTTCTACAGCGTGTGCTTACTTCATGTCCCTGTGCCATATTCTGGTAATTTTCACAATATTTCAAACTTTCTCATTATGACTCTATGTGTTATGGTGATCTGTGATCAGTGGTAACAACTCAGATGATGATTAGCGTTTTTTAAGCATAAGGTATTATTTTTAATTAAGGAATGTACATTGAGGGGTTTTTTAGACATAACATTATTTCACGCTTAATAGACTACAGCAGTATAGTGTGGACATAACTTTCCGTGTGCACCGGGAAACCAAAAAATTCACTCAATTCACTTTACTGTGATATTTGCTTCGTTGTAGTGGTCTAGAACCAAACCTGCCGTATCTCTGAGGCGTGCCTGTACTTAATGACCTCTTACTGCAAGCCAAGCATTGTTCCGAAAAGTTTAACATGCACCAACACATTTAATTCTTAAAATGAGCAATTTAAAAAAATTAATTAATTAATCAATTAAAAATGGTATGAACTATTATATTCCCAACTTTATGGATGAAAGCAGTGAGAAACAGCGAGTAATTACCTTGCCCAAAGTGATGTAGCTGGTAAATGGGAACACTGGAACTCAAAGACTCTAGATCCAGAGTCCCCCTTCTGACCTTGAGGTCCCACTGCCTGGCTTTAATTAAAAGAAGAAGAAAGAAGAATGACTTTATAAAACAAACAAGTGAAATTCACTTCAGCGTGGCATTCCTCAGATCAGAGCAGTGCTACATTTTATACAGTTGCATTTTTTAAAGGGAACACTTCATTTAAACACCCTCAATGGAAAGAAATTTTAATTTATTCTCCCAGATAATTCTAAGAAGATTAGAAGTAGATGCACTAACTTGACATAAAGCTCCTGGGAACAATAAAATCTAAACCAACATAAATTAACATTTAGTTTCTACTAAATGTCATCCAGGCTGGCTAGTTAGCATGTTCAGAGTGTACTGTTTCATTTATCCGCCCCATTCCCTGCATTTCAAACACCCAACCACAGCAATCGGCATGAATGTGCTCTATGTGCTGTTTGCATCACAGCTTCTATTCCCAATCCACACGCTAATAAGGTATGTTTTTACAATGTTTTTCAACGTATCAATTACCTTCTTATACATCATCTCACCTAACCTTCAAAACAACCCTATAAGACTGGCATTGTAATTCTCATTTTTCTCATTCACGTCAAATGACAAGCAAGGGTTTTAAGTAATTCTTTCAAGGTCACACAGCTTGTAAGTGGCAGGATACAGACTCAACCCTCAACCCAAGCTTCAGGTGTAAGCCCTTTCCTGCTGCCCAAAGCTGGCATTTACCAGGATACCAAATTCGATCCCCTGTGGTGCCCCAGTGAGTACAGCGGACTAATAATATGAACTGTTATGTTAGAATCTTGTCTCAGAAGAGCTCAAATACTTTACGCCTCATTGATCTTGCCAAATGTCTCTAATGGCCCATAAAAAGGAAGCCCACGATGTGGACAAGAGCGCCCCATTGGTCCCAATGCCAATGCCAACAACCCACCCAGCACACCCAGTTCTCTGACCTCCCCAGTGGCTCCCCAGTCAGGCGACTTGGCCTTGGCTTTCTTTGCTTTCTAGCCACAGAACACAGAGTAAGAAGTGGAAAGTAACCTCCTTGTTTCCAAAGGAGATATGTTTAGGTATCTCTCTAACAAAAAGAACAAAGTGGAAGAAAGATCACAGATTCGCAGAGGAGTAAGCAGAAGAGGCGACCGATCTGGTTTCTCCGCTCACTAGGCGAACAGCTTTGGGCAAATCTCCCTCGAGGCCCTATTACAAAAAAAACAGGTGTCTGGGGCACCTGGGTGTCTCAGTCAATCAAGCACCAGCCTTCAGCTCAGGTCATGATTCCAGAGTCCTGGGATCGAGTCCCGTGTCAGGCTCCCTGCTCCCTGCTCCCTGCTTCATCCTCTGCTTGCCGCTCCCTCTGCTTGTGCTTTCTTTTTCCCTCTGACAAATAAATAAATAAATAGAATCTTTAAAAAAAAAAAAAAAAAAAAAAACAAGCAAGCTGTCTCGGTCAGTTGTCCACAAATAAGGGCCTGTGGGTCAGATCCCACCCAACACCTGTTTTATAAATCAGGCTGACTCAAGCCTGGCCACATCCATCCATCACTTACCACTGATGGCTGCTTTCACACGAAAGCAGAGCTGCGCTGTTGAGACAGAGACCGTCTGGACTTCAAAGCCTCAGATATTTACTACTTGGCCCTTACAGGAAAGGTTTGGCAAACCCTAGGCTACATCATCCTCAAGCCTTCTGCCTCTGGCTGCAAATCTCTGGTCATAACAGAATATTTTAAAAATGCATTTGAATTCTGCAATAGCCATGAAAAACAAGGACAGTTATGATGTGACACATAAATATGTAAGGACTCCGTGAAAGACAGCAGACAAGTGGGATCCAAGGGAAATGGAAAGCCCTGGCGGGTAGCATGCACGAGAATGGGGCAGCCCCAGAAGGTGGGAATGACCCCAGGGAACACCTAGCTCAGACAAGGAGGGCAGAGAGGACACAGTCCCTGGGCAGCTGGCAGTGTGGCTGGCTGAGCCCTGACCCCACTCTCCATGCTCAGCCTCAGCAACAAAGGCATCCACCCCCAGGCTGGAGCCATGAGGTAGAAAACATGAGCCACGGGGACACCTGGGTGGCTCCATGGCTGAGCATCTGCCTTTAGCTCAAGTTGTGATCCTGGAGTCTGGGATCGAGTCCCGCATCCGCGTCCCTGCAGGGAGCCTGCTTCTCCCTCTGCCTCTCTCCTCTCTGTCTCTGTGTCTCTCATGAATAAATAAAATCTTAAAAAAAGAAAGAAATCAAGCAATAAGCCTGAGCCAGGACATTAGGACAGTGTCCCCAGGGACTGGTCATCCCCACCCCTGGAGAAAGGGGGACAACATTCCCTGGCAAACAGCTGCTGGTATATGCTACCCAGCGGTGCAGTGCCCCAGGCTGGAGAACGGTACCATAAAGAGATGAAGCATTCACAGGGGAGCAAAGAGGGAATCTTGGTGATGGGTAAGCACCCAGTGTCTACCATGAGAGGAAAATCAGCACCGTGACTGAGCAGCCCCAGGTACAAGCACAACCTAATTCCTGAGTAGACAGTATTACTTCAGTAGACAGAATAAGACTTTAGAATGATAGCATAGAATATACAGGGACTTCTTAGAAAGAAATTTAAAAAGGCAATGAATCTTTAAAAAAAAAAAATAGCCAAAGTATATGAACAGGCAAGGCAACTCACCAGAGAAGAAACACCAATAGCTGTAAATACACTTAAAGGTCCTAATTTAGGAAGATTTGGACTCAAACAACAATTACCTACTACTCCTGCCCCCATCAAACTGGTAAAAATCCAAGAGAATGTCGAGGGAAGGACTGTACTTTAGATCAGCCTATTTAACGTTAAATATGTAGATTTTTTGAAAAAGATTTATTTATTTTGGGGAAGAAGCAGGTGCAGAGAGAGAGAGAAAATCTTCTTTTTTTTTTTTTCTTTTCGATTTTATTTATTTGACAGAGAGATAGAGAAAGAGCACAAGCAGGAGGAGCAGCAGAGGGAGAGGGAGAAGCAGACCCTCTGCTGAGCAGGGAGCCCAATGTAGGGCTCGATCCCAGAACCCTGGGATCATGACCTGAGCTGAAGGTAGACACTCAACCAACTGAGCCACCCAGGTGCCCCAGGGTGAGAGAATCTTAAGCAGACTCCGCACTGAGCCCAGAGCCCAACAAGGGGCTCTATCTCATGACCCTGAGATCATGACCTGAGTTGAAACCAATAGTCAGATGTTTAAACAACTGGGCCACCCAGGCACCCCTATGCACATTTCCTTTAATCCAACCATTCTTAGTATCTACCAGAAAGAAGTACTATTATGCACACAGAAAAGATGCACAGATGAGGACAGTCACAGCCCTGTTTGAATCAAGAAAATCAAAGCAGCATAAATTCCCACCTACAACAAATCATGAGCAAACTCTGGTACATGGGAGCTAGGAAATACTCTGCATTCTGTGCAGCGGGGTAACTGGGAGCTTCTGATGGACGGTGGCTTTTTTTAAAGATTTATCCATTTATTCATGAGAGATACGAGAGAGAGGCTGAGGGAGGAGCAGGCTCCTTGTGGGGAGCCCCATGTGGGACTCGATCCTGGACCCTGGGATCCTGCCCTGAGCCAAAGACAGATGCTCAACCACTGAGTCACCCAGGCGTCCCAGCTTTTTTTTTTTTTTAACAGCATTCCCTTGCCCCTAGAACGACACCCATCGTGCAGAGGTACCGAGATTTATTGGATGAATAAAATTTACATGAGTGTGCCTGTGTTGTTCTCGGGGTGCTGAGGCCTGTGGACCGACCGCATCAATACACACACACACTCTCTGGCTCTCCAGCTTCGAATTAGCTTCAGCCCCTGAGACTCCTTCTAATCTCAGGAATGTATTAGTCAGCTAGGGCTACACTACAAAATACCCAAGGCTGGGAGGATTAAGCAACGACATGTTCTTTTCTTTTAAGATTTTAGTAATTTATTTGAAAGAGAGAACAAGATCATGAGCAGGGGGAGAGGAGAGGCAGGGGGAGAAGCAGACTCCCCGCTGAGTAGGGAGCCCGATGTGGGACTGGATCCCAGAACCTCGGGATCATGACCTGAGCCCAAGGCTGATGCTCAACCACTGAGTCACCCAGGCGACACAACAACAGACATTTTCTTTCTTCCAGTTCTGGAACCTGGAAAGTTGAGGAGCGAGGTCGGGCAGGATTGAGTTTGGGGTGAGGGTTCTCTTCCCCACCCTCTTCTCCCTGTGCTCTCTCACAGTCCGTCCTCAGAGCATGCACGCGGGCTGAGAGCAAGCAAGCCTTCTCATGTCTGCTCTTTTGAGGCACTAGCCCCATTATGGGGACCCCACTCTCATGACCATGCAGAATCCTAACGGCCCCCCAAAGGCCCCACCCCTGAATACTATCAGGTAGGGGGTTAGAGTTTCAATCACAGGAATTTGGGGGCAAACAAGCATTCACGCCATCATAGGAAGGGAGGAGCAGGAAGGGATTTTATTTGCCTCCCTGTGGGATTGATGTAGACAGACTGGCTACTACCCCCCACAGACAATCTCAGCCTTGCCAGGGACATATCTCCCCCTCCCCCCAGCCCCTTCCCTTCTCTTTTCCCCCCTCCTATAGCGCCTCCCCCCTTCTGCCACCTGGTCTACAGGTAGGAACAGCTCCCTGAGGATGACTGACCTCAGGGTGCTGTGCACTCCTATGGTCTCCCTACATCCTGCTTAGTGCATCAAATTCTCCTCAAATTACCCCGTTCGACTGAGTCATCTGTTTCTCCCCAGGTTCCTGACAGACACGGATATGTGTGTAGAGCATATTTTTTACATAAAGAAGGCAAGTTCCAGACCAGAGCACAGATAATGACATAATCCGCATAGTCAAGAAACTACATATTTCTCTGTGTGCCTATGTGTGTGTAAATTCAGAGAAACGGAGGACAGAGGAGGCCCACTACAGTGATGACGGTGATTGTGTCTGGGAAGAAGAAGACAAAGGACATGAGCCAAGGGGAAGAGGGGCCAAGTGGCAATCTAGCTTGGTGTATATTGTTAGAATTCCGAACAGTGAGCATGTACTTGGTTATTGCACGTTTAATTAAAAGATCTTCAAAGAAATAATGTCTGAAGGAGAGACAATGTTCACACTATATTTTTATTTATTTCTTTTTAAGTAGGCTCCACACCCAATGCAGGGCTCGAATGCAGGATCCTGACATCAAAACCTGAAATCAAAAAAAAAAAAAAAAAAAAAAAAAAACCTGAGAGGGCAGCCCTGGGTGGCTCAGTGGTATAGCGCCACCTTCAGCCCAAGGCGTGATCCGGGAGATGCAGGATCGAGTCCCACTTTGGGCTCCCCATATGGAGCCTGCTTCTCCCTCTGCCTGTGTCTCTGCCTCTCTCCCTCTGTCTCTCATGAATAAATAAAATCTTAAAAAACAAAGTTACCAGTAGCAGTTAGCATTAGACAATAGCATCATGCGAGATCTGTTTTCTTCTTTTTGTCTTCAAAGTTTCCCGACCCGAAAATTACGTGACTTTGGTAATTATGAAATTATTTACATCACAAATTGGATAAATTAAGTAGACAGGACTGGATCAGATAGACGATCTCTGAAGTTATTTCAAGTTCTAAACTCCAAACTCTCTGATGTCTCATTTCAACACAAAATTATCCAAACAGCAGACAACAACAGGATATCCGTGATTGATCGAGTGGTTCCAGGGAGCATAAATAAGGAGACCTCAAAATATTCACAACAGGTACATCCACAGTGAGGCCATAGCCAGGGGACCGGCAACACAGGCGCTGGGCCCCAGCATGCGGGCGGAGAAGGGAGGAGCACCCTGGGTCAGGTGGGAGACTGGCCTTCCGTCTGTGGGTAAAGATTCACGTACTGGCACCTGGCACATCACATGGGAAGGGCACACAGCTCAAGCGATCCCCCTCCAGCAGAGTCTGGAGGGAAGAAAGAATGGAGAGGGTGTCCAAAGCGCAAGGTCTGAGGCTGGTGCACAGCTCAAAAGTGAATCGGCCTATCCTCTGGACACACATAAGGAATTGGCTTATCCTTTTGGCCAAAAGTGTGTGTCAGAGCAAAGAGGCGATGAAAGCAATCGGCAAAAGGGAGAGGAGAGTCCCTCAAGACCATGATTAAAAACAAAACAACACAACACAAAACAAAACCAAACTTGACTTTACGGAAGAAGTAATTGGGGAAGCACAGCTATGTTCTGGCAGCAGAGACACGCCGGAGCGCACCACAAGGAGACAATGCTGGCCTTCCCATGCAGAAGGGAGCACCTAGACAGGGGGCAGCACTCCACTGAGCCCTGACCTAGGCAGGCCCTTGGCAGGGAGAATGCAAAAAGGCTTCATGTGGTTGCATGACGATAAGGGCAGCAGTCCCCTGCCCACCGCTCCTGTTCCCTAACTGCCCACCTTGGGGCAAGGTCCGCACCCTCTCATTCTGCAGATTACATGAGCAGGTCTGGCGCGTGGAAGATTCTCAATCAATATTAGCAGCCTTCCCCCTTCCCCACCTCTCAGTTTTCTCCTTCCCTCTTGTATTTATAGATTTATGCAGATACCGGAGATATTTTTGGTGCTGATTCCAACCCCCTGAAATAAATCATGTTACAGGAAGTAATTTGTTTACAAAGCAGCTCTTTGAATCTGCATGCTAAAAAGGAATTCCCTTCCCAAGCATAAAAATAACTGGTCTCTTATTGATTAGCAAATAACCTGCTGGCAGGCAAAAGTGGAGCTTGACTTAAATACACCATGATTTTTTTCCACAACGCCTCCCGATCTGAAGACCCTACAGAAGACCATTCAGCAGTTTGGTGAGGAAAGAAAGTCAGATCAATCATCAAGGGAAAAGTCAAAGAGAATGGAAACTTCCTAAGGATTAGGATACAACAATCCGCCACTCTGTCATTCCAATTCCACCTCCGAATGGTAAGCGTCTGAGATAGGCTTCTCCAGAGGCAGACTCTGAGACTCAGATCTGCATAAAACTGATTTATTAGGAAGTAGTCTCAGGAACTAACAGTAGGGAAGCAAGCAGGATAGAGATAGAGAAGGAAGCCATGCAAGGGTGAGACTTTGAGCCAAGTGTTAGAGAACATAGCATTCGCTCCACCCCAGAGGGGGAAAACGGTGGCACCTCTGGAGACAGTGTAAGCCATCCCATCAGGAGCAAGGGATGCTGAGAATTTATGGCCTCACACCTGTCTTTCACCAGGTAAGAACTGGCTCTGGGGGCACTGGATTGCCATGCACTCCCTGCTCTCCTTGCACTAAGGCAAACCCATTCCAAGGGCCTCAGGGGCAGCCCTTCCAGAGAGAAAGTACCAAGGAGACAGTGCACACAAGTCAATGGAACTGACATTGGGGAGATTTGGGAAGATACTGTATGCATATGTGGGTGTTCATGTCCTAAAATCTATCCCCAGTACCTCTCCTGCTAAATCATCTTAAAAGAAACAAAACATAAACACTGGCATGTCTCAGAAGCTGTACATTTTGTTCCCATACACGAACACAAATTAATCCATGTATTCATCTAAAACAGATTCCACTGTAAAATGCAAGTCAGTTTAACTCTGGATCTTAGAAGAAATTCTACATTCTTCTCTTTTACAGCCACATTTGCAAACCCTCAAAAGAGAGCCTATTCAAGTGTTGTTCTAGAACTGTGTTTACTCAGGAGTATCAAGCCCTTGAGAAGTAAGATTCATTAGGCCACTGTGATGCTTGACCTTTTTTTTATAATAGAGATATGTATTGAACATATGATGCAGCATAAAACTCAAATGGAAGGGTCTCCACAAAGCGGCAGTCATTATAGGGGTCCAGCTGCCCGCATGCATCCCATGCTCCTCCTCCTTGATACCCACTTCAGCTCACCAATGTGAGAGTCCTAAGCTGTAGGAGCACAGAGAGGAAGCCGTATTAGGTTCCACTCAAAATCATCTGCTGCCAATAATAGACAAAATCAAGCTACTTGCATGAATCATCTTTCACTCTCCAAAGAATGAATCGGCAGCTTGGTGTCTTTTGACTGCTGTGGTGCAGAGGATCAAGGTAGACAGCCCCTGGCACCTGGCACATCACATGGGAAGGGCACAAGGACAGCTTCCCTCCCCTGCCCAGGACAGCTTCCCTCTGACCCATGGATCATCCCCCTACTCTTTTATCCATATCCTTTGGTGGTAAAGCATCAGGACCAGTTACTTAGACTATACAGTCTACTCCGCTATGTAATTGAGGGGACTTGCAGACACACACTATGATTGGGCATGTCTGTCATTCCTTGGTGATTCACTCACTTCATTTCCATGCAAGAACTGTTTCCCTTGGGGCATCTGGGTGGCTCAGTCGGTTAAGCATCTAGCTCTTGACTTCAGCTCAGGTCGTGATCTCAGGGTCTTGAGATCAAGCCCCATATCGGCTCTGTGTTCAATCCAGAGTCTGCTTAAGACTCTCTCTCCCTCTCCCCCTGCTCTCTCTCTTTCTCTTTCTCAAATAAAACAAAACAAAACAAAACCAAAAAAAACAATTGTTTCCCCTCTGGCTCTTGGATGCAGAGGACACTGCAGAGGTCTTTCTCATCTGGGTCTCTTGATAGGTTTGAGATATATTTGCCCCAATGCCACCCACCATGGAAGCTCTATCATCCCTTTTCTGGAATGCCAGAAAAAAATGCCACTTTTTTTTCTTTAACAGCTCACTACCTCATCTCTCATTTGGGACTCACCTACCCCGCCATTGTCTTTGCTCAGAATAGTAACATAACCACCATGCACTGTAATTATTAGCTATCCAATTACAATATCTTTATTACAGACACCATCTAAAGGAAGATCCTTAGTCAATCAAAAATCTGAATAAATATGTCCTTTTGATTATGGGCAAGAGATAGGATACAGCTTAATGTTCCAATGAGCCAGGAATAAAAGAGGAGAAAAGTGAAAAAAAGAAAACAAAGCCAAGGGGAAAAAAATCAGAGAACCTAAAACAACTGAAAATAGGGAAGAATTACAAAATGTAGAAATATTGAAGATAATTTGCTCAGGAGCTGATAGAAGGTGCTGGGTAGAGACCAGGCCAAGCTCCCCAGCACACAGAGCAAGGCTATGGAGAATGAAGGCCAACCTCTAAGTCTAAACTCCATTAGGGTTTCCCTACTCATTTCTGACTCAAGTGGGTGTCTTGCTCTGCCTATTTTCCCATTTATAAAATATGCATAAGAATTCCTGAGACATAATACCTTTGGCACTCCGTTGTGAGAATTTTAAGTGTGGAAAGTGCTTTGAACTTGTTGAGAAAATGTAGTTTCCAAGCTGCAAAATCATAACTGCCTGCAAGCAAGCCACCTATTCATAGATGCCTTTTTTTTTTTTTTTTTTTTTTGACCCAGAGATCAAGACCTGAGCTGAAAGCAAGGGTCGGACATTTAACGGAGTCACCCAAGCACCCCACATAGATGGTTTTAAAAATAACTGCTGGGGCATCTGAGTGGCTCAGCCAGTTAAGCATCTACCTTTGGCTCAGGTCATGATCCCAGAGTCTGGGATGGAGCCCCAGGTCAGGCTCCCTGCCCACTTCTCCCTCTCCTCCCTGCTTATGCTGTCTCTCGTTCTCTCTGTCTCTCTCGCCCTCTCCAAAAAAAATAAGCCTCTTTTTTTTTAAAAATGTGTTTATATCAAGCCACATCTTCACTGTGCTCTTTGCAAAAAAGACTTCCTCCCATTCCCATTAATGTCATATAGATGGACTATATTATATTAAGGAAATATATCATGATATATGCATTATGGTAACTAAAAGAATTTTTTAAAGAGGTCAAAGTGACAGTGAAAGGACAAAATAGAAGCTCAAAGTAGATTTTACCCCTCAACATTTAGCAAATAATTCAACCTCATTCAACAGTTATTTAGTGCCACTTTCTATATTCCAAGGCACCATAGCATGGGGGTTATGAAGCTAAAAATCAGACTCTGTGCCACATAGTTGAGGGTATATATCCTACAACAAGTATACCCACTTCTTTTTTCTTTTGAGATTTTATTTATTTATTTATGAGAGATACAGAGAGAGGCAGAGACACGGGCAGAGGGAAAAGCAGTCTCCCTGTGGGGAGCACGATGCAGGACTCGATCCCAGGACCCCAGGATCACATCCTGAGCTCAACCGCTCACTGCTGAGCCACCAGGTGCACCACATATCCCCACTTCTGTGAAGGTTGCTGGAAATGCCCTTCCCAGCGCACAGGCCACTATCAAATATTCAGCCCCATGTGGACACTTTCCAGAACACGCACTTGAGTACTCAGCCACCCCGTCAGCACGGACACCCAGAGATGGGTCTAGAAAGCATGGAGGCATAAGCTACTCCAGCGATCAGATTCTATCATCATTAGGAAGTCCAGCAATAAGACTGAGATGATCACAAAAATTACACAGCACCTTGCTCCAATGAATTGTTTGGAGAATTGGCTTACTTAATGGGTATTTCTATCAGTGTAATACAAACACAGGGTTGAAGAAAGCAAACACACTGCAAGGCCAATGGAGAGAAACCACACCCACTTCTCTCACTTTTCCCAAATGTCCACTCGACTTCCAGGGATCAAAAGGTTTCAACTGCCTCAAGGGTCTCCTCCAGTATGCACTTTCCATGTTTCTAAATAATATATTTACTCTGCCATTTACTCACTTCAAATCTTGGGATGTTATCTACTGACTTCCAAATATGGGAAATGATAATTTAGCTTCTAAATTCCTACCACCTATTTACAGACCTCCAGAGGGAGTAACATGATAATTAAGTTTAGATCTATCATGGGCAGTCATATTTTTGGGGTTCAGTAAAAGCATTTTACTGCAGAGGTAAGTAATGTAGAATTATTTTATTTCCCTTATTATATAAGTTTTATGCAATTATTTTACAATTATAATTGTAGTACGTTGGGGGCAGCTGGCTGGCTCAGTTGGTAGAGCATGCAACTCTTGATCTGAGTCATGAGTTCAAGCCCCATGCTGGGTGTGGAGCCTATTTGAATAAATAAATGAGTGAATGAATGAATGAATGAATGAAAGAAAGAAAGAAAGAAAGAAATCGATGTAGTATGCTGTAATTATATCAAATTAAAGTACATAATATTGTAATATCATGCTAATTATATTATATAATCATAATGCAATCTATTGCTTTATATATTATTTATGTATTATTTATAATATAAATAGCAAAATATCATTGATTCCATTTGCTTCAAAATACTTATATTTCATATTATAATTTAATATTTATGTTACTTGTTATATTGTTACAAATATGGAAACGATGTTATGATTTATAATACTGTATTACCTGAATATCAAATCATGTTATAATAGGTAGGGTTCAGTTTCCTTTATTATACACAAGGTTTCCTATATTATATTGATTTCCTAGATTATAAACAAGAATAGCTTCTTTTTGTTGTTCAACTATTCAACTGTTGTCAAACTGCTCTGTGTACCAGCTCCCATGCTAAGTACTTGGAAGAATTGTGACCAAAGCCTCCTGGCTCCATGGCTCTGACATTCCAGTAGAACACTATAAACTATATATATAATATATATATAAACATAATAACATAAACTATAATAAACAATAATTTGTTTAAACATATAAACATAATAAACATAATAAACATATCTATAACATAATAAACAAATATAAACATAATAAACAAATCCAGAAGTTGGTAGGTGGTGTTAAAAAACACAAACAGCAACGAAACACCACTATCGCCTCAATTTTCTACATACGATGCTAGTTTTCTGGGTGCCATGATCAATTTTTCTCCACATGCTCCATTATATGTGTCAAATGCCTACCAGTATTACTTTCCAAATGTTCAAACATCATCAGATAATCTATTTTTCTTTGTTTAAGTAGGCTCCATGCCCAGGATGGCACCCAACGCAGTGCTTGAAATCACCACCCTGAGATCAAGACCTGAGCTGAAATCAAGAGTTGGGATGCTTAAATGAGTGAGAGCCCCTCAGGTATCCCTATAATCTTTTTTTTTTTTAAAGATCTCCCCACCAGCAAAGAGCTGGGCATTTACTGAGGTTTGTCCAAGTATCAATATCTGGACTTTTTTTTTTTTAATCTGAACAAGAAACTTACCCCCTCCTCCCTGGTTATCAGTGTCTGAGAAGAGAAACTGGCAATCTGATTCTCAGCATGCGGTGTTTTGTTGAAGCTTACCACATGCCACAGTGAGCTCTGCCCCTTGCCCTCTGTGGTGTACTCCTCCAGCTGGAGGCAATGCTCACTAAGGATGGCTGCCATCTTCAGGATGTGGTATGCATGAGGAATCAGAGACCTCTAAGAATACATGGATCCAGAAACCAAGGCATAGAAGCAGAAATCGCCCCCTTAGCATCATTCCCCATGTCCCACTGAGGCATTTCATGGTTCCCTTTCTTGCAGCTTGGGGCTCTGCAGGGCTAAAAGTCTTGGTCCACTGATGAGGGGCATGCCCCCTTGGAACCTTCTATCCAGTTGTGAACATAAATGGACAAGTGCCACAGCCCCACCAGAGAAGGCCAGCACATCCAGGGACTCAGACCCCTCTGGAATGAAGGTTAGAGTCACACCCCCACTGTGAGGCACCAGGGACAGCAGAGGAGACAGCCAAAAACAGGGGAATTTAGAATGGATGGGTGAGGAGGAAAATGATGAGGACCAGAGGCAGCCCCGAGACGATTCCACCACCTGCCCCCTGCTAAGTCTCCCTAATGAAAGAGCCCGCTGCAACCCTTAGGGGGCTGCAACTCCAAGCATGTGGATCCACAGGACACACACAAGGTGTCGACTGTGGCAGCCACGGACATATGGTATTCAGACCTCTCTTCAAGAAAGTATGTGCCATTCAGCTTCAAAGAATGAATCCAGGGGACATCTGGCCGACAGCACCCTCGAGATCTGCCTCAGCTTTCAATTGAAGGCTACACTCCTCCCAGACTGCCACCAGTGCAGGACTCTAGAAGGCACCATTGCCCCAGGGACTCCCTGTTGACTATGTCAGATGTACATCCAGGTCTTCACCTTGCCATCACCAGTCTTGCCTCCTCTCTTCTTTTTTTTTACAGATGCCAGATTCCATCATAGCCTGGAAGCTTTTCCATACCCTATTCTGCTTCATCCTCTCGTAATCTTTCAAAGGCATTACATCTACTTCAATACCCCCTCGCACTCCCCGCTCATTCTCAGCATTTATTCCCTGGAGGACTTGACCGACTCGTCAGTCCAGCAGCTTCTCGATGATATGGGATGAAGTACAGATGCCATGGTCACAGGTCTCCTGTACACCCTGTTTTCTAGAAAGCATATCCCTTGGTCCTACATGATATAATGCAGGACCCAGTGCTGGTGAGTCATTCTTTGAGCCCTTGAACAGTGGTTCTGAAAGAGGTGTTGCAAGTGGAAAGGTCAAACCCATAATCATAAACATGTATCTGCCCCAGCCATGATGAAGTGTTGCTCTTTCCAGGGTAGAGGGGTTCAATTTAATCAACTTGCCACCAAGTGGTTGTTTGCCCACCTTGAGGAGTATTGCTGTAACAGGAGCTCAGCATCAGACTCTTGCTGATAGGTCAACCACTCAGCAGCAGCTAGCTAAGCCTAAATGGAGAGACCCCACGCTATGGGTCCATACCTAGACTTCATACCTCCTACCATAATTACTCCAATCACTGCCCAAACACTAGGGTGGCCAACAACAAAGATTAGCAGACCTTAACTGGTTGAATCATTGTGTCCACCTGGCCAGTGACTATTCCCCTGTAGAAGCTATCTGCAGTATGCTAGCATGCATAATTCACACTTTAAGTCTTCTTCCAGATGTCCAACCACTGGCCTCCTCACAAAAATCTCTTCCCTCCTACCTTCCATGTTGCTTATTCCAGGCCCCTGACTGATCAGCTAAGCCACTCCACTGCTCATGAATCCATATATATTCTTACCTTAGGCCACTTCTCCTTCCATACAGTGGATGGCCAAGTCCACTACCCAAAGCTCTGCCCACAGGTAGCATTTCCCCACACCACTGTTTATCAAAACCAGCCCTCAGTGGGGATCAGGTGTGAGAGCAATGAATTTCACTTTCACTAAATACAGCAGGCCTACTCATTCACAAACCCAGATCTGGTTTTCCCATCTTCAATGGCTGATTGTGGGGAACCTCCCCGTGAAGTCACAGGCAAGTGGGACCTAAGGGAAAGGCTTCATTGCAAATCTTCCACAATCGGCCATAGCCAATTCCAGCTTCTCTACCCCATGTAGTGGGGCTGTATTTTTTCCCAAGCTTCCAAGGCCCATCCCAGCAGAATATTAGACCTATATCCAGGGTTCTTGCCAGGCTATTAAATCCTGTATCAAAGGACAGTCTCTTGCAGTTAAAAAAAAAAAAAATCTCTTGAGACACCTGGGTGGTTCAGCAGTTGAGCATCTGCCTTCAGCTCAGGTGTGATCCCAAAGTTCCAGGATCAAGTCTCACATTAGGCTCCCTGCAGGGGAGCCTGCTTCTCCCTCTGCCTATGGCTCTGCATCTCTCTGTGTGTTTCTCATGAATAAAGAAATAAAATCTTTTTTTAAAAAAAAAAAGTTAAGTTAAAAAAGAATCTCCCAGTAAAAAACATGCGGTATATACACAATGGAATATTACTCAGGCATCAGAAAGGACGAATATCTACCATTTAGATCAACATGGATGTAACTGGGGTGTATTTACACTGAGTGAAATAAGTCAGAGAAAGACAATTATCATGTGGTTTCACTCATATGTGGAATATAAGAAATAGTGGAAGGGACCATAAGGGAAGGGGGGGAAACTGAGTGATGAAGAATTAGAGAGGAATACAAACCATGAGAGACTCCTAACTCTGAGAAACAAAGGATTGCAAAAGGGCAGGGGGATGGAGTAACTGGGTGATGGGCACTAAGGAGGGCGCACGATGAGATGAGCACTGGGTGTTATACTATGTGTTGGCAAATTGAATTCAAATTAAATTAAATTACAAAAAAAAAAAAAAGGTGCCTGGGTGGCTCAGTCGGTTAAGCATCACCTTCAGCTCAGGTCATGATCTCAAGGTCCTAGGATTGAGCCCCATGTTGGGCTTCCTGCTCAGCGGGGACTCTGCTCTGCTTTTCTTCCCCTCACTATCCCCCTCCTCTAGGTTCATGCTCCTTCTTTCTCTCTCTCTAAATAAATCTTTCAAAATAAATAAAATAATAAAATTTTTAAAAATCTCCTTATGCAACTTTAAACTCCACATCCCCTAGTCCAACATCTCCATATTCACTCTCCAGCATGCTCTCCTGGTTGCCAATGGGTCCCGCAGCTTCTTTTGCATTTAACACCCCTCCCCTCCCCTAACAAGCCTAACTCTTCCCCTTTGGGTCCTGCTGGGGCTTGACCTCAGCTATTCGGTCCGGTGGCTAGGAAGACAGAAGGGGGGGCCAATCTTAGAGAGCCTGTATGGTCCTCCAGGCACTTCTATCCAATGTGGCTCCTCCACAGAATTTAAACAAACAGGAGGGAATCTACTGCAGTTGTAAGAGTTTAAAGGAATCTGGGGGAAAAAATAAAAATAAAAAAATAAAAAAATAAAAAATAAAGTAATCTGGGAATTCGGGTACCTGAGTACAGATCTCAGTCTTGCTCCCTCCCTAACAGGGACCTCGCCTGTCACAGAGGTCACAGACCTGCCACAGACTCATCCAGGCTGACATCTCAGCTTTCTCCAAAGTGCTGTCACTCTTGCAATTTGGTCCCGTGCCTGGTCTGCATTCTGTCACCCCTTTCAATGCTGCCAAGAACATCCTCTGACCTGCACACTTTCATTTGAGTTAGGGATTGATTGCCATGAGCAGTAGGGGTATTCAGCAACAGTCCTTATAATGTGAATGCCCCGGAGCCTCTCCATTCCCAGGGATATTACAGGAGCCACTACATCTCCTTCCATCTGTGTCCCTCCCCAGATCCACACAAGTAAAAGGCTTAACAAGGGCAGTGCACCTGCAAACCAAAGACTATCAGCACATCACCTACCACCAGTGATGGGGACCCCTTACCAGCCACCTCGGAAGTGATCCAATTTCAGAATCTCCTAGAGTCTGCTTCCTAGCTCCCTCTTCTGGGACCAACTACCACAGGTCAGGTTCTCTAGAAGCAGAGTTTGGACCAGATTTAAATACATGGGTAAAGGGGATCAGGGCAGAACACCAAAACTGTCCACCAAATCCCCCACTCACTAAGTGTTTCAAACATGAGCACTGCTTGGCCAGATTGATACTCACGGGATTAGAAATACCTATTTCAAAATGATGATACTGAGATGGTAATTGTGCCCATCAGTAACCCAAAAAATTGTGCCCAACCATAAAAACAAACATATCATTTTCACTCCATGGACTTTGAATGAGAAATCCAGATGGTGTTACAAACTCAGAAAAGGTTAGCAATCATAGATCATCAACAAGGAATCAACTGTAAAACCAAAAACAAACCAAAAACAAAAACACCAGGCACTGATTGTCAAGGAGGCATAGGAGTCCAGGCCACCAATTGTGTAACAGAATGCAAATGATTAAAATAAATAAATTGAAAAATAGGTAGGGATTCAAAATAAAGCATGCCTTCTATTAACTTTACATAAGGCTAAGCATCTCATAATTCACTATATCAGAAAATTAATGTACTCTATAAATTCTAAAGAGAAAATGTGCAAAGAAGGGCTTTAAAGACATTTTTAGCTCATATTTCTCTGTTTGAATTCATCAGCTCCCTTCTGGTTTCCAATCTGTCACAAGAAAAAGTACCTAATTGACTGCAATTTCAGAATTGGTGGAAAACAGAAACAATCCAAAGGCCAATAATAGAGTCGAAATGCTTTTCTTTTTTACCAAAAAGGAGGTTTGCATCCAAAGACACAGGCTCTGAAAAATGCATTATTTATTTAGCACTGAGAATAGGGAAGCCAGGCTCTGCTCAGGAGTTTTCTTGCTATTATCAAAATGTCATTCTGCTTTACAACCACACTCCCTACATAATAGGCTTGCTATTTCCATTTAAAATGTTTAGACCTTTTTCCCAGAGGGCAAAAGAAAAGTCACACAGTAGAGCCTTCTGAGCCTTTCAATATGGAAATGGTCCAAATAATGTACAAATTCAGCACAGTGATCTGGGGGGGGGGGGGGGGGCCTTGAGAAAACATTGATATATCTGTATTTCAGTTTCCTTCCAAAAATCAGAAATTTCCAGCATTAATGGTGGAAGAAAAGTAAAGCTAAGCAACAATTCCAGCATACTTCTAGGGTGTCCACGATTGCCAACATGTGGTCTGGTTCACATATTTAAAAAGAAATGTAGGCGTGGAGCTCAAAAATGGAACAAAGATGGATGTGAGGGAAAGTTTACAACCCTTGGGTGTTGACGAATGCCTCATGCTTTTCCAGTGAAAGAAATACCCATACATGGTTGAATTTCTATACTCTAATCTCAAAATCAAAGAATGTAGTATGCAATAGACTATCTTGAGTAGAGTTCATTCAAAAGTCTAAAGGAAAAGCTTTGAAGAAGCCCAAGCCTAGAATCACAAGATTTAGAGCTAAAGAGGTGAGGAAATCATTTCACAGATGAGATAGTTAACGGGCACTTCACTTGAACATTCCTGAAAATGTTCATAGACTCATAGCTGCTCATTAATATTTGGATAGTAGATGCCAGCATAAAACTGAAATTTCTTAGAGTCACAAAAATGTTCAACCAAATAGAAACTTTGACCATGATCCAGAGGACTTGCTGGCTCTCCTATGAAATCCAGATCCAGTTAAGGACATTCACTAATCCTTGCACAAGAAATGCCAGTACAGGGGTGCCTGGGTGGCCCAGTGGTTGAGCGTCTGCCCTCAGCTCAGGTTGTGATCCCGGGATCCTGGGATGGAGCCCCACATTGGGCTCCCTGCAGGGAGCCTGCTTCTCCCTCTGCCTATGACTCTGCCTCTCTGTGTGTGTCTCTCATGAATAAATAAATAAAATCTTAGAAGAAAAAAATGCCAGTACAAGCCCTCTAAGTGTCCACTGTTGGCATCTCAAATCAGTGGAGAAAACAGCTGTCTCTTAAATAAATGGCATTAGAGTGACAAGCCCAATCAGGGGAGAAAAGGAAGTTAACCTTCTATTCCATCAGAGCTAAAAAAATAAAATACAGAGCCATGAAAGAGGTCATCTTTAAATTAAGAGTTCTAAATAAATAGAGACAATTCTGTTGATACCTATTGCTGTATCTCAGCAGACATCTTCATAAGAAGGCAGCACCCAGGTAAAGAAACACCAGTGCAGAGGCCCTGATGCCAGAATGAGCCTGGCAAGCTCAAGGTCAAAGAAATCCAAAGAGGCTACAGTGAAGAGAGCAAGGAAGGAAGCAGAAGAACAGGAGGGCCCAGAGCTAGGAAAGAGCACGATTTGGTGAAGCCTTCTCGGCCAGGTCAGGGAGACTGAATTCTATTCTAAGTATAATGGAAGTTTTCGAGTATTTTCAGCAAGAGTGACACAATCCAATTTATGCTTGAGAAAGATGGGGCAGGAACATGAAAGCAGGAGCCAAAAAGCAGAGCTAGGGACTCGAAATAATACACTGATTGTGTGGACTCTAACAGGGAATCAAGGAAAAAAGCAGTGAAGGAGAACACACGTGTTGCAGTCTAGACTGGATGGTGTGCTGTCGGGGGCGGGGCGGTGGATGGGAAGTGGGGAGTTGGGAGGAGGGGAGTGAATGGTTCTGTTTTGGACATATGACATTCCAGATGCCTACCAGGCATTCCTGTGGGAATAAGCAGTGTGATACCTGAGTGAGAAGCCCGGGGAAGAGATCTGGGGCTAGAAATAACAATTTGAGGAATCTCCACCATATAAATGGTATCTGAAGCCATGGGACTAGGTGAGATCAGGGGGATGAGAATATAGATAAAGATCAGGACCAAGGGGCTCCAGGGTGGCTCAGTGGTTGAGGGTCTGCCTTCGGTTCAGGGCATGATCCAGGGGTCCTGGGATCGAGTCCCACACCAGGCTCCCTGCAGGGAGCCTGCTTCTCCCTCTGCCTGTGTCTCTGCCTCTCACTCTGTGTCTCCCACAAGTAAAGAAATAAAAATCTTTAGGAAAAAAAAAAAAAGAGCAAGACAAAAGAGAGAGTGGCTGGAGGACTCTTATTTTCAGAGGTCTGGTGAACGAGAGAAGAGCCAGCATTAAGACTGAAGAGGAGAGACCCAAAAGGTGGGGGAAACCAGAATTGCCATGACAGTGAAGCCCAAAGAAAAGCCCTTCAAGGAAGGAAGCATCAACCATGTCCGTTGCTCCTGAGAGGTCAGCTGGGAACAAGGAGAGAGAGAAGTGACAATGGACTCACAAAGTATAAATCACTGGTGACCTTGATCAGTTCGACAGGAGCTAGTTCATTGAAGCGGTTTGGATGAAAGCCCCATCCACTAAGTTGAGGAGAGAAAGGAAAATGAGAACAAGACAGCAAGTAGAAACTCTTTTAACCACTTTTGCTGTAAAGCAGAGATGAAAATGGGACAGGAGCCAGAGGGGGACAAGAGCCCAAGAGATGTTCATTAATGAGTGACAATGAGGCGTTTTATATGCTGTTGCAAATGTTACTTTTAAAGATTTATTTATTTATTTATTTATTTATTTATTTATTTATTTGAGAGAAAGAGAGAGCAAGAGGAAGGGGAAGGAGAGGAAGAGGGAGAGAGAATCACCAGCAGACACCCCACTGAGCACAGAGCCCAACACGGGGCTTGAGACCCTGAGATCTTGACTTGAGCTGAAGTCAAGAGTCGGAGGCTTAATCGAATGAGCCACTCAGGTGCCCCACGAATGATTTTTAATAATCTGCTAGTTAACATTTACTCAGCATTTACACTGTGCTGGGCCCTGGCCCCCATACTTCCTTGTATTGCTTGTTTACTTATCAAAAGCATCACCATTTTAGAGAGAAAGTCACTGAAACACAGAAAGTCGATTAATCTGCTCCAAGTCACACAGTTAGTTGCAGGGCCAAGATTTGAAAATTGGCCATATGACCTGTTTACCACCACGCTAGAAGATGCAAGAAATAAAGCAAATACTTGCAGAAATGTGGTCCCTGAGAAAGTGAGAGGAGGGTGACTCCAGCACACAAGCAGAGGGATTGGTCTTAAAAACCAAAGCAGACGGAAAAACAGTATATTGATTCAAACACAGGGAGTTGGAATTTGTGGCAGGAGTAGGTATTTCTCCTCTGGTTGTATCTATTATTTGCATAATTAAAAGCCAATAATTTTTAAATGAACATTTAGGACTCTCCCTGCTCCATGGGGACATAGACCTGTAATGCAAGTGGGCTGGGTAAGCCCTCGGAACAGCTCCTGGAACAGAGGGGAAACTGTATGGTGTGGGGTTCATTTCCATTATGCTGCATAATGTGACCCAATGCTCTTGAGCAGCATTCGTGGGTTATAGCCAGGACTTAAGAGAGGGATAGGTCAGTTCTACTGTGGGAATGAGAGGAAGGTCTTTGAGGCAAAAGATTCTTTTTTTTTTCCTAAGATTTATTTATTCATGAGAGACACAGAGACAGAGTCAGAAGCAGAGGGAGAAGCAGGATCCCTGTAGGGAGCCTGATGCAGGACTTCACCCCAGGACTCTGGGATCATGACCTGAGCCGAAGGCAGACATTCAACCACTGAGCCACCCAGGAGTCCCCAAAGGATTCTTGAGTACACACTACAAATCGAGTTTTGAAAATTGAGTAGGTGTAGTTAAGGCAATTGGATGGATTACAGAGAGAGGGCAGACAGGAGCCTCAGGGGGATCCACACACAATTCCTCATGGCTGAAACAGAAGTTTCAAGATGGGTCAGTACAAGAAAGGAGGGTTGCAGAGATACATGAAGGGCCTTGCACACTATACAAAAAGCTCCTTTGGGCTCTAAAATGTGGAAGGAGGGGGAGGGCACAAAACTGGAACCAGGAAGACCCCACTATTCACCTCACAGAAGGAAGAGAAATAAGGTAGCTGTAAAGGAAAATAAGAGCGCAGGGGTGCCCGGCTGGCTCAGTCCATAGAGCACGAGACTCTCAGGGTTGCAGGTTCAAGCCCCGCGTGAGGTATAGAGATTACTGAAAAATAAACTCTTAATGAAAGGAAGAAAAGCAGAGACAAATTAAGCAAAAACATAGGGCGTGTACAGTATTAAAAATGGAAATAAGTGAGAGAATGATGAGGATAAAATATAAAAGAATAACTAGGGGCACCTGAGTGGCTTGGTCGGTTAAGCAACTACCTGCCTCTTAGTTTTGGCTCAGGCCGTATGATCTCAGGATCCTGGGATGGAGCCCTGCAGTCAGGCTCCCTGCCTCAGTGGGGAGTCTGCTTGAGATTCCTGCTCTCTCTCTCTCTCTCTCTCTCTCTGCCCCTCTTCTCCTCTAAATAAACGAAACAGGGGAGGTCACTGCCAAAAGCATACCAAAAGTGTATGCAGAGTTGAAGGAGGAGGAAGAGAAAGAAGGAGAAAACAAAAAGAAAAAAGATGGGTCAGTTACAGCTAACCTCAGAGAAAGATCATGAGCAGGGGAGCATCTATTCCTTGCAGTTTTGGGTACAGAAGCAAACTATTTGGAAGGAAATCAACTGGCCTTTGGGTTATCAGAAATTTATGACCAAGGAATAGCTGAGTGGATGCCACATAAGTACACTGGGCACACCAGGCCACACCCTTTATTAAATATGAAAAATACAAGAAATGGGAAGCAGAAGGTCACATACGAACAGGTGGCTTTGCAAGACTGCCCGAAGGAGATCCAGACAGAAACTACCAAGGGGTTAGGATGTTCCAGGGCACCAGAGCTCTGCTGATTCTCCAAAAGGTTCCAATTCAATCCATGTGGATAACACACCGTCTCCATGACGCCAGGAATAGTTTACTAGTTGGTTTCATCGTATGGAAGGAACCAAAGATGAGGAAAGTAGAATGTTCATGCTCCCGAGGGGGTCGGCCAGGGACTTAGGTATTCAAAGCAGCCTGGGTCAGACCTAGGACAAGAGATTAACAGTAGCACAGACACAACTGAAGAAGTGGATCTGCCTGAAAGGAGTTAAGGAGACAGAATCTACAGGATGCGATGCCTGAATTGGTTTGCTGAATGAGAGAATGAGAAGAGTCCAACTTGATACCCTATTTCTACAGAAATGAAAGCAGATGCATGGAGAAGGGTAGATACGAATTCCAACGAGATATGCTGTATCCGAGAAGCCACGGAAGCATCTGTCATACGTGGGGATCAGGGGCTCCGGAGAAAGGTCTAGGCTAAAAAAGCGGTTTCTAGACATTGGGACATAAGTGATTGTCACACCATGCAGGTTGCCACCAGATCCAGCCATACAGCAAGAGCAGACCAAGGAAGAGGGTCCAGCCAGAGGGACCTACAGATATCAGTCCAGGAGATAGAGTATTTGGGGAAGACTGGATGTCAAGGAGACCAATCAGCCAATAATGTCAGGGTCAAGGCTGCCTTTGTACTTTTGCTTTAACTTAGTCAACAAGCAGAAATTATTTCAATAAATGCATTACTGTTCACTTAACACAGCTGACACAAAGCAGGCACAATGAACATTTCAAGCAGGAACACAAGCACGTCTTGCTGTAACAACAGCATGACCTTCACAGGAGAGCAGCTTTTAGAGACAAACCCTCTCCCTATACTCTCTCTTCTCTTGCAATTTTCTCCCCTGAACAATTTTGAATCATTAAGAGGCACAGCTTCTAATTAACCTAGTAATACCTCCTAATTACTGCATGTGCTCAAGTCAAGACTTTGAAATCTCTCTAGATCGCACAGTCATGAGGCTGCAAAAAAAATTTTTTTGGCCAAATACAATACGCTTTTTTTTTTTTAATACGCTTTTAACCAAAAACAGATACCTTCTTTCTCTATGCTGAAATAATAATAATGATGACGATGGTGACGATGATGCTCCTTATATACACTCTTTATCACTGAATTTCATTGCTTTTGAGGGAACTGAAGTGGAGGAAGAAATATTAAGGACCTGTGAGAAAAGCTAATTGATAAGTTAACCATTGACCAACTGCTCTTGCAAAAATAAAAAATTGTGCTTTGAAGGGCACCTGGCTGGCTCAGTCAGTGTAGCATGTGACTCTTAATCTCAGGGTCATGAGTTCAAGCCCCATGTCGGGAATGGAGCCTCCCTAAAACAAAAAATAATAATAATAATTAATAATTAATAATTTATTTAATTGTGCATTGAATAACTAGAAAGAGAATACATCATATTTCTTCTGACTTTTTGTACCCTGAGAAGCCATAGGCAGGTGCCAAAGACCCTAAAGTACATGCTCTCATTTCCTATAATCAAGCCAAATTTATAAGAAGTGGTAAATTTCTTCACTACAATAGACATGATATTTAGACCCATATATGTTTGTTTCCAGAGTTTCCTATGTCCCCTACACAGGGAAGCCCAAAATCTTCTCCCCTACCTTATACAGGGTTTTCAAGGTGATACTTTCTGCCACAACAATTTTGTGATTTTTGAGACATTTTTAGGGTCCCTAGGACACAGGTTCTCAAACTCTTCCCCAACGCCTTCCTGAATATTCCTGAGAGATAATGACCCTCTTCCCATCTGTGAAACAGCTCGTATAGAATCAATCCCCAAAGTGCACACTCTGTGCAGGGATATAGAGGATTTGAGGTTTCATCTGACCCACAATTTCCCTCCCAATTCTAGGGACCTTTTTAGAGACAGAGAGAGCATGGGTGCACAAACCTGAGCTTGGGGTGAGGAAGGATCCTGGGGAGAGGCAGAGGGAGAGGGAGAAGGAGAGGGGGAGAAAGAGAGAGAGAACCTTAAGTAGGCTCTACACTCAGCGCAGAGCCCAACACAGGCTCTATCTCATGACCCTGAGATCATGACCTGAGCTGAAATCAAGAGTCCAATGCTTAACCAACTGAGCCACCCAGGTACCTCGACATAATTTTTTTTAAGCAAGCTCTACATCCAATGCGGGGCTTAAACTCATTAAAGGATAGGGTGCAGTGACAAGCCCCCCAGAAAGCTCTCTGCTTCAGCCCTCTTTTTGCCACTAGGTAAGAGCTCACTGGCATTCGTCGAAATCACTGGGGAACAAGGACAGCTTGCATGCCATTATCATTTTTCTGCAGCTACCAAGACCTGAACCAAGACCCTGCTGAGGAAATCAGACACAAAAGCAAACCAAATACCAACACTCTACACTCTACATGTGTACCTGGCCACATGATTTTATTCCTCAACCAAAGTCTCACTTGACATCCAAACCAGAGATGGATTTAAGAGGGGGCACAATGTGATAAATCACTACAGAGGCAATACCATTTTCACAGCCTAGCCGCACAAACAGTGGACGACATTATAAAGTAGACAAACAACATTTCGCGACGTAAATCCTATTACTGGCAAACAGATGCAACCTTGAGAGCATCCTTGGGAGCCCCAGCATAACCGAAGCTGACAGCCCGCACACAACGTGCCCATGCTGTGAAATTGCACATTCTGTTTCTGAGGAATTATGACTCAATTCTAAATAAAACCATTTCTCTGCTGATCTGAGCCCCAAAGGGGGGGAGGGGAGCCTGGAACGAACTGGCAATGTGGTCACCTTGGAACCCAAGTGATCCACCCTTTCCTTTTCTTCCCGAGGGTGAGGGTCGGGGGTCGAGGGTCGGAGGAGTGGCAAGTGGTTGAGAAAAAGGAAGAGCATGGCCATTGAGATGATTGTGACATACTGGAGAAATAGAGAAAAAATTGAGTATCACCCCATTAATCTAAAGAAAAGCCTTTCCAGTGGGGTCCTTGAAATCAAAGTGGACGGGGGAGTCAGCTGGCTGAGAAGCCGCACTTTAGCCTCTGGATTTGCATTTTAGCCTCTAGATCCTGGCATTTCAACTCCCGGAGAGCCAAGATTTGCACTCGCCACCAGAAAAACTCATTCTCTGGCTCTCTTGACTCTCTTCTCCCCACTCCCACCCTCTCCCACATCATTCAGTGAACCATACCTTTACTGAGGACACACTATGTGGGAAGAAGTGCATACTCTGGCCAACCCGACTGCCCCACGGTCGGACATTCCTGCAGAGGACCAGCTGGGTTGATCCCAGTTCCCTCGTTTCAAGGGAATCCAAGCTCTGAAAGAGAATGAGGAGTCCATTCACGTGAAAAACGAGGTTTGTACGTGTGCTTATGTACTCGTGTTTGCGCCCACAAATACCTGTGCCCAGGTGCACAAATCCACACAAACATACAGAAACACCCACGGTGATCACTTACCACTTCCTTTACCTAGAGGACTATGTAGCGTAGCCATCCCCACTCAAGCAGCATTTCGGGACACTTATGCTTTTTTGCCACCCTCTTTTCCCCCATCTACATTAACGCTAATGTTCATCTTACCCAGACTTCATCCCTATAGAAGTGCTGAGGAAGAAATAATATTTTGTAATATACTCTGATTTGTCCCATATTGGAGGCATGACACTGTGCTGTTTCCCACGAGTAATCCATCAGTAACCCAAGAAGCATCTCTAGCACTGGAGAACTAAGAGCTAAAGGCATCACAAAGCACCCAGCCTTGGTGTTCCTTGTTGTCTGCTGGCAGGTTTTCTTAATTCAAGCAAGAGGACATTAACACACGACTAGCGACTTCAAGCACTCCACTAAACACTAAACTACTGTACTCCACCCATGTCACTTGACTCTTTCAAATGTCCAGGGTTTTTGGTAGGAATGATCTCAGTGATCCACCAAGGGTTAAATATCCAAAGTGCTAAAGCCAGTCCGACCAAGCAAGGCTCCTTTGGCTTTGGTCTTCATTTCCAACAGGGCTTTGAAAAAGGGACGCAGTTCCCAGGCAGGCAGAGGGAAAAGACAACTGCGGATTGCACATGTGTCTTTCCTGCCCCACTCACACCAAGCAAACTAGAGGAAATTCACTCTGCAAGGTTTCCCAGACTGCTGTTTGCCTTACAGGAAAAATATTAGCCTTGCCTTAAACAGCCTGGCTTAATACTAATTGCCTTTCTAAAGGGCAGAGTGTTATCGGAAGCTTCCTGTCAGGTGTCCTTATAGATCCGGAGTTATACCATATGCAGAGGGACCCTCAGGTGTACACACAGGCACCCACATCCAGCCATGTCCAGCCCAGGGGCACAGACACCATTGAGAGAGCTCGGTTCTAACCACAGGAAGGGCTGCAGGTTTCTTTAGCCTTTGCTCGAGAAGACTGCAAAAATTGCACTCCGTTTGGCTGCTTTTCCATCAAGTGGAAGAAAACCACTTAACCTAAGATTTTTAAGCTCTAAATCCCTATATTCCTTCTCTAGGAGAGAAAGAAGTGTGGACTCTGCCCTGTCTGGTTTGACTGTATTGCTAAAAAAAATTTAAAAAATTACCCATAAATCACTCATAAAAAAAAAAAAGAAAGAAAGAAAACTGATTTCTCTTTTAGAAAAGGCTGGGTTAAGAATAAACTTATAAAGAAAATAAAAGCTTTTTTATTTAAAAATAAAAAAATAAAAGCCGTCAGGGAGACTCTCCCCGGTAAATCGTGGGTGATTTCGAGGGACAGGTAAGCTCCGGGCGAGGGGCAGAGGACGCTGAGCCGTGAGCGGGCCCCGCGTGGAGGGCCCCGCCGGCCCCGCCCCAGAAGGCCCCGCCCCCGAAGGCCCCGCCCCCCGAAGGCCCCGCCCCCGAAGGCCCCGCCCCCCGAAGGCCCCGCCCCCGGAGCAGCGGCGCTTCCCTCGCCGCCCGCCCGCTGCGTCCCCGGCCCCGCCCCGGTGCGTCCTACCAGCCTGCCTGTTTCTACGAACCACGTCCTTTGAAACACTTTAGCCACCAACAGGTGAAAAGTGGTTGGTTCCGCCTTAACGAGGAGGGCGAGGGCGAGGGGTGCTCTTTAAGCCTCCTGTGTTAAAAAAAAAAAAAAAAAAAAAAGGCCTTCCTGCATCCGAGAGAAGGCGGAACGGCCGTCGGTGCCTCCTCTGTTCCCCGCAGCCCTCCTGAGGGCGGTGTCTGGCCGCACCCGCTGTCCTCCGGCGTGAGGGGCGCAAGCCAGGCGGGGTCCCCGCGTGCGGCCTCTTCCCTCCGGTCCTCCCATCCCTGTTACGGGGCCCCAAGTCAGCAACCCAGACCTCTGCGGGGAAGGAGGCTGCCGCCGGGGAATTCACCAGAACACCTTTGAGGAGGAATCCGTGGGTTGGTTTTTTTTTGTTTTTTTGTTTTGGGGGGGGTGTTTTGTTTTGCAAACCCCCCGGGAATTGTGTGAAGGGGGAAAAAACGAAGACGCGGCGGAGGCGGAGGGGGCACTGCGCGGCCGCCCTGCAGAGCCTCGGCCGGGCTCTAGCGACCTGCAGCGTCACCTCCCGCGGCCGCCCTCGGGAGAGCCGTCTCACTGCAGACCCCTCCGTAAATAACTGGCCACTGCCCCGAGTAACAGTACGAGGAGGGACTGCCGCCTGCCACACCTCGGCTCCGGCTTCTCCGAGGCCCCCACCCCCGCCCCAGGCCAAGCCCCTGGCGGTTCTTTCTAGTTCCTTCTATTACATGAAGTTAGAAATAATAGTCTCGGTTTCCTTT
Organism: Vulpes lagopus; assembly: GCF_018345385.1. NCBI lineage: Eukaryota > Metazoa > Chordata > Mammalia > Carnivora > Canidae > Vulpes > Vulpes lagopus. The sequence goes on from NC_054830.1 coordinate 127,812,961, forward strand.
TGTTGTTGCTGTGTTGACTTTGCGAGCTAAAGGAATAATTTGGAGACTCCCGGAGAACCACATGCAGAAATCCAAACTAGAAACATTTTTTTCTGTAGAAAAAGGCTGCATTCTCTCCCTGGGTTTTTAGACTAAATGCCAGTGTTTATTATAGTGATTCTGTTCATCTCCAAATCAAGACAGGTTTGTCCCCTCTGCATCTCTTTAGAATTTAGTCCTCCTGGGGTCTTGTCCATTTTACTGTTTGTTTATATGTCCCTCCGTGGCTCTAGGATTTCCATGGAAATCAAATGTGCATTTTTCTATTTGTCAGTGATGTAGAAAAAGATGTTAGGGTTTGAAGCAGACGGCCATGAAAGAATTCTTGAGACGTCGTTCCTGCAAAAAGGTGATTTTATTAAAGCACAGCGACAGGACCAGTGGGCAGAAAGAGCTTCACTGGGGTCATAAGGAGTGGCCTGTTAGGTACTTTCAACTGGAAGGGGTAGTGTGAGTTTCTAAGAAATTTTGGAAGCAAGGTCTCCAGGACCTTGAGGGGGCTAGCTATTGTTGGGGAAAGGTCACTTATTACCCTCCAGTAAACCCGGAGTCATGAGACCCTGCAGATGTATTATCAGTGGACCATATGCTTGGGAGGTGATTGCCAACACACATTTTGAGAGGGTACAGATAAAGGAAATTTCTAAAGGAATTTTTATATTAAAGTACACCGACAAGGTCCTAGGGATCAGGCTAAAATTGCCTTTTCCCCTTAGGAAAGTATCAATAGGGAGGCAGCTGAGTCCCTATAGGACTGTCACTCTGCCTATTTCAAGGACTTGTCAATGGGCTGCAGGTAGCAAGGAAATTTAATCATTATTCTTCTGCCTTTGTTTCACACATCAGTCAACATCTTTGATGAAAAGTTTTGTGAAGGATGGGGACTCGAACTATAGGTATTACAGTATAGAAAAAAATTAGTTCCCAGTAGGCATGGTTCATGCAACAAAAATGAGTGAGACACTAGCATCAGTGACACTATGTTTAAAGTGTGTGAGGTAGAAAGACAAACACTCTTCTCTTGACTTAAATTCTACAAAGAAAGATGATGTGTACGTGCTGCAAAAAATTCCAAAGGGAAGGCAGCATTGCTAAGAGGATCATTCAAAATACACTGAGGAGGATACTGAAGAAGCAAAGCGTATGCACATCTCATGTTTCAATTCTCAAAACACTTTTGAGACCTTTGTCAATTGCAATTTGTTGATTTCACCTGGACTGCCTTCTAGAACTTTGGACAGAAATAGAGATAATGTACCATGTTAGCTAAATAACTATTTCTGTATTAGTCAGTTTAATGCTGTCAGCACCAATCCTAATTCCTTCAATATGTGTTATGTAACCTTGCAGGTTTTGCCTTTATGAGCCTGCACTCACTGCTTGTGTCCAGAGACACTTTGAACTTCAGTCCAATCCCCAAGACCCTAGATGAACACTTTTAGTTGGTTTACAGCCTCTTCTTCTTGGTCAACAATGCTTTACTATAATATAAGAAAAATATGGTAAGGATCTGAAGAGACATAGTATTTTTTTCTTTTAAAGTTTTGTTTATTTTGGGGGGCATGAGGGGTGAAGAGCAGAGAGTCTTAAGCAGACTCCATGCTGAGTGCAGAGCTACACTCGAGGCTCCATCCCATCGCATGTCCCTGAAATCACCACGTGAGCCAAAACAAGAATTGGACACCACCTGACTATGCCACCCAGGCCCCCTGAGAACTTTTTGAGAGACAATTATTTCCATCTGTGGTGTGGAAGAAGCCAAGATTTCAGGGTGACAATGGCATTTGGTGCAGACCAATGAATGGGTAGAATTTTGATAGAGATCTAAAGGGCAATCAAGGCGGCGGTGGAAATGGAGTCACCAAAGGCATAGAGAGTACGAAGGTACAGGTGACATCCAGGAATAAATTGGTCAATGGTCCAGTTCGGTCAATACACTTGATACAGGACTGCCAATTTCAAATGTGGAATATCAATCAATCAATCCGTAATGATGCCTTCCACATTTCATTCACTCATTCATTGCCCAAATATTTACCAGGCGCTCACTCTTCTTGGCAGGAACTTAAGAGAATTTTTTTAAAATTGTAAACCAGGGGTGTCTAGGTGGCTTGGTTGGTTAAGTGTCTGACTCTTGGTTTCAGCTCAGGTCGTGATCTCAGGGTCCTGGGATTGAGCCCCTAGTTGGGCTCTACACACTCAGCCCAGAGTCTGCTTGTCCCTCTCCCTCCTGCTCTGCCCCTCCCCCCAGCTTGTGAGCTCTGTCTCTCTCTAAAATAAATAAATAAATAAATACAATCTTTAAAAATAATAAATAGTTAACAAGTAATCCTGCATTCATTTTTCACAAGATCCTTCACCAGAGTTGTTAATCAAAAAAGACCACACCTGTTTTAAGATTGCAATAAGATTGCAATAATACCACACAGTTGCACTAAAGTTGTGTTCAGTGTGATATTCATGAAGAAGTTGCATCATTCCATGGGAGCAACAGAACCGGCTTGTCGGAAAAAAACGAGTTCAAAGCACAAAGTATCAATGCATAAAGGGTTCATCCCAACCAACCACACCCAACTGTACCCCCCAAAGTGCTATCTAAAGAGTTAAGTGTTTAAAAGCTTGAAACTTACGGATGACTGACTGGCTCAGTAGGTGGAGTATGTGACTCTTGATTTTGGAGTTATACATTTGAGCCCATGTTGGATATAGAGAGTAGTTAAAAACAAAATCTTTAAGGGGCACCTTGATGGTTCAGTCAATTCAGCTTCTGACTCTTAGTTTCAGCGCAGGTCGTGGTCTCATGGATTGTAGGATGGAGGAGCACGTTGGGGTCTATGATTGCAGGGGTTGGGGGGACCTGCTTGGGGATTCTCTCCCTCTGCCCCTCTCCCTGCTCTCTCTCTATAAACTACATGAATAAATCTTAAAAAAAAATAAAAGGGCGAAGCAGCCATTCTCTTAGAACTAGCCACTCAATCAATTCACTTAAGAGCTGGTCATATACCTTTCATTTGAAAGGAAAAAAATATCCTCAAACAATATTGTCCAACTTGATGGACAAAAGAAAAATAAACACGCTTGCTAGGTCTACCTCATAGATGTAATGTAAGGATAAAAATGAGGCAGCTGGGATGCCTGGGTTGCTCAGTGGTTAAGCGTCTGCCTTCAGCTCAGGGCACAATCCTGGAGTCCCAGAATCAAGTCCCACATCGGGCTCCCCACGGGGAGCCCGCTTCTCCTCCCTCTGCCTATGTCTCTGCCTCTCTCTGTGTCTCTTGTGAATAAATAACTAAAATCTTTTTTAAAAAATAAAATAAAATAAAATGAGGCAGCATATGAGAAGTAACCTGTAACCCCCAAGCACTAAACAAGTATTAACTGGGTCAATGCCTCTACAACCCTCTCCCTGATGATACCCCCAGAATGCACTATAGGGCACACATTATATTATGACAAGCTGGAAGGCTATCATAAGCTATTTCTTGGATTTCAGAAGGGGGTGAGAGGCTGCACTGGTCACCAATCAGTCCAGGGAAGCAGTAGCAATCACACCAGCAATGAAACTGGGCAGATATCTTTGAGAAGCTGCAAATTTGCTAATTGCTCTGTAGTTCATGGAGATGTATCCGGCCAGTAACATTAAGATCATGTGACCTCTTGTAGGACAACTGAATCCAAGGTAGGGTAATAACTATAAACGATGCTTCCATCCGTGCGGCTTGACCACGGGAGTCATTTGAGGCATTATCATTGGTTTAGAGTCATCTCACAAGCATATTTTGGCTATACTAGCTGAACCACCAAATGAACAAGGACATTAGGTCAGCATAACTCATTATATCATCATAATTGCTGAAACTGAGTTGCCTAATATTTTTCTAAACCATCTTTGCTGGTCTAGGTTATTAATTAAAGACAGACAGATAAAAACCAACAGCTATTAACTGGTTGCTCTGTGCCAAGCACTCTAATTGGCATTTACACATTAATTATCTCATGTCACATCCAAAAGATAGATGCACACCAAGGGGTGTATGATAAAATGTAATGCTTTTGTTTCTTTTAACTTGTTATAAACATAAATCTCTAGCCCAATGTCCCTTGACCTCTTTTCCCCCCAGCATTTTCTAGGATTTTTAGAGGTCACCTGAAAGACTAGAGCAGAATTGAAAATGAGGCCAAGTTGTTAGGGAGTTGGGTCTGCTTCTCTGGAGAACTGACCAGGAGGGTCAGCATAAATGATTACTGAGGGCAAATAGAAGGGATTCACCGCAAATTGATCAACGTGACATCATAGCTTCTTCCAGGACGAGGAGACTAAAGGACACAGCTTTGAGATTCTCATGGCCTTCCCTGGGAGAAGAAAAAGAGGTAGCTAAAACAGTGACAGCAAATAGTAAGCGGCATTAAATTAAAAGGATTGCTCCTCTCTATGGTATGTTCTTCAAATCCACATGGATGGACACAAAACCTAAATTCATTTTGTGAAAAGCTTGCTTTCTTGAAAAATCCTCATCAGTGGAATTCCATGATTGGCATGTACTAGAATAAGTTTGTATATAACTGATAAATAAGAGATCTGAGGATTTTTTAATTATCATTCACTAATTTCTCTCTTATTCTTACCCATAAAAGACTTTCTCTTTTCATCTTCAAGCCAGTGCTATAACCTCAACTTCACCCTGATGATCTCCTCACAAAGTCACTGAGCCCAAAAACTGCACGATGAGACCCCCTGAACAACCCTCCCTTCTTAGAACCAATATCTCCCTCCCTTCACTGCTTTTGTAAGAAAACTAACATTTTCGGGATCCCTGGGTGGCGCAGCGGCTTGGCGCCTGCCTTTGGCCCAGGGCGCGATCCTGGAGACCCGGGATCGAATCCCACATCAGGCTCCCGGTGCATGGAGCCTGCTTCTCCCTCCGCCTGTGTCTCTGCCTCTCTCTCTCTCTCTGTGACTATCATAAATAAATTTTTAAAAAAACAATTTTTTAAAAAAAAAATTAAAAAAAAAAAAAGAAAACTAACATTTTCCTTACTGAGTCTGTGTGTTGGAGATATTCGAGAAAGGAATTTCAATTAAAGTATATATTGTAGGATATGTGGAAATTACTCATCAAAACCCACAATAAAACTATTAAGTGTAATACATATAATGCTATGATCCTAACAAGGTGTTTCTCTATTATTTAACCATTCTAAATACTTAGACTAATTAGAGAATCAGTTTGAGAAAATTTCCTAAGTATTAGCAAAATGGCATTCTAAAACTGAAGATCTGGGCAGTCCAGATGGCTCAGCAGTTTAGCGCCACCTTCCACGTGATCCTGGAGATCCAGGATCGAGTCCCACGTGGGGCTCCCTACATGGAGCCTGCTTCTCCCTCTGCCTGTGTCTCTGCCTCTCTCTCTCTCTCTCTCTCTCTCTCTCTGTCTCTCATGAATAAATAAATAAAATCTTTAAAAAAATAAAAATAAAACTGAAGATCTCATTAAGAGATTATATGCTTTATACACACATGGAAACTCTGTCCATTTTTTAGTTGTACCCTGTAAGAAGTCAAATATCCTTTTGTGAAGTGGATTTCAGGGTGGTATGAAGAGCAGATGAGATCATTTATGTGAAAGCATTCTATAACCACAGGACATAATGCAAATCTAAAAGATTAGCTCCATTTCTATCTTGTCTGTTCTTCAGATGAGACTGACTCACAGTAAACAGGGATAAAATCTGAGTCTGTCCCTCTGGTAAATAACATAATGTCTCAATTGATAAAACATAGTCACTACTGAAGCTTTATGGTTGCGTTCAAATTAATATGGCATCTACCAACAGCATCAAATTCAATTATGCAAAATTGCCAGTATTCAGTGGTTTTCAACTTATGAGAGTGTTCATTTCATAATTCCATCAAACAAAGCATTAGCTTTACTTTGAAGATTCTGTAAAACTACAGACATCGTAAAAATTCATTACTATGGGACACCTGGGTAGCTCAGTCAGTTAAGCCTCTGACTCTTGACTTCAGCTCAGGTCATGATCTCAGAGTCATGAGATTGAGTCCACGTTGGGCTCCACGCTCAGCAAGGTGTCAGCTTTGGATTCTTTCTCTCCTTCTCCCTCTGCCCCTCCCCCTGATCATGCAATAGATAGATAGATAGATAGATGGATAGATAGATAGATAGATAGATATTTTTTTAGATTCATTATGATTCTGGGATGTCTGGATGGCTCAGCGGTTGAGCATTTGCCTTCAGCTCAGGCTGTGATCCCGGTCCAGGGATCAAGTCCCACATCGAGATCCCTGCAAGGAGACTGCTTCTCCCTCTGCCTATGTCTCTGCCTCTCTGTGTCTCTCATGAATAAATAAATAAATAATCATTAAAAATAAATAAATAAATAAATTCTAGTTAGTTAACATATATGATAAAAGTATAGCACAAGCCTGTAGTGTTCATTCATTCCATAAATACCTGTCAAGTAGTACTTTGTGACAGGTATTATTCTGGGCATCCGGATACAACAGTGAACAAGGGACAAATTCTTTCCTTTCAAAAAGCTCACCTTCCAATGAAAGAGTCAGATAAAACAAATAAGAAAATATATAGCATGGTAGATAATTCTAAAACACACAAACACACACACACACAAACAGCATGGATGAGGAGAGGGAGTTTGCTTGGGGGACTGGGATGCATACTTGCATATTGTTCCATTAAATAAGAACCATTAGTTCTAGAACATAACATAGAGTTGACATTTGGGGAAAGACCTGGAGGAAGTGAAGACACTGAACAATTTGCCAGTGGATGAAATGCCACCACGACTAGATGCTGCCATCACCACAGATGAATACTGAGGGTGGCAGCTACCAACAAATTCTAACCATCTCTCCATTTTTGTCTCTCCCATTCATTCCACACCCTCACTCCAGGAAGAACATCTATGTGGCTGAAGGAAATCAGAATGTCACCCCAAATATGCCTCTTTAACATAAAAAAGATTTTGAGGGGTGCCTAGGTAGTTCAGTCAGTTAAACATCTGCCTTTGGCTCAGGTCATGATCCTGGGGTCCTGGGATAGAGCCCCACATTGGGCTCTCTGCTCAGAGGGGAGTCAGCTTCTCCCTCTCCCTTTGCCTCTCCCCCTGCTTGTGCTCTGTCACTTGCTTTCTCTGTCAAATAAATAAATAAAATATTTTTTTAAAAAGATTTTGAGCTGAAGGCAATTAAGAAACAACAAATGCAGGGAAAGCTCTTTCTATCCTCCCACCCCATTTCTGGAAACAATCTTATCATCCCAGAGTCAGAACAGAGGAACCTGCAAAAAAATCTCACTTCATTAGTTTCCTCCCATAGGTTTATCTTCCCACAGTCCTGCCCTTGGGAGCCTGAAATCTCTTTCCTTTGTCCTGTCACCTCTCCACAAAATTTATTGTTCTTTGTTGAAGATGGTATGTAAACTGGAGTTCTAAGCTACCACTGTCAGTTAATCTTTGTAAAAGTTGTATACTATACACATTGACGAGCTGTTTGTTTCTTGTTACTCTTTTTTTTAAATATTTTATTTATTTATTCATGAGAGACACAGAGAGAGAGAGAGGCAGAGACACAGGCAGAGGGAGAAGCAGGTTCCATGCATGGAGCCCAACGTGGGACTCGATCCCAGGTCTCCGGGATCACGCCCTCAGCTGAAGGTGGCGCTAAACCACTGAGCCACCTGGGCTGTCCCCTGCTACTCTTTTTTGAAAGAGTCCCAGCTGAAAAGCTAGGATGGATAGAGGTAGAGTTTTACCACCACTGCCCCCAAAATGCCAAACCAGGATTACGTATCAAAGATGAGTGGAGGGAGGATGGGCTGTGGTGACATTCACTGGGGAATTCCCTCCAAATGGGAAGAATGGATACCCACCATACTGTTGTCTTTGAGCACCCACTCTGTGACATGAATTCCCTGAGAGGGGATTACGACTCAACAGAGGTTAAATGGCTTCCTCTTGCACTGTGAGAGTCAGCCTGGCTCAAGTTCCAGCTGACTCCAAAGCCTATGACCCTAATCACAATGAGAAGTGCTTCCCTGAGTAACAGACTATTCATTTTCTTGCCAGTGTGTCTGGCAGGAGGAAAGTGATTGTCCCCAGTGCCAGTGTCAACCAAAGACTCCTCAAAAAGCATTTCACGTCAAGTCTCAAGACATTCCTCTCGTTTTAGGTATTCCTTCTAGATTTCCTCACCTCCTATTCTCTGTAAGTGGCCAGTTCCTAATCAAGCTAGGTGGTTGTCTGCTTAGTGTTTCTCAAAACGTGGTCCTCAGAAGAGCTGCATCAGCATCCTATGGGAACTTGTTAGAAATGCTGCTCTCAGATCCCACAGCCAGATCTGCTGAATCAGAAACCATCTTTGTTTTAACAAGCCCTCTAGGTGATCCTGATGGAGGCTTAAGTTTGAGAAACCACTGCCATAGGTCTGTTTGGGATGCCCTGTATCTTCTCAGTGTGGTTCTCCACACAGGGAGCAGCCGTCTACCTGCCTCTTGTCAGACCCCATTCCCCTCTCCCAGGCATCTGCTGATCCCTCTCATGAAGCTTCCCCACCCTGGACACAGGAAATGTCTACTTTAAAAATTCATTAAGAACCTATCCTAAGACATCTGGATGGCTCAGTGGTTGAGTACCTGCCTTCGACTCAGGTCATGATCCCAGGGTCCTGGGACCGAGTCCCACATCATGCTCCCTGCAGGGAGCCTGCTTCTCCTTCTGCCTATGTCTCTGCCTCTCTCGGTGTGTCTCTCATAAATAAATAAATAAAATCTTAAAAAAAAAAAAAAAAGAACCTGTCCTTACCTATAAAGTTCACAGCAAGCCTATAAAAAACCTTAAGAGAGTAAAATGTGCAATATTGTATTTTGACAATCAAAGGTAAGATGGATGCCATGGTACCCAGAGTTATGAGACTGTGGAGAAAAACCATGTATTTTCATTATGGCACCCAAGATGTCAGCAGTGCTTAACAAATATTTTCAAAATGCTTATCTACTTATTGGAATATTTGAATCCTGACTATATTGTTGGGTAACCACCTATTATAGGCTCTCTGCAGGTACAGAGTTCACTCACATGCAGGAAACTAATGCAGTGAGTCAACATGGAGTCCTTTTTTGCTTCAAGTCAACCAAGCTCAGTAACCACCTTCCCTCATTTAGATATGATGATTCCTGCCCTCACAGTAGGATGCATGGCACTTAACTCTGTGAGGTTCCCTTCCCTTTAGAAAGGTCTGAAGTTGTAAATTAAGAGAGGGACACCTGGGTGGCTCAGTCAGTCTGCCTCTGGATTTCAGCTCAGGTCATGATCTCAGGGTCCTGAGATCAAACTCTGCATCAGGCTCTACACTAAGCAGGGGGTCTGGCTGTCACCCTCTCCCAATATGCTTCCCCCTATTTGTACTCTCTCTCTCTCTCAGATAAATAATAAATAAATCTTAAAAAAAAAAAAAAAACAGATCCTTTTCATTCTTTCATAGAGCTAAAGATCACCTCTACTGGGAAACTGTTGAATTTAGTATAGCTCTAGGCTCCTGTTAAGCTAACCTTAAAGAATGGAGAGAACTAGAGAAATCAAGAGTAGAATCTCTGATCTCTTCACTCCTCTTTCTATAAAGCAAAAACGTAAGGATTTATTTAAACAACATCAGTGATTCAGTTAGCTATGCTTTCAATATACACTGGAGGAATAGGAAGCGCAAAATAACCCCTGAGCAAGAAAGAGTTCCTAAGGTACTTTTATCTTTATAACTTTTCTATATTTGTTGTATAACAAACATATATGGTAACAAGTATTTACCAGGTTTGAGGTGCCACAGACGATTTTTCACTCATTTAACAAATATTTACAAAGAATTCTATGTGCTAGGAATTGTTCTAAACCCTTTTTTTCTGTAAGATTTTTAGGGATGCCTGGGTAGCTCAGTGGTTGAGCATCTGCCTTTGGCTCAGGTCATGATCCTGGGGTCCTGGTATCCAGACCTGCATCAGGCTTCCCTTCCCATGGAGCCTGCTTCTCCCTCTGCCCATGTCTCTGCCTCTCTCTGTACGTCTCTCATGAATAAATAAAATCTTTAATTTTTTTTTATTTTTAGGTAATCTCTACACCCAGAGTGGGGCTCAAACCTACAACCCTGAGATCAAGAGTCACACTCTACCAATTGACCCAGCCAGGTGCCCCCCTAAACACTTTTTAAATTTATTAGTCAGTAAATAAAACAGCAAAGTACTTTGCCCAGGTGACACAATGAGAGGAATAAATAATAAACCAAGAATAATAAACAACTAAGTTATGCCTTTAAAACTGATAAGCACCTGAAACCAATAATACATCATGTTAATTAACTTTAAATAAAATTTTAAAAAATAAAATTTTAAATTTAAAAAAATCAAAAAATAAATAAAAAGTAAAAGTGATAAGCATAATTTAAAAATACAGTAAGGGGGATCCCTGGGTGGCGCAGCGGTTTGGCGCCTGCCTTTGGCCCAGGGCGCGATCCTGGAGACCCGGGATCGAATCCCACGTCAGGCTCCCGGTGCATGGAGCCTGCTTCTCCCTCTGCCTGTGTCTCTGCCTTGTCTCTGCCTCTGTCTCTCTGTATGACTATCATAAATAAATAATATAAAAAATATAGTTTAAAAAAAAATAAAAATAATAAAAAATAAAAATACAGTAAGGAAGCTATAGCTCAGCACTGAGGAGGATAGATGAGGTACAACATAAGAGATGGAGGTGAGCATCGGCCTCCATATGTAAGTAGGAATCTGAGCAAGGACTTACCACAAAGGATGGATTCAGTCAAGCAGACATCTGAGACACATTTCAGATGGAGAGAACAATGAGAGCAAAGGCCCTGCAGGAGGCAGAAACATTTCTGCCACTCCTCAAGGAAGACCAGGGAGCCACTCACTTTAGCCCAGAAGTTCCTGAATTTTCTTTATTTTTTTTAAAGATTTTATTTATTATTTATTCATGATAGGCAGAGAGAGAGAGAGAGAGAGACAGGCAGAGGGAGAAGCAGGCTCCTTGCCGGGAGCCCGACGTGGGATTCGAACCCGGGTCTCCAGGATTGTGCCCTGGGCCAAAGGCAGGCGCCAAACCGCTAAGCCACCCAGGGATCCCCGTTCCTGAATTTTCTAAGTTTGAGGTACTCTTACTGTTTCAGTAATTTTTTCACCCCTATGCCAAAATAAATACCTAACAGCTCCTTTCATTAAGTCATTACATCCAGAAAGCCAAATAAGTATTTATGTCCTAACCACTGAGTGGCCATTTGGAAAAACAATTCATAGATACTGGAGGCAAAATTGTTCCATTTAATTATTAAATAACTAATTACTTATGAAAGCAATGTAGATGCCTCTTGGACAATGCCTCTTAAACATCGGCATCAGATTAGACAATGCCATCTTTATTAACTATTCCATCTGATTTTTATACAGACTTGTTTTGTATCCCATCACCTCCTGAAGACTCAGCTTCGCAGAAATACGATGTCACCTGAAGGAAAGTAGTGCAACCTAGTATCTCAACTCAGAAGCAGTTGGCTTGCTCTCTGACAGATATTGTTCTGTTTTTCTCAAAAATCAGAATGTTTCAGAGCACTCCGTGAGTTTGCTGCAGAGCCCAGGGGTGTCAGATCACACAGTTTAGGAACTAGGGAATTAAAATATACCTAAACTTCTTTCTTTCTTGAGGTGCCTGGATGGCTCATCTGGTTGGGCATCTAAATCTTTTTTTTTTTTAATTTTTTTTATTGGAGTTCAATTTGCCAACATATAGCATAACCCCCAGTGCTCATCCTGCCAAGTGCCCCCCTCAGTGCCCATCACCCAATCACCCCAACCCCCCACCCATTTCCCCTTCCACTACCCCTTGTTCATTTCCCAGAGTTAGGTGTCTCTCATGTTTTGTCACCCTCACTGATATTTTCACTCATTTTCTCTCCTTTCCCTTTATTCCCTTTCACTAATTTTTATATTCCCCAAACGAATGAGACCGTATAATGTTTGTCCTTTTCCGACTGACTTATTTCACTCAGCATAATACTCTCCAGGTCCATCCACTTCGAAGCAAATAGTGGGTATTTGTCGTTTCTAATGGCTGAGGAATATTCCATTGTATACCTAGACCACACCTTCTTCATCCATTCATCTTTCGATGGACACCGAGGCTCCTTCCACAGTGTGGCTATTGTGGACATTGCTGCTAGAAACATCGGGGTGCGGGTGTCCCGGTGTTTCACTGCATCTGTATCTTTGGGGTAAATCCCCAGCAGTGCAATTGCTGGGTCGTAGGGCAGGTCTATTTTTAACTCTTTGAGGAACCTCCACACAGTTTTCCAGAGTGGCTGCGCCAGTTCACGTTCCCACCAACAGTGCAAGAGGGTTCCCTTTTCTCCACATCCTCTCCAACATTTGCTGTTTCCTGCCTTGTTAATTTTCCCCATTCTCACTGGTGTGAGGTGGTATCTCATTGTGGTTTGGATTTGTATTTCCCTGATGGCAAGTGATACAGAGCATTTTCTCATGTGCTTGTTGGCCATGTGTATGTCTTCTTTGGTGAGATTTCTGTTCATGTATTTTGCCCATTTCATGATTGGATTGTTTGTTTCTTCGCTGTTGAGTTTAATAAGTTCTTTATAGATCTTGGAAACTAGCCCTTTATCTGATATGTCATTTGCAAATATCTTCTCCCATTCCGTAGGTTGTCTTTTAGTTTTGTTGACTGTATCCTTTGCTGTGCAGAAGCTTCTTATCTTGATGAAGGCCCAATAATTCATTTTTGTTTTTGTTTCTCTTGCCTTCATGGATGTATCTGGCAAGAAGTTACTGTGGCCAAGTTCAAAAAGGGTGTTGCCTGTGTTCTCCTCTAGGATCTTGATGGAATCTTGTCTCACATTTAGATCTTTCATCCATTTTGAGTTTATCTTTATGTATGGTGCCAGAGAGTGGTCTAGTTTCATTCTTCTGCATGTGGATGTCCTATTTTCCCAGCACCATTTATTGAAGAGACTGTCTTTTTTCCAGTGGATACTCTTTCCTGCTTTGTCGAATATTAGTTGACCATAAAGCTGGTCTAGTTTCATTCTTCTGCATGTGGCTGTCCTATTTTCCCAGCACCATTTATTGAAGAGACTTTTTTCCAGTGGATACTCTTTCCTGCTTTGTCGAATATTAGTTGACCATAAAGCTGAGTCCACTTCTGGATTCTCTGTTCTGTTCCATGGATCTATGTGTCTGTTTTTGTGCCAGTACCCCACTGTCTTGATGACTACAGCTTTGTTGTACAACTGAAATCTGGCATTGTGATGCCCCCAGCTATGGTTTTCTTTTTTAATATTCCCCTGGCTATTTTGGGTCTTTTCTGATTCCACACAAATCTTGGGCATCCAAATCTTGATTGCAACTTGGTTCTTGGGATCAGGCCCGCATCGGGCTCCTCACTCAGCACAGACTCTGCTTGTTTCGCTCCCTCTGCTCCTTCCCCTGCTCAGGCATGCTCTCTCTCTTTCTCTCTCTCAAATAAATAAATAAATAAAATATTTTTAAAAAACAAAATATTTTAAAACCTACTTTCTTTCTCACAGATCTAGCTACTCCTAGCTTCATGAGTAGCTTTCTTGGCTTCTTTTCTAAAATTTCTCCCTCTCAATTGCCTTTTTGAGTGGTCCAGATTGTCTTAGTATAATAACGATGCATAAATAGGTAGAGGTAAAGATGTATAGTTATAGATAACTATGCATCTCATTACATGAATGCAGCTGTTGAGAGGCCTCTAAACTGGTGAAGGATTCATTGCCCTCACTCCCTGGGTTCTTTAAAGGAGCTAACCCTATTTGAACGTTTTAAACACCAAACAGATCAGAACATAATTAACAAATTAAAACACTCCTTTTATCCTGTAAAAGATGGAAGGCTAAGGGGAATATTCTGTCTCCACAAAGATAATTCTAGGTATGTTGGAAGCCAGTGATCTCATCTGCTAGAATTTGCTTTTAGAGATTACCTTAAGGCTTAACTGTTTATTTCAAAATCATATTAACAGTTTGAATCATTGCAAACTTTTTTTTTTTAAGATTTTATTTATTGGGATCCCTGGATGGCGCAGCAGTTTAGCGCCTGCCTTTGGTCCAGGGCTCAATCCTGGAGACCTGGGATCGAATCCCACGTCGGGCTCCTGGTGCATGGAGCCTGCTTCTCTCTCTGCCTGTGTCTCTGCCTCTCTCTCTCTCTCTGTGACTATCACAAATAAATAAATTTTTAAAAAAATAAAATAAAAAAGAACCATATAAAAAAAAAAAGATTTTATTTATTTAATCATGAGAGACACAGAGAGAGGCAGAGACACAGGCAGAGGGAGACGCAGGATCCCCGTGGGGATCCCACGGGGAGCCCAATGGAGACCCAATTCCAGGACCCCGGAATCACAACCTGAGCCGAAAGAGACACTCAACCACTGAGCCACCCTGACACCCTGCAAACTATTTTTAAAGGGCAAAGAAACATTTTAGCCATTGTGGGACTTTCCAAGGATTATGAGAAAACAAATATAGTGACCTTTGAACTAAGTGGGAGCTAGGGGACCGACCCCATACACAGTCAAGAATTCCCATATAACCTTTGGCTTCTCCCAAAACATAACTACAAATAGCCTACTGTTGGCCAGAAGCCTCACTGCTCACACAGACCATTAACTCGTTCTGTACATTATATGGGTCACATACTATATTCTTGCAATAACACAAGTTAAAGGCCAGAAAATGTTAAGAAAATCCTGGGCCCAAATACATTTACAGTGCTGTACTGCAACATGCAGGGCAAACCCTGTTGCTCAAGGGTCAACCGCACTTTGATGCCAATGAAAATTAAATAGTCATTAGCTTTCAGAGAAGGAAAGACATTCTCATTGTTAGAATCAAACACGCACCCTCAATTCTCCAAATCTCAAGTCACCTTCGGAGTGCTCATGTGACACCGAGTTAGCGGCAAGAGGGAGGCTGTCATAGTCCATTGCCAAACGCCACACATTGAAACAGGGCAGGCAGCAGCCTGGCCTTCTCTCCTGCAACGCGAGAATTAAATCATATTGAACTTGCTTTATGAAGACGTAAAAAAAAAAAAAAAAAAAAAAAAACCCACATACAGTGCATCCTTAACTCACCCTTCCAAAAATAAAAAGGTCGTGATTTCTTATCAAGTAAAATGAGGAGGAAATGAATTAAAACTCTTCCCTTCCTGGCTAATCACAAAATCAGAGCAATCGGCCCCCACCACCAACCCCAGGGGCCGGTCTTCCACGGTGACATCGCGCCATCTAGTGGCAAGATCTTTCTAAGGGCCTTCAACAGCGCCCGAGGGAGTCGGGGAGTCCTAGAAAACGTGGGTAAAATAAAATAAAATAAAACCAACAAATATTTATTGAGCATCTACTATATAAATACGTTATGCCTGGCTTTTCCCCGCAACTCTGCACAAGCCTTCTGAAGCTTGGATTGCCCCGAGTTCTGGGGAAATTGTTGACATTGTGGTAAGAGAAAAGAAAGAAGTCTCTGTTGGAAGTTTTACTGTGATTCTATCAACATTAAATATGCATGTGAAGGTGGCCATCAAGCCTCCCAGCGTGAGCAAAAGCCCTGATTACTTTTACTCCACCTCTTCCCTGAAAAATATGTGGCTACTTAGCATTTATATTGGACTTTCCGTCTCCAAACCACTTTACAGAACCTCTCTGATTCATTGCCCCAACGCCCTTCCAAGTAGTTATTACTCTATGCTATTAGCTTCTTTATGAAAGCTTTTGATGATCATTTTCACTGCATGTGGGTGAGTTGCATTTACCAAAGCAAACTTCTCCCAAAACTCGTGTCCAGAGTCAAGGAACAACTATCATCTAAAACCTTTTGTTTTTCCCTTTTTCAGAAAAAAAAAAAAAAAAAAAAAAGCTGATAGTTAAACAGTGGACACATTACCCACCTTCCTCTTCAAGGGTAAGAATGTCGAAATGGGGGCACCTGGGTAGCTCAATGGTTGAGTATCTGCATTTGGCTCGGGTGGTGATCCGGAAATGGGGGATCAAGTCCCACATCAGGCTCCCCATAGGGAGCCTGCTTCTCCCTCTGCCTGTGTCTCTGCCTCTCTCTTGTCTCTCATGAATAAATAAATAAAATCTGTTTTTTAAATGTCAAAATAAAGGAAAGTATTGGATCATATTAGATTTCTATCCAGTTCCTCCTTGCTGTGACCAGAGGACTCCCCTCTAAAAGAATGGCATTATTGTGTCTTCAAAATAAAGAAAGCCTAGGGCACAAGTAAGATGGGCAGCCTGCTAAGGAGGACCTTATAAATTAAGACTCTGATACATTGAGGAGTTGACTTTTTTTTTATCTCCAAGCTAAGCATCCCTCACTCCTAACTTACCTTCCATAAACCAGCTATTCCTTATAACATTTAAATTAGTGGTGTAATTTGGAACCAAAGGGAAAAAAATGGTAGAGGTGTTGTAATTTCATTGAGTAATGTTCACACTTTTTTCTGTACATAATTCAAGTCTGAGCCTAACCTTACTTTCTTTAAAAAAAAAAAAAAAAAGGAAGAAAAGAAAATGATAGGCATTTTTAAAATCACAAAGTACATTTCCTAGGTGACTCCCACGCAGTATGTGATTAAAATGTGAGTGTTCAGGGTACCTGGGCGATTCAGTTGATTAATCATCTGCCTTCAGGTTAGGTCATGATCCCAGGGTCTCTGATAGAGTCCCTGCTTTTCCCTCTCCCTCTGCCTGACACTCCCCCTGCTCGTGCTCTCACTTTCTCTCTCTCTTTCTCTCTCTCAAATAAATAAATAAATAAATAAATAAAATCTTTTTTAAAAATGTGAGTGTCCCAAGAGAAGGGATAGACATTAAGAAGCGTCCCAAGGATGGGATGTCTGGATGGCTCAGTTGTTGAGCATCTGCCTTTGGCTCAGGTAGTGATCCTAGGGTCCTGGGATCGAGTCCCACATCGGGCTCCCCATGGGGAGCTTGTTTCTCCCTCTGCCTATGTCTCTGCCTTTCTGTGTATGTCTCTCATGAATAAATAAAACCTTAAAAAAAGGGGGGGGGGCCTTCCAGGGAGAAGCAGAACACAGCAGGAGGAAGAGCAGGATTCTGAGCAAAAGTGTGATGTCAGGCAAGGGAGAAGCCAAGACAAACCAACACTGTCAATGAACGGCCTGCCCTCACTCCCATTTATTTTTCTGCTTTCATGTTTATTTGCCTTCATCCCTGGGATTACCAACCAAAGAGACATATATGAGAGTATGTCACAATGCACGTCTGATGATGGGAAAGCATTTCACGTTAGAAATAATCATCCAATGATTTCAGCTAAAAAAGAAAAAAATATTCCAAGTTATGTGGGAAGCAGTAAGTCAGAATTAACGTATCACATGCCATTTTGGAAATCCTTTCTGCAGGCCCAGGAAGATGCTTTTGGTGATGTCTCAATGCCAGTTTTTTAAACAGTCTCTACTTATAGCCACTTTTGTGTAAGGAGATTCATCACCATCCTGTTACCTAATGTATTTTAGTATATTTTAAAATTTAGGAAGAAAAGGTAGATAGTGGGAACTGAAATAAAAACTCCAATGAGCATATTCATGCGGCCAGATTATTTCATAACCAGAATACTTTTTTTTTTAAGATTTTATTTATTTATTCATGAGAGAGAGAGAGAAAGAGAGACACAGGCAGAGGGAGAAGCAGGTCCCACACAGGGAGCCTGATATGGGACTCAATCCTGGGACTCCAGGATCACACCCTGGGCCAAAGGTAGGTGCTAAACCTGGATTGTGAGCCATCCAGGGATCCCCCTTAACCAGAAAACTTAACAATTTTCATTAACCAGAGATTTTACTTTGAGTTGTTGAGGAGAACAAAGATGGGTCTTTTTCCAAGAGCAGTGAGTCCAGCTTGGACAGATTTGGAAAGTACAAGTGAGTAAAAGGGACAAGAAGGTGTATTTATGATCTAGATAGAACACAGAGAGCCGAGGCTACCAACAAATGCTCAAAGCCCCCCTCTCCCCCCATTGCAGACCAAATGAAGTCTAACTCCTCAGTGTTAGGATGTTAGTGAGTCAGGATGCTCATTTGCTCACACTGCTTTCACATGTGACCAGAAAGCTTAATTTCTTCTTTCTGGAAGGCTGGCCTGATCTTTCACCTCAAACTCCCACTTAGCTTAGTTGCATGGATAATATAAATTTGCAATTAGTAATATTTTAATTGCTTTTGTTTCAGACAGTTTAAATGACTTGATTTAAATGCCTCTTCAAAGTTCAGTGAGTTTCCATGATCTTTTTTGGATGACACAGACCCTTCCACCAAATTTTCCGTCTTTCAGATTTTGCTCCCTCATTTCCAATTTCCCCAAGATGGCCACTGTGTATATAAGAGGGACTTACTGTTCCTTCCTGGCAGCAGCAGGGAGGAGTCCTCAGGTCACCATTGCATCCTCTGGATCCACTCTGATCATTGCTGCAAAGTGTCATTGGCCACATCTGGCTCTTTGGGGTGTCTACCTCTGGGTCCCAGCTGCTTGACCCCAGTGTAGAAGGCCTTACCCATGGTAATCTCTCTCTTGTCACCCCAGACTGCCATTAGCTCCTACCCATCTGGACAGTTTTATAATTCTTGATGCCTGACCTATGTGGCTTCCCTTCACCCCTTCTGTAGGAGGGATGGCGGGACCTCAGACTTTTCTTCCTCTAGATCAGTGCTTCCAATTCTTTTTCATAACAAACACAAAATGTGGTGATATTTGTACTGCACACTGAGGTAAACTGGAGATCTGGGGACATCTACACGTGGCTTTCTGAAAAATTTATCGCATTGTTTTTATAATATGCAATTATAATAAACAAAAGGCCAAGTATTGGGAAATTTATTAAATTGTGAATGTTTATAAAACATGCAATAAGATGGAGGCTCATGCATTGTGAGAGCAGCCACTCCATTCCTAGCATGGGCACTCTAAAAGGGTGCATCTGTTACACTTGGGCAAAAGTATCTGCTACATGGGAAAATAGCCTCAAGAGGTCTACCAGAACTCCTGTTATGCCTCCAACCCCACTTACTCTGAATCTTGACCTCAGGCCTTCAAGTTGCATGCCACAGTCCTGAGCTCACCCTGGAAGAGCAATCCCCAGCAGCATCAGAGACCATGTGTCCACATGGACAGCAACATACCCTACCCCTTGGCCAGCTACTGAAGTCCATGTGCAAGTGTAGAGCATCTCCTAGGCCAAGCACAGGGAGAGTGCCCAATTTCATTTTGCTTAAATCCCAGATAAAACTGTTCATGTCCAGAAGCTACCAGCCAAGGAGCATGGCTATGTCAGGTCACACCAGGTTTTCCTGAAGACCAAAGGTTGGAAGGTGCCTCTAACCCACACAGGTTGGGAAGCCCCATTCTGTCTCCTTCTTGATTCCTAGATGGGCATCAAGCTTCCAGGCCTAGACAGGCCCTGAAAGGGAATCTTTTAAACACTGTAGCAGAATCATATGACCTGAAGCCTCTGGCATCTGTCCTCCACCTGATTAAGTCAGAAAGCTGTCTTCCTTTTAAGACAAAACTTGGCTTCCAAGCTCATTGTCTTGCTGCTTAATTCTGTTTTGAGTTTCATTAGCTAAATATTAACACTGGCTTTTCATTTCCATCTTAACTCTCAGAATGCCAACCTCTCTGCTCCCAAGGAGCCACTTGGCTCCACTTTGGCTGAGTGAGTGGAAAATCAAGAACAGGGAAATAAAAAAAAGGAAAAGCTCATCACCACTTTTCAGCTGCCTTGCTACTCAGGCATTCCACATACCTGGGCTACCTGTCCACCCTCATCTCTTCCTGCCCTTCTCTACACAGGAATGTTGCCAAACTAGACAACATGGCACATTTCTCGAACAGGTACCACGCCACCCTCCTCCCCCCACCCCCGGCCTAGAAAACCCTTCCCTTCCTGTCTCCAGCCAGAACCAAAAACAAAACAAAACAACCAAAAAAAAAATCTTTCCTTTTCCATCTTTTCCCAAGTCTCCCCCTTTTTTTGCTCCATGCTACACTTATATGTCATTCACCCTGAACCACCTACAGCATCTTGCACATCCGTCTGCATTCTTCCTACTTGACTTTGTGGCAGCGTGAGTTGTGCAGGTTTTTACTCATCACACGGGCTTGTGGAATCCCTGAGAGTAGCAATGAGGTCCCATTTCCCTTTGCATCTACCAGGTACTTACTAACTCGAGTTTGAAATGATTAGGGTAGCAATATCAGTTAGAAGTAGATTTGGCTCGGGGATCCCTGGGTGGCGCAGTGGTTTGGCGCCTGCCTTCGGCCCAGGGCGTGATCCTGGAGACCCGGGATGGAGTCCCACGTCGGGCTCCCGGTGCATGGAGCCTGCTTCTCCCTTTGCCTATGTCTCTGCCTCTCTCTCTCTCTCTCTCTCTGTGACTATCATAAATAAATAATATAAAATAAAAAAATAAAAATAAAGAAGTAGATTTGGCTCTACTTAAAGAAAAAAGACTAGGGGATCCCTGGGTGGCTCAGTGGTTTAGCGCCTGCCTTTGGCCCAGGGCGCAATCCTGGAGTCCTGGGATCGAGTCCAACGTCAGGCTCCCGGCATGGAGCCTGCTTCTCCCTCCTCCTGTGTCTCTGCCTCTCTCTCTGTGTCTATGATAAATAAATAAATCTAGAAAGAAAGAAAGGAAGGAAGAAAGAAAGAAAGAAAGAAAGAAAGAAAGAAAGAAAGAAAGAAAGGGAAACTAGGAGCTTAAACACAAAGGAGGACTCTCTCATATAAAACAATCCAAGCATAGGGCTGTTTGTCTCAGGGGAGGCAGCCCAGGGCAGGGATTTTTGCTCCATGAAGGTACCTAGGCTCCTCTTTGTCTCCTGCCCTGCCAGCCTCAGAATCTGACTTACACTCTCAAGGACATCTTGCAGCTTCTCCAGTTGTCATATATGAACTTTAATCATCCAGAAAGAGAAAACAGGAAAAGGAGCAAAAATAGTACACCTAGATCTCCAAAAACAAAACCTCAAAAAATGAGGAAAACAAGCCACACACACCTACACACACAATATACTTGATAGAAATAGAAGTTACTATTTGTGCCCATTGTTTCAGAGAGTGAAGGAACATGAGAGAAAGTGTCAGAGACAGCCCAGCAACAAAGGATTCTAATTATTTGCTTTGGTATTTCCAAGTCCAGATATGAGACTCATAGGTGACTACTTGCAATGAAAATTTCCCACCCACGCCAGGAGCTGTCTCAGCTGCATGATCAGTCGGAAGGGAAGCAAGAGGACCAGAGACTGGCCCCAATAACTGTGGTCCTGATGACTGCCCCTGCCCTATTCAGCAGAAAAGGGACCTGAAAAGAACCTGAAAATGTCCACCATTAAATTTGGGGATGTGTGATCGGACAAAATCTGAACTTTCACTTCCAAAATGAAATCCTAGAAGCCACTCATGTTCTGCAGTGGTGGAGCAGACATGGCTACCAGACAGAGAGAGCTTAAGACAGCCACCACTGAGTTCCCATAACCCACTATAGCTTGAAAGAGCATCACAAGTCTCCTTGACCTGACCCTGTGGAGGCTCCGTGTAGCAGAGACAGCCCAAGCACCTAAAGAAGTCTTGAGGTCAGTCAAACTGAAGAAGGAGAGACTATCTTCTAGAACTTCCACTTGAATCCATTCGAGAAAGCCCATGTTTCATGGATCCCAGCAAGGATGGAAGCTGAGGACTGAGACAGGCAGGAAGGAGTCATTGGGATTGAGATAGCCACATGCCAATATGGACTGATGACCCCAGAATAAGATGCTCCTTTCCCTCCCTATAAAAAAAAAAAGTAGGATGCATCGGAAAGGATGAATACCTATCATTTACATTGGAACAGAGGGTATTATGCTGAGTGAAGTAAGTCAATCGGAGAAAGATAACTATCATATAGTTTCAGTCCTATGTGGAATAAAAGAAATAATGCAAGGGACCATAAGGGAAAGAAGGGAAACTGAGTGGGGAAGAATCAGAGAGGGAGACAAACCATGAGAGACTCTTAACTCTGGGAGACAAACTGTGAGTTGCTGAAGGGGAGGAGGTGGGGGGGGATGGGATAACTGGCATGAAGGAGGACCAGCATGAAGGAGGGCACGTGATGTAATAAGCAATGGGTGTTATTTGTTGACAAATTGAATAAATAAATAAATAAATAAATAAATAAATAAATAAAAGTAGGATGACTCAGAATTAACTGAATGGAGTTCAAGTTAAATGTTACATTCAATTTTAAACAAATACGGTTCTATTTTATATATACAGTGACTTTAAAAACTACACCCAGGCCAACAGTGATGAAAGTAACTGCCTGACTTTTTTGAGAAAAAGCCGAGGAAGTGGCAGGGTGGCAGGACTGAGAAGGCTTCACAAAGTGGTATCAGATCCAAGAATAAGGACCAACTAAAAGTTTCCCTGGCTCAGGTGGAGTCCAGGAAGACGTTCTTGACAGAGGGTCCTTATACATAGAAACGGTGGACCCTCCAAGATGGAGAGAAGAGCCTGTGTGGGAGACAGGACCTGGGCTCTTAGATCATTCCCACCTTCTCCTTCCTTGTGTTTTGCCTCTTCACACTCTGGATCAGCCTGTGTGGCATTATTCTTCTTTTAATTCAGAAAAGCTAGTTCCTCAGGCGTACACTCTGACACTGGAGAGCAAAATCTCCATGGAATTAAAAATTTAAAGGAAGTGCCTTGGATACTAGCTAGAGAAAGTTAAATATACCTGTTTATGGGAGTCATTCTGGATGTTCATCTCTTCCTAAACAGGGGAAAAGAAACATGATCAAACAGGCCGCATTAGCCCCATCAGCCTAATCTCACCTGATGGGCAGCAGGATGTACCTTGCTGATTTCCCCTGGGCACCATTTGGGAGGCGCTGCTGCATACCACTCCATTCAAAGAGCTCGACAAACACCACTGGATTCCATTTGATCTGATCCGATTTGATTTGATCTTTGTTATCTGTCAGGTGTTGGGACCTACAGAGAAAGCAGCCATGCTTAATGTTGGTATCAGTTTCTAATTTTTTTTCTGTGCTACCATAATAAAATACCACAGGAGGGGGTGCTTAAACAATAGAAATGTTTTTTCTCGAAGTTCTGGAGGCTAGAAGTCCAGAACATTAAAGTGCCAGAAGGTTTGGTTTCCCCTCGGCATGCAGATGGCCGCTCCTCATTGTATCCTGACAGTCTTTTCTCTATGCACACACAGCCCTGGTGTCTCCCCATATGTCTAAATTTCCCCTGCTTGAGTGCTTAGGTGGCTCAGTGGGTTAAGCATCTGCCTTCAGCTCAGGTCTTGATCCCAGGGTCCTGGGATCGAGTCCCGTGTCGGGCTCCCTGCTCAGTGAGGAATCTGCTTATCCCTCTCTTTACCCTTCCCCCTCACTTGTGCACTCTCTCTCTTCAATAAATAAATATCTTATAAATAAATAAATAAACAAATAAAATTTCCTCTTCTTTTAAGGACCCCAGTCAAACTGGATTAGGGCACACCTTAAAAGCCTCATTTTAACTTAGTGACTATCTCTTTAAAGGTCCTGTTTCCAAATACAGCCACATTCTGCAGTACTGGGTGGGGAGGGTAGTGGTTTGGGTCTCAACATATGAACTTTGAGGAGGTACAGTTCAGTGCATAAAAATATAATTGACTATTTCCTGTCGGAGATTTTGAGTATTTCTGTTACTATTTGTGTAACAATTCAAGAATACACCATACTCAAGTAGCAAGGGTGTGGGGAAACAAGTTTGATCGAAAGCACCTCCGCTTTAGAGGAATATCATGGGCATGTTTGACAGTAAGCATACTGTTCTTATGTGGTAGTCACTCCTCTTCTAACTTTTCCTCAGGAAGGTCAAATAAATATATTCCTTGAGTACACAGGCATACCCACTCACAGAGACACTAATTTGCAGCCAGACTATGGTTAAAATGGAAACGCTCTTGAAATGTACTTCCGTGGAATAAAAGACACTTGGAAAAGTCACCCATCAAAACACTGCAAATTGAACAGGTGTTCTTTTCCACCACCTGCCCAAATCCCCAAAATAACACTAAGGAATAAAGGGGTTCAACAAACAAAAGGACAGAATATAAGAAGACAATGGATGAGTGATTACAAGAAAATTCTAGAAGATGGTGAACAGAGGAATGAGTGGTCATTGATTGCTCTGGTTATCTATGGTGGTATAACAAACTACCACAAAACTTAGCAACTTAAAACAACTATTTTTTTTGTGCTCACCAATTTTGCAAGTCAGGAATCTGGAAAGGACATGGCAGGGACAGGAACAGCTTGTCATTCCACATAATGTCAGAGACATCAGCTGGGAAGACTCAGAAATTGGGGTGATTCAACAGCTGGGGTCTGGAACTATCTGGAGGCTTTGTGACTCATGTCTGGGAGGTGAATGCTGATTGCTGGCAGGGACCTCAGTTTGGGCTGTTGGCTGGCATACCTGCATGTGATGTTTCCATATGGTCTGGGCTTCTTCAGAGGATGGCAGCCCAGGACTTCTCACATGGCAACTCAGAGATCCAAAGATGAGTGTCTCAACAGAACCAAACAGAAGGTCTATCTTTTCTGGTCTAGCACTTCATACTATTTCACTGCACTCTACTGGTCAACCAGCCACTGAGGTTGGCCCATATTTGAGAAGAGAAAACACAGACCTCACTACCACCACCTTTCATTGGTAGAAATGTCAAGGTATTTGCAGACATGTTTTTTAAAAGCCCCACATTGGGGAACCTGGCTAGCACAGTCAGTGGAGCATGCTACTCTTGATCTTGAGGATGTAGATTCAGACCCCAAGTCAGTTGTAGAGATTACTTTAAAAAAAATAAAACGAAATCTTTAAAAGCACCACAGTGACTTAGCAGAGTGGAAAGGGCTGGAACTTTTGAGTTTGTAAAGGAGGGCATGAATGAAAACAAGGCAATCAATCCTGTAGAATTCCACTAAGTCTTAGAAATTAAATACACCAGATACCAAGGTGAGGGGGCAGAAGTTAGGGATGAGGGTGAAGCTTGGGTCAGAGGACTGAGGGAACCTCGTTTCTAAGAAGCACTTAGACCCCGGATCCTTTCCCCCACTTGCACAGACAGACCGCCAACCCATTCCCATCCCAGCAGGAGGAGGAAAGTTTGCTTCTGACAACAGCAGTTCTTACAATGTAGAGTCCCTAAGACACCTTTAGGAGGTCTACAAAGTCATAGCTATCTTTACAGTAATGCCAGAATATTATTTGCCTTTTTTACTCTCATTAGTCAAGAGTGCAGTTTTCCAGAGAATATATGCAGAGCAGATCTGATATTCCAGCTGTCTTCTGTTTAAGCTAGGCACTTAAACAATTTGCAAAACTATAAAATAATGCTACTCTCCTCCCTAAACTGCTCATTTTAGAAATTTTAACTGTTTTTCATAAACATGTGTTTATATTAAAACACAATGTGCTTATTATAGTTATTTTTAATGAATTAATAACTACTCTTTACATTTGTTTTAAATTCCAACATGGTATCGATTGATATAATCAACATAAACACTCTTTGGAGGTCTCCATAATGTTTAAGATCATGTAGAGGGATTCTGAAATGAAAGACTTTGAAAGACTCTGGAGAATCAAACTTGAAAGATTCTGGATGTAGGGACATCCTAAACAAAAATAGGCACAAAACAATGGAATTATTCAGAGTCCATGTACTGATCTATAGAACCTCTCTACCGCTTTCCTCCATTCAGCACCCAGGAATCTGGGATTATATCACCCCCACTCTAGGCAGGAGATGGAATTCTTCTCTGGAGAAACCAACCAGGTAAAGGGGAAAGTCTGATACTTGGGAGTCCCCTTATAAATAACCCCCCCCCCCCCAATCATCCTATACTGAAGCTACCAATAGACAGGCCCTGCCCATGCACAGAGCCTACATCAGCTTGTTAGTGCCTTACTTAAAGATGAATGGACAACTTGGGGAAAGCTTCCAATGTGAGAGGCAAACCAGATGAGAGAAAGGCCACAGGGCAAAAGAAAAACTTAAACAAAATAATCATTTATATCCTAAGTAGGAGATGACTTCAAGAAACAAGGAAGGGAAAAAAAAAAAAAGAAAGAAACAAGGATGGGTTGCTTCAAGAAACAGAGAATTTAGAAATTTAATAGATTCTTTTTTTTTTAATTTTATTTATTTATTTATTATAGTCAGAGAGAGAGAGAGAGAGAGAGGCAGAGACACAGGCAGAGGGAGAAGCAGGCTCCATGCACTGGGAGCCCGATGTGGGATTTGATCCCGGGTCTCCAGGATCGTGCCCTGGGCCAAAGGCAGGCGCCAAACCGCTGCGCCACCCAGGGATCCCGAGAATTTAGAAATTTAAAACAAAATTTTAAAAGATCAACAGAAGGTTGGAAAATCAAATTGAGAAAAATGTCCTGGAAAATACAGCAAAAACAGAAAAACACAGGAAGCAGGAGAGGAAAGGCAGTTGGAGGCATGGTTTAGAAGGTGCAGCATCTGACTTTAAGAACAAAAAAAAAAAAAGAAAGAAACAGAAAATATGAGACAAAATTATTAAAGAAATAATTCCATAAAAAGCTTTCCCAGAGCTAAATGACATGACTTTCCATATAGAATGGGCTCATTCAAGTATTAGCCTCCAGAGAGGAAAATGTCATAAACAAAAGATAAGGAATCAAAATGTCATCATAACTTCCCAGGAACACCAGAAGCTTCATGACAATTGAATAATGCCTTCAAATATTAAGGGGAGCATTACTTGGCCATAAAAAAGAAAGAAAGAAAGAAAGAAAGAAAGAAAGAAAGAAAGAAAGAAAGAAAGAAAGAAAGAAAATCCTGTCATTTTTGACAACATGGATGGATCTTGAGGAAATCATGCTTTGTGAATTAAGTCAGACAGCAAAAGACTAATGCTATACAAACTCCCTTATGCATGGAATCTGAGAATAAAGCCCCAAAAAGCCAAATTCATGCTCCCAAAGAGTTTCCAAATGCTAACTGAAGACCAAGACTAAAATACAGGGTGTTCTATCTGCTAGAAGAAATTACAATGAATCAGAACCCTAGTCATTAAAATTTGTCTTTGAGACAGACTCAAATGCTCAGGAACATATCTAGACATGGGTACTCTTCACAGTGGCTCAATCCAGTATCCTGCCAACCACTGCCATCAATCAAGCAATTAGCATCTGGCCCTCCCACCTCAATAAAGCGCCTGGAGTCAGAGGCCATAGGGTTGTGAGGACATAAGATCTGTAGCCGCCCTCAAAGGACAGAGCTCATTTGAGCGTGGAGCCCAAGTGGAGAGGACAGAGTTGGAAGATGAAAAGAAATTCTACCCTATTTCCAGAGTTTGATCCCCTAATGAAGCCATTGTGCCTTCCACTAGGATCCCTCAATCAATCGTCCACCTGCCAGTTTGGGGGAGGCCAGATGGACTTTTTTTCTTTGGTCACACCTGAAAAAGTCCCAAATAATACAAAAGTAAAAGGATACTCAAGGTAGAGGAGCTTTCCCTTTAGCAGACAATGATCCACCCAGCTGTTACTCCAGCCCAGCTCCCGCAGTAGAGACATCTGAGCCTGCGATTACAAAGCTGCCCTCTGGCTACGATGCATTTATGGCACGAAGCCTGCATTTATCAGCTTTATTCCTCATTTTAGCATCTGTTTGCTGCTACAGCAGCATTAGGTAATAGCTTAGTTTTCTGCAGCTGCCATGACAAATCACCAAAAATTGGGTGGCTTCTAGCAATGGAAATGTATTCTCTCAGAGCTCTGGAGGCCAGAAGTCTGCAATCAAGACACTGGCAGGGCCATCCTTCCTCCAGAGGCTCTAAGGAAGATTCTATTCCTTGCCTCTTTCAGCTTCTGTTGACTATTGGCATTCCTGGGCTTGGGGTACACCGTTCCAATCTCTGTCTCTGTGGTCACATGGCTTTCTCCTTCTCTCCTTTTCTGTGACTTATGTCCCTCTGCCCTCTTCTTATAAAGACACTTGTCTTTGGTTTAGGGCACACTCAGATAATCCAAAATGATCTCCCCTCTCAAGATCTTAATTTAATCACATCTCTGTGAAGATTCTTTTTCCAAATAAGGTAACATAGGACATGGACATATCTATGGGGGTACCACCAGTGAGCCCACTACAGGTAATTAATGTCTGTCAAACCTGTCACAGATCATGAAGCATCTTTTTGAGGAGATACTCTTTGACATGGTGCTTCCCTGGTGACACCTTGTGCCCACTAAATTACAGTATCTGAAAGTGAGAACTGTGTAATTTTCAAGGATTCCCCAAGTCTTCTGACATGCAACAAAATTTGGGAGACACTTCTTTCTTAAAAGCTCTTTGTCTCTGTATATTTTCAC
Source organism: Vulpes lagopus (assembly GCF_018345385.1). Classification (NCBI taxonomy): domain Eukaryota; kingdom Metazoa; phylum Chordata; class Mammalia; order Carnivora; family Canidae; genus Vulpes; species Vulpes lagopus. The sequence goes on from NC_054830.1 coordinate 127,841,525, forward strand.
TAACTTTCAAGTTCAAAATTCTCCAGTCTACTTTTTCTGTTTGTTTATTAAAACTCGGAAATGTTTCCCTTGTGATTTCTCATACATTTAAAATGAAGTTGTTGAAAGGGAGACAGAACATGAAAGACTCCTAACTCTGGGAAACGACTAGGGGTGGTGGAAGGGGAGGTGGGCGGGGGGTGGGGGTGACTGTGTGGCGGGCACTGAGGTGGGCACTTGGCGGGATGAGCACTGGGTGTTATTCAATATGTTGGCAAATTGAACACCAATAAAAAATAAATTTATGAAGATGAAAAATAAATAAATAAAAAATAAATAAAAGTGAAAATAAAATAAAATAAAATAAAATAAAGTTGTTTTACAAAAGTAAAACAAAAGAATATCTTCTTGGCTATTTGGTTATGTTTTTCTTGAGGCTTTGCTTCTAAGAACTAAGAACAGCCTTCACCCTAGAGACTCACAAATCTGCTTGTCCCTGCCTCAAGTACGCACATCTCTGCCGAAGGCAAAGGCAAGTGGCTTCAGATTTAATTCCTTTGAGTAAAGCTTTGTACCCATTTGAATTATATATCACTTTCAAAGAATTCCCCTAATTCCTAAAAGGAATTTAAACATTCAAATTCCTAAAAGGAATTATTAAACATTTATTTTTTTAAGATTTTATTTATTTACTCATGAGAGACACAGAGACGCAGAGACACAGGCAGAGAGAGAAGCGGGCTCCCTGCAGGGAGCCCAATGTGGGACTTGATCCTCGGACCCTGAGGATCATGCCCTGTGCCAAAGGCAGACGCTCAACTGATGAGCCACCCAGGCATTCCAGAATTATTAAACATTTAAAGTCTCTAAAATATTAACCCCAGAGAAGAAAAGCAAGGGATGGAATCTATTCCTTCTATTTCAAGAGAGATGGTTTGGAATGAAGCCCCTGATCTTCAAGATAATTTTAGGGCAAAGCATTGGTCCTGAGACTGAATACATTCAGGTAGATACTTTGTCTCTTTTTACAAATAGAAATTCACCTTGAGCCACACTTGTAGTTAAACTAGCTCCTACATCACCCATCTTCCCGTTCTCCTTATTAATTTTTTTAGATTGTATTTATTTATTAAAGAGACAGAGGGAGAGAGGCAGAGACATAGGCAGAAGGAGAAGCAGGCTCCCCACAGGAAGCCTGATGTGGAACTCGATCCCAAGACCCCAGGATCACAACTTGAGCCAAAGGCAGACGCTCAACCACTGAGCCACAGAGGCATCCATCCTTGTTAATTTTTTTTAAGATTTTATTTATTTATTCATGAGAGCCAGAGAGAGAGAAAGAGAGGCAGAGACACAGGCAGAAGGAGAAACAGGCTCCATGCAGGGAGCCCGACGTGGGACTCGATCCCAGGTCTCCAGGATCACGCCCTGGGCTGAAGGCAGGCTGCCCCTCCTTGTTAATTTTTAACTAAATCTGCCTTCATTCTAGTCAAATATTTTAGGTAAAAATATTTCCCAGTATGCATGTCTCCACTCACACTAAATCTTAAAGTTCTCAGCACAGATATAACCAAAAGATGTTGCATGATCCAAAAGCCCAGAACAAATTAGAACACAGTTTATATTTACCAAAAGAAGGATTTTGTATCTAATATAAAATAGATTCTCCACATTAGAAGTTTGACATCAGTAACAAACTACTTAACACTGTTCATTTTAATATGCATTGACTAGATTTATGAGACTTTTACATTATATTTTAATATTTGCTACAGACTTTCATAAAATCCCAGATATCATACTCTTCTGTCTTCCAAAGTCGTACAGCCAGAGGACACAGGAGAACTCAGAGCAAAGACGTCGTCAACCTTTATTTATTGAGTGCCTACTTTATACAACGCATGTTTCCAGGAGTGAGCTACTAAGAGGTCCAATGCCACAGCTGGGTGGGAAAGATCTGCCCAGCCATGAGGGATAACTAGGATTCGGATAAGAAGTGCAGCTAAGCAAGAAAATCAGGAGGAGGGAAGGGCCACTGATCTGGAACTACTGTACATCGTGGGAGCAGACGTCTGGTCACTGCTTGCCCCACACGCACAACTTCCTTTTCTGGTAACCTTGGAGGATCCACTCAGTGGCTACCACTGAGGATTCCGGCAGAGTGAGACAGTAGGCAGTTACTTAGACAAGAGCTGGAAGCAAAGGTGGTGATAAATATGTGACACATTAGCAGCCTGAGGGCACAGCATCCTGACTTTGTGGCTTTTGAGGTCTTGGCCTTACACTTTCCAAGTACTGGGGCTGACAGAACAGGAGTCACAGGTGCAGAACATGTGCTGTCCTTTTCCATCTGTTCCCCCAGGGTAACCTACAGCTGCTTTATAACACACTTACATGGTTTCAGCACACGCACTCCTTGCGGGGAAAGATGGCCATGACAGCTCTGGCAAGAACTTTGTAGGGCCAAAAGCTCCCCTCCCACCCACCAGAAGGAGCCCTGTAGATGACTACAAACAACCTCAATGGGAGACACCTCCCCCCCCCCCCCCCCCCCCCCGCCCAGCTATAATCCATGACCTCTGCAAACCTAAGAAGAAAAGATACTCCTAATCCTGGAGCAGGTGCCTCCTCTGGGCCTGCCTACTCTCCCTTCCTGAGTATACTGTCCTCAGTAAACTGCTCTGTGCTTGCTACCTTCCTTCTGGCTGTCTTGATTTGAACATCGATCCCCAAGTTAATCTTTTCAAGAGAATCCAAAAACCAAGACTTCTGTTCACACGACACAGACTCTCCCACCAGGAACAAGAGGACACAAAACTCTCGGGTCAGAGTCAAAACACCTGGTCACTCACAGCAATGGCAGCTGCCAAAATATTTGCATTTTATTTATTTATTTGAGAGTGCACATGATCACAAGTAGTTTGGCACAAGGAGAGGGAGAGGAAGGTAGGCTCCTAGGCGAAGCCAACTGGAGGCTCGATCCCACGACGCTGAGATCATGACCTGAGCTGAAATCCAGAGTCGGATGCTCGAATGACTGAGCCACCCGGGCACCCCATTATTCGCATTTTCTTATGCCAATTCCCTGAGCCCCAGATCCCAAAGGGCAATGCAGGGGGAGTCAGGGGACACCTGCACACAGGGAAATGTGTGAAAAGTTGACATGACCGGAACCGTTTTAATATAGAGAAACTGACTTCCCCATCTCTGGGCTGGGCAAAAGAGCATTTGTTTTAAACAACTGCCTGGAAAGTTAGTGAAAGAATGAATATCTTGATCACAGGATTGATCGTTGTCGACTTTCTAAAGATAGAATCAATGCAAAACCCAGAGGAGCTTAGCTGTTAACACACATAGAAAGCTTTTCCCTTGTACCTTTTCCTCATAAAAACCTCTTGCTTTTGGGCTGCCTGGGTGGCTCAGTCAGCTAAGCAGCCAGCTCTTGGCTTTGGCTCAGGTCATGATCTCAAGGTCATGGGATCGAGCCCCACGTCAGGCTCCCTGCTCATCGGGGAGTCTGCTTGAAGTTGCTATCTCTCTCTCTCCCTTTCCTTCTGCCCCTCCCCCACTTTCTCTCTCTCTTTCTCTGAAATAAATAAATCTTAAAAAACAAACAAACAACAACAACAACAAAAAAAAAAACGCTCTTGCTTTCACCCTACAAGCAGGACACTATTTGGATTTCTACCTAAATCTGTGCTCCCCAAACTACAGTTCTTATCAGAAATAAAAGCACATTTGCCTCTCACTGTGACTCTTTATTTTAGGTTAACAGGTGTGTTGCAGGAACCCAGCATTTATAAGGACAGTAAACATGCCAGCTCTGGGTTCCAGAGGGAGATACTGCTTCTGTCTTCAAAGGTATTGCCATACAAACATCACTGTAAACATAGCCCAAAACAAAGTCTCTCAGTGCCTCTGGTCATAAGACAGGCAGAAATGCAAGAGACGCGGGAAGAATTGTCTGGCAATCTTGTCTGCTTGTTTTCCTTTTTCTTTTTTCCCTTCTTCCTAGGAAGTATGCTGCATACAACCACTCAGTTGAAAATGACTAGTCATCTAGAGCTTATTTCCTTAATTCCCCAGTGAAAAGGAAGGCCCAGAATACACATATTCTGTGCTGTGCTCAACCACACCTCAGGAAAGCACAGAAGCCTTGCTGGGAAATTCTGTCCCAGACAAGAATCCCCAAACTTTAGCTCTGGAGAAAGAGCTTTGAGTTTCACAGTGAGAGACAGCATGCAGCCGTTTTAAGAAATCATCTTTTTTTTTTTTTTTTATTGAGGTAGAAAGAACAGTGTTTTCTATGCTTCTGCAAATAATTGATTTCATTTGCCAGGTCACTTTCAAGGGATCTAATTTATTCTTTTTTAAGATTTTATTTATTTATTTGAGAGAGAGCAAGACAGCATGAGCAGGGCCACCTGGGTGGTTCAGTGGTTTACCGTCTGCCTTTGACTCAGGGCGTGATCCTGGGGTCCTGGGATCAAGTCCCACATCAAGCTCCCCAAAGGGAGCCTGCTTCTCCCTCTGCCTGTGTCTCTGCCTCTCTCTCTTTGTCTTTCATGAATAAATAAATAAAATATTTTTTAAAAAAGAGAGCATATGCAGGGTAAAGAGGAAAGGGAGAAACAGACTCCCTGCCGAGCAGGGAGCCTGATACAGGACTCTATCCTGGGATTTGATCCTGGGACTTGACCCTGGAACTCCAGGATCATGACCTGAGTCGAAGGCAGATGCTTAACCACTGAGCCACCCAGGCACCCCCAAAGGATCTCATTTTAAAGACAAGTATGCATCATGGATATAAAAACATGCTTCCCTCATTTCTTTCTCTGATAAAATAACCAAGAAAAACTCTTGTGTTTGAGAGAGGTGGTTTTATTACAACTAAGAGAAATTTATTTTCTTAACCTAGAAATTGTGGGAAAACTGAAAGAGCCCACTACTTTGAAGAGATCATGATAGTGTGCTCGCTTCAACAGCACAAAAGCTAAAATTGGAACAATAGAGGCGCCCCTGTCACACAGTGGGTTAAGCACCTGACTCTTGATTTCAGTTCAGGTCATGATCTCTGAGATTGAGCCCTGCATCAGGTTCTGTGCTCAGCATGGAATCTGCTTGAGATTCTCTCTCCCTCCTTTCTCTGTCCCTCCCACTTATACTCTCTCTAAAATAAGTAAATCTTTAAAAAAAAATTTTTTTTAAGGGGACACCTGGGTGGCTCAGGAGTGGAACATCTGTCTTCGGCTCAGGGAATGATCCTGGAGTCCCAGGATCGAGTCCCACATCGGGCTCCCTGCATGGAGCCTGCTTCTCCCTCTGCCTATGCTACAACATGCTCCAGGCAGGTGAGGGGTGGGGAAAAAAAGTGGAAGTTTTTCTTTTTATTTTTTTTCTTTTTTTTAATGGAAGTTTTTCTTTAAACATTTTTTTTAATGTAAAAAATTTAAAAATTAAATGTACTATACTGAAAATGCATTTTCACAAAGGACACTTGGGTCTCAAACAGGACTAGTAAGACAAGGGAAAGCCAGGTATCTCCCTCTTTGATTTTAAAATCAAACATTTCCTTTATTTTATTTTTTTAAGACTTTATTCATGAAAGACATAAAGAGAGAGGCAAAGACATAGGCAGAGGAAGAAGAAGGCTCCATGCATGGAGCCCGATGTGGGACTTGATCCCGAAACTCCAGGATCATGCCCTGAGCCGAAGGCAGAAACTCAATCACTAAGCCACCCAGGAGTCCCAAAAATGATTTTTAAAAAGAGAGATCATACCAGTGAATTTTTTTTCAAAGATTCAGATACACTCATGCATAAGAAATGGAAACCAACTTACAGGGAATACTTAAATATTGGAGACAATTATAACTAGCCCTGCGATGAACTCTACTATGACATTAAAAATGTGTATACTAAGCTAATCCATAACCCACTTATTATGTTTCATGTGTGTATTCTGACCTCTGAAAGTGGCATTTAATATGATCAAACCAACAGGATTCTTGCTAATGACCCATTCATATCATTGTCTTTTTTTTTCTTTGCTCTTTACTAACAAAGTGAAATCATGATCCACCATCTACTGAAGAATGTGCACATTTCAGAATAAAGTACTGCCAAGTACACAGACCCAGGACACTCACAGAGAAGCCCCTCTCTCAGGACACTCAACCATCTATCTACTCCCAGGCAGTTCCCTCTAGCTTATGATTTCACACAAGGCAACAGTTCACATTTTTTTTAATGAGAGTGAATGTTTATGAGCACTTACTAAACAATTTATGCATATTAATACCACTCAAAGAAGCCGTTGGATCCTTCCACCTTCAGATGAAGACAAAAGAGTCCAGCAACTTCCCCAAGCTCCAGGGCAGAGAATGGTGGAGTCAGGTGTGAAACCCAGTGCCTATGCTCTCACCTCTGCATCCACCTGCCTTAGGAATAGTAGTTATTACTCCCTACCTGGTAAGATACCAGTCAGAATCAACCCCTAGGGCATATACCATTTTCTCAACACATTTCTAGAATTCAAAAATGTCTCAAACTGTCACAAGGGTTCTCTTTCCCTAAATGTTGTGACTATCATTTGGCACACTATATAGTTCGGGTTTTTTAAGTGTTTTATTGATTTCTTGGAGCTATAAATTTCTCACCCTTCACTCAGATGGGCAGAGAAAATGTACATTTTTTTTATATTGCCTATAATTCTGATAGTGCTCACAAGCACCCACCAGCTAGTAGCAGATGGAAAACATTTACATTTTTAGTGCAATCTAGCAATCTGTCTGAGACTTTGAGCTATTTCTTTGAGGTATTTCTTTTTTGAAGACTGAAAGGCAGAGCCTCTGGCCAGGATCATGCCGGAGATAGAGCCAGATTTCTGCTGGAGACTCCCAGGCTGGGACAAGGCCGGGCTTTCAGAAATCCTTCCATCTGCCACCCCTGCTCTCAGATGGGGCACTCACTCATGACACTGGAGAAAAGACCTATGATCTGGGTGGTATCCTTTTGCTTCTCTGATCTCTACATCAACCCCCCTAGTGGACTAGCTTACTTGGCCCCTGGAAGTCTTGTGTGTGTTAGGGACAAGGGTAAGTCACCCCAAAATGTGCCACTTTGGCATGCCGATTATTTCAAGCTAAAAACAACCAAGGCCCAAAAGACTCCAAAAGAAGCTCTGATCTTAACCACCTTAACTTTAACCACCTAAAAGAATTTAGGGTTAGAGGATCTCCTTCAGGAGGAGACTTATCACCATGGATCTCTACGTTATAATATGAACAACGTGTGGTACAGTGAGGAACCTACCAGGGCCTGTTTGACCCAAGTCCTCTCTCTGTCTCATTGTTTCTGAGTGGCCCAGCAAACATTTATTTACCAAACATTTACTCCTTTTATCTTCCTGTGAATTGCATTTCCTTCCTTTGAAGTTCCAGATCCCTTCCACCCCCCTCCCATCCCCTTAGTTCAGGTTGACATATATATACCTCATGTTGCCTTACTGTCTTTGAAATCTCAAGTTTATGTGGATTCCCCATAAGTACAAAATTAATGTACCAATGTCAACTCGATTCTTAAACCAGCCAGAAGAATTTTGAAGGGTAGGAGAAAATTTTTCCTCCCCAGCATGTGTCTCCTGGGTGACCCTGGCCCAGGGGCTCTGCTTTGCAGCCTTCAACCATATGGTGATTCCCTTACCCTCTGCCTCAACCTAGAGGAAATTCCTCAGCTATACTCTTAGCAAAATTTTGTGTCCTGCCTAGAGAATTTTGGAGGCTTCTAGATCTCTTCTAGGCTCCCCACTAACCAAAAGGGAGTGGGAACACTAAGCTCAGGTCCCTTTTTTATGCCTAACACTTCTGAGTCACCAAGTATAATTTGATATGGCTTCTGCAACAAATTACAAATAATCCCCTACCCTCAACACCAAAATACCAATCAAGGATGCAGCTCCCTGACCTTGGCATTCTCTTCATATTATTTAATATTTTTCAGCCCAGAGTGGAAAGGCTGGGATGTCTCTCACTCCCTACCTACCCTGCCTCTATCACTCCATCCCATCCCACAATCAGTCAGGAAATAGAAATTCATTCCATCCTCAGAGCAGCAAGTCTCATGGAATAGCTATCATAGATACATGGGGATTTTTGTTTACTTTTATGGGAGAAACTCTGATACTCTCTCTGGTCCAATTCTCCCCGTTTGGTTCTTGATATGCTTAAAATTTGAGAAAATTGCCTCTTCCTCGGTAAAGTCTATCTTGCCTATTTCCTGCAAAATTCTGTCTGCAGTAGCAGAAACTGAATGTTAATGCTTCCGTATATTCTTTATAGGCCTACTGTAACAATAGCCTATGAATACCTCACCTCAGCCATATGAATCCCACAAGGTGTAGAAGAAAAATACATGGAAAAAGACAAAAAAGAAAAACACAAATATTTTTAAGAATACCAATCTAGGGGCACCTGGGTAGCTCAATGAGTTAAGTATCTGGCTTCAGCTCAGGTCATGATCCCAGAGTCCTGGGATCAAGCCCCAGGTCAGGTTTCCCACTCAGCAGGAAGCCTGCTTCTCCTTCTCCCTCTCTCTCTCTCCCTGTCACTCTTCCTGATTGTGCTCTCTCTCTCTCTATCTCTTTCTCTCTCTGTGTCAAATAAATAAATAAAATATTATTTTTTAAAAATGCCAGTCCAGTTGCACTCATATTTCTAAAATTTTGTTTTAACTAAAACAGTGGACAACTTTATTTTCACATTTCACAACACAAATAAAAATTGCTTGCTTTCTTTTATTTGGGGGGGTGTCCCACTACTCCCCTACCAAAATTATTCTTTGATAGGAAGGAGGAGCAAGTCTTCCCTGTCACGCTGTTAGAAAACACCCAGAGTCACAGCACCATGATTCCTGGTGAAGTAGAACAAGTATTATAAAAAATGGAATACAGAAGTTCCTGTCTCTCCTTATCTGTCTGGTAGAGTCATTCCTGGCCAAGTGGGCACCATCATGGGACAGGTGGGAGGTCTCATCCCTGGGGGCACAGACATTATTGGCATGTGGCCTCCCAAAAGGTGGCCTCATTCTAGGAAGAAAAGGCTCCATCCTTGGCATAGTGGGAGGGGCCTCCTATATGGTGTGCTGGTATCATACTAGGATGAAAAGGACCCAGGAGACTGAGGGGAGGTAGGATCATTGCCCAGGCAGGAAGAGGAGCAGGGAATGGAATAGGAGACATCTTTCCTTGTTAAAATGCAGTGGTTGTTCTGAGGATCAGGCTCTGACTCTGCTCTTCCATTTGTTTCTGGTAGTAGTCTTTCACATTCGCTTTGTGTTTCCTACCACTGTAGTGTTTCTTTCTCCCAGATGGAGAGTCATGGGTGAGGAATGTGTGGCAGTGCTCACTATAAAATTTAGGGATGTTGCTCTGCAGGCCATTGGCCACTTGGTCCCATACCTCCCAGAAAATGAGGCAAAAACGATGCACTCATATTAAACAGCTATACATGCATGTATATTTTCTATGACTCTTGCATGTAAATACTGCTCCTACTTTCCTTTTTTCCTTTTTTTTATAGATTTTATTTATTTTTTCATGAGAGACACGCAGAGAAAGGCAGAGACATAGGTAGAGGGAGAAGCAGGCTCTCCATGGGGAACCCAATGTGAGACTTGATCCCAGGACCCCAGTTTCATGACCTGAGCCAAACGCAGATGCTCAACCACTGAGCCACCCAGGTGCCCCTTAATTTTCTTTAAAATGTTCCCCTATTCAACTTTGAGTCATTCTTTCATCACTTACGCCACCTAAGAGCTTTTACATTGATTTTTTTCTAGAACAAGAACAGGTACCTGTAAGTCTTTATTATTGAGATAAAACTACTGGGAAAAATTAAATTAATGACAAAAAGTATTCTTTGGGCAGCCTGGGTGGCTCAGCGATTTAGCGCCACCTTCAGCCCAGGGCCTGATCCTAGAGACCCGGGATCAAGTCCCACATCGGGCTCCCTGCGTGGAGCCTGCTTCTCCCTCTGCCTGTGTCTCTGCTTCTCTCTCTCTCTCTCTCTGTGTGTGTGTCTCATGAATAAATAAATAAAGCCTTTTTTAAAAAGTGTTCTTCATCTTCTTCTCATCATTTAGCAACACTTTGCTTTAGGTATTATTTCATTTCTGAGCTATTTTGATTCCAGTTACTGTGTTTCTGATGGCCTGATTCACAGTATATCCAGTGGGTGTGGATTTTCATGGGTGAGAAACTGACCTCCATAGTTTTTCTTGGTATCAACAATAATACAAGGCAGAAGCAAATATCTAAGAGCTTAACTCTTCTGAAGACAGTGAGGTTGAAGAACACACACACACACACACACACACACACACACCCCGCAAGTAGGATCAGCCCTAATCCAGAGGCAGCCCACCCAGGTGCCTTCCTGAAGTTTTAGCAACAAAAAGCATTCTGTTTACAATAAGACAACCATTTCCCCCCACACCCTGATTGGAATGTCCCTGAATAGGTTCATGTTGACCTTCTGAGAAATCAACCTGGATGCTATGCGACTCCCGCGGTTCTTTTGTCTTTAAGCGTTTTTTTCTTTTACCTTTAAAAGATACCTGTAATTGCTAATCGGGGCTCTCTTCCTCCTCGGAGGCGGAGAGCCCGTTGGCGCAAACGTTCAATAAACCCTCTTGCTAGTTGCATCTGCCTGTCTGGGGTCTGAGTCTCTGGGGCGTCCACCGGGACACGTTGGCACCCGTGAGCCAGGGTCCAACATTGTGAATACAATGCATCAAAGAACAGCAGCATGAGTTGCTCTAAGAACATGTAGAGAATACACAGATGTGGAGGCCGAGAAAATTAAGGCCATTCCACCTTGAGTTCAGCGTTAGCACAAGTACAGCCATCCCAGGCCCCTGTGAATAAGAGCTGACATTTACATTACTTCAGCTACAGGAAAAAAAAACAGCTTACAGCTTAACGTCCTAGAAAGCCCCATATTAGAATGAGAACAGAGCTCAATGCCCTTGAAAGCCCCATATCAGAATGTAAGCAGAACTTGAGGAATTGCTCCACCCCTTCTGGAGGTCCCCTAGACCAGCCCTTACAACTAAACTGGAACCCACCTCGGGGTCCAAGTCCCTGCTCCGCTGTGTCGGGTGTACTTGGACCCAAGCTTGAGCTTGTTAATAAACCGTCGTGTGTCTGCATCGGTGTAGGCTCCTTGGTGGTTTCTTGGATACGTAATCTTGGGCACAACAACAGAAATGATGGTGGCTTGTGTGTGTGGTGAGAAGAGCCTAGCTGAGACACAGGGAAATGCTCATTCCAATGAAAAGCCCAGCAAAGTGTGCCTATGGGAGGAGAGGGAGAAAAATACACAGTTCTCCCTTCCCAACACTGGCTAGGGGCAGATCCGAGTTGGGAACCACTAGGTACCCATATCTGAGCACAGACATCTGAACTGCCTTCTGAAACACTGGAAGCTAAAGCCAAGAAGAAAGTTAGGATTTGGGAAGTCAAAGTGACCAACACTCTCTAAAGTCAATCAGCACAGACCAATCTGAGAAAGATGTTGTCATCAGAAAAACATTTTTCAACTAGCGTTCATTTACGAATTGAGCAGCCCAGGTGGCTAAGCGGGTGTGTGCCTCTCTGTGTGTGTGTGTGTGTGTGTGTGTGTGTGTGTATCTCATGAATAAATAAATAAAATCTTTAAAAAAATTTTTTTTACAAGTTTTATGCTTCAGACTACCAGGCTATGACCTAGTGCTTGAGAAGACCCTCCTTGCTCTTATGCTAGGACACTCTTCAAGGATGAAAACATTAACCCAGATAAGAATAATGCACCAACTCCATGCAAACTGTAGATATCATGCTATTTTTTCAAGGTAAAAATCACTAAGCTCCTAAACAGCTGTTCACCCAGGTTCAGGAGTCATTATTCACAACAGCCTAACAATGGAAACAACCCAAATGTGTATGGATAAAAAAAGTAGGCCATCCATACAATAGAACATTATTCAGCCTTAAGAAGAAAGGAGATTGTGATGCATGCTAAACACGATATGAAATTTGATGACATGGTAAGTTACATAAACCAGTTCACAAAGGGACAAATATTATATGATTCTACTTACCTGAGGTACCTAAATATTCAAATTCACAGAAACAAGGAACTGAGGTTGCCAGAAGCTGGGGAGAGAGAAGAATAGAGAGTTCAGTGGGTAGGGAGTTTCAGTTTGGGGTGAGGAAAAAGTTTTGGGGTTGAATGGTAGTGATGGTCGCACAGCAGTGTGAATGTATTTAGTGCCATTGAGCTGTCCACTTAAAAACTGTTAAAAGGGAAATTTTTATAATATATATTTTATATTATATATAAAATATATAATATAAAATATATATCATATATATTATATTGTTGTGCCCAAGATTGTGAATCCAAGAAACCACCATGGAGCCGACACCGATGCAAGTACACGAGGGTTTATTTACAAGCTCGAGCTTGGGTCCAAGTATACTCCACACAGCAGAGCAGGGGCTTGGACCCCGAAGTGGGTTACAGCTGGGTTTTTTAGGGGCTGGTCTAGGGGATTTTCAGAAGGGGTGAAGGAATTTTTTTCATTCCAATATGGGGGAAAGGGTGGGGGAGTTTCTTAAGATCTGATACGGGTTTCTCTGCTGAGGGCGTTCTGAGCTCTGTTGTCTTTCTGATATGTGATTTTCTGCCAAGGACACTCTGCAGTTTTTCCTGTAAAGTTCAGCTCTTATTCCCAGGGGCCTAAGATGGCTGTACTTGTGCTAATGCTAAATTTGAGGTGGAATGGCCTTAATTTTTCTCGGCCTAAAAAAAAAAAAAATTTCTCGGCCTCCACAATATGTTTTACCACAGCATACACACATACACTCCAAAGCTGTGTCCTTGTGCTGAATACAAAATGTTCCTCAGCCATGCTCTTATACTTGCTTATGTAAGACTGAGGATTTGATTTTCTTTTTAAGGTCCCAGTCCTGTTATGCTATATGTTGGCATATTGAACTCCAATTTAAAAATTAAAAAAAAAAAAAAAAGGTCCCAGTCCTGGAAAGCACACTTTCACCAGTTGTAAACCCATTTCCTCTGCCTCACGGGCATGCTTCTCAGCCTGCACATTGGACCAAAGGAGGTGGAGGAGGACCCCAGGACTTCAGTCTCTCAGGCTAAAGCATCATGCCCTACCTGTGCCACCTCCCTGACTCACCCAGGTGACAGCTACCACTCTTGGTGACAGCTGAATTCAAAGGGCTCTTTGCTCAGAAAACAGCCTGACAGTGACAGGTATCACTCTGAACATGCATTAAAGATTCAGAACAGGTTGAAACTTTATAGAGTGAAGCAGGGAGACAGGACAGCCAGGACCTCCCAGCTCTCATCCTAGCTAACCTACCGTAGGGAGGTAAAGGGTCCTGATGGGGAAGTCAGGGAATCTTCTAGTTCCCCTTCCTCTGGACCTTGCCCAAGACCACGTGAATGTCCTCTGGCTTGGACCCTGCCCTGCTTGGAAGCACCATATTACCTCTGCATTCAAATCCCTACCGTGTAATGAATTGGAGTAAGGGTTACGAACTGAGGCAGTAAATCCATTTGTGGCCTTTATTAAACGCCTTCTATCTGGAATTGGAATATGACTAGAAACATATATTGAGGTCTTGCCATCCAGACAGCCCCACTGGCCTGTCTTCATCCTGGCCCCTCTGTCAACATCTCATCTGAGTGGGGGACACCAAGTATTGGATGCAAACTTCTTAACTAGATCACTGTAACGGACATTTTTTTTTTAAATAAGTGGACCTTCTGACAAGAGTAGGTCAGTCCTGGTATCCTTGCAGAGCTTGTTCATTTCAAATCTGTCTGCGTGTTCCAGGGCTCACAGTGACAAGGTCTGGGACCTGAGACCTTTTGTGGGAGATACAAGGAAAGAGGCAAAAACAACACAATCTGAACAGGAACAGGAAAGCACTTGGGACTGGTTCAGCTCAGGCTTGAATTAAAGCGTTCATTAAAGCTCTGAATTTCCTCTAAGCATTTGGTAGCAATTTCCACCCACAAATGGCTTACAGTATCACATAATTTCCCTTTGGAACTTTGGAGAAAATAATGATGCTAAGAGTAAAATGAAATAATAGATGTGTAAGCACCTAGCTCGGGGCCTGGTATGATGTCAGCACCTGATTGATTTTGAAAAACAGTAATAATTTATTTCATTTAACCAGTTATAAAACATTTTTCTATCAACACTTAAGAGCAGTGTTGACAATGAGATACCACCTCACACCAGTGAGAATGGGAAAAATTCACAAGGCAGGAAACAACAAATGTTGGAGAGGATGCGGAGAAAGGGAACCCTCTTGCACTGTTGGTGGGAATGTGATCTGGTGCAGCCACTCTGGAAAACTGTGTGGAGGTTCCTCAAAGAGTTAAAAATAGACCTGCCCTATGACCCAGCAATTGCACTGCTGGGGATTTACCCCAAAGATTCAGATGCAATGAAACGCCGGGACACCTGCACCCCGATGTTTCTAGCAGCAAGGTCCACAATAGCCAAACTGTGGAAGGAGCCTCGGTGTCCATCGAAAGATGAATGGATAAAGAAGATGTGGTCTAGGTATACAATGGAATATTCCTCAGCCATTAGAAACGACAAATACCCACCATTTGCTTCAACGTGGATGGAACTGGAGGGTATTATGCTGAGTGAAGTAAGTCAATCGGAGAAGGACAAACAGTGTATGTTCTCATTCATTTGGGGAATATAAATAATAGTGAAAGGGAATATAAAGGAAGGGAGAAGAAATGTGTGGGAAATATCAGAAAGGGAGACAGAACATAAAGACTCCTAACTCTGGGAAGTGAACTAGGGGTGGTGGAAGGGGAGGAGGGCGGGGGGTGGGGGTGAATGGGTGACGGGCACTGAGGGGGACACTTGACGGGATGAGCACTGGGTGTTATTCTGTATGTTGGTAAATTGAACACCAATAAAAATTAATTTATAAAAAAAAAAAAGAGCAGTGTTGAATGGGGATGTTAATTTGTCTGTTGGTTGCTTCCATCTCAAATACATGTGCCCCTGGGTGTGTGAGGGAAGGTATGCACAGAGCTCCTACACCCTATCACTTAACAGGAAGTAAACCTTGAGGGCTCGACTCAACTCTCTCTCCTAACTTCCAGAAATGGTAACGGTTCAGGAATGGGACAAGTCTAAGATTGAGCAACAGGATGAAAAAAATCAGATGAATCTATTCTTCCTCCACCCCAGTCCTTGCATAATAGGATTAAACAACTTAAGGGTACAGTAGACCCTCTGGAAACATGACCAACTTATCTTATGGATTTAGGGAAAGAACTATAGCTTCCTTGCACATCATCTGGACTCTCAAGAGTGAAAGAGAATTGCTGGACCAAGACAACTGTATTGATGAAGGCTTGTTTTCTCATGAAACTTTACATGACAGGGCTTAGTTTTATAAGCCTAAATGAAAAAAGCTTGCCCAGTGGATGTTGAATTCCTCCTTATTCATAATTTGCTCAGCTTAGTGGCCTGCTTCTTATGTCACCTGGCCACCTGTTTTTCTTTTTATTTTTTTTCTTTTTTTTAATGGAAGTTTTTCTTTAAACATTTTTTTTAATGTAAAAAATTTAAAAATTAAATGTACTATACTGAAAATGCATTTTCACAAAGGACACTTGGGTCTCAAACAGGACTAGTAAGACAAGGGAAAGCCAGGTATCTCCCTCTTTGATTTTAAAATCAAACATTTCCTTTATTTTATTTTTTTAAGACTTTATTCATGAAAGACATAAAGAGAGAGGCAAAGACATAGGCAGAGGAAGAAGAAGGCTCCATGCATGGAGCCCGATGTGGGACTTGATCCCGAAACTCCAGGATCATGCCCTGAGCCGAAGGCAGAAACTCAATCACTAAGCCACCCAGGAGTCCCAAAAATGATTTTAAAAAGAGAGATCATACCAGTGAATTTTTTTTCAAAGATTCAGATACACTCATGCATAAGAAATGGAAACCAACTTACAGGGAATACTTAAATATTGGAGACAATTATAACTAGCCCTGCGATGAACTCTACTATGACATTAAAAATGTGTATACTAAGCTAATCCATAACCCACTTATTATGTTTCATGTGTGTATTCTGACCTCTGAAAGTGGCATTTAATATGATCAAACCAACAGGATTCTTGCTAATGACCCATTCATATCATTGTCTTTTTTTTTTCTTTGCTCTTTACTAACAAAGTGAAATCATGATCCACCATCTACTGAAGAATGTGCACATTTCAGAATAAAGTACTGCCAAGTACACAGACCCAGGACACTCACAGAGAAGCCCCTCTCTCAGGACACTCAACCATCTATCTACTCCCAGGCAGTTCCCTCTAGCTTATGATTTCACACAAGGCAACAGTTCACATTTTTTTTAATGAGAGTGAATGTTTATGAGCACTTACTAAACAATTTATGCATATTAATACCACTCAAAGAAGCCGTTGGATCCTTCCACCTTCAGATGAAGACAAAAGAGTCCAGCAACTTCCCCAAGCTCCAGGGCAGAGAATGGTGGAGTCAGGTGTGAAACCCAGTGCCTATGCTCTCACCTCTGCATCCACCTGCCTTAGGAATAGTAGTTATTACTCCCTACCTGGTAAGATACCAGTCAGAATCAACCCCTAGGGCATATACCATTTTCTCAACACATTTCTAGAATTCAAAAATGTCTCAAACTGTCACAAGGGTTCTCTTTCCCTAAATGTTGTGACTATCATTTGGCACACTATATAGTTCGGGTTTTTTAAGTGTTTTATTGATTTCTTGGAGCTATAAATTTCTCACCCTTCACTCAGATGGGCAGAGAAAATGTACATTTTTTTATATTGCCTATAATTCTGATAGTGCTCACAAGCACCCACCAGCTAGTAGCAGATGGAAAACATTTACATTTTTAGTGCAATCTAGCAATCTGTCTGAGACTTTGAGCTATTTCTTTGAGGTATTTCTTTTTTGAAGACTGAAAGGCAGAGCCTCTGGCCAGGATCATGCCGGAGATAGAGCCAGAGCCAGATTTCTGCTGGAGACTCCCAGGCTGGGACAAGGCCGGGCTTTCAGAAATCCTTCCATCTGCCACCCCTGCTCTCAGATGGGGCACTCACTCATGACACTGGAGAAAAGACCTATGATCTGGGTGGTATCCTTTTGCTTCTCTGATCTCTACATCAACCCCCCTAGTGGACTAGCTTACTTGGCCCCTGGAAGTCTTGTGTGTGTTAGGGACAAGGGTAAGTCACCCCAAAATGTGCCACTTTGGCATGCCGATTATTTCAAGCTAAAAACAACCAAGGCCCAAAAGACTCCAAAAGAAGCTCTGATCTTAACCACCTTAACTTTAACCACCTAAAAGAATTTAGGGTTAGAGGATCTCCTTCAGGAGGAGACTTATCACCATGGATCTCTACGTTATAATATGAACAACGTGTGGTACAGTGAGGAACCTACCAGGGCCTGTTTGACCCAAGTCCTCTCTCTGTCTCATTGTTTCTGAGTGGCCCAGCAAACATTTATTTACCAAACATTTACTCCTTTTATCTTCCTGTGAATTGCATTTCCTTCCTTTGAAGTTCCAGATCCCTTCCACCCCCCTCCCATCCCCTTAGTTCAGGTTGACATATATATACCTCATGTTGCCTTACTGTCTTTGAAATCTCAAGTTTATGTGGATTCCCCATAAGTACAAAATTAATGTACCAATGTCAACTCGATTCTTAAACCAGCCAGAAGAATTTTGAAGGGTAGGAGAAAATTTTTCCTCCCCAGCATGTGTCTCCTGGGTGACCCTGGCCCAGGGGCTCTGCTTTGCAGCCTTCAACCATATGGTGATTCCCTTACCCTCTGCCTCAACCTAGAGGAAATTCCTCAGCTATACTCTTAGCAAAATTTTGTGTCCTGCCTAGAGAATTTTGGAGGCTTCTAGATCTCTTCTAGGCTCCCCACTAACCAAAAGGGAGTGGGAACACTAAGCTCAGGTCCCTTTTTTATGCCTAACACTTCTGAGTCACCAAGTATAATTTGATATGGCTTCTGCAACAAATTACAAATAATCCCCTACCCTCAACACCAAAATACCAATCAAGGATGCAGCTCCCTGACCTTGGCATTCTCTTCATATTATTTAATATTTTTCAGCCCAGAGTGGAAAGGCTGGGATGTCTCTCACTCCCTACCTACCCTGCCTCTATCACTCCATCCCATCCCACAATCAGTCAGGAAATAGAAATTCATTCCATCCTCAGAGCAGCAAGTCTCATGGAATAGCTATCATAGATACATGGGGATTTTTGTTTACTTTTATGGGAGAAACTCTGATACTCTCTCTGGTCCAATTCTCCCCGTTTGGTTCTTGATATGCTTAAAATTTGAGAAAATTGCCTCTTCCTCGGTAAAGTCTATCTTGCCTATTTCCTGCAAAATTCTGTCTGCAGTAGCAGAAACTGAATGTTAATGCTTCCCGTATATTCTTTATAGGCCTACTGTAACAATAGCCTATGAATACCTCACCTCAGCCATATGAATCCCACAAGGTGTAGAAGAAAAATACATGGAAAAAGACAAAAAAGAAAAACACAAATATTTTTAAGAATACCAATCTAGGGGCACCTGGGTAGCTCAATGAGTTAAGTATCTGGCTTCAGCTCAGGTCATGATCCCAGAGTCCTGGGATCAAGCCCCAGGTCAGGTTTCCCACTCAGCAGGAAGCCTGCTTCTCCTTCTCCCTCTCTCTCTCTCCCTGTCACTCTTCCTGATTGTGCTCTCTCTCTCTCTATCTCTTTCTCTCTCTGTGTCAAATAAATAAATAAAATATTATTTTTTAAAAATGCCAGTCCAGTTGCACTCATATTTCTAAAATTTTGTTTTAACTAAAACAGTGGACAACTTTATTTTCACATTTCACAACACAAATAAAAATTGCTTGCTTTCTTTTATTTGGGGGGGTGTCCCACTACTCCCCTACCAAAATTATTCTTTGATAGGAAGGAGGAGCAAGTCTTCCCTGTCACGCTGTTAGAAAACACCCAGAGTCACAGCACCATGATTCCTGGTGAAGTAGAACAAGTATTATAAAAAATGGAATACAGAAGTTCCTGTCTCTCCTTATCTGTCTGGTAGAGTCATTCCTGGCCAAGTGGGCACCATCATGGGACAGGTGGGAGGTCTCATCCCTGGGGGCACAGACATTATTGGCATGTGGCCTCCCAAAAGGTGGCCTCATTCTAGGAAGAAAAGGCTCCATCCTTGGCATAGTGGGAGGGGCCTCCTATATGGTGTGCTGGTATCATACTAGGATGAAAAGGACCCAGGAGACTGAGGGGAGGTAGGATCATTGCCCAGGCAGGAAGAGGAGCAGGGAATGGAATAGGAGACATCTTTCCTTGTTAAAATGCAGTGGTTGTTCTGAGGATCAGGCTCTGACTCTGCTCTTCCATTTGTTTCTGGTAGTAGTCTTTCACATTCGCTTTGTGTTTCCTACCACTGTAGTGTTTCTTTCTCCCAGATGGAGAGTCATGGGTGAGGAATGTGTGGCAGTGCTCACTATAAAATTTAGGGATGTTGCTCTGCAGGCCATTGGCCACTTGGTCCCATACCTCCCAGAAAATGAGGCAAAAACGATGCACTCATATTAAACAGCTATACATGCATGTATATTTTCTATGACTCTTGCATGTAAATACTGCTCCTACTTTCCTTTTTTCCTTTTTTTTATAGATTTTATTTATTTTTTCATGAGAGACACGCAGAGAAAGGCAGAGACATAGGTAGAGGGAGAAGCAGGCTCTCCATGGGGAACCCAATGTGAGACTTGATCCCAGGACCCCAGTTTCATGACCTGAGCCAAACGCAGATGCTCAACCACTGAGCCACCCAGGTGCCCCTTAATTTTCTTTAAAATGTTCCCCTATTCAACTTTGAGTCATTCTTTCATCACTTACGCCACCTAAGAGCTTTTACATTGATTTTTTTCTAGAACAAGAACAGGTACCTGTAAGTCTTTATTATTGAGATAAAACTACTGGGAAAAATTAAATTAATGACAAAAAGTATTCTTTGGGCAGCCTGGGTGGCTCAGCGATTTAGCGCCACCTTCAGCCCAGGGCCTGATCCTAGAGACCCGGGATCAAGTCCCACATCGGGCTCCCTGCGTGGAGCCTGCTTCTCCCTCTGCCTGTGTCTCTGCTTCTCTCTCTCTCTCTCTCTGTGTGTGTGTCTCATGAATAAATAAATAAAGCCTTTTTTAAAAAGTGTTCTTCATCTTCTTCTCATCATTTAGCAACACTTTGCTTTAGGTATTATTTCATTTCTGAGCTATTTTGACTCCAGTTACTGTGTTTCTGATGGCCTGATTCACAGTATATCCAGTGGGTGTGGATTTTCATGGGTGAGAAACTGACCTCCATAGTTTTTCTTGGTATCAACAATAATACAAGGCAGAAGCAAATATCTAAGAGCTTAACTCTTCTGAAGACAGTGAGGTTGAAGAACACACACACACACACACACACACACACACCCCGCAAGTAGGATCAGCCCTAATCCAGAGGCAGCCCACCCAGGTGCCTTCCTGAAGTTTTAGCAACAAAAAGCATTCTGTTTACAATAAGACAACCATTTCCCCCCACACCCTGATTGGAATGTCCCTGAATAGGTTCATGTTGACCTTCTGAGAAATCAACCTGGATGCTATGCGACTCCCGCGGTTCTTTTGTCTTTAAGCGTTTTTTTCTTTTACCTTTAAAAGATACCTGTAATTGCTAATCGGGGCTCTCTTCCTCCTCGGAGGCGGAGAGCCCGTTTGCGCAAACGTTCAATAAACCCTCTTGCTAGTTGCATCTGCCTGTCTGGGGTCTGAGTCTCTGGGGCATCCACCGGGACACGTTGGCACCCGTGAGCCAGGGTCCAACATTGTGAATACAATGCATCAAAGAACAGCAGCATGAGTTGCTCTAAGAACATGTAGAGAATACACAGATGTGGAGGCCGAGAAAATTAAGGCCATTCCACCTTGAGTTCAGCGTTAGCACAAGTACAGCCATCCCAGGCCCCTGTGAATAAGAGCTGACATTTACATTACTTCAGCTACAGGAAAAAAAAACAGCTTACAGCTTAACGTCCTAGAAAGCCCCATATTAGAATGAGAACAGAGCTCAATGCCCTTGAAAGCCCCATATCAGAATGTAAGCAGAACTTGAGGAATTGCTCCACCCCTTCTGGAGGTCCCCTAGACCAGCCCTTACAACTAAACTGGAACCCACCTCGGGGTCCAAGTCCCTGCTCCGCTGTGTCGGGTGTACTTGGACCCAAGCTTGAGCTTGTTAATAAACCGTCGTGTGTCTGCATCGGTGTAGGCTCCTTGGTGGTTTCTTGGATACGTAATCTTGGGCACAACAACAGAAATGATGGTGGCTTGTGTGTGTGGTGAGAAGAGCCTAGCTGAGACACAGGGAAATGCTCATTCCAATGAAAAGCCCAGCAAAGTGTGCCTATGGGAGGAGAGGGAGAAAAATACACAGTTCTCCCTTCCCAACACTGGCTAGGGGCAGATCCGAGTTGGGAACCACTAGGTACCCATATCTGAGCACAGACATCTGAACTGCCTTCTGAAACACTGGAAGCTAAAGCCAAGAAGAAAGTTAGGATTTGGGAAGTCAAAGTGACCAACACTCTCTAAAGTCAATCAGCACAGACCAATCTGAGAAAGATGTTGTCATCAGAAAAACATTTTTCAACTAGCGTTCATTTACGAATTGAGCAGCCCAGGTGGCTAAGCGGGTGTGTGCCTCTGTGTGTGTGTGTGTGTGTGTGTGTGTGTGTGTGTGTGTATCTCATGAATAAATAAATAAAATCTTTAAAAAAATTTTTTTTACAAGTTTTATGCTTCAGACTACCAGGCTATGACCTAGTGCTTGAGAAGACCCTCCTTGCTCTTATGCTAGGACACTCTTCAAGGATGAAAACATTAACCCAGATAAGAATAATGCACCAACTCCATGCAAACTGTAGATATCATGCTATTTTTTCAAGGTAAAAATCACTAAGCTCCTAAACAGCTGTTCACCCAGGTTCAGGAGTCATTATTCACAACAGCCTAACAATGGAAACAACCCAAATGTGTATGGATAAAAAAAGTAGGCCATCCATACAATAGAACATTATTCAGCCTTAAGAAGAAAGGAGATTGTGATGCATGCTAAACACGATATGAAATTTGATGACATGGTAAGTTACATAAACCAGTTCACAAAGGGACAAATATATGATTCTACTTACCTGAGGTACCTAAATATTCAAATTCACAGAAACAAGGAACTGAGGTTGCCAGAAGCTGGGGAGAGAGAAGAATAGAGAGTTCAGTGGGTAGGGAGTTTCAGTTTGGGGTGAGGAAAAAGTTTTGGGGTTGAATGGTAGTGATGGTCGCACAGCAGTGTGAATGTATTTAGTGCCATTGAGCTGTCCACTTAAAAACTGTTAAAAGGGAAATTTTTATAATATATATTTTATATTATATATAAAATATATAATATAAAATATATATCATATATATTATATTGTTGTGCCCAAGATTGTGAATCCAAGAAACCACCATGGAGCCGACACCGATGCAAGTACACGAGGGTTTATTTACAAGCTCGAGCTTGGGTCCAAGTATACTCCACACAGCAGAGCAGGGGCTTGGACCCCGAAGTGGGTTACAGCTGGGTTTTTTAGGGGCTGGTCTAGGGGATTTTCAGAAGGGGTGAAGGAATTTTTTTCATTCCAATATGGGGGAAAGGGTGGGGGAGTTTCTTAAGATCTGATACGGGTTTCTCTGCTGAGGGCGTTCTGAGCTCTGTTGTCTTTCTGATATGTGATTTTCTGCCAAGGACACTCTGCAGTTTTTCCTGTAAAGTTCAGCTCTTATTCCCAGGGGCCTAAGATGGCTGTACTTGTGCTAATGCTAAATTTGAGGTGGAATGGCCTTAATTTTTCTCGGCCTAAAAAAAAAAAAATTTCTCGGCCTCCACAATATGTTTTACCACAGCATACACACATACACTCCAAAGCTGTGTCCTTGTGCTGAATACAAAATGTTCCTCAGCCATGCTCTTATACTTGCTTATGTAAGACTGAGGATTTGATTTTCTTTTTAAGGTCCCAGTCCTGTTATGCTATATGTTGGCATATTGAACTCCAATTTAAAAATTAAAAAAAAAAAAAAAGGTCCCAGTCCTGGAAAGCACACTTTCACCAGTTGTAAACCCATTTCCTCTGCCTCACGGGCATGCTTCTCAGCCTGCACATTGGACCAAAGGAGGTGGAGGAGGACCCCAGGACTTCAGTCTCTCAGGCTAAAGCATCATGCCCCTACCTGTGCCACCTCCCTGACTCACCCAGGTGACAGCTACCACTCTTGGTGACAGCTGAATTCAAAGGGCTCTTTGCTCAGAAAACAGCCTGACAGTGACAGGTATCACTCTGAACATGCATTAAAGATTCAGAACAGGTTGAAACTTTATAGAGTGAAGCAGGGAGACAGGACAGCCAGGACCTCCCAGCTCTCATCCTAGCTAACCTACCGTAGGGAGGTAAAGGGTCCTGATGGGGAAGTCAGGGAATCTTCTAGTTCCCCTTCCTCTGGACCTTGCCCAAGACCACATGAATGTCCTCTGGCTTGGACCCTGCCCTGCTTGGAAGCACCATATTACCTCTGCATTCAAATCCCTACCGTGTAATGAATTGGAGTAAGGGTTACGAACTGAGGCAGTAAATCCATTTGTGGCCTTTATTAAACGCCTTCTATCTGGAATTGGAATATGACTAGAAACATATATTGAGGTCTTGCCATCCAGACAGCCCCACTGGCCTGTCTTCATCCTGGCCCCTCTGTCAACATCTCATCTGAGTGGGGGACACCAAGTATTGGATGCAAACTTCTTAACTAGATCACTGTAACGGACATTTTTTTTTTAAATAAGTGGACCTTCTGACAAGAGTAGGTCAGTCCTGGTATCCTTGCAGAGCTTGTTCATTTCAAATCTGTCTGCGTGTTCCAGGGCTCACAGTGACAAGGTCTGGGACCTGAGACCTTTTGTGGGAGATACAAGGAAAGAGGCAAAAACAACACAATCTGAACAGGAACAGGAAAGCACTTGGGACTGGTTCAGCTCAGGCTTGAATTAAAGCGTTCATTAAAGCTCTGAATTTCCTCTAAGCATTTGGTAGCAATTTCCACCCACAAATGGCTTACAGTATCACATAATTTCCCTTTGGAACTTTGGAGAAAATAATGATGCTAAGAGTAAAATGAAATAATAGATGTGTAAGCACCTAGCTCGGGGCCTGGTATGATGTCAGCACCTGATTGATTTTGAAAAACAGTAATAATTTATTTCATTTAACCAGTTATAAAACATTTTTCTATCAACACTTAAGAGCAGTGTTGACAATGAGATACCACCTCACACCAGTGAGAATGGGGAAAATTAACAAGGCAGGAAACAACAAATGTTGGAGAGGATGCGGAGAAAGGGAACCCTCTTGCACTGTTGGTGGGAATGTGATCTGGTGCAGCCACTCTGGAAAACTGTGTGGAGGTTCCTCAAAGAGTTAAAAATAGACCTGCCCTATGACCCAGCAATTGCACTGCTGGGGATTTACCCCAAAGATTCAGATGCAATGAAACGCCGGGACACCTGCACCCCGATGTTTCTAGCAGCAAGGTCCACAATAGCCAAACTGTGGAAGGAGCCTCGGTGTCCATCGAAAGATGAATGGATAAAGAAGATGTGGTCTAGGTATACAATGGAATATTCCTCAGCCATTAGAAACGACAAATACCCACCATTTGCTTCAACGTGGATGGAACTGGAGGGTATTATGCTGAGTGAAGTAAGTCAATCGGAGAAGGACAAACAGTGTATGTTCTCATTCATTTGGGGAATATAAATAATAGTGAAAGGGAATATAAAGGAAGGGAGAAGAAATGTGTGGGAAATATCAGAAAGGGAGACAGAACATAAAGACTCCTAACTCTGGGAAGTGAACTAGGGGTGGTGGAAGGGGAGGAGGGCGGGGGGTGGGGGTGAATGGGTGACGGGCACTGAGGGGGACACTTGACGGGATGAGCACTGGGTGTTATTCTGTATGTTGGTAAATTGAACACCAATAAAAATTAATTTATAAAAAAAAAAAAGAGCAGTGTTGAATGGGGATGTTAATTTGTCTGTTGGTTGCTTCCATCTCAAATACATGTGCCCCTGGGTGTGTGAGGGAAGGTATGCACAGAGCTCCTACACCCTATCACTTAACAGGAAGTAAACCTTGAGGGCTCGACTCAACTCTCTCTCCTAACTTCCAGAAATGGTAACGGTTCAGGAATGGGACAAGTCTAAGATTGAGCAACAGGATGAAAAAAATCAGATGAATCTATTCTTCCTCCACCCCAGTCCTTGCATAATAGGATTAAACAACTTAAGGGTACAGTAGACCCTCTGGAAACATGACCAACTTATCTTATGGATTTAGGGAAAGAACTATAGCTTCCTTGCACATCATCTGGACTCTCAAGAGTGAAAGAGAATTGCTGGACCAAGACAACTGTATTGATGAAGGCTTGTTTTCTCATGAAACTTTACATGACAGGGCTTAGTTTTATAAGCCTAAATGAAAAAAGCTTGCCCAGTGGATGTTGAATTCCTCCTTATTCATAATTTGCTCAGCTTAGTGGCCTGCTTCTTATGTCACCTGGGCCACCTGAAAGTTTTTACTTTTAATGTAGCCATTTGGCTTTGAGCAGTAGCCCAGGCTTTGTTTCTTGGATGTTTTCAACATTACTTCTTTTTCTTGATCTTATTTTCCAAACATTGTTGCCCTAGATTCTACTCCACCCTGGAGCCCATTTTTACCCTTTAAAACCGATTAGGAAAAAAAAAAAACCGATTAGGTAGTTTCTTTCCTTTGTTTTTGTTTCCTGACTTTTACGTTTAGTGGAAATGAAGCCTCATGTTAGCGTATGCCAGTGTCCTATGGCTTGTTTCAGAAGCCTCTAGAATGACCTTAAGAGAATCTGCATCCAGAGAAGAAATACACTGCAATGAAGCCATAACTTGTGCACGATCTGTACAGAAGATAGAAATGTCTGAATATGTTCAGATCTTCTCTCTTGATCACCAAAAGAACACTAATTTTCTAGGTGTAAGCCATCTTTTCCTAACCCACAGCTATGTCTCCCCTTCTCAGAACCAGTTTAAGAAGAGATTAAAAGCTTCAATGAGAGGCTCTGGGTTTGGGCTGTAGCAGATCCTCAACACTTAGGAATTTATAATCCTACTTAACCTCCACCTCCTGCTTGCCGAAGGCCACAATGTCGATGAAAGGTGAGACTAAGACCTTCCCAAGTCTTTTCTGGGTGTGCTCACAGCCCTACAGAGGCACATGGCCTTTTAGATTCTCAGGAATAAATCAGAACTTTTCAAACCCCCTGTGTATATCTTCTTTCCCAGAGTTTCCTCTTAAGTTTCTGGCCAGGTTTGTTCACCCCAACTGGCATCAAAGCTTTAGGCAGCTGTGATGTCAAACAATTGCTGGGTTTTTTTTTTGTTTTTTCTTTTTTTATTTATTTATGATAGTCACAGAGAGAGAGAGAGGCAGAGACACAGGCAGAGGGAGAAGCAGGCTCCACGCACCAGGAGCCCGACGTGGGACTCGATCCGGGTCTCCAGGATCGCGCCCTGGGCCAAAGGCAGGCGCCAAACCGCTGTGCCACTCAGGGATCCCACAATTGCTGTTTATTGTTCTTCACAAATACCTTGGAGATAGAGCTTTTCTCACAGTTTCAGGTCAGATCATGTAATTACAATGTCATTTCTCTCACTAATTGTATTTTGTTTCAAAATATATAATTAGTTTTCATTAAAAATATACTCTTGGGGGATCCCTGGGTGGCGCAGCGGTTTGGCGCCTGCCTTTGGCCCAGGGCGCGATCCTGGAGACCCGGGATCGAATCCCACGTCGGGCTCCCGGTGCATGGAGCCTGCTTCTCCCTCTGCCTGTGTCTCTGCCTCTCTCTCTTTCTCTCTGTATGACTATCATAAAAAAATATATATATATATATACTCTTGGGCAGCCTGGGTGGCTCAGCATTTGGCGCCACCTTCGGCCCAGGGCATGATCCTGGAGACCTGGGATCGAGTCCCACTTTGGGCTCCCTGCATGGAGCCTGCTTCTCCCTCTGCCTGTGTCTCTACCTCTCCCTCTCTCTCTCTCTCTCTCTCTGTTTCTCATGAATAAATAAATAAAATCTTTAAAAATAAATAAATAAATAAAAATATGCTCTTTATGTTTAAATGTCACTAGTGATTTTTAAATGAAATAAATATTGAATATATTAAATATTGATAGATTGGTAGACATAATCAACATAAACAACATTTCTTTTGGGTCCTCAATGATTTTTAAGAATGTTAAGGAGTTCTGATATCAAAAAGTTTTGAACACTATCAGTTTAGCTGAAAGATTCTAAGTTTAAAGGATTTTTCCTCAAAACTTCAAAAACACGTCCACACTTCTTATATTCCATGTCATTGAAGAGAAGTGAGCATCAGTTTTATTCTTGTTCCTTTATAAGTTACCTCTTCTTTCTTCCTGGAAACTTTCATAATTTTAAGTGGTTTTAGTTCTTAAATTTTATGACAGTACACATAGGTAAAGACTTCTTATCTATCCTATTTTGTACTCTATGAATTCTTTCTACTTTCACTCATTCTAAAAAGTTCTTAGTGATTATTCCTTAAAATATTTACTTATCTGCTTATTTTAATCTTCTCCTTTGAGGCTTCTTTTTTTTTTTTTTAAAGATTTTATTTATTTATTCATGAGAGATACAGAGAGAGAGAGAGAAGTAGAGACACAGGCAGAGGGAGAAGCAGGCTCCATGCAGGAAGCCCAATGCAGGACTCGATCACGGATCCCCAGGATCACACCCTGGGCCCAAGGCAGGCACCAATCTGCTGAGCCACCCAGGGATCCCCCGAGGCTTCCTATTTTTATTCAAATGTTAACACAGTTCCTTTTACTATTCATATCTCTTGACTTTTTGTTCATATTTTCTACCCTTTTATATTTTCCTAATCAATGGGCATTCCTAAAATAATCATATAGGGTTCATTTTTTTTAAAGATTTTATTTATTCATGAGAAACACACAGAGAGAGACAGAGACATGGGCAAAAGGAGAAGCAGGCTCCATGCAGGGAGCCCAAAGTGGGACTCTATCTCTGGACCCAGGATCATGCCCTGAGCCAAAGACAGACTCAACCACTGAGCACCCAGGCATCCCATCATATAGGGTTCTAATTTATTTTTATATTTTTTTTATTTTTATATTTTTGAGTTCTCATTGCATTCAATTATTTTCATCTCTTTCATTGTGAAACACAGCAAACATAGAGGAAAATACATAAAACATAAATATAAATATATACCTTAACAAATTATTACAGAGTGAATACTCATATAATCACCCCCAAGATTGACTTCATTGGCATGTAACCTGTGCAATCACACAGGTTTAGAAGGGCACCATGCTTGGCCTGATGACCTGCCGTCATTGTCTTGATAGTCCTAATAGTTTTAAAAACAAGAAGTCCCATATCTCCATGTTGTATCGACTCCGCAATTCATGTAGCCCATCCTGACCACTGTCCATGTCAAGAAATAAACAATTGCCAGATGCCTGATGGCTAAGTTGGTTAAGTATCTGCCTTCAGGTCAGGTTGTGATCCCAGAGTTCTAGGATCGAGTCCTGGATTGGGCTCCCTGCTCCTTTGGTAGCCTGCTTTCCCTCTTTCTCTGCTTTCCTTTCTGTGTTTCTCATAAACAAACAAACAATTGCCATACTTCAGAAGCCCCCAGCCTTTCCCTTCCCAGTTATAATCCTTTTCTTCCCATGAAGATAAATCTATCCTGACTTTTATGGTAATCACTTCATTGCTCTTCTTATAACTTTACTACCTGTGTATGGTACATAGATAGTAAATACTCAATACTACAGTTTAGTTTTCCCTGCCTTACTGAACACCTCATATTCTGACACATCATTATGATTACAGAAGCCACCAAAATATTATTTGTAAAAATTATAGGGAATGGAAATCCTGACAAGATGGCTAATTATCATAGGTCCTGCTTCCTCGCCCAAACCAAGTCTGAAGATGACATATAGAAAAGAGCCATGAGGGGCACCTGGGTGGCTCAGTGGTTGAGCATCTACCTTTGGCTCAGGTCATGATCCCGGGGTCCGGGGATGGAGCCCCGCATCAGGCTCCCTGCAGGGAACCTGCTTCTCCCTCTGCCTAGGTCTCTGCCTCTCTCTCTTTCTCTCTCTCTCTCTCTCTCATGAATAAATAAATAAAATATTTTAAAAGAAAAGAAGAAACCCATGAATGGAGCTAAGGAATTAGTGTAAAAAGAAGGGGACAAGCTACAATATCTCAAGCAGCATGTCACTGTATTGCACCTAATAGGGTACCTGCACAGGCAATTTTGAGCAAGCAATAACACAATGAATGTGTGTGATAAATGTTCAAGGAAAAGGTACCTGTTGCAACAAAAGCATATAATGGGGATTTGACCAAGCTTGAAGTACCTGAGATCTTACCAGGAATAATTTTTACTCTGAGGTCTGAGAAGTTAACTAAGGTAAGATCCCTGCTTTTGGAAGGAGCACATCATAGCTAAAGGATTCTAAGAAGACAGCATGTAGCAATCAGATGAACCCAGAGAGATAAGCAGGGTCCAAATCAGACAGGCTTTATCCCAGCTGCAAAGATTTAAGATAGGTCAGTGACGTGATCCAATTAGGTTTGAAATGGTTATTTGAGTTGCAGAGAGTACACTGGCTGGGAAACAGAGAGGGAGAGACCCATTACATGGTCATTTCAGTACTCCAGGTGAGATATGCTCATGGCTTGTCTAGGCAGTGGCAATGAAGGTGGAGAGAAATAGATCAATTTGGATGATACTGAGAAATAGAATGGTCAGTTGTGGTTGTGGAGATTGAAGGCTAAAATGTATCAGATTAAGAACAATGCCCAATTCCTGACATATGCATCTGGGGGGATTGTGGTGCCATCCGCTGAACTGGGAAATCCAAAAGGGAGAATGTGTAGGGGGAGTCCCAGTGGTGAGCTTGGTACAGTTCTAGACGTAGTAATTTAGCTTTCCTTCAAGACATCTGATGGAGATGTTGAGCAGGCAGCGTGGACTGTAAGTCTCTCACGTGGCTTCTAATCACACTTGGAAGTTTATCATTTTGAACAAAAGAAAAGGCACAAAAACAACATTCTCCTCGTGCACCTTTTTACTCCTATCTCCAGTTTCTAAGAAAATTAATGAAGCCACCAGCACTATTCTTACTAGGACAGTCCCATTCCTAGTCCATGACTCTATCTGAAGGGCACTGCAGTCTATAATCTCTGGTAAATAAATATTACCAATCCCCGGACATTAAATAATACTAAATATAATACTACTCATTTAAAAATAATAAATTTAATTCAAAACAATTGGGGGGAGCTCTTTAAAGAGCATTCTATAGATTCTGAGTTCTTATTATTGGCTGCCCATAATTGTATTGAACATGAGTACTTAGAATGGTGATGAGACTGTATACAGAACTCTTTCTTACTAAAAGAGACCAATTATGTAGAAGAACATGACTTTCTACCTCAAAAACAGGTGCATCACTTTTCCTTAAAAAGCTGCAGATGTATTCTATATGAATATAATATGCACTAATCATTAATAATTCAAGAGTTCTAATCATACCATTATGCTAACAAAGTTTGATGACTTCCATAGCATGAGAGATCCATGCTTGAAAGATAGACATTCATTTTACCATCACAATGGGATGGGGGGTAAGCAATCTACCATGTCAGCACGTTAGCCAAGGTCAAGCCACCCTTCAAGCTTTCCTTTTGTTCTAATAGCATGTCTCTAATAGAAACATGCATTTTTCACTTGCTGTTTCTGCTTCTCCTTGCATAATACATTAAAATCTCTTAGCACCAATTATTAATTTATTAATTATCAACAAGTAAAAATCTGTTAAAAATGCCCAGAGGACAGGTCCTGTAGGTTCACAGCTGCAGATCCAACAAAGTTTATGAACTCATTGCCAATGAATTAGGAAGTGTCCATATGTTCAGAGGCCATTATCTGAACCAAAAATAAAATTTCTAATTATTTCCATCCATAAAATGTCCAGCAGAATGCCATGCTATGCTAATTTTAAAAATAGAGAGTAATGTAACAGATGTCATGGGTGGGCTACTACCTAGGAGGAACAAAATCCTTCAGTGAAGGAAGCATTCTTTTTGGCATTATCATATTTCATGAGTTATGAACTCTTATTATCAAATAAGAAATAGAAGTGCTATATTGTATGCCCTCTCCATCCCAGACTCTGAACCAGGTGTTTCCCATATCATTTTGCTTAATTCTCACAACTTATGAGGTGCATATGACTTGCATTTTACAAAGGCAAATACTGAACACATTATGAAACTTGCCCCAAGTCAAGAAGATAAGTAAAGAGCAGAGCTATAAATTAATGAATGCCCGTCTTTGGACTACAGAAATACTACAGGAAATAATGATAAGAAACAACTAGTAACCTGCATATATTAGAAATCTTAGAGGGAGAAAAAGAAATCATCCAAAGACAAAAACATTCAATTGTTTTTCATCTCCAGTCAATTCTGAATCATCTCAGGAGACAGAAATCGGAAAAGACCTAAACCTAAGACCAAGAAATCTTAGGAAAAGTTCCAAATTTGCTTTACCAATTCCTTTTCTTATTTGGTGTAAAAGAGGTAAGATTAGGTTACAAAGAACTAATGCACAAAGATCTAACATTAACTTGAGTTACAGGGAGATCATAGTCAAATAAAATTGGAGTCAATGGTGCATGTAAGCAAATGACTTCAAAATTATTCCAATCTCCCTCTTTCTCTATGTCCAAACCAGGAATTAGACGTTTCCTCAAGACAGAAGAGCATTGAATAGTACCACATTTTCATAATGACTTTTTTTCTTGATCATTTTATCATCAAAACCATTGCTTTAAAGTATCTCTGCTACAACTTTCATTTTCCCCCTCATTTTTTTGGATTTTTAATTTTTTTTTTTTTTTTTTTGCCTTTCCATTGAAACCTTGGCTTCATATATAATCTTTTCTTACAAAACTGAAGAATCAGAGAACCCAGAAGTGGACCCTGAACTTTATGGTCAACTAATATTCGATAAAGGAGGAAAGACTATCCATTGGAAGAAAGACAGTCTCTTCAATAAATGGTGCTGGGAAAACTGGACATCCACATGCAGAAGAATGAAACTAGACCACTACCTTTCACCATACACAAAGATAAACTCAAAATGGATGAGAGATCTAAATGTGAGACAAAAGTCCATCAAAATCCTAGAGGAGAACACAGGCAACACCCTTTTTGAACTTGGCCACAGTAACTTCTTGCAAGATACATCCACAAAGGCAAAAGAAACAAAAGCAAAAATGAACTATTGGGACTTCATCAAGATAAGAAGCTTTTGCACAGCAAAGGATACAGTCAACAAAACTAAAAGACAACCTACAGAATGGGAGAAGATATTTGCAAATGACCTTTCAGATAAAGGGCTAGTTTCCAAGATCTATAAAGAACTTGTTAAACTCAACACCAAAGAAACAAACAATCCAATCATGAAATGGGCAAAAGACATGAAGAGAAATCTCACAGAGGAAGACATGGACATGGCCAACATGCACATGAGAAAATGCTCTGCATCACTTGCCATCAGGGAAATACAAATCCAAACCACAATGAGATACCACCTCACACCAGTGAGAATGGGGAAAATTAACAAGGCAGGAAACCACAAATGTTGGAGAGGATGCGGAGAAAAGGGAACCCTCTTGCACTGTTGGTGGGAATGTGAACTGGTGCAGCCACTCTGGAAAACTGTGTGGAGGTTCCTCAAAGAGTTAAAAATAGACCTGCCCTACGACCCAGCAATTGCACTGCTGGGGATTTACCCCAAAGATTCAGATGCAATGAAATGCTGGGACACCTGCACCCCGATGTTTCTAGCAGCAATGTCCACAATAGCCAAACTGTGGAAGGAGCCTCAGTGTCCATTGAAAGATGAATGGATAAAGAAGATGTGGTTTATGTATACAATGGAATATTCCTCAGCCATTAGAAACGACAAATACCCACCATTTGCTTCAACGTGGATGGAACTGGAGGGTATTATGCTGAGTGAAGTAAGTCAATCGGAGAAGGACAAACAGTGTATGTTCTCATTCATTTGGGGAATATAAATAATAGTGAAAGGGAATATAAGGGAAGGGAGAAGAAATGTGTGGGAAATATCAGAAAGGGAGACAGAACATAAAGACTCCTAACTCTGGGAAATGAACTAGGGGTGGTGGAAGGGGAGGAGGGTGGGGGGTGGGGGTGAATGGGTGACGGGCACTGAGGGGGACACTTGACGGGATGAGCACTGGGTGTTATTCTGTATGTTGGTAAATTGAACACCAATAAAAATTAATTTAAAAAAAAATTGAAGAATCCTCTGTTATGTAAACATACTGGTTCTGTGAGGGTGCTCTCTCAGGTCCTGGCCACTCTGAAAGTTATCTTATTCTGGGGCAGGTCACAGATAAGACGGAGTGGCCACAAGACCCCTTCCAACATCATCTCCCTTGACACCTTCTGGAATAGAAATGTGCCCAAGGTTCTCCCTATTTCTCCCTGATTCAACCACAAGACTTTTTTAAAGATTTTATTTATTTATTTGAGAGAGAGAGCATGCACAGGGAGAGGGAGAAGCAGACTCCCCACTCAGCAGGAGCCTAATGCGGGGCTCGAACCCAGAACCCTGGGATCATGACCTGAACAGAAGGCAGACGCTTCACCAGCTGAGCCACCCAGGTGTCCCTATCCAACCACAAGATTAATCCCTTCCCAATATCAGAATACAGGAGTCAGCTTTGAGTATCCCTCAACTGGATTCAAATGATGTTGTATCTAGAAGATATTCTTTAACCTGTGGTGTGGCATTTAGCAGTTTCCTATTTTCATTATAGATATTTTCCCCTGATATTTGATTCTTTTTATTTATGACTATAGTTTTCCAGAGAGAGGAATAAGGTAAACTTACTTTTATTTTATCATCTTTCTAGAAATTTCTCTCATTTGAATATTTAAATACCTGATAAAATAATTGAATATTCATCAAAATATTAATTAAATATTGTCTATTTTAAAAGGCAGAACTTTTGAATATCAAGAAAAGACACCAAAAATACAAACACCTAAAACGTCCTCTGACGGTCATTGTTGAGGTACTTACCTAAGCTTTGTTCAAGTGTGAACCTCTGACACAAGCTTGAGAAATCATGTCACTCACTCCCTCTTAACCACCGGCTTGCCGGGAGTACTGGTCTCTGCATTGTGCTAGGATCCTGCAGGAACACAGACATGAGGGTAACTATTCAAAATGCACATACAGCAGTAACAACAACTGTTATGGTGAACAAGTAGGTAAATTAGTTTGAAGTGTGAGCAGGAACCACAAATGAGTGGTTTGCATGCCATCTAGTAAAGAATTACTTGATGAGCAGCAGCAATGAATTTCAGAGCATGAATTCCAAAGTTAGACACTGTTTATCAACTAAACTTGGACTACAGTATGAATCAGCCCCAAAACCACATGGCCTGTGTCACCAGATTATACCATGACCCTTGACACAATGGGCTACTCACTCCTCTATATGGCCCACAAATATCCATCCTTCTATCTGATCTTTTCCATTTCTGCCTATTGATGTTATCCATCCTTCCACAACTAACTCAAATGCTTTCTCCTCCAGGAAGTCTTTATCATCACTTTCTCCAATCAAAATTAACCTTTCCCTACTCTACATGTCTATATCTCCATCCATTTGGTAATTATTACTCAGCACATACTATAGGCCAAGCCCTGTCTAAGGAGTATGATAGCCATACTTTTTCATACTTTTCCGTGCTGAAAAAGGCACAATTCTTGCTCTAGGAGCTCACCTTCAAGTAAACAATACAAAGCAACAATCAAAAATAATTTCACTTCAAGTGCAGTTTGATGCTGTGAAGAAAAGTAAAGCTAGGTAAAGGGTAAGATGAAGAGAACAACCCGGAAGGGTCAGGGAAGACCTCTCTGAGTAAGTGACATTTGGGCAGAGAGGCAAACAGACTGAGAGTGATCTTGGAAGGGTAAGTGGAGAGCTTCCCAGGCAAAGAGAAAGGTCTTGCAAAGGCCTCAAGGCAGGAATTCAATGCACAACTTATCTAAAGAGAAGTTAGAAGGTTAGCATTGCCTGGGGTGGGGCGGGGGGCACCAGAGTGGAAGGACACATTGAGTAGAGCCTTGGAAGCCATAATAAGGACCTCAGCAACTGTTGCTGGATACTTCATCTTCCTTCTCTTTGGTGAACTCCCACCTTCCCCTGTGTGGTTCTGCTGAATCTCCATCACGATGACCTATCTGATCCCTGGCTGCAATGTACATGACTAGGTCCAGCCTCTTCTCATACAGTCCACTGTGAGGAGGCGGTCATGTGGGCTTGATCCAAGCAGGATCAAGTTTCAACAACTACATTGCTACCTTGTGCCAGAGGCTGTCTGCACCCCACTCACCACTGCCGATAGGAATCCTGTCAAGCAGTTCGTGCATAATCCAGATCCAAATTCTAATCCCAGCATCTGCATTTTGGGGTTACTTCTGAAACCAAATGTCACAGGTTGGGGCCGACCCTAAGGAGAATGACATGCAGGAGTGTTCTAGTGAGAGACACCTGAAAGGGGGAAGCAAGGATCAGAGTTGGCCCCAAGGAGAAGATAAGCCTCCATACAGTCTCACTGGTGGTCTCTGACCTTCCCAGGGGAAGTCTTGAGGCTGGGATGACTCTTCAGAGTTGAGTCTTAACACCCCAAAGGCCAATCAGTCCCTGGAGATGGGCCACTCTAGGGAAGGGGACACAACTTGGGCAAGGCAGTTCTCTTCAAGTGGAGCAACCTCTGTGAGGGTCTGACATCTGAGGACTTCTGTTGGCAGCCCACCCAGTACTGGAGGAGTCAGTCCTTCCTTCCCAATGGGATACCTGAGTAACTGACCGTGGTGTTTATCACAGAAGCTATGACTAGCAGTAAATAATGGATTCTTAAGAGTGTTTTAAAACACATGTACATACACAGTAAAAATGTCAGTGTTCAATTACTATGTAAATGCCTAAAAACCATCAACTATAAAACCCTCAATTCAACCTAGCATGTCCCTCATGTGTCACCAATACTGCTTATACATACATTTATAGGGTCACCATTGGCTCTGGAAAGAATGCAATGCACGTAATTGTAAGATGTCTAAAGCCAACCAGGGAATGGGGTAGAGGAAGACTGTGCAACTTCCCTCCTTAACTAAATAAAATCCCTTCTCAGCAATACCACCATCCGGCAGGGTAGAAGCACCAAATTCCGTCATGACTGTGACTGAAAAATACAAATGCCTCAGAACCAAAAAAATCTAAAGTCCACAACCAGTACCACCCCCAGTCCTTGGGCGGCCAAAGGCGCAGCCTTCAAAGTATTTTGGTAGGAGGAGAGCTCCAGCTCTGTGGGTTCTTCCACTCAGCACATCCTTTCGACTTTTCAAAAGGTCTGGTCTCCGTCAGAGCTCTTCCTTAACCTTTTGGGCATCTGGTGGCCTATCTGTAAAACAATGCGACTGTACTACTTGATTTCAAAAATTCCTTCCAACCTAAAATGAACTTGAGGACTTGCCACTTAAACCTGGGCGCTTTTTCACTCCATAAATCAATGAACCTTGAGATTGGTGTTTGAAAATGCATGTAACAGCACCACCTAGCGGACAGAAGGTAGTAGTACTCGCGACAATTAATCTGAATGAACTGAAATTTCACGAGAAAGTAATTATGTAGAACATTCCAGTTAGGATCTTTTAACTTTTTTGTAGATTGTGGGTCTCCTGGAGAAGCTAACAAAAATTATGGACTCTCCTACCACCCAACAATGCAAAAGGCACACATACCAAAATTCTATAATTTATAATTTCAAGGAATATGTGGCCTTCCCCAGCCCTCGCCATCATGCATGGGTCACAGTTGAAGATCCTTCACTGTACACGTTATTGGGAAAATGAAAAATGATACTATAATCATCAGAAATCAATAAATGTAACAGATCTATGACTTTTTTCACATAACCATAACCCAAACTTCCTTTCTACTTACAACCAGCAGGAGGCAGAAAAGAACAGAACCTCCCCCCCCCCCCCTTTTTTTTTTTCCTGTAGGCTACACACCCATCATGGGGCTTGAACTCACAACATGGAGGTCAAGAGTCACATGCTCTATCATCTGAGCCAGCCAGGGACACATTCCACTCCTTGCCCCTGGAAACTTCTGTTTCCTACTGCTTCGCAGGAAGGGTACCTGTTTGGCGAGTCATTTGCTTCCACCAACCTTGATTCTTCAGAGTGTGACAAAGATATAGGGGAGGCTGGAGAAATGAGAATCTACCAGTGGCAGTGTCCAGTAGTATCCAAGCCTGGGGTGAGAGCCTGACCCCAGCCTTTTCCTAGGTCTAATTCCATCTCCCTCTGCCCATGTCCATACCTGATTCTTCAATCGCACTAATTCTGGGAACTGTTTGATACTCTTCCAATAAATCCCCTTACCACTTTAAGTCAGAATGTGTTACTTACAATTAAGTAACCCCAAAGTTTGTGATTGATGCACACCCCAAATTCCTAAGGGTGACCAGAAAAGTAACTCTTCCTCAGTCCAACATATTTTATTATGTATTTATAATAGCACTTTTACTTAAATCAAAAGACCAAAAGCTAAAATTTCCAAAAGATGAGGCACATGGGTGGCTCAATTGGTTAAGTGACCCACTCTTGATTTTGGCTCAGGTCATGATCTTGGGGTTGTGAGACAAGCCCCATATTGGCCTCAGTACTGAGCATGGAGCCTGCAGAAGATTGTCTCTCTGCCCCTCACTGCTCACACACACTCTCTCTCTCAAAAGATATACACATACATATATATATATCTATTTTTCAGGAGCCACATCTTCTCTAAAGATGATCCAAGTATTGGCACATTATAGGTGCCCTTCCTCACCAGATGACCCTCCAAGAAATCATTTGTTGTGTTGTTTCTCCCAACATTTCACACCAGAAATTAATACAGTCTCAAATCCTTTTTGAAACAAGACAGAGTATTTTACATATTTACATACTCACATAAGGGTTTCTGATAGTTAGCCAGGGTAAATTAAGAGTGGATGAAACATGTTCTTAGGAAAAATAAATTTTAACTATGGAATTGTTTTTTAAAAAATTATTGCTACATGGAAGAGAAAGAATCAACAGTAAAAACAGGTGTTTGCTTTTTAAACCCAAAGACTATAGGCCCAATTTTTTTTAAAAGATTGTTTTCCAAAAGCACCTGGGTAGTTCAGTTTTTTTGAGTACCTCTTGATCTCAGCTCAGATCTTGAACTCAGGGTCATGAGTTTGAGCCCTGTGTTGGGCTCCACATGGTATGTGGAGCCTACTTAAAAATAATAATAAAAATTTTAAAATTTAAGAAAATAAAGACTATTTTCCTGATTCAAAAATTGTTGTGCCCAAGATTATGTATCTGAGAAACCACCAAGGAGCCGACACCGATGCAAACACACGAGGGTTTATTAACAAGCTCAAGCTTGGGTCCAAGTATACCCAACACAGCAGAGCAGGGACTTGGACCCCGAGGTGGGTTCCAGCTTAGTTGTAAGGGCTGGTCTAGGGGACCTCCAGAAGGGGTGGAGCAATTCCTCAAGTTCTGTTTACATTCTGATATGGGGCTTTCAAGGGCACTGAGCTCTGTTCTTATTCTAATAGGGGCTTCCTGCAACTGGCTTGGGCTCTGTTCTCATTCTAATATGGGGCTTTCTAGGACGTTAAGCTGTAACAGAAGGAAGGTAAAGTTCAGCTCTTCTTCACAGGGGCCTGGGATGGCTGTACTTGTGCTAACGCTGAACTTAAAGTGGAATGGTCTTAATTTTCTCGGCCTCCACAAAATAAATTTGGAAGTGCCTGGGTGACTCAGTCAATTAAGCACCTGACTTTTGATTTCCGCTCAGGTCATGATCTCAGAATCATGAGATTGAGCCCCGGCTCTGGGCTCATGCTGAGCATGGAGCTTGCTTGGGATTCTCTCTCTCCCTCTCCCTCTGCTCTTTCTCCATCTCCTGCACACACACACTCTGTCTCTCAAAAATAAAATTAAAATTAATAAAGCTAAAGGAAAGTTTAACAAAATAAATAAAAATAAAATTTTTTAAATTTACCCAGGTATAGCTACAACCATTTCTATACCCAAATCATCCTGCTTAAGGAACCATATGCTCCACTGGTAGCTAAGTATATTTTAAAATAATGTAATATAATCATTCATACCCTTTCATCTAGTGATACCCTTCCTGGGTATCTGTCCTAATGAAATTATTTGACATAAGAAAATGTTTACAATGGAAACATTTATACTATTTATTATAATAGGAATAATACTATACTATTTAGAATGGGAAAAAATAACTTATCTTATAATGAAATTTATTAAATATCATATACTCATTACTATGAATGAATCAGAAGTCTGCAATAGCATGGGGTCAACATTATCCTATAATTTTAAATGAAAATAAATAGAATAAAAAAAAGAAAATAAATAGAATAAAATATTACACTATACTAAAAAGAGACTAGGTAAAATTCATATTCAAAAATGAATTTTTCTCATTATTTTCTTTATTCCTCTAAGTAACTTCTTAAACAATTATGTATTAAATGCCTACTAGACATTGTGCAAGAAAGTCTATAAAATTGAAAGATTCTCCAACTCCAGGGAGTGGATAGTCTGTGAAGAAGGGGGCAGGACATGAACACAGCAATATGATTACTATAATGAAAATATTCAAATCAGGGAAAACTAAATCAGTACCTAAGAGTGGAATGTGGTTAAGTATATGTTTAATTTTTTCAGAAAATATCCAACTACTTTCTAAAGTGGTTCTATCATTTTACATTCCCACCATCAGTAGATGAGAAGTCCACTTCCTCCACATAGTTGTCAACACTTGGCATGGGGAGTGTTTTTTCATGATAGCTGCTCTAATAGATCACAATGATATCTCATGTTGGGTTTTAGCTTGCATTTTCCAAATGACTAATGGTGCTGAGCATTATTTTATGTATTTATTTGTCTTCTGTATATCTTCTTTGGTGAAGTATCTGTTCAAATGGCCCAATTCTCTAGTTGGGTTGTTTTTCTCCTTATTGTAGAGTTTTGAGAACTTTCTTTAGGTATTCTGGATGCAAGTCTTTTATTAAATATATGTCTTCTAAATATTCTCCTGCAGTGTATGGCTTGTGTTTTCACTCTCTTAACAGTGTCTTTTGAAGAACAGAAGTTATAAATTTTGATGAAGCCAAATTTATCTTTTTGCTCTTTTAAGAGATAGTGGATCTGAGAAATCTCTGCACAAACCAAGATAAGATTTTTCTCTTGCTTCCTCCTAGAAGGTCTATAGTTGTAGCTCTCACAGTTAAGCCTATGATGTATTCGGAGTTAATTTTTTTTTAAGATTTTTTTAATTTATTTATTCATGAGAGACAGGGAGGCAGAGACACAGGCAGAGGGAGAAGCAGGCTGCATGCAGGGAGCCTAATGTGGGACTCGATCCCGGGACTCCAAGATCAGGCCCTGGGCTGAAGGCAGGGATTAAACCGCTGACCCACCCAGGGACCCTCAGGAGTTAATTTTTGTATATTATATGATATAGAGATCCAAGTTCATTATCTTGAATATGGATAGCCATCTGTTCCATCTGTTGGAAGGACTATGCTTTCTCCATCACATTGCCTTTATATTTTTGTTTAAAAAAAAAATCAATTGTCCATAGATGTTGGCTTCATTTCTGGACTTTCCATTATGTTCCATTGGGCTATTTTCCTATCTTTATGCCATTATCAAGTTGTTTTGTGTAGTATACCTTTATAAGCCTTGAAATCAAGTAGTGTGAGCCCTCCAAAGTGGTTCTTTTTCATAGTTGTTTTCACTCTTCTAGATCCTTTGCATTTCCATATAAATTTTGGAATCAGTTTGTTGGTGTCTACAAACTGCTGGGATCTTGATTGGGATTGTGTTAAATCTATACATTTTGGAAAGAATTTACATCTTAACAATATTGAGTCTTCCAACCCATGGACAAGGTAAATTTGTATTCATTTTTTAGGTCTTCTTTAATTTCTCTCAGCAGTATTTTGCATTTTTCAGCCTATAAGCCTTTTACATCTTTTGTCAGTTATCATTCCTAGGTATTTGATATATTTTATTATAAATGGTGTAATTTTAACTTCCAATTGTTTTTTGCAATTATATAGAAATTTTACAATATTTGGGGGTATATTAACTGTATACTGCAATCTTGAAGTTTTCTAGAAAAAAAAATCTAGGGTCAGCTGGGTGCCTCAGAGGTTGAGCATCTGCCTTTGGCTCAGGTCATGATTCCGGGGTCCTGGGATCGAGTCTCACATCAGGCTCCCCATAGGGAGCCTGCTTCTCCCTCTGCCTATGTCTTTGCCTCTCTCTGCATGTCTCTCATGAATAAATAAAATCTAAAAAAAAAAAAAAATAGAAAAATATTCTAGCTTTGGTATTGGATAGCTAATAATTTTGCCTGCCCCATAATTTTCATTCTGGTAATTTACTTTGATTTTCCTTTAGAGAATCATTTCTCTCCTGTTCTTGGCCCATGTGTTTGGGATGAGCATTCACTCTACATTTAGCCAAGTATCACAGTGACTGTAGAATGGTGTGGAGATAAGCACATGACCAATAGGAATCAATCCTGGAACTTATGGGAAAACACTGCTTTTTCTAGCTAGTTTGAAGTCAGACATTACTCATTTCTAATTTAAGACCATTGTGGTCAGAGAACACACTTTGTAGAACTTGAATCTTTTTTAATTTATATTGTGATTTTTTTTAAAAGACTTTGAGGGGAAAAAGAGCACCCACAAGTCAGGGGAGGGGCAAAGGAAGGGAAAGAGAGAGAATCTTAAGTAGACTTCACGCTGAGTACAGAGCCTGCCTGGGGATCCCATGACCCTCAGACCATGACATGAGTGGAAATCAAGAATCAGAAGCTTAATGGACAGAGCCACCCAGGAGCCCCAAATTTATTGAGATTTTTAAAAACAAAATTGCATATTGATTCAGCAATCCCACTTCAGAGTATATATCCCAAAAAATTGAAATAAAGATCTCAGAAAGATACATGCATTCCATGTTTGTTGCAGCATTATTCAAAACAGCCAAGACATGGAAACAACCTAAATGCCTATCAACAAATGAATGGTCAAGAAAATGTGGTACAACAATGAGATACTTCTCGCAATCACCAGTCCATCTAAAATAAAGCACCAGGTAATCACAAGTGTTAGTGAGCGTGAACAGAAACTGGCACCCTCACACATTGCAGACAGGGACACAGAATGTGGAACTGCTTCACAAAAGTCGTTAGGCACTTCCTCATTATCTGACCTGCAAATAAGGGACATGAAAATACAGACCCATGCAAAAGGTTAAATGTGAATGTATATAGATAAATATTTAGTATGTGAATAGCCAAAATGTAAAAGGAATCTTGATATTCATCATTTGAGTGGATAAATAAAATGTGATATATCCATATAGTAGATTGTTATTCTGTAATAAGGGGGAATGCTGACACACACTACAACACAGATAAGCCCTGACAACATTATCCTAAGTGAAAGAATCCAGACACAGAAGGCTATATATATACTGTGTGATGCCATTTATGTGAAATACTCAGACAGGGACGCCATCATGATAGAAGTATAAAACAACTGGGTGGTTGGGGGAGGATATAATATGTCTTTTTATTTTTATTTTTATTTTTATTTTAATTTTTATTTATTTATGATAGTCACAAAGAGAGAGAGAGAGAGGCAGAGACACAGGCAGAGGGAGAAGCAGGCTCCATGTACCCGGAGCCCGACGTGGGATTCGATCCCGGGTCTCCAGGATCGCGCCCTGGGCCAAAGGCAGGCGCCAAACCGCTGCGCCACCCAGGGATCCCTAATATGTCTTTTTAAAGTGATTAAAATGTTCCGAAATTTTTTTAAAGTGGCACATACATACATTGGAATATTATGCAGTCTTAAAAAAGAGGGCAGCCCAGGTGGCTCAGCGGTTTAGCGCCACCTTCAGCCCAGGGTGTGGTCCTGGAGACCGGAGATCGAGTCCCATGTCGGGCTGCCTGCATGGAGCCTGCTTCTCCCTCTGCTTGTGTCTCTGCCTCTCTCTCTTTCTCTCTGTGTCTCTCATGAATAAATAAATATAATTTTTTAAAAATTTTAAAGAAAGAAACCCTGCCACACACAACATGAATAAAGTTGGAAAACATTATGTGAATTGAAATAAGCCAGTCGCAAGGGGAACAAATACTGAATCATGCCACTTACATGAAGTATCTACAAATAGTCAAAATCATACAAACAGAGAATAAATAGCAGTTGCCAGGAAGTAGGGGGAAAAGAAAACAAAGCATTGCTGTTCAAAGGGCACAATATTTAGTTATACAGTATTAATACATTCAAAGATCTGCTGTACAACGTTGTGCCTATAGTTAATATAATTGTGCATTTATGAACCGAAGAGGGTATATCTTATGTTAAGTGCTCCTACATAATAAAAAGTAAATTTATTGAAATTTGTTCTATGACCTACAAAAATGGTCTATCATAAGTATTCTGTGTGCACTTAAAGAATGTGTATTCTGCTGCTGTTGGGTGGTATGTTCTGTAAATGTTAATTAGATCAAGTTGGTTGATAGTGTTCTTCAAGCCCAAAGTATCTTTTCTGATGTACTGCCTACTTTTTCTATCAATTATTGAGAAGGGAGTATTGAAATCTCTGACAATAATTGTGAACTTATGTATATTTTTCCTTTCAGTTCTATCAAATTTTACTTAAGTATTTTGAAGCTTTTTTACAGGTACCTAAGTGTGTAGGATTGTTATATGCCTTGACCATTTTATCATGACTAAATGACTGTTTTTATCCCTGATTATATTCTTTGCTCTGAATTCTTTTGCCTGATATTAATATAGCCATACTAGCTTTTTTTTCTTCAATTAATGCTAGCAAGGGAGAACTATTCCATTTTTTTAAAACTTGTGTGTTTTGATATTTAAGTATATTCCTTATAGGCATCATGTATTTGTGTCTTGATTTTTTTTATCCTAATAAGTTCTTTTTATTGGGATTTTTAATTTTTTTATATAATTTAAGAAATCTCTACACCCAATGTGAAACTCGAACCTATGACCTAGAGATTGCACACTGAGTCAGCTAGGTGCCCTAGTTGAGGTTTTTATACATTTGATATGATTATTGATTTTGTGAGTCTACCATCGTGCTGCTTATTTTTGTTCACTGTTTTTGTTTCTATTTGTTATTTCCATTTGTTGTTTCTTTTTTTCCTCTTTTCTGACCACTTTCGAATTTTTACAAATCTGGCTGGTGGAAACAGGTACTATTCCCTTTAATCTTTTCAAGTGGTTCTTTTGCTGACCATTTCTGCACACACATGCGTGGGCCAGCACTCTACTGAATATTCCAGGGAGACTGTCTATACAT
Source organism: Vulpes lagopus (assembly GCF_018345385.1). Lineage (NCBI taxonomy): Eukaryota > Metazoa > Chordata > Mammalia > Carnivora > Canidae > Vulpes > Vulpes lagopus. Next base: position 127,886,416 of record NC_054830.1, read on the forward strand.
CTCTGGAGTTCTCTCTGTATGCAGTTCTCCCTCTGTTATTCTGTTCTATGAACGCTAGCTGTTTGGTTTCCCCACTCTCAACTCTGTTGCCTCTACTCAGGACTCAGTCAAGTTCTGCTTCAACTCCCCCTCTCTGTGCCATGGCCTGGAAATCTAAGGTAGTAGGCTCAGGCAGGTCTTTGTTTTTCATCTCTCAGGGATTACTGTCCTTCACTGCCTAATGTCCAGTGTCTTGAAAAACGTTATTTCATGTGTTTATATATGTTATTTCAGGCAAGAAAGTAAATCTGGTTCATGTAGCCCTGTACATAAAGGGGGAGTACTGTTTATGATGAACTCTCAAAACTCAACAGTAAGAAAACAATGGATTTAATTTAAAAATGGTCAAATCACTTGGAGGGACACTTCACAAAAGAAAATGAATGGGTGACTGCTTTATGCTGAATATTTGCGTTTCTTCCCACCATGAGGACACGAGAAGTCAGCAGTCTGCAACTGGGAAGAGGGCTTCTACCAGAACCTGACCATGCCAACACCCTGATCTTGGACTTCCAGACTCCAGAACTATGTGAAATAAATTTCTGTGGTTTGTAAGCCACACAGTCAGTGGTATTTTTTTTCAGCAGCCTGAATAGACTGAGTGACATAAGAAGTCACATGAAAAGATATTCAACATTAGGAGCCATTAGAAAGATACAACCTAAAACCATGATCAGATACTATTGCACATCTAAAAGAATGATGAAACCAAGGTATTGACCTATTGTCAAAAACACAAGAAACAACAAATGTTGGTGAGGATGTGAAGAAAAAGGAACCCTCTTGTACTGTTGGTGGGAATGCAAACTGGTGCAGCCACTTTGTAAAACAGTATAGAGGTTTCCCAAAAAATTAAAAACATAACTACCCTATGATCTAGTAATTGCACTACTAGGTATTTAACCAAAAAAAGTACAAAAATATACTAATCCAAAAGAATACATCACCCCTATGTTTATTGCAGCATTATTTACAAGAGCCAAATTATGGAAGCAGCTCAAGTGTCCATCCACTGATGAATGGATAAAGATGAAATAGTGTATATATATATAATTGAATATATTTCAGACATAAAAAAGAATGAAATCCTGCCACTTGCAACAACATGGATAGAGCTAGAGTTTAATGCTTAGCAAAATAAGCTGGTCAGAGAAAGACAAATACTGTACGACCTCATTCATATATGGAATTTAAGAGATAAATGAATAAAGGAAAAAGAGAGAGATCAAGAAGTAGACCCTTAACAAAACAGTTACCAAAAGGGAAGTGATGGGAGATGGAGAAAATAGGTGATAGGGATTAAGGAATACACTTATGATGAAAAAAATAAAAAATGAAGAGAGGTTATGAACATATCCTTCTTAGATATGATGGACTGTCTCTAGCAGGTGCCTCCGTTTATTTTTTTTTTAAGATTTTATTTATTTATTCATGAGAGACATAGAGAGAGGCAGAGACACAGGCAGAGGGAGAAGCAGGCTCCATGCAGGGAGCCCGACACGGGACTCGATCCCGGGTCTCCAGGATCCCGCCCTGGGCTGAAGGCGGTGCTAAACTGCTGAGCCACCCGGGCTGCCTGGTGCCTCCGTTTAAATTGAATTACAGTATATTTATATTTATGAAGTTACTACACCAAATATGACAAAATAACATGTAGAACAGGCATTTTATAATAATAGCTGTATTGTTCTTCAGTGGAATTTAGCAACAATTTGATAAAATTGATATTTTCAAATTCAAGAGAAAAAAAAAAGATACTGACAATAGTAAATGTTGTCAAGTATGTGGAGCAACTGGAACTCTAAACCACTGCTGGTAGGACTGCAAAATGGTAGAGTCACTCTGGAAAATAGTTTGGCACTTTCTCATAAAACAGACACTTACCATATGATTCAGCAACCCCAGTCCTAGGTATTTGCTCAACTAACGGAAACATATTCCCATCCAAAAACTTGTGCACAAATGTTTAGCTATTCTATATATAATCACACGTGTATGATCAACAGGTAAATGGCTTTCAAAAATATGGCACATTCTGTACAATGGAATACTACTCGGCAATAATAGGAAATGAACTTTGATAGCCACAACTTGGATCCATCTCAAAGGCATTATGCTGAGTGAAAGAAGCCAGCCAGTCCCACAAGGTTACATACTATAAGATTCTATCTGTATCATGTTCTCAAAAGAAGAAAATTACAATGTCAAAAACAGATCTATGGCTGGATGGCATGAGTTGTGAGAGGAAGCTGAAACTACAAAGGGATGGCATAAAGGAGTTTTGGAGGTGATGGAATTGTATCCTAATTGAGGTGATAGTTCCATAATTCCGTGTCAAATTTCAGAGCTGCACATCTAAAAACGTTGACTTTTCCTGTATGTTACTTCTAAAAGTGAAATAAGAAAAAAATAAAAATAAAAAAATAAAAAATAAAAAAATAAAAAATAAAAGTGAAATAAGCTTTACAGAAAATTTTACAGTAAACCTAACACTACATGGTGGCAACCAGTTGGCCAAACAGATATTCTGGGAAGAGCATTCCAGGCAGAGTCAACAGCTCACACACATTTCTGGGCTACAACAGGCCTAGTATAGTCAAGGAACAGTGAGGGGGCCAGTGGGGCTGAAGTGGAGTTAAGTAGAGGAATGATGGCCAGAGATATAACACTGTTTGATCATGTAGTGTTTGTGCCATTTTAAGAACTTTGGCTTGTGAGAGAAATGGGGAGTCAGGGTTTTGAGCAGCCAAGTAATGCAAACTGTTTTAAAAGGATCACTAGTTTCTGTGTGGAAAATAGATTGGTGGCACCAGGTTGATGCCTGGTCGATAGATGAGGGAAGGCATCTTAGGAAGCAATTTCAGTAACCCAGGTAAGAAGGACCATGGTTCAGTCCAGAGCACCTGTGACAGATGGGGAGAAAAGAGTTGGGGATTAGATCTATTTTGAAGGTAGACCCAAGCAAATGTGCTGGTGGATGAGGTTGAGGGAAATAAAGATGTCAAGGAAGATTGCAAGTTTTCTGGCCTGAATCACAACGATGGACCTGACAGCAGCTGTAGAGAGAACAGCTTTAGGCAGGAACAGGCTGTAGGAAAGAACAGTAGTTCCATTTCCAATATGGAGAGTCTGTGATTTTATGAGACAGCCAAGTAGAAATTTCACCTATGACTGCAAAGCCCAGGGCATGCTCAGTGGTAACTGAGTGCACTGCATGGTGGTCCTCTGCGTGAAGAGGAGCTGTGGAGACTTCTGGAGCACAGCGAGCATGTGCACTGTGGGCAGCTCACGCAGATGGGAAGGTGTTATCACTTCTTAGTGACATGGTCAGGTGCAGAATTTGTGCCCTGGTGTTGCTTCAGGGGTGAAGCTCATTTGACTTCGTCCTCCAGACTTTCCCTGTCATAGGAAGTAAGACTATATGTTGAAGAAGGAGTCTCTGAGGACAAAGTCTTAAATGAATCAGTCTCTTCTTGAAGTATGCATTTGAAATGATGCTTTTCCTTGCTGCCAAGCTCTGCTGTAACTGGTAGAGTGAGGCCGGGGTGTTCAGTGGATACAAGGGCATGTTACAAGATGCAGGGTCCTGATGGAGAACACAAGCCTGCACCTTTTATCATATTTGAAAGAATTTTATGGAACACGTCTTGAACTTTTTTCCCAACCACTTATGGTAAAATAAGGCAGTTTTTCAAGGAGGAGATACTGATACTTATATGAAGTCATCACCTTCTCTATCAATTTAATATTCTTCAGGATGTTTGAAATTCACTGCTATACCTCAAGGGATATTGTTGATCATTGTTCCCTTAGCCCTGTTATAGCATATCAGAAATAACAACAGAATTTCATTTAATAAGTATATTTAAAGTTCATCTCTTCTAAAAACAGCATTTTAATTCCATTCAAATTGTGTTTCATTTTAAATAGCAACAAACTCATCATTTACATAGAGCTAAATATTAGAAAACAGAAGGAAATTAAAACAAGTTTTATTTTTTTAAAAAGTCCTCACTTCCAAATTTAGAACACTGTAAACTGCTAAGTATATACTTAAACAAGATGTATATACATTATCAGAAAAAAACACAAATTGCTCTAATAGGAGGACAACTATAATACACATACAGCAGAACATAATCACATAGGCTCAATTTACAGGTATATATCTCAAAGTATAAAACAAACAAACAAAAAACCAGCAGTACAAATATAGGTAAAAATCACAGCTGCCATTCTAAACTACTGTGCCAACATACAATGCTTTCCAAGAGAAAAAAGATTCTCAAGATCTTATGCTGCCCCATGACTTTTCACTTCTTTGTTCTCAAATGCAGAAGCAAAAAACTTAAGAGTTGTGTTCCTGCCTTTAAATTAGATTCAGGATAGTTTTTCTTCACACAGCAATAACCCAAATATTTGATAGAAGTGCTATCAAAGCTGCTCTATTTAGAGCTCAATTACCAAGACATTTCTTTCATTTTTTCCCTGTTCCTCTATTTCCCTTCAAAAGGCCTCTAGGGAAACTTTATAGACTGATGGTAAAGATATCAAATCATCCCAAGACGACAAAGAAATAGAAGAGTTGGCACTAACACAGGTTTACAAAAAATTACTTCGCATTTATTAAACCATAAATGCAAGAAAATAGGAAAGCCAAAAACGTTAAGTACGATGGAAAGTACTACAAAATAAATAGAAGGCATTTAGAATTGTGGTGCTATGGACTTTAATTTCAAAGACATATACCAATCAAGCTCCCACTGACTGTTGGGCACTTTTTAACATGTTTGTTTTCCTTTTTAACTTGTCTCAATAAAGTTTCTCTAGCCAAAACAAAGAGGAAGTAATTATTGTGCTCGCATAAGAGGTGTGAAGGTTGTATCATGGGAGGAAGGGAGAGGTACAGCACACATCAGGTTAAAAGGCAGGACCAGTAATAAAACCAAGGACTAAATCTGATCTGACCAACAACAGGGAGGGAAAACCCTGATTTCCTTCAGATTTTACCGCATGCACTTCATCATCAAAGAAAAAGAACCTCTCTCCTTTTATTCTTAATGTACTTCAGGTTTAAAATGGCAAAATGAATAGTCCTTAATCAGCACAAACTATTTTCAAAAGGGACATCTTTAGAATTGGGTTGTTTGCTTTTTTTTTTTTAATAACAAATTTTAAGAGCTGACTCTGCTAAAATGGTGCTCAGATGTACTGAAACATTCAGGCCTTTCTTGAAACAATTTAGTTTGCATTAAAAAAAAATCGTCAATAAGAATTATAAGTCAGTGTTTTCAACAAATGAAATGTTTAACTTCAAATTAAGTATGTTTCAAATAACTGCTGTTGTATCAAGTAATGAAACTACTATTTTATTCAATTATAAACATATAATTAACAAACATTACATAATCATCCTTTAAGATCGCTATAAAAATTTAAATTATTCTTTTCCCTTTTATGTGAAGATGGTGGTTCTAAAGGAACACTCTAAACCAGAAAAGCCCATTCATTCATAACACATATCTCCACCTTAGTTTTTAGAAGTCAGTGCATTCAGTGGCTATAAATAGGTACGATGTTCTTCTGTAGGTAAGAGCTCTGAAAAAGGAAAAAAAAAAAAAAGATAAATAATTTGAAAAGTGTCATTAGTGATCATAAATACTACCAGTACTCAAAGTCAAGTAGAGTATAACCTGAGTGTCAATCAGCTGTGGTTTTGTCTCCCAATGGAAGGCGTTCCCATAACTGGAGCAACTGTTCACCAACCTGAGGTTCTAGTTCCTAGATAAATCAAAGGTCAGAATAAACACAAAAGGAACTGGATTGAATTTTTTTAATCACCAACGTACACTGATTAAAATGTAAGAAAAGTACTTGAAATTTCATTTCTTTACCAGAACATGGTAAAATCATATGATAGGCATTGTTCTACTTCTCTGCATTTGGGTTTGTGAAGTTCACTTCCAGACTTCAAGATTATAGTTAACTTGCAAATATCACAACTATTTGTGACAAAATGGTAAGAGATTTCCATGGAGTTTTTCCAGAACTTCTATCCAGAAACAATGAATTTTGTTTTTAATGAGATTTACTAAAAGCACTCAGCTTTAGCTTTCAAAGGTTTACTATGAAACCTAGCATATCAGATGTTTGGGGGGCTTTTAAGAAATTATCGTGATTATATAATATTCTTATCTTAGGAATTAGACCTATTTCAAAATCCTTATTATAGAAGAAAAATTAAAATATTCTGATGTAGTTGAAAAGAATGTCATTTATCATCCTCTTATGACATGATGTGCATTTAAAAAGAACCCGAACACTTCTCATATGGTGATTTAAAGTGAGTCACACTGGTTTAAATAAATTATTAGCTCTGTGACCATAGAATAATTTCTCCTATTTCTTCTACCTAAAATTGGGCTAATAACTCAATATGCAGTAAATTAAATTACCCCATATAAAGCAGCTAGCACAGTGGTCCATGTATATGGTAATGCCCATCCCCTTAACTAATTTAAAATGTATGAGAGCAGCCTGATAAAGGAAAAGTAAATACAACAGAAATAAAACAAGCTACAAAATATAAAAAGGCTGTTATTTATGCTACATAATTAGTTAAAGGTGCAAAGAAGTCAGATACTGTTGTTATTCTTAGACTTTGGTAAGATTCAGAATCACACTCGGTTTTGATTCTATCTTCCATTAGTAAGACAACAGGAACCTCCATGAGGTACCTTATAAAAGATTTTATATGTACATAACAACAGAGAGAAGTCCAATTTACAAAATGTTAAAAAAGCAATGAGTTCTGTCAAACATATGTACAAGCAGGTTTTTACTAGCTTTTACAAATCTGAACCATGATCTTCCTTGTGCATATGGAATATATAATTTGTACTTTTACATTTCCTCCTCAAATCACCAAATAACAGCAAAACAAAACAAAAAGAAAAGGAGAAGGCAAATATTAAATGCCACTGTATACCTGCCCATCTCTGCTGATCTGGACTTTCTTGTTATCGTTCCAAGGATTGAGCAAGTGATGTGCAAACTGAAAGGGAAGACTCTCCTTCCGGACCCACTCCACTTTAAATACTCCTCCCAGTCCAGCTGAGCCCCAGTCCTGGCTCTTCTCCCTTCCTATCTCAGAAGACATCCTAGAGAATCCCTGTGGGTAAAATGAGGGCAAGGGGAAAGGTGAGGATGATATTAAAAACATCTGCATTCAATTTATCTGAGAAAGCTCTGAGGTTTTTTGAAATTATAAGGTAAAAATATAAAATAAAAATAATAGCTCACAAAACAAACATAAGTTACTTTTTTTATAAAGTTACTTTTTATAAGTTACTTGTTTTTTATAAAAAGATGCATTAGCAAATTTTATAGGGAAGACCAATTCCAGCCTTCTAACAACTTCAGTATGAACAGATACTTTCTAAATAATGTATTAACAGCCCTAAACCCACATTTATTCCATGATAAACATACAATCTAACCTGTAAGTTTTTACTTCCAAAAATTAGAATAATATCAAATAATAATTCCTTATTTCCTAAATTTAAATATACATCAAGTCACAATGAGTTAAGAAACACACTCAGTTTCTGGACTGTCATTCTAACTTCCTTGCCTATTTAAATAAATATTTTACCAAAAAGTCAAGCCTCTCATTACTCTTAACCTGCCTGAGAAATAGTAAATTTTAAGCTGTCTTCAGAAGGAGAAATGGCTTATCTAGAGAGGTTCTGGTAAGACAAGGAAAACAAAGGGATCTCTAGAATCATTCCCCTGAAGAGGTACGCTAAATTCCTCATGCTCAGTCAAGCAAAATTCATTCTTGTATTCCGATACAATAAAAAGCCAGGGTGTTTTTGGGTTTTTGTTTTCATCTGTGTGGTCTAACCTGCAGCCAAGAACAACCTCATTTTACTGGTTCAGGATGGCTCACCTGGAAATGTCCAGATCCTTGAACAGAAAATACCAAGTAAACCATGCTGCTTTCCCAAAAGGCTCGATTTAGCTTCCGCTCATTACTAGGGGTTGTAGACCAGATACCCTTCTGTTGAGAAATTTCAAGGTTTCTCAAATTGCTACTCTTCATTATGAAGTATCGAATAGGCATGTTTGGTCTTGGTGAAGGAGATTTTGAGCCCTATAAAAGAATGCATAAGTTCTTGAAAGGTAATTTGACCTTTCGAAATCAATAGGCTCCATTAAATAACATCTTCATAAACACATAAACCAAAATATTTTACTAAATATTCAGCAAATGCAAATAGCTCCATCCTGCCTGAAAAGCTACATGAGGCTCAATCAAAATGAGGTTTAAAGAGCCAAAACCAAGTACTCATTTTCAAGAGCATTCAAAATTCCTTATCAAGAAAGGATTCGGGATTACAAACTTTGATTTATACTCCAAATGTACTTTCAGAAAATATTTTAATAAACTTTCAAAGGCTGAAAACAAAACAAAAATTCCTCTAGCTTACTGCCTGGATACAGTTTCTAGGCAACAGTGAAGGGAAGGGAAACAAACAGAATCCAGCAATCTTACTGAACTAAAGACAGAGCTGGGAGTTGAGAGGCCAAGGTAGTCAGAGTTTGCACAGCACCATGCTGGATATAAATGAGTTGCGCAGAAAAAAGAGTTCCTGAAGAACTGCAGAGGGGCCCCCACAAGTTTCTGACTACATACTGACCTGCATGTGAGTGAGAAAACATTACTTAAAGCCAGGGAAAGATTCAAAGGAATGGTTTAGTCGGCTAAACCATTCCCAGAGCTAAATGGCTCCCACACCAGATTGGGAGTATTTCACGTTATCCTTAGCCAGAATGGAAAGGACTGCTAATACAGAGGGCATCAGCCCACAGAAGGCTCACACCTTAGTACTGAAACTAAATTAGTACCAGAATAAAAACTGCTCTGGAACTGTTGTACCATTGCTTAAATGTAAATCTCAAAAAGATGAAACTGATTGCAACTAACTTAGCTATGTACCAGAAGGATGCCTGACACCACTTAAAGGAATACAACAAAAATCTAACAGCTAAACAAAACTATAAAGAAGGCACAGGAACAGGGGAATGTGACCCATAACCAGGAAAAAAAATGAACGAATAGGGAAAGATTCAGATCTGACAGAGGATGGAATTAGAAAAGAATGTCAGAGCAGCTATTATAAATACAAGAAGGTAAAGTGAACATGAAAGGAGATATGGAAGGTATTTTTTTAAGGGCACTCGGGCGATGAAAACAGAATATTTGCAGTGAAAAATACACTAGGAAAGAGTGCACAGCAGATCAGACACAAATAAAAACATCAATGAACTTACAGACATAGCCAGAGAAACCATCTCAAATGAAACAGACAAAAATTGCAAGAAAATGAAGAAAGCTTCAGTGACCTGGGGAACTGTATCAAGTGGTCTTATACTTGCATATCCAAAGTCCTAAAAAGGAGGGGGAAGCAGTGAGATAAAAAATGTATATGAAGAATAATGGTCTTAAACTTTCCAAAACTGATGCAAACTGTAAATACACAGATTAAACAAAAACTACAAATAGAAACCTATCAAAACCAAACTGCTGGAAACCAGTGATAAAAAGAAAATCTTAAAAGCAGCTAGAGAGGAAAAAAAATACACTATATACAGGGAAATAAGAATGACAGTAAACCTCCCTCAAAAACTGTAAATAAGAAGATAATGGAATGACATCTTTGCAGCAATTAAAACCAATGGCAAGCCAGAATTACATACACAGTAAAAATATCTTCCAAAAATAAAAGCAAAAATGGTTTTCTAGACAAAAACTTAAAGAATTCATTTCCAGAATATCTGTACCAAAAGAAATGTTCAAAGGTTTCCAGACCAAAGTGTATGATCCAAAGCAGAAATTATAAAAGGATAAAGAATAAAGAGCACAAGATACAGTAAATACTGAATAAATATAAAAGATATTTTTCTGACTTTAGGGAAGATAATTTACTGCAAAGTAAACAATACTCCATTGTGGCACTTAAATTTATGTAGAAATAAAATGCAAGAGATCAGTAACACAAAGGACTGAGAGGATAAAATAAAAATACACTATTGCAAGGTTCTCAAACTATACCTGAAGTGGCATAATTACTGGTACACTAGGGAGAGGTAAAAATAGCCTCAGTAGTGAATGCTACAAAGCATTTAAGGAAAGAAATTCTATCGATGCTATGCATCTCTTCCAGAAACTTGAAGTGGAAAGACTTCCCAACTAATCTTATGAGGCCAGCATTCCCTGATACCAAAACTATATAAAATAACATGAAAAAAAGAGAACTACAGAATATCCCTCATGAACAAAGATCCCAAATTTTTTTTTTTTTTTAGATCCCAAATTTAATAGAAGTTTTGATAAAGCAAAATCAAATCCAATAATATTTAAAACAATCATGACCAAGTGAAGTATTAGAAAATCAGTGAAACGCACTTTATTAATAGATTTTAAAAGAATTTTTATCAGTTCAATAAATGTAAAAAAAAATACTGGACATAATTCAATATTTATTTCTAATAAACTCTCTCAGCAAACTAAATCCAAAAGGAAACGTCTCACAGTTATCATAAATAGTGACAGATTTAACTAGTGGCTAGTTTTCCCTCTAAGGTCAAGGTAAAGATGCCTATTCTCAATACTTTTTATTAAACATTTTATTGGAAGTCCTAATCAGAGAGATCAGGCAAGAAAAGTAATAAACAATCCTGGAGAGGAAAAAAACTACCTTTATTAACAGATGAAATGATTATCCACGTAGAAAATTCTGAGAAATCTACATAAAAAGCTAACAGAATTAATAAATGAAATAAGATCATAAAGTCAATTGTATTTCTATATGTTAGCAATGAACGACTGGAAAGTAAAATTTTAAAGAACAGAAGCAAAAATATAAAATACTTAGGGATCAACTTAAAAAAATGTGTAACACCTGAACTTTGAAATTTACAAGGCACTGTTGTGAAAAATTAAAGAATATCAAAAGAAATGCAGATATATGCCATGCTTATGAATTAGAAAACTAAAAACAGTTGTCGGTTTTTTTCAAACTGACCTACAGATTCAGTGCAATTCTACCCAATACCAAAAGAATGCTTCTGAGAAATTGACAAGCATTTTCTAAAGTTTATCTGAAAGAACACTAGAACACCTCGAATACCAAAACAACTTTAAAAAAGAAGAAACAGGGGATCCCTGGGTGGCTCAGCAGTTTAGCACCTGCCTTCAGCCCAGGCTGTGGTCCTGGAGTCCTGGGATCAACTTCCGCATCAGGCTCCCTACAAGGAGCCTGTTTCTCCCTCTGCCTGTGTCTCTGCCTGTCTCTCTCTCTGTATCTCTCATGAATAAATAAAATCTTAAAAATAAATAAATAAGAAGAAACAGAGCTGGAAGAAAATATTAACTGGCGTCAAGACTTAGTATAAAGCTACTATAATCAACTCACTGCAACAGAGACAAAACAGACAGGTATACAGACCAATCAATGCAACAGAACAGAATCCAATAAATAGATCACATTATTTAACGTCAATTGATTTTTGACAAAGGTGCCAAAATAATTCAATGGAAAAGGTAACCTTTTTTTATATAGCTAGATGTAAGAGCTCTCACTATAACAATTCTAGAAGAAAACATAGGAGAAAATGTTTGTAATCTTGAGTTAAAGATTTCTCTTTTTTAAATATTTAGTTATTTATTTGAAAGAGAGCGAGCACACATGCGTGTGTTGGTGGGGAGAAGGGCAGAGGGAAAGAATCTTCAAGCTGATCCCCTCTGAGAGTGGAGCCCCATAGGGGTCTTGATCTCAAGACCATGAGATCATGACCTGAGCTGAAAGCAAGCGTCAGATGCTCAACTGACTAAGCCACCCAGGCACTCCAGAGTTAAACAAAGACTTCTTAGGACACAAAAAATATGAACCATAATAGAAAAATAGATGAAACTAAAATAGAAGAAAACAGACATGAAGAATGGACTTCATCAAAATTAAAAACACTGTTCTTCAAAGACATTGTTAAGAAAATGAATTCGCAGGCACAGACTGTTAGAAAAAGTTGCAAAGTACATATAATTAAGATTTGTAACTAGAATTTATTTTTATTTTTTGTTTTTTAAAGATTTTATTCATTTATTCATGAAAGACACAGAAAGAGAGAGAGGCAGAGACATAGGCAGAGGGAGGAAGGCAGCCCGGGTTGGCTCAGCGGTTTACCCGCCTTCAGTCCAGGGCGTGATCCTGGAGACCCAGGATAGAGTCCCACGTTGGGCTCCTTGTGTGGAGCCTGCTTCTCCCTCTGCCTGTGTCTCTGCCTCTCTCTCTCTCTCTCTTTCTTTCTCTGTGTCTCTCATGAATAAATAAATAAAATCTTAAAAAAAAAAAAAAAAAAAACAGAAGGAGGAAAAGCAGGCTCCATGCAGAGAGCCCAACATGGGACTCAATCCTGGGACTCCAGGATCATGCCCTGAGCCAAAGGCAGATGCTCAATCACTGAGCCACCCAAGCGTCCCTGTTTTTTAAAATTTTTATTTATTTATTTGAAAGAGAGAAAGCGAGAAAGAGTGCGCACAAGCAGGGGGTAGGGACAGAGGGAGAGAGAGAGAAGCAGACTCCCCACTGAGCAGGGAGCTTGACATGGGACTTGATCCCAGAAGTCCAGGATCATGACCTGAGCCGAAGGCAGACGCTTAACTGACAGAGCCACTCAGGTGCCCTCTAGAATATATTTTTTAAAATCTTACTATTAAATAAAAAAGACAACCAAAAAAAGTTGAACAAAAATTTGGACACTTCTCACCAAAGAAAATTCAGGATGAGCAAATAAGCACATGAAAAAAATGTTCAACATCATTAGCCACTGGAGAAATGCAAATTAAAATTAAAATGGGATATCATTATATACCCACTAGAATGGCTAATAATAAGGAAATTAATAATGTCAAATATTTTCAAGAATACAGAGCAAATGAGATTCTCCTAGATGACTGAAGGGAATGGAAAAGAGTACAACCATCTTGCAAAATAGCAGGATAGTTTCTTGTCAAGTTATACATACATTTAACCATACAACCCACGATAAAACTCATCAGTTTAAGCTGTACAATTCAGTGAATTTTAGTAAGTGTATATAATTATGTTACCGTATCACAGCCATGTTCAGGACATTCCCACCACCCTGATCGTGATGACCACCAAACTGCTCTCTGTCCCTAGATTTTTGCCGTTTTTGCAATTTGCTATAAATGGAATCATGTGTATGTAGTTTTTTGTGACTGGCTCATTTCACTTTTGAAATTCATCCTAATTATTCAGTGTATTATTAATTCATTATTTTTTATTGCTGAATAGTATGGCTAATACCAAAGAATGTTTGGTTGATGGACATCTTGATTATTTCCATTTTTTGGCTATTATTAATAAGACTGCTATAATATTCCAGGACAAGTCATTGTGCATATATATGGTTTCTATTTTGGGACATAGAATATTGTAGTTTAAACTGGTGAATTTTATTGTGTATATACCTAAATAAAGATATTTAAAAATAAAAACACCCTAAAACCAAAGAAGGCAAATCCACAAAAAACATTTCCCTCTTATTTAATAAGAGTGTTTCAGCAGACATTTTCCCCAGAACACAACATATAGCTAAATAATCCTACTCGAATACTTACTCAGTACCAACAACACAGGAAATAAAAAGTAAATGTACCCTAAACATTTGAACTCATTCATATTACAAATTTTTAAAGAGATACATAATTCTCAATTTCCTACATTTCTTATCTTCCTAACCCCACCCTATCTTGTACTTTTAATATAGTTACAAACAAAAACTAATTTGAGATCATCTTGTTATTTAACAAAAAATGATTCTAACAATATAAAAAGGAAATGGCAGACAGCTGAGTTACGTGCCATCAGTAAACGATCTGTTAGTTTTAAAACATGCCAAAATGGTGATAACTAGAAATCTTTGGCAAGCAGGAAGAACTAAAGCATTTATGCAAGATGTCTCAAGTTTTGCCAGATTCAATTTACATCTAGTACAAAGACCACGATTAGTAGTAAGCCAAAGTAGAATTGTTTTGTCATTTTGCTTCAATATGTAACGTGAAACGTGCTAGCAATCTGTTCCTTGCTACATCAATTTGTGGATACTCTACCTTTCCTGAGGATGGAGGAGAAGGACTAGCACAAGGACTTGGGTAGCTACTGCTGTCTGTAGATTTCACAGAAGATTGATCTGATCGGTCATCAGTGCTTCGTTTAGGATGTAAAATCCCTCTATCTTTGTACTTCTGAGGTGGGTGCAGTGCTGGAGATGGAGATTTCATCAACACTCTTGAGTGGGAAGAAAAAAACAGGATCAGTGACACACAAGTTCATACTTCAAAGCAGATGCTGTTTCAAACCAAAGTTCCAGTAGCGTTATGATATATGAAGTAGTATTTAAAAAGGGAATTTTCGGGATGCCTGGGTGACTCAGCAGTTGAGCATCTGCCTTTGGCTCAGGGCGTGATCCTGGTCTCAGGATCGAGTCCCACGTCTGGCTCCCTGCGAGGAGCCTGCTTCTCCCTCTGCCTATGTCTCTGCCTCTCTCTCTCTCTGTGGTCTCTCATGAAGAAATAAATAAATTTATTCAAAAAATAAAATAAATTAAATTAAAAAATAAAAAGGGAATTTTGTTCTTCTCTCACATTTAGAAGTTAAAAAACATCTAAGATATTAGGGTCCACTTACACAAATAATAGGTAAAAATATAATTTTAACAATCTGTAGAAATCTTTAAGTTAATGTTAACAAATACTCAAAGTATTATTTCCTTTACAAAATTCCTAACCTCCTATAAGATGCTATAGAAAGAAGAGGTCTTTAATAGTATATAATTATTTAAATACAGCTATGCTAATGGCCCTTAATAGAATATCACCCACTCTACTTCTCTTCCACTTTCATAGAATATCTTAAAGCCAAATAAAATATATTTTTAAAGTATACTAAAAAGTTACAGTATGATAAAGTATTAAAATACTGCTGGACTAGAGTCAGGAGAGAAGATTTCTAGGACAGTACTAAATTCACAACTAAGGTATGTGATCCTGGGCAAGTCTCTTATCTGAGCTTTAATTTATGTGTTAAATAAAAGGATTATACTAGATAAACCGTATGGTTCTTCTATTCTAAAATTCTATGAATAAGTGCAGCAAAGCTGGCAGTCAGGAATTTTACAATTTTCCTAAAAGTATAGGTCTTTGTGGAACAACCAGACATTAAAAAAAAAAAAAAAAAAAAGAGGGGATCCCTGGGTGGCGCAGCGGTTTAGCGCCTGCCTTTGGCCCAGGGCGCGATCCTGGAGACCCGGGATCGAATCCCACATCGGGCTCCCGGTGCATGGAGCCTGCTTCTCCCTCTGCCTGTGTCTCTGCCCCTCTCTCTCTGTGACTATCATACATATATAAATAAAAATTAAAAAAAAAAAAAGTTTAAAAAAAAAAAAAAAAAAGACATTTGAATACTTCCTACTTCCTGAAGTCATGCAATACACAAAGTTCACAGCACCACCTATAAAATACACTTGCCAAAATAGTGGCTCTAATCAAACCCCAAGAACTATCTACCAGTTTACATAAAATACATGTGGTATGGCAACAAATAAGGCCAAGAAGAAACAGACAAACTCAGAATGTGGTATACCTCACGATACCACCAATGTATTTTTCAATCAACAGAAAGAGTCCTAACTCTGGGAAACGAACTAGGGGTGGTGGAAAGGGAAGAGGGCGGGGGGTGGGGTGAATGGGTGATGGGCACTGAGGGGGGCACTTGTCGGGATGAGCACTGGGTGTTATTCTGTATGTTGGCAAATTGAACACCAATAAAAAATAAATTTATTATTAAAAAAAAAATCAACAGAGAGGGCGCCTGGGTGACCCAGTCGGTTAAGTGTCTGCCTTGGGTCAGGTCACGATCCCAAGGTCTTGGGATCAAATCTGTGTTGGACTCCCTGCTTGTCCCTTTCCCTCTGCTCCTCCCCCAGCCCACTCATGTTCTCTCTCTCACTCTCTCAAATAAAATTTAAAAAGTTAACAGAGGAACCGTTCTAGATCACAAGACTCAAGAAACAGGACACCCTGATACAATGCATGAGATCTCCCTGGAAGTTAATTCAAATAAATGTATAGTATGAGAACTGGGGAAATGATGATTTTACTGGGATTGATAATTGGATTTTGATTATATAGAAAACTTCCTCTATTTTTTTAAGTAGGCTCCACGCACAGTATGGAGCCCAACATGGGGCTTGAACTCACAACCCTGAGATCAAGACCTGAACCAAGATCAAGAGTTAGATGCTTAACTGACTGAGCCATCCGGGCACCCCAAAATTACTCTATTTTTAAGACATGCATATTTAAACATGGAAGAGTAAAATGCCATGATGTATGGGATATATTTTGAAATATATAAATCAAAAAAGAAAGCCAAAGTGAACAAAAAATTTGGTTAGATACTGCAAACAGGTGAAAATCTTGGTAACTGCTGAATGTGGAATATGGAGTTCATTATGGCTTATCGTTTAGTTTGCTGTGTTTAACAATATTTATAATAAATAAGTTTAAAACAAAAAAGGATGTGTTCAATAATTCATACATGTCCATAGAGACTTGCAATTATAATTATTCTTCCTTCAAAATAAGTTCAAACAGCTTATCTCCATGAGTCACTTCTCTTTCAGTAACTATCTTAGATCCAGGATTTTTCCATTCACAAATGAAATAAAATAGCAAAAGCCTAAAGATACTAACAAAAAACTATATAATGAACGCACATCTGAGTCATTAACAACCTCCTAAGAATGTAAAAAAAAACAACCTTTCAAGGGTTTTTACTCAAATTCGAACCACAATCCTATTGTTCTTACCTTGGCACCTTGGTGACCTGAAAATTAGGCAACAGAACTTAATGAGGGTAAAATCTTATTACAATGAAAATGTATTTTCCAGTCTACCTTTTGGTTTTCAAATTGATCTTTAAGTCTGAGCTCCATTCTAGCTTCCCTCTCTCATGTTTGGCTTCCCTGGAAAATTTCATCCAGGTAGAAACAAAGCATTCTGTGAACCTCTCCACCTGAATTTTCATTTAAGTAGTTCTGACATGGAATTCATTTATCTCATTTCTCTTACAGAAGAGATGCACTTGTCCTCTGCCATCAAATTATTATTTAGAAAATGAAGGCAAAAAACACATTGGTTTGATTTTAGGATGGAACATGGGCAATTTCTATTATTTAAATAGTTTCTAAAACCATTTAAAATACTTTCAAAAAATGCTTTTATTAAAAGCAGTTATGTAATCTATATCTTACCACTGTAGAGTGAAACATTAACTATAAATACTTTCTCTCCAAGAAATAATCTCACAAAAACTGTTAATTTCTCCCTTCAAAAATAA
Source organism: Vulpes lagopus (assembly GCF_018345385.1). Lineage (NCBI taxonomy): Eukaryota > Metazoa > Chordata > Mammalia > Carnivora > Canidae > Vulpes > Vulpes lagopus. Next base: position 127,903,944 of record NC_054830.1, read on the forward strand.
ATCCTAAGAGTCCTCATTCTATTCCCCACAAAATCCATCAACTCCAGGCCTTAACTAATACTACCAAAAGTCTGAAGGTACATGAAATTCCAGATCTCACTGATCAACAGGTAAGAGAATGAAGATTGGGGGATCCCTGGGTGGCTCAGTGGTTTAGCGCCAGCCTTCAGCCCAGAGTGTGATCCTGGAGTCCCGGGATTGAGTCCCGTATCGGGCTCCCTGCATGGAGCCTGCCTCTCCCTCTGCCTGTGTCTCTGCCTCTGTGTGTGTGTCTCTCCTGAATAAATAAAAATCTTAAAAAAAAAAAAAAAAAAAAGAATGAAGAATGTCAGGCTACAACTTGTAAGGAAATGAAACTGCTTGGTCTTGATATATCATAGGGAAAAACGGAATTTATAAGCCAATATCTGAATTATAATATTACATTTAAGAATTTTAATTTTATTAATTTTATTAAATTTCTAATTTTTACTAAATAAGCATGTACTACTTTAAGAAAAAAGGAAGCTATTTTTTTGAAAGCTGTGTGTGTGTGTCTTCAAAGGCAAGGGAAACACAAAGGCAAAAATGAACTATTGGGACTTCGTCAAGATAGAGTTTCTTTTTTTGTTTTAGTTTTGTTGACTGTTTCCTTTCCGCAAAGGAAACAATCAACAAAACTAAAAGGCAACCTACAGAATAGGGAAGATATTTGCAAAGGACTAGTATCCAAAGTCTATAAAGAACTTATCAAACTCAAAACTCCCCACAAAAACAATAATCCAGTCAAGAAATGGGCAGAAGACATGAACAGACATTTCTCCAAAGAAGACATACAAAAAGCACCAGACACATGGAAAAATGCTCCACATCACTTGGCATCAGGGAAATACAAATCAAAACCACAATGAGATACCACCTTGCAGCTGTTGGAATGGCTAAAATTAACAACTCAGGAAACAATAGATGTTGGCAAGGATGTGGAGAAAGAGGAACCCTCCTACAGTGTTGATGGGAATGCAAACTGGTGCAGAAACTCTGGAAAACAGTATGGAGGTTTCTCAAAAAGTTAAAAACAGAGCTACTCTACGACTCAGCAACTGCACTACTAGGTATATCCAAAGGATACAAACAGTGATTTGAAGGGGCACCCGCACCCCAATGTCCACAGCAGCCGTGCTCACAGTAGTCAAACTATGGGAAGAGCCCAGATGTCCATCGGCAGATAAATGGATAAAGAAGAGGTGGTGTATATATACAATAGAATATTACTTGGTCATCAAAAAAAGAAATCTTAACAATTTGCAATGACATGGATAGAACTAGAGGGTATAATGCTAAGCAAAATAAGTCAGAGATCATATGATCTCACTCATATGTGGAATTTAAGAAACAAAACAGATAAACATAGGAAAAGGAAAGGAATAATAACATAAGATAGAATAGAGAGGGAGACAAACCATAAGAGACTCTTAACTATAGGAAACAAACTGAAAGTTGCTGGAGGGGAGGGGAGTGGAGGGATTGGGTAACTGGGTGATGAGCATTACGGGGAGCACTTAATGTAATGAGCACTGGGTGTTATATGCAACTGATGAAGCACTAATTCTACCTCTGAAACTAATAATACACCATATGTCAATTAAATAAAATATTAAAATTTTTAATTAATGAATTTAAATAAAAATAAATTAAAATTTTTTAAATTACAAAAAAAGTGTTCATATACGTGAATATATGCACACACACACATATACATTTGCATTTATAAACACAGACACATACACACAACACACAGTCTCTATGAACCTAACAGATTTTTATAGATGGGCCTATGAATAACATTATCACATAACAATTTCTATGGAAAGCTATTCTCACATTCTAAACCACTGTTCAAGTAAGCTTTTAAAACAATCTTTTCAAAAAGTGGGTAGAGTCTATAAAGGAAATGTGCCTTTTACTCTTCTATTGTCCAATAGAGCCTATCTACATCAGAGAGAAACATTCAGGAACACACACAGTTTCCCTGGCAAATGACTGAATTTTTCCTCAAATGTTGAAGAACCTGGAAACCAGTATGTACTACTCCCCTTTCACTGAAATCTGACCTGATGAAGACTTATGCTTCATTCAATTATGCAAATCTGACCAAAAGAAGATACTAACAGCCCTATCAGATACTTAAAAAACAGTAAACATCACATATCTTTTATGTTTCCACTGTTTCTATTTTCAGTGGGTTTTTTTAAAGATTTTATTTATTTATTCAGGAGAGACACAGAGAGAGAAAGAGGCAGAGACACCGGCAGAGAGAGAAGCAGGTTCCATGCAGAGAGCCCTATATGGGCCTCAATCCTGGAACCCCAGGATCATGCCCTGCGCTGAAGGCAGGCGCCAAACCGCTGAGCCACCTAGGTGTCCCTATTTTCAATGTTTTTAACAATGAAATACTCTTACCACACAGACTTTCTACCAATATTGCCAAAACTAGCATCACAGACAAGAATATTGTCTTTGTGATGAATTCTAGCAGGGTAAAATGTTTTAACTGATATAAAGAAACTTTGATTCTAACATGTTTTGACACAAAGTATTTCTGAATCATGACCAATGATTCATTACAACTATTATATAATCAAAATATACTTTTAGATAAGTAATTCAATTTAAGAGCTCTCCTATTATTGTTAATAATCACACAATAAATAAAAATATCACATTTAATTGCTAAATGCTGGAAAGAAAAGAATTTGGTTAAAGTGTAACAGATTTTGTCACTACAGTAAATTTATTTATTATATGCCTTCCTCAGAAGATAAACTCTCTGAAGGAAGAGATCTTGTCTAGTACACTACTGTATCTCTTACATCAAGCACACACGTTTAATGCATCACTCAATAAATGCATGAATAACTGATCTTCTGTAGGAATACTGTCAGCAATATTTTGACACCTAGGTAAGACTTGTGAGGAGGTTGTTCTTTTAAATGGCCACAGTCCGTACTTCTTGCTGTAGGATATCTGGGAAAGATATTACCTGACATATATAAACAAAAATACATAATTTTAAACTATTGGTAATTTTTTTAACAGACCCTAAACTTGTGAACTCTTGAAATTACACATTTTTACTTTTCCTTGATAAAAGAATTTCCTAATTAAATGACTCCTAAGATACGAGTAGCTTAAAATCTTTCATATTATCTTAATATTTATAAGAATATGTTTTGAAAGTATAAAACGTGAGGTTCCTGGGTGGTGCAGTCAGTTAAGTGTTCAATTCCTGGTTTTGGCTCAGCTTGCGATCTCAGGGACATCAGATCAAGCCCCGAGTCTGGCTCTGCACTCAGTGCAGTCTGCTTAAGACCCTCTCTTCCTCTGCCCCTGCTCAAATAAATAAATAAATCCATTAAAAAAAAAAAAAAGTAAAAGCTCTTCCCATTTTTACCATAACCTTTTTGTGTATTTTTTTTTTAAGATTTTATTTTTTCATGAGAGACACACAGAGAGAGAGAGAGAGAGAGGCAGAGAAACAGGTCTCTCTAGAGAAGCAGGCTCCATGCAGGGAGCCTGACATAGAACTTGATTCTGGGTCTCCAGGATCACGCCCTGGGCTGAAGGCGGCGCTAAACCGCTGAGCCACCTGGGCTGCCCTATTTGTGTTGTTTTAAAGCAATTTTTAAATAATATAAAAGCACATGATTCTATGATAAATAACTAATTTTCCTAGAGAAAATATCTCCCATTTTGATAAAATGTCACCAAATGTTTACCTTTCTGCAGTAGCAGACTCATCAGAAAATTCAGTATCTGCTGAAGTTTTCCTACTGTTATTTGACCTCCAAGAAGATGCCAGGGGAAGTTCTTCTGAAGACATAGGCCTTGGCCTCTGACCTATTCCAGATGGCTGTTGTAAACCTGCAGACTGTTCTTCAGTGCTCAGAACAGCTATAATGGCTCTTATGGTAGCTTCATCAACTTGAGACCAAGGTTTAGACGGAGCTCTCATTCGGCGTAAAAATAAGCTGTGCCACTTCTGTCTGAGTTGCAGCAATAAACTGGCTGCCTGTAATACAACAGTTTCTTCAGTTCAAGTAGATCCAAAAATGTATACCCTCCCTGCAAAACATCCATTTATTAGTGAAGGTCTGCAACTGTTTCCAAAGGATACTTTGCCACTTGTCAGGAAGTAACGTATTCCATTCTTTTTGTTGCACAAATGAGATAAAGTTTCTTATTTATCTAATTTGAGGCACTAGACACAAAATCACATGAAATAGTTCAATTGAAGAGATACCAAATAATGTGTGGTAGAGTGTGAGTAAAACTGGAAAGGCAGCAGCAGAGTAAATAAAGAAAAATACATTTAGTTCCATTTATAGTTTTAGTGCCTGTAGAACATCCAAATGTTCTACAGTCCACCAAGCTAGATATATAGACAGACTCAGGAGTCATCAGTGCATAAATGGTTACTAAATCTACACGCGTCAGTAAGGTCCCCAGAGATTGTGCAGAGACATGAAAACAGCAGAGGAAAGCCCAGAGTACTGGAGAGTATCTAACATTTAAGGCACAAACATATACAGAAGAGTCCGTGAAAGAACCTAAAAAGAAATGACTTTTTGAGGAAGAAGAATCAAAAAGATTAATGTCACAGTAACTTGTGACAAAGTTGGGACAGGAGTGAGGAAGAAGTGGGGAAGGGCAGAATGACATAAGGAAGAGTAGGGACAACAGCTCCTAACATGAGGGGAAGGATGAACTCAAAGACAGCAGGCTGGCCTTGACCACGTGGGAGACATGCTGACCTTGGCCAGGGCAGGTCTAGTGAAGGGAAGGGCTGATGCAAATGAAAGTGGGATTCCAGTAGGCTGAAGTGATGAGTGACCATAAAAAATTTGTAAAAACATAAGCCTAGCCAGTTGTCAACTACTGACAGCTTAACTGACCACCCTCCCCCCTACCCAACAAAAGAAAAAGGATATAGAATGATCTTTTAAAAATACAGCTGGAGCTTTTACCAGAATCTATCTTTTGTAATTATGTATCCTACTTAAGGCACAAAAGGCTGAAAAAAAGCAAGGATTCATTAACTCTCTGAATCTATTAAATACTAACAGTTGACCACTACAAGTGGTTCAATGACCTAAGAGTCACATCACATCAACTTTTTTCCTGTTGTAGTTTCTAAAATTGTTGACTTTTAGCTGTCTGACAGATTCAAAGCAAAATAATCATGCCATTATTTATTTATTTTTAAAAAAAAATTTTTTTTTAATTTTTATTTATTTATGATAGTCACAGAGAGATAGAGAGAGGCAGAAACACAGGCAGAGGGAGAAGCAGGCTCCATGCACCGGGAGCCCGACGTGGGATTCGATCCCGGGTCTCCAGGATCACGCCCTGGGCTAAAAGCAGGCGCCAAACCGCTGCGCCACCCAGGGATCCCCATGCCATTATTTAGTCCTGGAGTTCAAGACTAAATGTTGATGTGAAAAATTATTGTAGTAAACTTTTAAAATAACAAAGAAACTTTGGGACGCCTGGGTGGCTCAGCAGTTGAGCACCTGCCTTCAGCCCAGGGCACAATCCCTGAGTCACACGACCAAGTCCCACACTGGGCTCCCTACATGGAGCCTGCTTCTCCCTCTGCCTGTGTCTCTGCCTCTCTCTCTCTGTGTCTCTCATCAATAAATAAATAAAATCTTAAAAAAAAAAAAAAAAAGAAACCTTAAGCTCTATTTTAGCCAAATGATGAAATGGAATCTGAAATTATATTAGAACACTTTCCTTGTCTTCAAACTATTTGGTGTAACAGAATATTGATATACAGCTTGGTGGATTTCACCACTTAATGCACATTCTTCTCCTTTCCTTCCCCCAATAATATGCATACCAGAAAATGTGCGTTTGTCTAAGGAATTATTTTGTTTGCTACCATTTAACGAATCTAAAAATTTTGAGTAAATGTACCTCAGTCTAATCAGATTTTTATAACTACACTTAAAACCCTTAATTCCTGGGGATCCCTCAGTGGCTCAGCGGTTTGGCGCCTGCCTTTGGCCCAGGGCATGATTCTGGAGTACAGGGATGGAGTCCCGCATCAGGCTCCTTGCATGGAGCCTGCTTCTCCCTCTGCCTGTGTCTCTGCCTCTCTCTCTCTCTCTCTCTCTCCCTGTGTCTCTCATGAATAAATAAATAAAATCTTTAAAAAAAAAAAAAAAAAAAGAACGTCTTTCATTTGAAAAAAGACATTCAATTTTCCCAATTTGGAGATACACAAAAAGAGAAAACAGAATGAACTCATATCTTTCTCTTACAGAGTTATATGAAATACAGGGAGTTCTTGGATACCACCCAACACTCACTATTTTCTTATATATACAGAAATACTCAAATATTTCTGTGCTTAAATATGAGCCACCCTGAGGCTTTTCAAATCCTTTATTTAAATAAACCCCAGTATGTCAGAATGCACAGGGGCCCTATGAAAACTGAAACTTTATTCTCTAATACTAAGAGCTCAATAGTAAAGGCATCATTTTCATCATACTGATATGTTAAATCATACTCACTGAATAAAAGAAACTTACCACACTACTGAAAAGCAACTTACCTCAGGGTCTAGTTTGAAATTGAGCCACTCATCAAGTTTCAAAGCTGCCAAATTAGCAGTAGTTCTATCTTCCATTTCACTATCACTACTGTCATTAGGAATACCATCCACTGTTCAAACACATATTGAAAGGAAAAATTTCACTTTTACCATCTCATAGCAAAAGACGTAGACACAGACATTCCATATTTACATAAATCCTCCTGACATGCTAACAGTTTGGGTGGGAGTTCTCCAAATCCGAGAGTTTACAAATTAAGTCTCAATATTTATAAAAAGGGGGAAAAGACATTTTAAAGACTATAATCTCGGGCAGCCCTGGTGGCGCAGCGGTTTGGCGCCACCTGCAGTCCAGGGTGTGATCCTGGAGACCCAGGATAGAGTCCCTTGTTGGGCTCCCTGTGTGGAGCCTGCTTCTCCCTCTGCCTGTGTCTCTACCTCTCTCTCTGTGTGTCTCTCATGAATAAATAAATAAAATCTTTAAAAAAATAAAAAATAATAATAAAGACTATAACCTCTAATCAAAATGCAACAAAATGGGCAGCCTGGGTGGCTCAGCAGTTTTATGCTGCCTTCAGCCCAGGGCATGATCCTGGAGTCCCAGGATCAAGTCCCACATCAGGCTCCCTGCATGGAGCCTGCTTCTCCCTCTGCCTGTGTCTCTGCCTCTCTCTGTGTGTGTGTCTCTCATGAATAAATAAAAATTAAAAATCTAAAAAAAAAAAGCAAAATTTAAAAAAAGAACTTAAAAATCAAAACACAATATTTAAATAATAACTGGATGAAGAAAACTAAGAATAAAGAAGGGAATGAAAATACTATAAATCAAGAAATACTCATGTAAATTCACAGGTTTCAATTTAAAAGAAGAAAAGGAGATGTGGTGCCTAGGTGGCTCAGTTGGTTAAGTGGCCAACTCTTGATCTCATCTCAGGTCTTGATCTTGGAGTCATGAGTTTGGGCCCCATGGTGGATGTAGAGATTCTTTAAATAAACATTTTTTTAAAAAGGTAAAGATGCCAAATATAATATGCTTATCATGTGGCTTCCTAAAAAGAAATAAAGACAATTTAATAAATGGAGGGGAAAGGTGAGAAATACAATAACTGAAATGAAATATAGGGACGCCCAGGTGACTCAGGGGTTGAGCGCCTGCCTTCAGCCCAGGACATGATCCCGGAATCCTGGGATCGAGTCCCACGCTGGGCTCCCTGCATGGAGCCTGCTTCTCTCTCTGACTGTGTCTGCCTCTGTGTGTGTGTCTCTCATGAATAAATAAAATCTTTAAAAAAAATGAAATGAAATATAAACTAAAGAGAATCAACATCAGATTAGATGATGTAGAATAGATCAGTGATCTGGAAGAGGGTAGTAGAAATCACTTAAGATAAACAGCAAAAAGAAAAAACTTTTAAAAATTAGAATAGAAAAAAAATTAGAATAGATTAAAGGGATCTCTAAGATAATATCAAGTATCAAGTATATTGTATTAATATCTAATACAATATCTAATATTTGTATTAGATGGGTCTCAGAAGAAGAGAAAGTAGGGAAGGGGAGAAGCTTTATGTGAAGAAACTAGAGCCAAAAACTTCCCTAACCTGGGAAAAGAAATATACATTCAGGTCCAATAAGCACAAAGAGCTCCAAACAAGATAAACCCAAAGAGGTCCACCGAACACATAATTAAAAGGTCAAAAAGTAAAGATAAGGAGAAAGGAAAACCATAAAAGCAGCAAGAGAAAAACAATTAGTTATATACAATGGAAACTCTTTAAGGTTATCAGCTGATTTTTCAGCAGAAACTTTGCAGACCAGAGGAAACGGGCATGATATATATTCAAAGTGCTGAAAGAAAAAAGTTACAACCAAGCATATTCTACCCTGCAAGATTATCATTCAGAATTGAAGCATAGACAAAGCTTCCCAAATAAAACCTAAAGGAGTTCATGACCACTAGTCTGGCCTTACAAGAAATGTTAAAGGGATTTCTTTAATCAGAAAAGTAAAGGCCATAATTAAAAGAGAACTATGAAAGAAAAAATATCACTGGTGAAAATAAACATATAGTGAAGGTAGTAGATCAATGACTTATAAAGCTGGTATGAAAACTAAAGCCAAGATTACTAAAATAATCTTTACCTACACTAATTACTTAAGGGATATGTAAAATAAGAAGATAAAAATATGATGCCAAAAACATTAAATGTGGGGTGAGGGAATAAAAATATCACTTTTAGAATGTGTTCAAACTTATGCAAATACCAACTTAAAATAGACTGCTGTATACACAGGTTGTTATATATAAACCCCAAGGTAACCACAATCAAAAAATCTATAAAAATCTACACACCCAACATATAAAGCATCTAAACATATAAATCGAAAGGCAGACATAAGGGAGAAATTAACAGTCACACAATAACAGTAAAGAAACACAGCACCCACTTATAGCAATGGATAGATCATCCAGGCAGAAAATCAGTAAGGGCTTAACACATTAGGCCAAAAACAAACAAACAAACAAACAAACAAAACATTAGGCCAGATATACTTAAGAGATATATACAGAATACTCCATCCAAACACAGCAAAATACACAATCTTTTCAAGTGCACATGAAACATTCTCCAGGATATACCATGTATTAAGCCACAAAACAAGTTTCAATATTTTAAGAAGACTGAAATTGTATCAAGCTCCTTTCTAACTACAATGGTATGAAACTAGAAATCAATTATAAGATAAACTGAAAAAACATAAACACATAAAGCCTAAACAACAGGCTACTAAACAAACAATGGGCTGAAGAAGAAATCGAAAAATACCTGGAGACAAATAAAAATGGAAACTCTACACTCTGAAATCTATGGGATGCAGCAGAAGTTGTTCCAAGAGGGAAGTTTATGTGATATAGGCCTACCTCAAGAAGGAACAAAAATTTCTAACAATCTAACTTTATAACTAAAGGAACTAGAAAGAGAACAAAGCCCCCAGTTAGTAGAAGGAAATAACAAAGATCAAAGCAAAAATAAATAAGGTTAATAAAACACAACAGGTCAAAAAAAAAAAAAAAAACACACACACACAACAGAAAAGATCAATGAAACTAAGAGCCGGTTCTTTCAAAAGATAAACAAAATGATTAACCTTTAAACAAACTTATCAAGAAAAAGAGAGAAGGCCCAAACAAATAAAATCAGAAATGAAAGTGAAGTTACAACCAACACCACAGAAATACAAAAGGATTGTAAGACAGTACTACAAAAAAATTATACACCAAAACATTGGACAACCTGGAAGAAATGGATAAATTCCTAGAAACATAGAATCTTCCAAGATGGGATCAGGAAGAAATAGAAAATGTGAACAGACCAATTACTAGTAATGAAATTGAATCAGTAATCAAAAAACTCCCAACCAACAAAAGTCTAGGCTTCACAAGTGAATTCTACCAAACATTTAAGAAGAGTTAATACCTATCCTTCTCAAACTATTTCAAAAAACTGAGAGGAAGGAATGATTCCTAACTCATTCAACAATGCCAGTATTACCCTGATTATCAAAACCAGGCAAAGATGACACACAAAAAAGAAAATTACAGGTGAATATCCCTGATGAACACAGATGCAAAATTCCTCAATAAAATATTAGCAAACTGAATTCAACAATACATTAAAAGGATTATACACCACCATCAAGAGGGATTTATTCTAGGGATGCAAGGATGTTTCAACATCTGCAAATCAATGTAATTTACCACATTAACAAAATGAAAGATAAAAAGTTTATAACCATCTCAAGAAACGCAGAAAAAACATTTCACAAAATTTAATTTCCATTTATGATAAAAACTCTCAACAAAGTGAGAACATACCTCAACATAATAAAGGTCATATATGATAAACCCACAGCTAACATCACACTCAGCAGTCAAAAGCTGAAAGCCTTTCCAGTAAGATCAAGAACAAGACAAGGATGCCCACTCTCACACTTTTATTCAATATAGTCTTAGAAGTCCTAGACACAGCAATCAGACAAGGAAAAAAAAAAGGCATCCAAATTAAGGAAGAATTAAAACTGTCACTATTTGCAGATGACATAGAAAACCCTTAAGATTCAGATAGTAATTACACTTATCATAGTGAGCATTTCATAACATACATAAATGTTGCACCACTATCTTCTAAACCTGAAGTTAATATAATATTGCATATCAACCATAGCTGTTTAATTTTTAAAAATCATTCAGAAAACTACCACAGCCAAAATCCTGAAAATTGTTAATGACCCCTCCCTTTCATTTAACCACCCATTCAATCCAGTTACTAGTAACTCCAAAATAATTTTGAATCTACTTCTCTTCCTATCAGCTGACACCATTGTAGTTCTGAATCATCATTATCTATCATTAAGACCACTCACTGCAAAAAGCCTCCAACCTGCCTCCTTCCTTCCATTCTTACCCCTTCAACAATCCATTCTCACAGCTAGAATGATCTTTTTAAATATAAATTACATCATGTCACTCCCTTACTTAAAATCCTTCAATATCTTCCCTTGCATTTACCATGGCTTACAAGTTCATGCCTTTCTTTCAACATTATCTTATCCCCACTCTCCCCTTGATCATTATGCTCCCAATCCCATAACCTTTGTCAGTTCCTAGAACATTTCCTAGTGGAGAATCATGGCCCTTTGCCATCTTCTCCTATTTCTATATCTTCACACGACTAGGAGCTTCTCATACTTTAGGAACTCATACTCAAATCACATCGCCTCAGAGAAATTAGTTCCAACGTCTCTTTCTAAAGTAGGTCACCACTAAGGCAATCCTCTTTAATTCCTTCATGGTACAATGAAGATTATTTACTTTTTTGCTGTTTACCCCAACTACAATGTAAACTCCTAAGACAGAAACACCTTGTCTATACTGTTTTCTGTTACATCGTCAATGCCTAACTCAACAGCTGACATAGAGGAGTTGACCTATATTTGCTTCACTGAATAGCAAAAAATTGAAAATAAGCAAGATGGTTAAGTGTAAAGGAACATTTTAAATGCATTATGCCACTGTTAAGTGATAGAATATTCTGCAGCCCTTAATATAAAGTATTTTTGAAAATGTATATTCCATCCAATGAAAATAGCAAAATGCAAAATAAATTAAAATACATAAAACTTTTTAAATGTTACATAATATTCTCAAAATAGTATTAAAAAATGTTTGCATAAGGGAAATGGGATCATGGGTTATTATTATTTCCCTTAAACAATGACCTTTATGTTAATTAATTAATTTAAATTAACATTTAATTTCAAGTGGGAGAGAAAAGTGAACTTCCTATCAGTAAGATTAATCAAAAATACACAAATCAATAACAAGTTACCTTAGAAATCAATTTTTAAAACTGAGGTACACTTTAGTATTTTCTAATCAGTCTTAATATATCAAAAGAGAATTACTACTGCATAAATTTTTTGAATTTCAATTTTTATTTGATCTAGTAAAAACATATTTCATTTCAAACCGATTTTTATTTCCTTATAATACAATTACCTCGAAATGATGAAGGTTCTTGAAGAGCATTACTTGCCAACCTAGCTGGTCCACAGAATACCAATACAGTAACAGGTGTCACTGCTGAACAACATCTAATATTAGCTATTCTATGGGCTCTGGTCATTTCATCATAAATAAGCCAATCTGTAGGCAGTGCCTGAATTGCTGCAGCCTGACCATTGGCTGGAGGAATCTATTAAAAATATAAATCAAAAAATTGTTAACTCTATATATCAACCACCTAGTTTACTGGTAATACTTTTAAACTGTAAGAAGTCCCCCAAAGCAACAGATAGTGAATATTAGTAGTCACACAAAAATTAAAGCAAGTCACTGCTCATGCAGCTGGAACACAAGTCTTACATTACCTCTTCCAATTCTAAGATTTCATCAAAATTTTGTTCCAATGTTGAATTATACATATATAACCAATTAATTTCTTAAAGCAGATTGGTATTTCGAGCATTTTTTGTTGATTTTCAACTATGTAAATTAGATTAGTTTCACCTCAAGGCCTAAAAGCATTAAAAATGTTTTACCTTTTTATACTGAGGCTGACTGAGAACCGAAGTGGGATGAAACCGAACTTTTTTCTCCTTTGACCCTGTCAACACTACATTTTCTCTGTCCACATGGACTAAATTAGGATACATGCCTGCCACCAACGCAGCTTTAACAACAGCCCAGTTCTCAGAATTTGTGTTAACATCTCGAATGTCACCACCACCTCGAGCTCTAACAAAACCTTAGAGGAAAAAAAAAAAAAACTTTTTCTATTGTGCACAATATATTTTGAAGCACATGCATTTTTTACAAAACTGTATAACCCAGATAAGTTTAATGATATTCAAATTCCACAATAATTAATAAAGTCTCCTCTAGAAAAAATAAGTGGGAAATATCAGAAAGGGAGACAGAACATGAAAGACTCCTAACTCTGGGAAACGAAGTAGGGGTTGTGGAGGGGGAGGTGGGCGGGGGGTGAGGGTGACTCGGTGGCAGGCACTGAGGTGGGCACTTGACAGGATGAGTACTGGGTGTTATTCTGTATGTTGACAAATTGAACACCAGAAAAATAAATTTATTTTAAAAAAATAAAATAAAGTCTCCTCTATAAAGTTTATAATACAGAATCAATGTTCTAAGAAGGTTTAGGTTTGCTCAGGCTAAAGTAAATAGGAGATCTATTGGGGACTTAAGGACTTTTAAATATATATATATTCTTGCTATAAAGTTCTTCATAAGCTGCTATCAGAAATGTACTACAAGGGGCAGCCCGGGTGGCTCAGCAGTTTAGCGCTGCCTTTGGCCCAGGGCATGATCCTAGAGACCCACGATCGAGTCCCAAGTTGGGCTCCCTGCATGGAGCCTGCTTCTCCCTCTGCCTGTGTCTCTGCCTCTCTCTCTCTCTCTCTCTCTCTCTCTGTATCTCTCATAAATAAATAAAATATTTTTTAAAAAAAGAAAAAAAGAAATGTACTATAATTAAAAAAAAAATGTATTGAAATCAGAGGTGAAAAGCTAAACCTTTCCTCTTACTGGTGTTAACATTTTGGTTATGACAGACATGAATTCTGGAGTAAAGACAAGTAAAAAATTCTTGCTTGAATTTCCAAAGTCCTTGGGATTTTCCCAACATTTGAGACAACTCTAAATCCCTTTGGTTTGCTCTTTATATTATTACTTTGTCACGTTAGCTTATCCATCCATGCATCCAAGCTCTAGTACACTTCTTTGACTATTGTCAATGAACTATGTACTATGCTAATCAAAAGGAAATTTAAAGAAACTCAAAAATAACAATACTGACATTCTCTTTAAAAAAAAAAAAAAAAGGGGGGGGGGGATCCCTGGGTGGCGCAGTGGTTTAGCGCCTGCCTTTGGCCCAGGGCGTGATCCTGGAGACCCGGGATCAAATCCCACATCGGGCTTCTGGTGCATGGAGCCTGCTTCTCCCTCTGCCTGTGTCTCTGCCTCTCTCTCTCTCTCTGTGACTATCATAAATAAATAAATTTTTTAAAAAAAATTTTTTTAAATAAAAAGTAAAAAAAAAAAGCACCTCAAAGATTACTGGCTGTTTTATGTCCAAAAATATGAAGACCAGCATTTTTATCAATCTACTTACATATTTAAATCTATTTCACAGAGTTAATTATTTAATAGTGATAATACAGAACTACAATATCCAAATTGATTTTTGCCAACAAATATACTATAAATTGCTCTCTACGGTATCAAAAGGTATTCGTATACTTCTCAGCTTCAGCTTCTACAATATCATTTTTTTAACCAACAAAGAAAAGCTGAGATCACATAGTAGTCTACAAAGAAGTTCACGTATACAAGATTTACAACAATGTGAAAATGTCATAAAAATAATATACAATGGCATCAGTTAACACTAAAAATACTATGAGATATAGGTAAGGTACTTTCAATGGTCTAAGTAAGTTCTTTAGGGAAAACTTTACCTGATGCTCTAAGTTGACCAAGCAACTGAGTTCTCATGCCAATGATTATTTCCATGGTGGCTTGTGAAAGAAAATTCTTTTCACAAAAGGCTCGCTCCCACCCATCACTTCGTGCTTTCTGCCATGCCTACAAAAATATAATTATATAACAAGATACATTTACTAAACACCTTAGTTAGGCAGCAAAATAACTGAAAACCACTACATTAGCTACTCAAGGTCAATTCTCTAATTATTTGATAAAATCTAGAACTTCATTAAAAAAAAAAAAAATACAGAGAACAAATTGGTAGTTGCCAGAGGCAGGGGAAGAGAGGGAGGTGAGATGAGTGAGGAGGGTCAAAAGATAATACAAATTTCCAGTTATAAAATAAGTAAGTCCTGGGGAGATAACTTACAGCATGGTGACCATAATTAACACTGTATTGTATATTTGAAAGTTGTTAGAGCACCTGGGTGGTGCAGTTAAGCATCTGACTTTTAGTTTCAGCTCAGATCACGATCTCAGGGTTTTAAGATCGAACCCTGTGTCAGTTTCCACATTCATTGCAGAGTCTGCTCTCTCTCTCAAAAAAATGAAACAAGGGATCCCTGGGTGGCTCAGCGGTTTGGCGCCTGCCTTTGGCCCAGGGCGCGATCCTGGAGACCCGGGATCGAATCCCACGTCAGGCTCCCGGTGCATGGAGCCTGCTTCTCCCTCTGCCTGTGTCTCTGCCTCTCTCTCTCCCTGTGTGTGTGTGTGACTATCATAAATAAATAAAAATTATTTAAAAAAAAAATGAAACAAAAACAAAAACAAAGACTCTCCCTCTCAAAAAAATGAAAAAACAAAAACAAAACAGAAAAAACCTCTCCCTCTCTGCCTCTTCCCTAGCACAAACACACTCTCTGTCAAATATATAAATTTTTTTTTTAATTTGCTAAGAGTGTAGATTTTTTTTAATTTTATTTATTCATTTAAGAGAGAAAGAGAGCACAAAGAGGGGAGGGTAAAGGGAGAAGGTGAGAGAAGCTCAAGCAGACTCTGAATGCAGAGCCCAACTCGAGGCTCAGTCTCACAAGCCTAAGACCCCAACCTGAGCAGAAACCAGGGGTTGGATGCTCAACTGACTGAGCCACCTAGGCACCCCAAGAGTAGATTTTTTGGGGGGTAAACTTTTTCTTTTAATTATGATATCACTAACATTTAACATTATATTCATTTCAGGTATACAAAACAGTGATTCAATATGTAGATATATATATATATTATGAAATGATCATCACAATAAATCTAGTTAACATACCACAAAGTAAATCTTAAAAGTTCTTAGCATAACAGAAAAAAATCTGTAACTATGGGCAGTGATGGATGTTAATTAGACACACTGTGCAGATCATTTCCCAGTATATACAATTATAGTATCTTCATGTTTTATACCTGAAATTAATGTTATATGTCAGTAACAGCTCAATTTTTTAAGTATAAATTTTAAAATCAAATAGAAAAAAATCTAAGACTTTATGATTAAACAAAATTTATCATTAATTTATACTCAAATGCTATGAAAGCCACTGAATTTCTAAAATTCCAATAAAAACTAAGTATCCATTAACCTAAATGACCAGCTATGTAAAAATATCTAGCTTTTCAGATGTGTTTGCTAATTTTCTTCCACTGAAGTGTCGGAGGTTTTTAACTAAGCCATCATAACACCATTTATATGTAAGAACTCTGCCACTCCAGTCCTCCGAAAATCACCTCTATATCAACCCTCTTAATTTATCTAAGAATGGGAAATGGGATTTCTAAAAACCATCTATATGAAGTATAAGAAAGGTCCCCTTTGAAAATGACTTTTCTTGCTTTGGAGTATAACCAAAAGACCAAGGCAGTAATTTATCCTCTCTGCTTTTGAAGGAGCTAGGGAAAAGCTAAGAATACATAGGAATCCTACTCCAAATTTCCCTTTATTATCCACTCAACTAATCTACTATAACATATGGTAGCTAATAGACTCAATAGCGCTGCATTATCTATTGTTCAACAATGCTCACAAAACAGCTTGTCATTATTTATTTCAAACTATATACATTGGAAAAATTCTGTAAACCTGGAAGAGTACTTTCTGCAAAACAACATGAAATTTTTAAAAAATGTATAGTCACAGCCTACATTCAAGAGAATTTAAGGATAAATAACATGCCTACCTTTTCTTTTTTTTTTTTTTTTTTTTCTAAATGGAAACTTTTCTTCCATTATGGACATAATGCTGTGCATTGTTATTATTATTATTGTTCACTTTTCTAGAGGGCTATAAATGGGGTCTTTCATTTGTTTGGAGTTACCACCTTCTCCTTTTCAATTTGCCATCTCTTTTTTTTTTTTTTTTTTTTAATTTATGATAGTCACAGAGAGATAGAGAGAGAGGCAGAGACACAGGCAGAGGGAGAAGCAGGCTCCATGCACCAGGAGCCCGACGTGGGATTCGATCCCGGGTCTCCAGGATCGTGCCCTGGGCCAAAGGCAGGCGCCAAACCACCGAGCCACCCAGGGATCCCCCATGCCTACCTTTTCAAGAAATAACATCATCTTGTCCACATATCTGAAATTCTAAATTATGTATCATTTCTTTTCCTCAGAAACCCACTTTCTTTATCTTTTCTTTCCCATGTATCATATTCCTCAATTTCTCACTACTGTTATCTTAAAAAGTTTTAAGTAGGACAGCCCCAGTGGCATAGCGGTTTAGCACTGCCTGCAACCCAGCGTGTGATCCTGGAGACCCGGGATCAAGTCCCATGTCAGGCTCCCTACGTGGAGCCTGCTTCTCCCTTTGCCTGTGTCTCTGCTTCTCTCTCTCTGTGTCGCTCATGAATAAATAAATAAAATCTTTAAAAAAAAAACAGTTTTAAGTAGTATTTGGAGTTTACTTTATAAAATTTAGTTCATAGCACAGTGTCTTAAGCACACAAGAAAAAGATATTCTCTAAAAAGAATCAATAGATACTAAATTCAAGATGATTTTCTTCCAAGGTTTGTTCTACACTTTGAATGATATACACTGCTTCTTAACTAAAATTTTAGAAGATTCCCTGCCCAAGATACGATTAAAAAATAAGGAGCTTGGGTATTAGAAAATGAATATAAGTAAGTAAACATAAATATATGCATATACATATTCCTACATTGGGGAAAACAGAAAATGAAAGAAAAAAAAGTAGAGACAGTGATAATTCCAACATATTAACAATAGGAAGGTATTTTTCTGAGCTATTAATAAAATGTGACTTTATAATTAAACAAAACTAATGAATCATAGCTCTTTTTTTTTTTTTTTTTAAGATTCTATTTATTCGTAAGAGACACAGAGAGGCAGAGACGCAGGCAGAGGGAGAAGCATGCTCCATGCAAGGAGCCCGATGCGGGATTCAATCCCAGGATTCCAGGACCACACCCTGGGCCGAAGGCAGGCGCTAAACCACTGAGCCACCCAGGGATCTCTATCATATCTCTTTTTTTTAATTTGTTACTTTTGCCCCAGAAACATGTTCAGAAATAAAATGACAGTAATAAACAGTACCTGGAATGCTCTGAGAAGTGCCATGTGGTCACTGAAAGTTCCTGCAGTGAAGCGCTTCCTACACAGCATAGCTGCCCGTTTTTGAGAGGCCTGGGTTGGCAGGACAAAAGGATCTCGATAGGCTAACGTGCAGGCAATTGTGAGGATGGGGTCCAGACACTTTAAAACAACAGCGCACAGGACCATTTTACCAAGATGTGGTTCTACGGGCAAGTCAGCCAAATGATACCCCAGCTCAGTGAGATCTTCCCATGCATCCATTGCATCTATTGTCTAAATAAAACAACACAAAACAGAATTTGACATGACCAAAAACTACGTTTAATCAAATCACATACCTAAAAAACATTAAGAAATAAAAATGTAAATTTTCTTTTGACACACCTTATAAAAAACATATTTTGCTTCAAATATTTTTTGTAAAAAAGAACTATATCTGTTTTACTATAATTACCATGAGGGTATTATTCAAAGCACATGATTATTTAAGATAATCCTTTTAAGTACAAAATTAGTTAAGATGTATTTTCACTTTGTTTAAATTTCAAGTAAAATAGGTAAAATATAACTATGGAGACACCAACCTTAAGCATTTGTACAGCATTTCTTACAATTAAAGCTGGTGGGGGTTCAGGAGCTTTCATTAGGAAGTCAGCAATAGGACAATTCACTGGGGCTAACAGCTTAGTATGTAAACAAAGTTCCTATAAAGAAGAAGAGCAAATAATTTTGAAATGTTGAAATTTATGTTTTGACTTTCAAAGCAATCACGGAAACAGAGTCCCCAAACAGACTAGCAGAGTCTCTGACTAAAATGAATGTATAAAAAACAAAAACAAAAAAAATATTTTTCAAAAAAAAAAAATGAACTATAGAGGGATATCTGGGTGGCTCAGTCAGTTAAGCATCTGGATGCTTATGACTGGATTTCAGCTTAGTTAGGATCACAAGACTGAGTCCCCCATCAGATCTGCACTCAGCACACAAACTACTTAAGAGTTTTTCTCTCTCTCTCTTTCTCTCTCTCAAATAAAGAAATAAAATCTTTAAAGGTTTGGAAGCCAGCATTTAGCTCAGTACACCAGAGAATCAAATTAATGTATTCCCAGTAGTTTTCACTAGAAACTACAATGTCTGGCTATTCCATGAAGTCAGAAAACGTAAAGCAAAACAATAAAGACCAGGAGGGACGCCTGGGTAGCTTAGTGGTTGAGCATCTGCCTTTGGCTCAGAGCATGGTCCCTGAGTCTTGGTATCGAGTCCCACATTGGGCTCCCCTCCAAGAGCCTGCTTCTCCCTCTGCCTGTGTCTCTACCTTTTTCTGTGTTGCTCATGAATAAATAAATTAAAATCTTAAAAAAAAAAAAAAAGACCAGGAAATCTCAGTGGACTCAGTTCCAAACTACCAAGGTTAAATCTCAGCATCTTAAACTGAGATTTTGGTATTATCTTTTGGACCTTAAAGAATTGGTTTTCTAATCCTCAGTAATAATGTGAAAGGTGAACACTATGTGGTTGTCAGATTTCTAAAATGTTGCATTCTTTAAAAAAACAACATATCTATAAACTGTACCATAATTTAAATGCACTCAAGTCATTCTTTAAAATTTTGGAGCCTGGGACGCCTGGGTGGCTCAACAACTGAGCATCTGCCTTTGGCAGAGGGAGTGATCCTGGAGTCCCAGAATCAAGTCCTGCACTGGGTTCCCTGCATGGAGCCTGCTTCTCCCTCTGCCTGTGTCTCTGCCTCTCTCTGTGTCTCTCATGAATAAATAAATAAAATATTTTCATTAATTAATTGATTAATAATTTTAAAAAAATTTGGAGGCTAATGGATTAAACTTTCTTATGTAGAAAAAAATTAAACACATAACCACCTCCCGTCATATACATTTTATAATTTTGTTTTATGAACTGATAATTTAAAAGTCCAACTGGTATTAACTTGAAATGGTCCCTTCTCCTCCCTTACCCTTAAAAATAGTCTTTTAGAGTTTAGTAAATTTCTACCTGCAATGGCATTCTCAAAAGTTCTGGAGTCTGAAATTCCAACATATTCTGGAATCGGAGTCTACTGAACAGCCGGAAACAAATTCCAGGTCTGCATCTCCCTGCCCTAAAAGTGAAATAAAAAATTAAGACTCAAAGAAGGAATAAAGATTAGACCATGGCAACTCTAAAAACAGTGTGCTTTCAGAAACAGAGTAATATAGACCAGTGTCAGGACATTTGTGTGTGAATCCCTACTGTGATGTGTGTCCTGAATCATCCCAGAAGGCACTTCATTCATCATTTATAATGATTTATAAAAACTCATTAATGATATCGACCTAATATACCTTCTAGGGTAATAATAAAAGCAAATTTTTACAGTGACATACATTTGAAAGTGAGTCAAAATAATGCAAAAATGCATAGTTATTTATATTTCATCAGCTTTACTAAGCTGACACAGCACTGCACTCAGGCCCGCTGTTCAGAGCTGTGCAAAGTAAGCATTACACAACTCCAACAGAGTGGCATTTCCCATCACCAGAGATTTGTATCATTTTCTGGGAAGTAGCAGAAAAATATACTGAAGAAAAGCAGCTTCTTATTTCCCCCATAGTAACTGTATCAACTAACGGCAAGGATGAATATGCTAAGTGATGGAGATTCAGAAATATCCCTACCTTCACAAATCAGACTGGCAAATATAACTACAACACACTGTGATACAAGTTACAAAATTAGACGCTGGACCACTGCTTCCTTCATCAGTACTTTCCTCACTATAAATCCATCACCTTTCCCTCCTATCCAGTCCCCTGAGACCTTTCTATCCTTCGCCAATCCTTAAATGTTGATGTGCCTGTGAGGTTGGGACCCTGGCCCTCTGCTCCCTACTCTATCTTCTCTTCTAAAGGGATCATAATTATCCTCCTCACTTCAATTTCCATCCACTGAGATCTCTTCATCCTAGCCCTACACCTCTACTTCAGAAGCTTCTTAGCTCCACTTGGATTTTCCAGCCAACACAAACTCAACACAATCAAAATTTCATTCTTCTCCCCAACATAACCACTATTCCCGGGATCCCCGGGTGGCGCAGCGGTTTGGCGCCTGCCTTTGGCCCAGGGCGCGATCCTGGAGACCCGGGATCGAATCCCACGTCGGGCTCCCTGCGTGGAGCCTGCTTCTCCCTCTGCCTGTGTCTCTACCTCTCTCTCTCTCTCTCTCTCTCTCTCTCTCTCTGTGACTATCATAAATAAATAAAAATTTATTAAAAAAAAAAAAAACCACTATTCCCATTTTCCCTGATGATGGCACCTCCATCCACAAAAGTTTCTAAGATAGAACTGTATGACATTCTTGACTCTGCACTATTCCTTACCTCTGGCCATATCATCACCAATACTGATCTCTTTAATATCTCCTGAATGAATGATTCACTTTATTTCTACCACCACTATAACAATCCATACTGTCATCTCTCCCTTATTGTAAACACAACTGTTAAAGAATGAGCCTCCTCCTGGGTCTTCTTCCCATTCATTTTGTCTCTACCAATTCATTCTTCAAAGAGCTGAAAGAATACTATCATCATGCCATCCTTGTTTTATTAAGAAAAAGAAGAGAGAGAGAAAGAGAGAGAGAGAGAGAGAGAACATAAAATGGTCCTTAAGGACCTGACCACAACTTACTTCTTTCTGCTCATTTTTCACTGTTCTCCCCTAAACTAAATCCCATCCAAACAACTCTGTTGCTCACTCTTGCCTGTAGGCTTTTGTGTATGCCCTGCCTCTGCCATAAAAACCTTTCCACGACACCTGTTTACTTGTATTGATCTCAGATTTTACCCTCACTCCTCTAGAAGCATTATACAACAAATCACATGCTATTAAAACTGCTTACTTTACTGGATTCCAATACAGACTGCACCATTCTTCTCACCTCAAACTTTACTCAAGAGATTACAGCTTATTTATCACTGCATTCCTAACACTTGCACAGTGATTGCTGTCAAAAAATATGTTGAAAAGATGACAAGGAAAACTTCTACAATTTCCGATTTTAATCCCTGATAATATGCTATTAACAGCCTATAAATCTACCTAGTGTATCAAGGCACACCCTGTCATAAGAAAACAACTGCTACAGTGACAGCAAGCCCTCCAGAACATTCTATGAAATTATAAATTACAGAAATAATGCATCCACCATCTTCAGCGTATAAGGCACAGTTTTATGGTCAGTATCTGACATTTTCCTATTAGTTAAAATGCAAAAAAAATCAGTCAAATAATTACTGAAAAATATACTTTCTAATCTTCCCTTTTTTTAAAAGAAGAAAAAGTAATGCATGTAGGTACTAAAATAAATAACCAAACTACAAAAAAATAAAATAAAAAGAAAATGAAATCTCCTTCCTTTAATGAGCCCCCAAAATCCTCCTTTTCAGAGTCAACAATTGTTTTTTAATGTTTCTCTCAAATCTGACAATGTATTTCTGCCCTAAATATAAACATACATATCCATATATAGTTAGCAGAAATACTGTAGCTGCATGCTCTACACCTTACTTTTTTCAGTTAACAATATATTCTGAAAACTAATTCCACTTAATTCCACTTAAAATACACGTCTTCCCTTGGTAACAGTTATCTAGTATACCACTGTGTGGCTATAGCATAATTTATTTAACTGCAATACTTCCAGACTTTTCACTATTACAAACAGTGAGTGCTGTAGAAAACATTCTTAAACACATCTCTGCACACATGCACAAGTATACTCAAGATAAATTATGAGAAGTGGAATCCACTGGCAAAGGGTAGATCTTGGACAGTTTCAAACTATCCTCTGAAAAAGTCACAGCAATTTACACTCCCATCAGCAAACTATGAAAGCTTACTGGCCCAACTTTTGTCAACTCTATTCTAGTACTATTAAACATTTTCATCAATGCCAATCTGGTGATAAGCAAAAAATATTACCTCATTAATTTGCACTTATTTTGGCATATATGAGGTGGTATATGTGAGGTTAATGTATTGGTCTTAGAACATAAAGACTCCTAACTCTGGGAAACGAACTAGGGGTGATGGAAGGGGAGGAGGGCAGGGGGTGGGGGTGAATGGGTGACGGGCACTGAGGGGGGCACTTGACGGGATGAGCACTGGGTGTTATTCTGTATGTTGGTAACTTGAACACCAATAAAAATAAATTTATTATTTTAAAAAATGTATTGGTCTTTATGAACTGACTTTAAAGAGTTTTTTTTACATAAAACAGAAATTAGCCTTTTGTCCTATATTGCAAATGTTTAAAAGATTTTCATTTTCATTTTGTTTTTTAAGTTTCTTACATCTTCTGAAGTTACACTATAGTAGTCAAAAATGTTTAACATAAACTTAATTCAACTTTCAAAAAAAGTATTAAAATGGCTCGACTTGTAAAAATGGTATAAGAATTAAGACTAATATGAAAATTTTAACATCTTACAGAATGTGGAATATATGTTAAATATGTAATACATTTCAAAATGATTCCATCTTACAAGCAATTGAGTGAATAAATGTACATTAAATATACATTACCTGCCTTTTCGTTGTACAGCACTAGCTTTGGAAATCCACACCATTTTTAACATTGTAACAAAATTCAGTGCATCAAAGGATTTCTGTAACATTTAAGTTATCAACATGGTAAGACTTTTATAAAAGGTGCTTAACAAGAAATAGCAAGAAATATTATGAATATGTTTTGACATTCCAAGTTTAATTTAAGCCTCTCCCAATCAGATAATTAGGACAGGTACTAATTAGGACTAGGTACTAATTTAAAAAAAAAAAAAAAATCCAGATCTCTGGTTACAAACATTCTGAGAATAAAGAATGAAAAATAAACTCAGAAGAGCTGCAAAAACTTCCTTGTTCCATGTCCTGCTATTTGTTTCTCTCTGCTACACTTGGATAATAGTAGTCAGTACTCATAGACATCAAGACTAAAGAAATCTGATCCATTCTCCTGAGGTCATTTCCTATCAAATTTCTATCACCACAAAGAATAGGAGTGATCAGGGAGACAGGTTCTAAAAGTGTGCCAGGATGCTGACCTGGAGGAATACGGATAACAGTAATCACTGAACCAATCCTATTCCCAAAGTGAAATTTTTTTAATGCTTTCCATCTACCCCCTGAGCTGCTAATGCTGTTAGCCTATCCAGAATGTTATTAAAGAGAAAGTAAGAAAGAACCATAATTATCCACATATCTCCTCAAACAAACAATCTAAAGCCAAAATTAGAGAAATCTTTTAAAAGGATGCATTCTGGGCTGTCCGGGTGGCTCAGCAGTTTAGCACCACCTTCAGCCCAGGGCCTGATCCTAGAGACCCGGGATCAAGTCCCACGTCAGGCTCCCTGTGTGGAGCCTGCTTCTCCCTCTGCCTGTGTCTCTGCTGCTACTCTCTCTCTCTCTCTCTCTCTCCCTCTGTGTGTGTGTGTGTGTGTGTGTGTCTCTCATGAATAAATAAATAAAATCTTTAAAAAGATAATAATATAAAAGGATGCATTCCTAACCAGAATATATACTTAATCATTCAGTGACTTATACTCTCCCTTTCATAAAACAACTATTTAGAGCAAATACAAATGTGTTCTCATTATAGTTTAATTATGGGATTTTTAGAAAAGATGCTACTTATGTAGTTTTAAGTGTCACATTTATTAATTTTGTATTTAAAATAACTTCTGACTCTACCATCATTTTCTAAACCATGATTTACTAAAAATTCCATTGAAAACATCATAAAGCAATTAACAATTTTTTTCACATTAAAACATGATCATTTCCATCCACTAGAACCGACATCATTTGCTTTCCTTGAAAATCGACCACCTCTATCACTATCAACTCTTTCAGTGAAAGGATCTGCCAAAGTGAAGGGTATCAAGAATTGCTGAGCATTCCAATGCTAAAGGAAAATAAATGCTTTTATTTATATCAGGATTGGCAGTAAATATTTTAGCCTTTGTAGAGGGTCTCTGTTGCAAATATTCCAATCTGCCTCTGCCATGTGAAAGCAGCCATAGACAATAGGAAAGAGTGAACATAATACTGTTCCAGTGAAATTTATGTTTATAAAAGCAGGTACTGGGCCATGTGGCTGCTAACCGTTAATTTGATAATCTCTGGTTTTGATTGCTAATGCTGTCTCAGTACGGTTCTCTTGGAAGAAATATCTTTTGAATACCTACTACACCTGGAGCACTGGAGATTAACACTGAACAAGAGGTCATGGTCCATGCCCACATGTAGAAGGAAAGAAGGAAAGCATATAAAACATGTAATCAAATTCCCACACTGTGCATAAAATGTTCACAGTATAAGTAGCCAATCCTTTACTTTCTTCCTAATATTTAATTTGTATAATTAATTACAATGACTAGATCCTATATTCTGAACTGCTTAAGCTAAAATATTCACTTTAGAGAAATCAACAATTACTGTTATATTCATGCAGAATCAGAAATTTTCCCACTGAAGTGAATTCTGCTTATAAAAGCACTTATTAGAATGTACCTTAACCTTCTTCATTTAAACAAAATATAACTTATCCATACATACCTCTTTCACTTTACCAGAATCAATAACAAAGACAACATCATTGACTGTGATGCTGGTTTCAGCAATATTGGTGGAAAGGATCTGCAAGGGGATGTTACATTATAGTTAATATGAAAACAGGACCAATGACTAATGAAATGGACAAAAGAAGATTTTATGAAGCTTACTATTTTTCGAACACCGGCAGGTGGGTTTTTTAATACTTTCTTTTGATCAGATGTTTGCATATTTGAATGAAGCATAAAGACTTGATATCTGTTGACAAATGAAAGGGAAAATACACTATGGTACCTATCTGTTACTTAAAATAACAAATACAGGGCTTTACCCGTTACCTATGTGTGTTGTCAGCAAATCGTTTATCATCAAACAGGATGCGATCCCTCAATCCAACAATTTCATCATATCCAGGTAGGAAAATTAATATTGCACCTTGGAGAAGAACAATTTTTTTAATATTAAGTCTCTGGTTTTACAAATCAGAACCAATCAACAGAACTAGCTATACTGAACTCTATCATGTGTTTTCAAATACTAGTAAACTAATATTTATGACACATAAGAGATGATTTATTCAATACTGCCAGTGGAATTCTGAAAAATCTGTACACGTAAAATATTAATTTTGAATTGAAATATACATTGTTGTTCCAGTTGTTTCAGACAGTACTTACTTACCAGCATCGCAACCATGGCAGATATTGTATAGAAGGTGCATGATCAAATCCAAGTCTACTTTTTCATCATCAAAACTATGATGATATGCTTTCAGGAGCTCTCTGTCTTCTGCACTGAGGTCACTTCCGTTTGTGTGAACCAGAGAACTTTCATCTAGATTTCCAAATTCCAGTGAAGCACTTAAAAAAGAAAAGAAAAGATCAATTCAATTTTCATCAAAAAGAGTAATCCTTTAGGGACGCCTGGGTGGCTCAGTGGTTGAGTGTCTGCCTTCAGCTGAGGGTGTGATCCTGGGTCTGGGGATCAAGTGCTGCATTGGGCTCCTTGTGAGGAGCCTGCTTCTCCTTCTGCTTATGTCTCTGCCTCTCTCTCTGTGTTTCTCAAGAAAAAATAAAATCTTATAAAAGAAAAAAAAGAATAATCCTTTAAGGCCAATGATTCCCATGATGTCCTTCAAATTTAGAATATGCCCTAAGGAGGGTAAGTGGCACTTAATGCCTTAGCTACAATTCATATTTTGGTTTACAGTACTATATTCAAAGTAAAATCTGTCAATAAGTGCTTTTTGAAAACACAATCCAAAGACCTTTCTCCAAAGAAAATATACAAATGGCCAATAAGCACATTGAAAAGATGTTCAACATCATTACTCATCAGAGAAATGAAAATCAAAACCACAATGAGAGGGATGTCTGGGTGGCTCAGTGGTTTGGCATCTGCCTTCGGCTCAGGGTGTGATCCTGGAGTCCGGGGATCGAGTCCCGTATTGGGCTCCCTGCATGGAGCCTGCTTCTCCCTCTGCCTATGTCTCTGCCTCTCTCTCTCTCTCTGTCTCTCATGAATAAATAAATAAAATCTTAGGAAAAAATGAGAAAGACTTCACACCCATTAGGATGACTATAATCAAAAGACAAAGGATAGTGTGTTAAAGAGGGTGTGGAAAAATTCTAACCATCATACACTGTTAGTGAGAACATAAAATGGTGAAGCCACTTTGAAAAACAATGTGACAGTTCCTCAAAATGTTAAACAGTGTTACAAGATGCCCCAGCAATTCCACTCCTAGATATATAAACTGATGTACACAAATGTTCATACCATTATTCCTTACAGCCAAAAAGTAGAAACCACCCAAATATTTATCAACTAAAGAATGGTTAATCAAAATAATATATGTAAGTATTGTTAATACACAAATGGTTTTATAGAAGTTACAACAAAAACCTCTCTCCATATCCAGCCAC
This sequence comes from Vulpes lagopus, assembly GCF_018345385.1. Lineage (NCBI taxonomy): Eukaryota > Metazoa > Chordata > Mammalia > Carnivora > Canidae > Vulpes > Vulpes lagopus. The sequence goes on from NC_054830.1 coordinate 127,931,671, forward strand.
ACTGCCTAGGAACTTTTCCAATCCTTTTAGCCATTTCTTTTGGTATTTGTGGCCATATTTCCAAGCAACGTGCATCTACTGCCATTTACTGATTTAACAACTTCGTCATTCTCTGTGAAACTCTATTAATGAAAACTTTGGTTACCACCTCCACTCCCAATTACTTTCCATCCACACAGGTCCATACAATTTTTATTATATCTTCATTTGACCTTTATTATTTATCACTACATAAACATTACTTACCACTGAGCCAAAGCCCAAGAGCAAACTATGATTACATCTCCCTTCTTTTTTTTTTCTTCTTTTTGGTTTTCCTCAGGTAATTACTATCTAATTTTGATTTGCTTAGTTTTCCATGTACTTACCGCTAATTCTTCCCAAAGTCTCCAACAGATTCATAAATCCTATTTACTATGGTCAGAAACATCAGGTGATCCTCCCCCTACCGCTGTCCCCATCTGGGGCTCAGGGCCCTCCCCTGCCTAGAGCTCTCTTAGGACACATGGCCTAGGGATCCCTGGGTGGCGCAGCGGTTTGGGCCCAGGGCGCGATCCTGGAGACCCGGGATCGAATCCCACGTCGGACTCCCGGTGCACGGAGCCTGCTTCTCCCTCTGCCTGTGTCTACGCCTCTCTCTCTCTCTCTCTCTCTCTCTGTGTGTGACTATAATAAATTTAAAAAAAATTAAAAAAAAAATTAAAAAAAAAAAAAAGGACACATGGCCTAGCGGGCAGCTATCAGAGTCACATTGCTCTGGGCTGGCACACTGAGCATTTCTTTCACGACCTCCTATGCGGGGTTGCTGTTTTCCTGTTTTAATTTACTTCCTCAATTTTGTGGAACACATTCTCTAAAGCCTCCTGGTAAACGATATATAGGAAATAAATGTCTTTTTTCTATAATTTTCTATCTCTTGCCCTTTTTTCTACTTTGTGAGCAAATTTCTCAACTTTATCTTGACACTTTCCTGAATTTTTTTTGTTATCATATCTTTAATTTGTAAGAGCTTTTTCTTATTTATTCAGTCTCTCAAAAAATATTCACTGAATATCTACTACATCCAGGCACTTCCTCTGAACAAAAGCAACAAGGAGCTTCGGGTGGAGCAAAGAGAGAGATACTAAACCAATGAATATAGTAAATAAGTATATAATTAATCAGAGGGTGGCAGGCCCTACAGACAAGAGAAAAAATATAATAGATCGACAGCAAAAGGAGGTACACGACACCCCCAAGATAAATTTAGGTAGCCCTCATTGAAGATAAAATTTGAACAAAGAGAAGTGTTTTGTTCCTGTTTTTTAACACATTGTTTCTGTTTTATGAATATTTTCTATTAGTTTTTGAAGTTCTCTTCTGGTTATCGATGCTTAGTCTATCCAAATTCTAGCTTTTTGGTGCTATCGTTGTTTGTTTGATTGTGGGTGCTTTTTCCCCTCAACGATGCCTGGTGGCCAATCCTGAGCAGTTTGTTCATCTTTAAAGAGAATGCACAAAAAATTTCCATGTGCACAGGTGAGGACTGTTGGGCTATCTGGCTTAAAAAGATGGTCATTTCACAGAAGGAATACCAAATCTTCTATAATTCTAATTCTTTTCCCTAGGCTTGGTCTATTTTCCCAAAAAAGAATTCTCACATTTTCTGCAGAAGAACAAAAGCTTCAAACAGGAAAAGATGACAGGGACAGCAAAAGAAGGGAGTGGATGATATCTCAACCTTCAGTCTGTAAGAAGACTTTTCTGTTTGATGCCCCACTCCTACTCTCCCACCGTGCCTGGTAACCCCAAGTCCAAAGCTTCCAGGGCTTAATTATTTAATAAATTTCCCACTTCCTGCCAAGGTGGGGAAAGGATATCATCTGATGGCAGGGGAGGTGGGAATCTAGAACTTTAAATGATCCTCAAAGAGAATTTCAATCAATGCTGGGTTGGGGGACGCCTGGATGGATCAGCCGTTGAGCGTCTGCCTTCAACTCAGGGTGTGATCCCGGAGTTCCGGGATTGAGTCCCACATCGGGCTCCCTGTGAGGAAGCCTGCTTCTCTTTCTGCCTATATCTCTGCCTTCTCTCTGTGTCTCTCATGAATAAATTTTAAAAATCTTAAAAAAAAAAAATGCTTGGGTGAGTTTGGGGTTTTTGGTTTTTTGGGGTTTTTTTTTTTCTTTTTTGGCTCTTTCACTGTCCTTCAGAAGTAGTTAAATGAGCCTCTAAGAACCTAAAATGAGTTTGTTTCTCATTGGCATTCCCTCCATAGGCACTGTTTTCTTAGCTCGGCTAAGTCAAACACTACTGATCCATTAGCCTTCTATTACCCAAAATTTATTCGTTATCTTCTATCAGTTGCTATGTCCTCTTCCAATCTCTTTGACTTGGTTAGCTTGCACAGTTTATATTTCTTCCTTACCAATTTAATGAGGTTTTGGGAAAATGCAAAAATAAATTACGTGATGCATCTACCGTGTTTAACTGAAAACCCCCTCCTGTTTTTCACAATAAAGTATTATAGCACAGTGGATCTTATTGGCACCCTACCGAAAAAAAAAATTTTTTCAGACAAAAATCTCGTAGAATTCAAAAAAAGGAAAAAGAAAACCTCTGGATAAGAAACTAGAGACTACCTTGTTATAGTCTATAATTTACATGGCTATAAGCTTTTAAAAAAGAAGTTAGGGTTAATTAGCACAGTATAAAGTTTTACCTGTAAGATTCTAGAAGATCCACAATTTCAGTCTGTCCAAAGTGTTTAGCCCAATCTAAAGCCATCCTGCCAAAATTCAAAGAGATCAAATTTAAAGAAATTATGCTCTCAAAATCATAAAATTAGTCAAATTATTCATTCAGTTAAAGATAACCCAGCAATTATTATACAATAGCTTTTAATATAAAGACAAACATAAGAAAAAATGATATGTGTAGGTATACAAAGATACACAAAGAACAGATGTAGTTTTAAATTACCAGCCATTTGATGCTTTACTATGAACGTTGGCTCCCATACTAATTAACTGCTCTACTTGACTTGAAAAACCTCGTCCTGCAGCAACCATCAGAGCTGTTGCACTGGTTTCACTATGCCTGTAATCAACTAAAGCAAGGAAAAGATAAAGATAGGTCATATTTCCAAAATGTTTTCATCCATTTTAATTTATTTTTAATTTAAATGAAAGAACTGAGTGTAAAGAATTAACCTAAGATTTGCTCCTTCACCCAACCATATGATAATAGTATTACATAATCCTTGCCTCAGACCATCACAGGAGATCTGTTATTAATATGCTTTTAGCATAAACAGAATGGAATAGGAGCTATCATTTGGAAGATAGGAGAAGGAAAGATAGTTGTTCAGCTGTCTTAAGCTCACCACGACAATTAAAACAGAAGAAGAAAGCTAGTAACTTGCAGAACCCTTAAATAATCTTCCTAAGCCTAGATATTGTTTTGATAAATGAATGACAAGATATAATTAAAGAATTAAAAAGTTAATGTTCATCAGTAACTGGTAATGAATGCTTAAAAGTGCAAATGCAAAGTTCAAGACCACTTTTTTTGTTCTTTTGTTTTGCTTTTATTCCCCCATCATTCCAGACTGTTACTTTCTGAGATGCTTAACAGAAATAATGTTGGCAGAAAGTTTACTTCCCATAAAAGCCCTCCATGAGAAAAATAATTAAAGTTCCACTGAATTTAATTTCCTTCCTAAAATATATTTCTCAAGAAATGAAATATAATTACTTAGCACTAGTTTGCTTAAATTATAAAATTGGTGATTTCAAAAAGAAATCATCACTAAAATAAAAACCTCTGCAGTAAAATTTAAGATAATTACAAATGGGAAATTGCAGTTTTCCATAGATAGTCAATTATCCTCATTGTTTAAAACACAGTAACCATTATTAATATAAGTCAATGGTTCTTATGGGGAAGAGGACTTAGGATTATCTCAGGCTTATTTCTGAAAGCACAGAGCCATGACTCACTCCTAGATTCAGAGTCAGAAGGTCTAGGATGGCCAAGCACACATATTTTTAAAAAGGTCTGAAAAGATTATGACCTGTACTCACTATATGAGAATTACTGCTTCAACTGAATATTCAGTTGATGACCTTGGAGAACAGAACCAAAATGTGTATGTATATTTTGAGCTACATATGGTGGGTATAACTACATGTGGGTGTTTTAAAACAACCAATAATTTGGATGCCTCAGTAGTCTGGTTCATCAGCCTTTGGTTCAGGTCATGATCCTAGGGTCCTGGGACGGAGACCCAAATCAGGCTCCCTGCTCCATGCAGAGGAACTCCTCTCCCTCTGCCTGTCGCTCCCCCTACTTGTATTTGCTTGCATAGCTCTCTCTCCCTCTAAAAAAACAAATATATAAAAAAATATATATATAGGAATATATATACATAAATATATATAATATATATAAAAATATATATAATATATATATAATAAAATTAAAAAACAAGTAAATAAATCTTTTTTTAATTCAATAATTCTTTACTACTCCTCCCTTCAAGAAGTGGAGTCTAATTCCCTTCTCTTTGAGTATGAGCTACACTAAGTAACTCACTCTAAAAGGTACCTACAGCCTCCTGCTTGCTTCTTCTCCTTCTCTTTTGAATCACTCACTCTAAAAGAAGCCAGCTGCCACATCCTGGGAAGAAGACAGCCAGCCCTTCTTATGAAGAGGTCCAGAGGGCAAGAAGTGAGGCCTTCAGCCAAAAGCAGGAATGACCTTAAGCCTCTTGCCAACAGCCACACGAGTGAGCCTTCGTGAAAGCAGATCCCCCAGCTCCAGTGAACCTTCAGATGATGAAAGGCCCTGACACAGCTTCATTACTACTTTATAAGTCACTAGATGCCAGAACCACTGAGTTATGCCACTCTCAGATTCTTGCTTCTCAGAAACAACATAAGGTAATAAATATTTTAGGTGCTAAGTTTGGGAATCATTTGTTATGCAGGAATAGATAGCAGGACAGTAAGCATGACAAAAAATGACTAAGTCTCACTAATTACCACCTGCTTCCACAGGATCATATGGAGAAACTGATGGCATTAAAAAGAAACCTACTAAGCCAAAGGTAACCTAGATTACATGAAGTATTTTCAACTCTGGTGCCAATTAAGAGTTGAGAGGTTAGAAGAGAAACAAAAAGACAAGAAGTCAGTAACTGTTCAAAGAGCTACCACAACATTTTCATTTACTTCACATAGCTTAAGACATTAGAAGACTGCACTCTAGAAAATGTCCAGTGAAACTTTTAGATGAGGGACCCAAGGGCACTTGACTGGTATGTGACTCGGTGGAGTATGTGACTCCTGATCATGGGGTTGTGAGTTTGAGCCCCATACTGGGTGCAGAAATTATAAAATATTTTTAAAAATTAAAAAAAAAGATGAGGGGCCTGGATCCATAGGATGATGACATCAAAGTAATAGCCTAGCATTACACTAAAGAAATATCTAGGAAGGTCAAAAATAATACATTAATGCTTCATAAATATTTTAAAGCAACCAACATGCTTCAGAGTTCAAATTTCCTAACTTTTAGTTAAGATTGCTAAGTTTTTTTTCTTTGGGAAGAAAAAAAGACTGCTAGAAAACTGCAGATGAACAAATGTCCACATTTCCAAAATACAAAAAATTACTTTTTAAAATACAGATAATTTTTCAATGACTGATAAGCTGAAATAAGAAGTAAATCAACAGAAACAAAAATACATTTGCAAAGAACATGACGCCAAAAGAGCTTTGCTTGTTTACTTAAGAGGTTTGTTATATTAGTAGATGTATGAACCACCTGAACAACCACACCCAAATACTGACCTAAAGCATCCTCTAGGGTACAAAGCACTTGGTCATTGACCCAGGCCTCTTGAGTTCATGAACTGAGAAAGTTTATTGATATATTAGGTAACAATTAAAACTGGAAAAAAAGTTATTAAGAAAAAGCAAAGGGACAAATCTAATTATGAGATTTAAAAGGAATAAATAGAAAATCTTAAAATCAAAAAAAAATCAGAACAAGAAAATGATAGGGGGGATTCATTTAATAAAATCACATATTAAAAAAAAAAACTAGAAGTTTCAAAGGCAATATGACTCAATAAGACAATATGATTGGCAAAGAGCTGTACTGACCATAAGCTGAATTAATGTAGATAAAGAGTAGAGGTTTTTTAGGCTGATTGACCTACTGTACCTGAAGCTAGTAGCTAAGATTAACATTCAGGATTGGACAGCATCCTTTTTAAAACGGACAAACTCAACATAATCAGAGAAGGCAGACAAGGGCAGAAGGACAAAATAGCATCTTACATTACAAACAGCTGAAGTCAGGTCTGGTCAGCCCAGAAAACAAAGAAAGCAGGAACAACTATCTTCATACTTGAAGGTCTGTCAGGTATAAACGGATACTAAATCTCTCATTATCACCGCAAAGGTAGAAAAGGGTAGAAGCTATACAGACAGATTTCACTTCACTCCTCATAACATATAAAATAAATTAACAATTAGAGGGCGCCTTGGTGGCTCAGTCAGTTAAGTGCCTTCAGCTCAGGTCATGATCCCAGGGTCTTGGGTTCAAGCCCCACATCGGGCTCCCTGCCCAGCAGGGAGCCTGCTTCTCCCTCTCCATCTGCCTGCTGCTCCCTCTGCTGGTGCTTGCTTTCTCTCTCTCTCTCTCTCTCTCTCTCTCTCAAATAAGTAAGTTTTTAAAAATCTTTTTAAAAATTAACAATTAGGGCAGCCTGGGTGGCTCAGCGGTTTAGCCCCACCTTCAGCCCAGGGCCTGATCCTGGAGACCCAGGATTGAGTCCTGCATCGGGTTCCCTGCATGGGGCCTGCTTCTCCTTCTGCCTGTGTCTCTGCCCCTTTCTCTCTCTCTGTCTCTCATGAATAAATAAATAAAATCTTTTTTTTTTTTTTTTTTTTTAAAGATTTTATTTATTTATTCATAGAGACACACGGGGTGGGGGGGAGGGGAGAGAGGCGGAGGGAGAAGCAGGCCCTATGCAGGGAGCCCGACGTGGGACTCGATCCTGGGTCTCCAGGATCACACCCCAGGCTGCAGGCGGCAGTAAACCGCTGCGCCACCGGGGCTGCCCAATATAAAATCTTTTTTAAAAAAATTAACAATTCAACCAAATTTGAAAAAAATATCCTGAAGAAAGGTAGTGAGCTGCCTATCACTAACCATGTTCAAAAAGATTATCGTTTAGTAAGATGCTTAAAATTTGTATCATTTTTCAACAAATATTATTGGACACTTAACTACAAAAATTCTGAGGATGGGGAGGTAAAACAAATGAGGTTTCTCCCTCACGAAATTTACATCCTAGTGAATGAGACAGAGTAAATCAAATTTTAAAGATATGCTGTCAAGTAATGAAAGTACAATAGTGAATAATACAGTGGGGTATGGAGAAAGAGTGAGTAAAGGGCACAACTTCAGTAAAATGACCCCAAAGAGGCCTTCCTGAGAAGACAAGATCTAGGCAGAAACCTACATGAAGTAGATGTTGGGCCAGAGGATCATTTTGTGGGGACGGCATTCCAGGCACAGGAAACAACAAAAGCGAAGACTCCAAGATCGGAATGTGCTGATACGTGAAGAAGAGCAAGAAGGTAATGGTGGCAAATGGTACAGAGTAGTAGAAGATGAGATCAAAAAGGAAGTTAGAGACCCCATCAGGGAAAGAACTCTGATTTTTATTCAAAGTGTAAGTGAAAGCCATCAGAGAGTGGAAAGAGGGGAAGCAACATTATCCAGTTGTTTGTTTCTTTTAAAGGACCAATCTGATCATTCCCTGGAGAATACACTATGAGAACATAAGAATAAATGTATTTAGGGATCCCTGGGTGGCGCAGTGGTTTGGCGCCTGCCTTTGGCCCAGGGCGTGATCCTGGAGACCCGGGATCAAATCCCACATCAGGCTCTCGGTGCATGGAGCCTGCTTCTCCCTCTGCCTGTGTCTCTGCCTCTCTCTCTCTCTCTCTCTCTGTATGACTATCATAAATAAATTAAAAAAAAAAAAAGAATAAATGTATTTAATAGGCTACTGCAATCATCCGCGGGAAAGAACTGTTGGCCTGGACTGGAGTGGCAGCAGTAAGGAAGGGAGTTTGGGTCTGACTTGGGATTTATTTAGAAGGTAAAACTATCAGACTTGCAAATGGATTATATGTGGAGTATGAAAACAAAATCAAGAATGACTTTATGACGGGATACCTGAGTGGCTCAGTAGTTGAGCGTCTGCCTTTGGCTCATGACATGATTCCAGAGTTCCGCGATCAAGTGCCGCATCAGGATCCTCCTGCATGGAACCTGCTTTTCCTCCCTCTGCCTACGATTCTACCTCTCTGTCTCTCATGAATAAATAAATAAAATCTTTAAATAAAAAAAAAAAAAGAATGACTTTATGTGGTGCCTGGGTGGCTTTAGTCAGTTTAGTGTCTGCCTTTGGCTCAGGTCATAATCCTGGGGTCCTGGGATTGAACCCCTCGCCAGCCTTGCTGCTCAGCGAGGAGCCAGCTTCTCCTTCTCCCTCGGCTCCTCCCTCTCCCTCTGCTCCTCCCCCCTCCTTGTGCTCTTGCACTCTCTCTCTCTCTCAACTAAATAAATAAAATCTTTTAAAAAATGACTTTATGGGATCCCTGGGTGGCGCAGCGGTTTGGCACCTGCCTTTGGCCCAGGGCGCGATCCTGGAGACCCGGGATCGAATCCCACATCGGGCTCCTGGTGCATGGAGCCTGCTTCTCCCTCTGCCTATGTCTCTGCCCCTCTCTCTCTGTGACTATCATAAATAAAAAAAAATAAAGAAAGAAAAAAATTTTTAAAAAATGACTTTATGTTTTGTTGCCTCAGTAACTAGGTGAAAATTCAGTTTCAGGAGACCTGTGATGGTCAAGCACATCATTTTTAAAGAAGTCTACTACTGATTATGAACGCTAAGGAAACACTAAGAAAAAGGCAGGTTGGGAGGGAAGTGAGAAGGTTTGTTTGGGGCATATCTAGTTTTATTCCCCTAATATACATCCAATGGGAGATGTCAAAGTGATCAGGCAGGTGACTCACGTCAGCAGGGAGGTCAGGACTAGAACAGTAAAATTAGGAGTCATTTTAAACACGTATTGAAAACTATGACTAGATGAGATCCACGTAAGGAGTAAGTGTAAATAAAAGCAACACACCTAGCAATTGAGGCCTGGGCTATTCCATATTTAGAGGTCAAGAAAAAAAAGGGAAAATTGTGCCAAAGAAACCAAGAAGTTCCAACTGGGGAGATGAGAAAGAAGAAAATAATTCAAGCATGGAATATGAGAGGTTAAGAAAATGTTTCAAGAAAGGAATGATCAATAATAATTATAATAATAATGCTGAGAAGTTTAAGTGAGGGGATAAACTAGCTGACATCTAAGTCCTTTTCAGTACAAATCCTTTTCAGTACTGACCTTCTGTGGTCTTTCATTCTGTCTTCTGCCTACAAGCCTCAGGGATCTGAAACTGACCTTTGGTTACCAAAATCCACTATAATCAACTAATAAAATTAGAGTAAGTCATTAGTGAAAACGTATCACATGACATAAAGCATATGCACGTGAATTAGTACTTGAGCTTATATAACTAAAGTTACGCTGAAATTCTCCACATACTAAATATAAAATCTAGAGCAAAGTTATCAACCTTTCTTTTCCTTCCTTTTTTAAAATCACAAATTTCTTCAAACTCCAAGATATTCCCTTGGGAGGAAAGGGGAATATATTTATATGCACAATACATATACATAAAAATACTTTTGCACATAACTGTCATATATTCACAGACCCCATATAACCCTCTGGAGACAACTGGATTAAGAATCACTAGATTTAGGGGCACCTGGCTGACTTAGTAGAGCACAGAACTCTTGACCTCAGGGTCATGATTTCAAGCCCCATGTTGAGTGTAGAACTTACTTAACAAAAAAAAAATCCCCAATTTAACACAATATTTACTTATTCTACTATACTAATAAGATCCTAATTTATCCATTTGAAATAAATACTCCAAAAGAACAAATTATTGGTTATGAACAAAAAATGTAAATATACTTTGAATTAAAGTATGCTTTCCCCATAAATAACCATAAGAGTAATAAAAATATGTTTTAAGAAATTACACGTACCACTAACATTTTCAGTTAAAATAAGGTGAAAGACCTGAGCAAAGGCATCAACATCTTTATGCAGCCATATGTCAGAGAGACAAGCATCCATTTCCTTTATTAACCATGGCTCAAGACAATTCACATCTTTTTCTGTCTTTAAAAAAAAAAAAAAAAGCAAAGAGTATAAATTACATGACAGCTTAACCTTTATGTGCAAAGAATGTGAGATAACCATAATAACCACAAAAACTACTAATCATATTTTATAGCACAGGCTTTGACATAAAAGTCTCTCATGTCAACATGAACACTCCACTTACAATATGGTATCTTATTATATCTATCTCTTATCTGAGAATGCGTTTATAAACAAAGGAGTATAATTCAGTCAAAATATTAACCAAATGTGCTCTGGCAGAAGGCTGCTAAATATACCTGTACAGCAGTAGTTCTCACTCCTAGCTGCACATCAGAGGGACCATCACTTGTGTTTTTCAACACTTATGCCAGGTCCCACCCCAGAGCAAATTCATTAGAATTTCTGCTAATTGGGACACCTAGGTGGCTCAGCGATTGAATGTCTGCCTTCGGCTCAGGGCATGATCCCAGGGTCTGGGATCGAGTCCCACATCAAGCTCCTTGCAAGAGAGCCTCCTTCTCCCTCTGCCTATGTCTCTCTCTCTGGGTCTCTCAGGATTATATAAATAAAATCTTAAAAAAAAAAAAAAAAAGAACCTCTGCTGATGGAGACCAGATTCCATAGGGCCTTAAAAGTTCCTGAGGTGATGCTCATGTACAGCCAGGCATAAGAAACACTAACAGTCAAAATGCTGTTCAATGAACCAAATGGATGTTCCCCATACTATAAAACCACATTTAAACATTCTTCAAAAGCATTTTTGAAAACATGTATAGTTTATTTGGATGCATTAGAACTCTAACCATATCTGTTTATGTACTTTCTCATGCTCAAAACTGTTAAATTTTCTAAAAAGTGCACAAGCGCAGCAATATTTTGCATCAGACTAATCACTGATGCCTTTTAAAGAATTCTAGACCAGGGATGCCTGGGTGGCTCAGTAGTTGAGCATCTGCCTTTGGCTCAAGGCATGATCCTGGAGTCCCAGGATCGAATCCTGTATCAGGCTTCCTGCATGGAGCCTGCTTCTCCCTCTGCCTATGTCTCTGCCTCTCTCTCTGGTCTCTCATGAATAAATAAATAAAATCTTTAAAAAAAAATTATAAACCAGAATTAAAGACCAGAAGGAACCTAGGCAACCAGCTAGTTCCACTTTTCAAACGGGTTCCATGAAACCCAAGGTAGCAGAGGCCCCAACTAGGGATGGAGGTGGACACTGAGGATGAACAAGCATGGCTTCTACGACACATTTCATTTGTAAAAGATTCTCTGACAAAATAGAAAAAAAGAAAAGGAGCAGAGAAGAGTCTGAGGTGTATGGTGAACTGACTTTTTCAAGTCACACAGCTGGTTAGTGGTAGAAATGACACCAGTATTGATTATGTGCTCTATTTTTTTAAATTTTATTTATTTATTCATGAGAGACACAGAGAGAGGCAGAGACATAGGCAGAGGGAGAAGCAGGCTCCATGCGGGGAGCCCGACGTGGAACTCGATCCCGGGACTCCAGGATCACACCCTGGGCCAAAGGCAGGCGCTCAACCGCTGAGCCACCCAGGCATCCCATGATTATGTGCTCTAATATCAACAGTATTTTCTTGATTTCCTTTGAGTTTATCTTACATTGTTTAGCTCATAGGTTCTTAAACTTTTGAGATGAGAAAATATCAGGCAATAATAATAAATATGCATAATATCTATAAACTATCCTCTCCAAAAAATTTAGAGAAAATATTGAAATAATTTAAACTGAGAAGAAAACAGTAAAAGATGCTGCATTATCTATCCCAAAAAAAGGTACATTACAAAGTTGTTCTGAAAAATATGTTGTAGCCTAAGATAAAGTAAGAGAATTACACTGTAAATAATACAGTAACAATTATAATCTCATAACATGTTCTTTAAAAGTACAATTTTCACTCAAAATATCATTGTGAAACCAATGAGGTCTTACCAACTGACTGAAGACAGCATCACCGCCATCATCCAATAAATCATACTCTTCAGTCACATTTGGAACAGTTCTCTGCCTCTGAGATTCAGGCTTGAAAGTATTCTCTTGAGCTGAATACCATTCCGTAAGGGTGCTTTGTTGTTTCTCTTCTAAATTAATAACAAAAAAAAAAAAAAAGAGTAAGAAAATCCTTCACTTTAGGGAATATATTCCTTTAAGAAAATTAAGTGAATCTGAAAATACTTAAAAGTTGGCCGTATTGTCAGCCCGGGTGGCTCAGCGGTTTACCTCTGCCTTCAACCTGGGGCATGATCCTGGGGACTCAGGACTCGTTCCCGGGATCGAGTCCCGTGTCTGGCTCCCTGCGTGGAGCCTGCTTCTCCCTCTGCCTGTCTCTGCCTCTCTCTCTCCCTGAGTCTCTCATGAATAAATAAATAAAATCTTAAAAAAAAAAAAAAGTTGGCCTTATTGTGAAGTTACTTTTTCAAAACACATAAATGAGAAACATTCAGTAAAATGTATTGTGTTGAACTTTAAGGACACATGAAACTGCTTAAAAACGTCATCTATTTCTTGTTATTAGTGAGAAGTTTCTTCTAAGTCCAAATTCAAAGAATAGTATTTTAGCCATACAATAAACAATGTTTAAATCAATGACTAATTTTTATAGAGCACTTTGTTGAGAACCATGTATTGAACTTCTGCCACCATGCCAGTTGTTGGAGATAAAAGTTATATACCATTTTCACCTTCAGAAGTTTAGAGATCTACTAGTTTTACGATGTGCATACTATTTGTACTTCAGCACTGCCCTGTGAAATAGGCTAACTGCTTTTCTTCAAGTGGAGAATCCAAAGAACTTAAGATATTCATCCAAGGTCATACAGACTAAACAAAGGAATCAAAGCTTGAAGCCAAATCTTCTACCATGAATAATGTAGTTAAAAGTCAGCAAAACAGAATCTCATCCTAACTCAAAAGCTGAGATATAGTGTAAGTCATGATAAGGGATGTATTAATGGGCAAATAATGCTAAATTCTAAGTACAGTTATAACTCATTAACAAAATCAAGATTTGAGGGGTCCATGGGTGATTCAATTGTTTAAGTGTCCAACTTTTGCTATGGGCTCAGGTCATGATCTCAGGATCACAAGATCTAGCCCCACACCTAGCATGGAGCCTGCTTGGGATTCTCTCTCTGCCTCTTCCTCTACCCCTCCCCACCACTTGCGTTCACTCTTTTCACTCTCTCTAAAAAAAAAAAAAAAAAAAAAAAAAAATCAAGATCTGAAGACTTGACATTTGTATCAAAGATGAGCCTGTTATTACATGCTACCCTTTTCAATTCTCCCCACTCACTCCCCACTCTCATCGTATGAGCTATGCTGGGGCATACCACACTGTTATCACATGTGGCATATTACATATGCAGCAGCACATACTCTTCTGCCTCCTTATAACAGTGGTTGTTGCATCTTTGGAGACAGACACACTCCGCCTCAACCCTGGCATCCACTTTCAATTCCTCGCTACAGATTATAATTTATGGGCATAAACCACAATGTAAAGAGTATGCTTAAGGCAGAATTCTAATATAATATTATACAATTATATACAAAGGAAAAACACTTTCTTTTTTTTTTTTTTTTAATTTTTATTTATTTATGATAGTCACAGAGAGAGAGAGAGAGGCAGAGACATAGGCAGAGGGAGAAGCAGGCTCCATGCACCGGGAGCCTGATGTGGGATTCGATCCCGGGTCTCCAGGATCGCGCCCCGGGCCAAAGGCAAGCGCCAAACCACTGCGCCACCCAGGGATCCCAGGAAAAACACTTTCAAGTGTCCTTGTACCTCCATAGTATAAGACTCCAAAAACTCAGTTATCTTTTATACTTGTTTGATAAAAAGCTTACCTCGTTGTTTTTCCTTTTTGTATTTTAACATTTCTTTGTTTGTGTACCCAGTAGTTCTTAAGATGTCTTCTAGAAACATTTCTTTTACTTCAAATGGTCTTCCCTGTACTAAATAACAGGAATAAAGAGTCAATTTGCATCTTAGAGACAATGCACATAAAGACATAAAACAAGATACCATGACATAATGGATCTGAATGAGTTAATGAACCTGAGTATAAAATCCAAAAGCAATTCCAGAAGGCAAATTATCCTCATCATATTGTCCTTTAAATATGATTCCAACTCTTATGTTACAGACTGTTCATTTGCTTGTTTTTTCCAGTGTGTATTTACTTATCATGTGTTTGCCATCAGGCTAGGCACCAGAAATACGAATCATAAGCAGAAGCACAGCTGCCTTATGTGTCTTATCATCCAAGAACATTATAAAAAGAAAGGTTTGTGACTTAGGTGACTAGGTTGATGATATGATTAATTAAAATGGGCAACACATGAGTAGATTTTGTAGAAGAGATTACATATTTAGCTTGGGACATATCAGAAATGAGCTGCTTCATGGATTGGCAGAATTAATATTGTGAAAATGTCAATGTTACCCAGGGCAATTTACACGTTTAATGCAATCCCTATCAAAATACCATGGACTTTCTTCAGAGAGTTAGAACAAATTATCTTAAGATTTGTGTGGATTCAGAAAAGACCCCGAATAGCCAGGGGAATTTTAAAAAAGAAAACCATAGCTGGGGGCATCACAATGCCAGATTTCAGGTTGTACTACAAAGCTGTGGTCATCAAGACAGTGTGGTACTGGCACAAAAACAGACACATAGATCAATGGAACAGAATAGAGAACCCAGAAGTGGACCCTGAAATGTATGGTCAACTAATATTCGATAAAGGAGGAAAGACTATCCATTGGAAGAAAGACAGTCTCTTCAATAAATGGTGCTGGGAAAATTGGACATCCACATGCAGAAGAATGAAACTGGACCACTCTCTTTCACCATACACAAAGATAAACTCAAAATGGATGAGAGATCTAAATGTGAGACAAGAGTCCATCAAAATCCTAGAGGAGAACACAGGCAACACCCTTTTTGAACTTGGCCACAGTAACTTCTTGCAAGATACATCCACAAAGGCAAAAGAAACAAAAGCAAAAATGAACTATTGGGACTTCATCAAGATAAGAAGCTTTTGCACAGCAAAGGATACAGTCAACAAAACTAAAAGACAACCTACAGAATGGGAGAAGATATTTGCAAACGACATATCAGATAAAGGGCTAGTTTCCAAAATCTATAAAGAACTTATTAAACTCAACACCAAAGAAACAAACAATCCCATCATGAAATGGGCAAAAGTCATGAAGAGAAATCTCACAGAGGAAGACATGGACATGGCCAACATGCACATGAGAAAATGCTCTGCATCACTTGCCATCAGGGAAATACAAATCAAAACCACAATGAGATACCACCTCACACCAGTGAGAATGGGGAAAATTAACAAGGCAGGAAACAACAAATGTTGGAGAGGATGCGGAGAAAAGGGAACCCTCTTACACTGTTGGTGGGAATGTGAACTGGTGCAGCCACTCTGGAAAACTGTGTGGAGGTTCCTCAAAGAGTTAAAAATAGACCTGCCCTATGACCCAGCAATTGCACTGTTGGGGATTTACCCCAAAGATTCAGATGCAATGAAACGTCGGGACACCTGCACCCCGATGTTTCTATCAGCAATGGCCACAATAGCCAAACTGTGGAAGGAGCCTCGGTGTCCATCGAAAGATGAATGGATAAAGAAGATGTGGTTTATGTATACAATGGAATATTACTCAGCAATTAGAAACGACAAATACCCACCATTTGCTTCAACGTGGATGGAACTGGAGGGTATTATGCTGAGTGAAATAAGTCAATTGGAGAAGGACAAGCAGTGTATGTTCTCATTCATTTGGGGAATATAAATAATAGTGAAAGGGAATATAAAGGAAGGGAAAAGAAATGTTGGGAAATATCAGGAAGGGAGACAGAACATAAAGACTCCTAACTCGGGGAAACGAACTAGGGGTGGTGTAAGGGGGGAGGAGGGCGGGTGTTGGAGGGGAATGGGTGACGGGCACTGAGGTGGACACTTGACGGGATGAGCACTGGGTGTTTTTCTGTATGTTGGTAAATTGAACACCAATAAAAATTAATTAAAAAAAAAAAAAAGAAAAGAAATGAGCTGCTTATATGACATCTAAGCCCAAAGCTCTGGAGAACAGTTTGAATTGGAAATAAAGATTCAGGAGTCATGAGTATAAAAAAGAAAGCAGAAGCCAAGGACATAAATGAGAGCTTCCAGGGAAACTACATGTGCCTCTCCAGTACCTAGTAGAGTACAACACAGAGAAGGAACAAAGAGGAAAAAAAAAAGGGGGAGGAAGGAAAGGAAGAGGAAAAAAAATGGATCAAGAGAAGACCATAAAACACCAATATATAAGCATATATATAAAAGAGACCATTAAAATATACGCTCTAATGCAGAACATAAAAAGTAGGAGGCAGTGTTGTCAAATTATGGGATGCAAGCATTTTATACACACCCAAAAAGGGGGCCAACCATGAAATATAGAGAAAATTTAAGATTTTTGTGTAAAATTTAAATAGTAGGCTTGGCAATTAAATCAGCTTCAAACAATACTGGTAAGAATACACAAATGAACAGCCCCATACACTATAGAAATATATATAAATCATTTCAGCTCTTTGAAAAAGTACAGTGGCAAAATCTGTTAAAATTAAAAACAGATACACTCTTTTTCCTCAACAATTTTACTTTCAGAAATCTCTTTCTAGAAATAAGAGTGCCAGTATATAAGGATATATACACAAGGATGTTTATTACAACACTGTTTATGGTGGTGGAAAAGGAAAGTCTAGAACCAATCTGAGTGTCCAAAGATAAATGGTTAAATAAATCTTGGTACATTCATATTATGAAATATTAAAACAGCTGCCTAAAATAATGAACTACATCAAAAAAAATGATGATGATGAACTATAGTTACAGCTAATATACTACAGAATTTTCCATGATGTACTGTTATATAAATAAAGCAAATTGCAAAATAATGTATAAGGCATGTGCTCATTACTGTAAAACCAATTTCTGTACACCTCATGTATAAGTATGTGTTTGCATATGTAGTATGAACACGGACAGTGTGAGAAAGAATATGCAGGAGGCTTTAAAATCAAGTAATCCTATCAGGAAAGTAGAACATAAAAAGTAAAGAGGATGGGGCAATTTTGAACCTCTCTCCTATATATATTTATACTATATCATTGAGCTAAACATATACAACTTTTTCAAATTTTAAAGAGAAATGTAATAATTTTTTTTAAAGACTGGTGGCAAAACCAGTTTAGATTAAAGGTCAGGATAAAAGTTAAGTGGCAGTCTATTCAAAAGTACACAGGAAGTTAAACATAGGCGTGTAGACTACTGTTTCAAGGAGTCTAGCAACAAAGGGGAAGCTGTAGGGACGCCTGAGTGGCTCAGGAGTTGAGAGTCTGTCTGCCTTTGGCTCAGGACATGATCCCAGAGTTCCAGGATCGAATCCTATATCCGGTTCCCTGCAGGGAGCCTGCTTCCCCCTCCACCTATGTCTCTGCATCTCTCTCTCTGTCTCTCATGAATACATTTTAAAAATCTTAAAAAAAAAAAAAAAAAAAAAAAGGAAGCTGTAAGACAGAATTAAAGGAAGACATGAGGGACACCTGGGTGGCTCAGTTGGTTAAGCATCTGCCTTTGGCTCAGGTCATAATCTCGGAGTCCTGGGATCAAACCCGTGGGGCTCCGTGCTCAGGGGGGAGTCTGCTTCTTCCCTCTCTCTGCCCTGCTTGTGCTCTCTCTCATTCGCTCTTTATTTTTTTTTAATTTTTTTAATTTTTTATGATAGTAACACAGAGAGAGAGAGAGGCAGAGACAGGCAGAGGGAGAAGCAGGCTGCATGTATGGGGAGCCTGACGTGGGACTCGATCCCGGGTCTCCAGGATCACGCCCCGGGCCAAAGGCAGGCGCCAAACCGCTGCGCCACCCAGGGATCCCTCATTCGCTCTTTAAAATAAGTAGTATCTTAAAAATAAAACTGCAGCATGTCTATTAAAAAATATATAAATAAATAAATAATAAAATAAAGGAGGATGTGGAAATGAAAATAAAGCACATTTCCTTTTACAACTGAAGAACTGTCCTCACAACACAATACCAAAAAGTATGGATGGAAAAGGAAAAGATGAAAATACAGAGAGATGAATGATGAGGCATACCACACAGAAAACAAAGTTTTCAGACATCCTACTTCAGAACATTCCCCAATTCCAATTACAGTAAATATAATCATGCCAAAAAGTATACTTTCATAAAAATCCTAAAAGAAATCTGATCATTTAACTTACTATATATCACTGGACAACTTCCAAAATATCTTATAAAAAGATTCACATCCAAGGCAGCACTAGAAAGAATAAGTTTCAAAGTTGGATGCTTTTGCAACAGATCTCTTAACTTTGTAAGTAAAAAGTCACTAAATCGATCCCTTTCATGTACTTCATCCTGTAGTGAACAAAAATAAAATGATGGAATGGTTAAAACATGGATGACTAAGTCTTTAAAATTATGGAGCTGCTAGGTTTTCTACTAATTAAATGTGAACAAGGCCAGTCAGGACTCATGAAAATTTTGTATTATGGACAATTCAGAAATAACCAGACATTAAAAACTCACTGTGGGTAACAGAACACTGCTTCTTAGACAAGATAAAAGAGACACAAACTACAACCAATTCTGAATTAATGGAGTCTAATTTAATGTACTTTTAATAAATATAAAATTTATTTAAATATGCTTCAGTTAGGGGCGCCTGGGTGGCTCAGTCAGTTAAGTGTCTGCCTTCAGCTCAGGTCATGATCCCAGGGTCTTGGAATTGAGCCACACATCAGGCTTCTTGATCAGCAGGGAGTGTGCCTCTCCCTTTCCTTCTGCCTGCTGCACCCCCTGCTTGTGTACTCACTCTCTCTGTCAAATAAATAAATAAAATCCTTAAAAACACATATGTTTCAGTTAACATCAGAGTACAGGTGCACCCTTTGGTTTGAATGCACAGAACTAGTACGTTTCCAAAAGCCACTTATTGCAAGCTTATACAACTTAATCTAATTCTTTTCTGACACAAACTGGATAAAACCTTAGAATTTTTTAATGAGGTGGTAATTCATCTACTTCATCAGCAGCTACCTAATTGAGCAGCTTAACTATGAAGTTAAATGACTATATGAGGTGCCTGGGTGGCTCAGTTGGTTCAGTGTCAGCCTTCAGCTCAGGTGATAATCCCAGGGTTCTGGGATCCAGCCCCATATCGGGCTCCAGCCCCAACACTGCGTTCCATGCTCAGCAAGGAGTCTACTTCTCCTCCTACCCCTGCTCTTTCACTCTCTCTCTCTCTCAAATAAATAAAATCTTTAAAAAAAAACTAAAAATAAAAATAAAATTTAAAAATGACTATAAAGTGTACCCCTAAGACTGGGAAATACATATTAGCTAAAGGAGGAATCAGATGACTAAGCACAGAGGAAAAAGAAAACTTTCACCGTTCTGGGGAACACTAAGTACATGTATCATTTTCCCATATAAAAATCACTTTTAGAAAACTTACCTACTTTCTTTATTTGCCGTTATAAAACCTCATAGTAAAAATAACTCTACTTAACACAAGTATTTATAATAATTATAGGCAATAAAAAGTAACTTAATTATAATAGCTGTTCAAAAAAATTGGTTCCCATGCACATCCTATCCCAAAAATGTCATTACATATTCAAAGTTTTAAGCAATCTGAATTGTATATGGTAAACTCAGCAATATTCTTACCACAATAACATGTGTCACAGTAGACAATGTACTATCTCCTGCCATCAATGTACGAAGTAAAACCCCGTTAGTGCAAAATGTCAGAAGTGTCTTTGGAGAAACCCTTTTTAAAAAAATTAAAGAACACAATTACAACTCTTATATGTAATGAAAACATGATCACATTAAATGTTAGTCTCATACATACTTTAATAAAGGTTAAAGTTACTAATATAGTGGTGAACTGGTATGTATGCTTTATGACCCAAGTCATGTGAAATATATATTTCATACCTGACAACCTTATAAAAGATTTTTATTACTAACAGCCCTTTAATAATTAAGTCATTATTTTGTTAAGGAATCATAGATTTTTTTTAAAAACCCTGAACACCTTTTGCTTGAAAAAAGTGTATCATAAATGAACAGCTTTTTGAATTACTACATGCAAATTATTGAGAGCAAAGAAACAGTACTACTATTAAGAAAGTACTACTAGTACCACCACTAATAATCAATTCAGTTATTACCATTTATTTACTATAAACATCACATCAAACCTGGGCTCTAGCTGCTTTTATTGGCCCCATTTTATAGATGAGAAAACCGAGGTTCAACAAGGTGAATTAACTTGTATTTGATCAAAAACTATGAAATAGGATTTCTATGGCCCAACTCTTTCTACTATGTATTCAAAAACCATTCAATCAATTGAACTAAGTTCAATCATGACCTCAATATCTTATCAAAGACTTACCTAGAGTAAAATAATCATCAAATTTTCAACTAATATTCTCTGTATTTAGTGCAATATAAACTCAGTCTTTTCAAAGAACAATCAAAGATAGGCTACAGGAGAACCAGCATTACCTGCTTTCTAATCGGATCTGATATCCAATTGTTTGACCAATCCTTTCCCTTCTCTCTGCAGCAACTCTTTCAGCCACGGCAATTGCCGCTAACCGTCTTGGCTGGGTACAAAATATACGGCAGGGGATACCATTTTTAAAGCAATCATCTAAAAGGAACTGAGGAATCTGAAATGGAAGTTTTAAAGTCTTGTCAGATGAGATGATTATATACCCAGAAGGTCCAAGTCAACCACAATGGAAAAACTATGGGAACTAAAAAAGTTCTGAGACATGTTCTACCACAAAATAATCATAAAATCAACAACATTCACGTAACTTCTAACAGTCAACAAGGAAGTGCAATTTTAAAAGATCTCATTCACAAAAGAAACTAAAATAATAAAAACAAATTCATATACGGGGCACCTGGGTGGCTCAGTTGGCTAAGCATTCAACTCTTGATTTTGGCTCAGGTCATGATCACAGGGTTATGAGATCAAGCACCATTGTCTGGCTCCACTGAGAGGGTGGAACCTGCTTAAATTCTCTCCCTCTGCCCCTCCCCCACCCTCTTACTCTAAGATAAAATAAGGGGGAAAAAATTCATATAGAAATAGTTAAGGCTTACACAAAGAAGACTATAAATTACAACTAAAAAATATAAACTGAACAAAGAAATCTTGAGTGGAAATAATCAACAATGCAAAAATGTCAATTCTTCCCAAATTAGTCTATAAAACCAATGAAACAACAATGATAACTCCACTGGAATTTTTGAAATAGTGAAAAACATAAAGAAAACAAAAAGCCTAATATTAGGAATGTAGAAAACTTTCTATATTCAATTCAAACAGGTCAGGAGGACTTAAAAGAAAAAGTAAATCTTTCCCACTCTATGACTACCAATACTTTTCAAAAAAGTAACTACTGTTTCTTATTAACTCTTTCAGGGAAAAAGTGTTTACACAATCTAGAATATTTGCATATATAAACAGTTTTTATTCACATGAAGTGATTACTGTACTTAATTTTGATAATTTGCAGAGTTCACTTAACACTCAGATCTACAGGGATCCCTGGGTGGCGCAGCGGTTTGGCGCCTGCCTTTGGCCCAGGGCGCGATCCTGGAGACCCGGGATCGAATCCCACGTCGGGCTCCCGGGGCATGGAGCCTGCTTCTCCCTCTGCCTATGTCTCTGCCTCTCTCTCTCTCTCTGTGATGACTCTCTGTGATGACTATCATAAATAAATAAAAATTTAAAAATAAAAATAAAAAAGTGCTACAATGAATACCTATCTTCACAGATTTTTGCAAAGATATATATATGACATATATACATATATATGTATCATATATATACATCAGATCAAAGAGTATATAAATTTAATTTGGACAGAAATATTATCAAACTGCCCTCCAAAACAATTTATACTTCTACCAATGAAGAAGATGTTGGGGAAAAAAAAAAAAAGATGCTGTTTGCCAAACACACAAACACTGGATATCATCAATTTTTTAATTCCTACCAATCTGATAGCTAAAAAGTGTAATTGTTCTTTTTGATTTCATTTCTTTAACTATGAGTGAGAGTGAACGCCATATCATGTATGTCTTAGCCTCTAGGATTTTTTTTTAACTCAACTAGTTTATCCGGAAGTGTACATGAACACAAATTAAGAAATAATTAAAAAGAGAAGATAATAAAGAGGAATACTATGCTACACATTGTAAAACTACAAAAAGCAAAAAGAGGAATCTTGACGCAAAAATAGGTAAGTAAAGATATAACAAAAATTCCAGAAATAGACCCAGGTATTATAGAAACTTAGTACTTGATCAAAAGCAGTACCCTAACTGAAGGGGGAAAGGATAATTAAATAAAAATTACATTGGAACAACCAGATAGTAACATGAGGAAACAGTAAGATTCCTACTTGATATGGTATTTTAGAATTCCAGATGGATTTTTAAAACTTTAATACAAAAATACTAAATAAAATATTTAGAGGAAAATGCTCTTACTCTTGGGGTAGCATGGCTCAAAGCCCTGAAAAAAAGACTGACAGATTTGTCTAAATAAAAATGTAAAACTAATACACAAGTCATCATAAGCAAAACTTTAAAAATCAAACAAAAGACAGAAATGATTTTTAGGATATCTAACAAATAACAGGCATGTATCCATAATATATAAAGTGCTGTGAAAAAAATCCAAAATGCTTAAGCTAAATGAAAAATGAGATATAAACAAGCAACTCACAGAATATAGAGAATAAACAAAAATGAGAAGATCTTCAACTCCCTAAGAAGTAAAGCAATGCAAATTAAAACATTATTTATCAGATTAATAAAGGTAAATCACTGCTGCCTAAGCTTCAGAGAAACGGGAACTTTTAATACTTTCAATCCCATTTTAATACAACTCTTTTTTGAGTTAATAGACAATAACTAGTTAATCTAGCTAAAATTTAACTGCCATATTCTTAACCAAGCATTTCCACTCCTAGGAATTTATCCTATTAAAACACTCCCATAAATTAGCAAAGAAATAGTAGAATACAATGTTATAAAGTACAGGAAACCTGCGTGGCTCAGTGGTTGAGCACAGGGTGTGATCCTGGGGTCCTAGGATCGAGTCCCACATCAGGGCCCCTGTGGGGAGCCTGCTTCTCCCTCTCCCTGTATCTCTGCCTCTCTCTCTGTGTGTCTCTCATGAATAAATAAATAAAATATTTTTAAATGTATTAAAAAGTACAATACAAGAATAAGATCCTTTTTGTTTGTTTGTTTTATTTTATTTTTTTATTTATTTATGATAGTCACAGAGAGAGAGAGAGAGGCAGAGACACAGGCAGAGGGAGAAGCAGGCTCCATGCACCGGGAGCCTGACGTGGGATTCGATCCCGGGTCTCCAGGATCGCGCCCTGGGCCAAAGGCAGGCGCCAAACCGCTGCGCCACCCAGGGATCCCAAGAATAAGATCCTTGCTCTGCCATTTCCTAACTATGAGAATTTGGACAGATTAACATCTGTAAGTTCCAGTTTTTATTCCTTAACTGCAAAAAGATAATAAAAAGCCCACATGCCTTGAGGTCACTGAGGTTTAAAAAGAGAACTCAAAAATTGAGCACATAAACTGTCATTTTTTATTACTGTTGTTGGAAAATCTTCAGGAATACTATAAAGTTGTTTAAAAATGAGTTATATCTCTAGCTACTGAAAAATATCCAGTATCTATTAAGCGAAAAAAAGCAAGATGCAAAATGTACAGTATTATTTCATGTTTGTTTAAAAAAAAAAAAAACAGTATCAATCCTCTAAAGAGAACGAAAAACAAAGGTGCAAAAAAAATTTTTTGTATAACAGAAATACATTCTACCAAGTTTCTAACAAAAAATGCATGAAGAGCAGCGAGAGAATTAGAAATCTTTTACTCTCTATGTACCATTTTCCATAATGTTTGAATTTTACATGAACATAAACAGTGAACATGAAAATGCAAAAGGTAATTAACTTCCTAATGCTACTAAGGGCAAGATAAAATTGGCTAATGATATGAACTTTAAATTCTGTTACATTTATATTTTATAAAACAGACACATCAGTACTTTAACTCCTCAAAAAGATGCAATCATTTAAGTGTAAATCCATTAGATTAATAGTTACTTCTTGAAAAGCAAAAAGCAAATAATTCATTTCTAATTAAATTCTCAAATCAAATTCTCTTCATACCTAATAAAACAATAAACATAATTGTGAAAATATTTATCAAAACTTTCATAATCTCTGTTCAGCATATATGCCGCCAAAGAAAGTGCTTATAATCTCTTAAATATATGGGATGCCTGGGTGGCTCAGCGGTTAAAGCATCTGCCTTTGGCTCAGGTCGTGATCCTGGAGACCCGGGATCGAATCCAGAGAGCCTGCTTCTCCCTCTGCCTCCATCTCTGCCTCCGTCTCTGCCTCTCTCTCTTTCTGTGTCTCTCATGAATAAATAAATAAAATCTTTTTAAAATTAAATTTTAAAATAAAAATAAATAAATATAATTAGAACTCATACAATTAAAACCTACTGGCAAAACTTCCTCTAATACTAAAACAACAACTGAACAGATTCTCTAGGATGACTCTATGGAATTTCAATCATAAAAGGACTCACACTAAAGAAAAATCTTAGGGAAGCCCAGGTGGCTAAGCGGTTTAGCGCCGCCTTGGGCCCAGGGCGTGATCCCAGTCAGGCTCCCTGCATGGAGCCTGCTACTCCCTCTGCCTGTGTCTCTGTCTCTGTCTCTTTCTGTGCCTCTCATGAATAAATGAATAAAATGTTTAAAAACAAAAAGAAAATATAAAGAAAAATCTTACATATTGTGCTCAGATAAAAATGTCATTCGGTTTTTAATTATTTAATTTTAAAGCTTCAAGTTTTAGGGATAGTTTTACTTCTGTAAATCTGGCTAAGTCCTTCAAAGGCCTTACGTATGGACTAGGTTTATTACACCAACCAATATAACCATAGGAAATATTAAGCAATCATCAAAAGCAAATTTATGTGTCCATAAAAAAAAATAAAAAATGTAAAATCATATCCACTATTGTATCTGAACCTCTATCAAAATCAAAGTAATTTTACTATTTTAACATGTGACCATGTAAAGAACAAAAATAAGGTCAAATCACTCTACCAATACTTACTTCCAATCTGAAACCCAATGAAGGAAACTTCATAATGAAGTACTTTGATACTAAACATCCAAGTCAAACCTGTCATATTAATTCCATTCTACAGTCAACTTTATTTTTTTAAAGTGTATTATTATTATTTTAATATTAAGGAATCCACTTTTACAACTGCCATGAAGCCCTGGCTGGGTTAACAGTAATGAGTCCTGGAGGTAACTACACCCAACTCTGGACTTTCTGGTTATAAAGCACTGCCTTCTCTATCTCAGCTGACAACCCAGACTCAAGGCCTCAATCCCTGCCTCTCTATTCCCAGAAGATGCCAAAGTCAATTATGTAGGAGGCTTTCTCAGAGAAGAAGACGACTTTGTCTTCCCAGAAGACAAACCCTCTACTTTGCTTTATGAGACGGATAGCATCCCCAAACCACAGACAGGTTGGGACCTGCGCAGGCCTCAATGTCTACTGTTGACTTTATATTAACATTTGTTATTATTAATATTGTTGTTAATTTAGCTGCTACATACAACACAAATAGGCACGTTATAGACATCTCTAAACTTTACCGAGAATGGGAGCTATTACTAGCTCCATTTTTTAAAAAAAGGGCTCTGGCTCATGGACTAACCACTAGGACTACCGTGTTCCTTTAAGATGCCAAGTCACAGCCCCACTTCTATTTTTTTTTTTTAAGGGAACCCCTAGGTGGCTCAGGGGTTTAGTGCCTGCCTTTGGTCGGGGGCGTGGTCCTGGGATCTGGGATCAAGTCCCACGTCCGGCTCCCTGCATGGAGCCTGCTTCTCCCTCTACCTGTGTCTCTGCCTCTCTCTCTCTCTCTCTCCCTCTCTCTCTGTGTCTCTCATGAATAAATAAGTAAAATCTTTTTTTTTTTTTTTTTAAGATTTTACTTATTTATTCATGAGAGAGAGAGGCAGAGACACAGGTCCCAACATAGGACTCGATCCCAGGTCCCCAGGATCAGGCCCTAGGCTGAAGGCTGTGCTAAACCCCTGAGCCACCCGGACTGCCTCCCCACTTCTATTTAAATGAAGACCCAATATGCTAGCTTAAAAATAAATATTTTAAAACATTTCCTTTCTACAAATTCTCAAAATGCACTCCCAGTAATATTTCTAAAGTAGCCACTAAAGTAACCAAAAGGGTTTTTTCTTTGTTAAAATACATGTACTATTTTATAGAAAACTATCTTGTGCAACAAAATATTTTTCTTCCATAAACAACAAAGAAGAAACAAACCTGTGTAGTCTTTCCAGACCCAGTCTCTCCTACAATCAAAACTACTTTATTTTCTTTAATTATTTTAACAATTTCTTCTTGTTTCTCAAACACAGGGAGAGACTGCCTGAAAGAATCAAATTCAGATTCTCCTCTTTTCACTGGAATCTGAGGTATGCCATTGTTGAGTCGCCCACTGGTTTTGCTCATTTCTCGGTTTTCTTTGAAGATGAATAAAAAACAAAAAAAATTATGGTCAACGTTGTTTAAAAAGTGTGAAAAAACAAAGATAAGTAATTTCCAACGTAATTCCATGGAAGTGTTTCTTCTCTACTCAGTCTACATAAAGTTAGCAAGCAATACACGACTGCTGTACTCCTATGCTTACTACTCTTTAAAAAACAAGTTATAAATTTTGGCATCAACTAGAAAGCAAATTTCTAAAAATATTTCTGGTGCACAATGCTTACAAATGAACAAAAATCAATACCTTTGTGACTACTAAAATAAAATGTGATTCTAATATCTTGAAACAGTTTTCAAAAAAAAAAGAAACAGTTTTCATGCTTGCTTCTACCAATAAAACAGAAAATTAAAATTTTGTAAGAAGGAAACAATGAATTATAAAGTCTGCTAGGTACAATATGAAAACACATTGTGAAAAAAATATTCTGTATCTTTAAAGTTAAATACGTTAGATTATGTGATCAAATAGAATAGTATGTGTAAAAATAAGGTCCTGCTTTAGCAAGCATCTACATTTAATTAACAAGCAGAATGGAATAAAAAAGAGGCATGATGTGTTTTATATTCTTCACATAACTCAAAACATTTTTGAAAAAAAAAAACATTTTTGCACACATGTATTTAAAACTTAAATTCCCTGCCATCTATGGCCATGTATTTTCTATATTTTCCAATGGAAATTACGCATATCTGTCGCTTCAGAGAATTAATAATTTTCTAAGAAGTTATTTTTGCAAATAATAAAATTACAAGTTCATTTTATGACCTAAAAATATTATGTATCTACCTTTCAGCAAGTTAGTGTACTAAAGACTCTGTCCTTTACCAGAAGCTAAAGCTCCAATTCAAAAGCTCACTCCTTAGAGCAATAACAGAGGAAAGTCCAGACCCTGGAATCAAATCCCAGCTCTGAGGCTTAGTGGCTGGTTGAGCACCTTGAGCAAATTATTTAACTGCTCTCAACCTGCTTATTCACCCCTGAAATAGAGGAAATTCTTACCTTGGGAGGGCTGCTATGGGGCCCTATTTAATGAGGTTAACATACCGTCTAGCACACAATAGGTACTCAAGAAATGATAAGATACCACTGATGACACTGAAAGACTTGTCTAACTTCACCACATGCCTAAACACTGCATTTCATTCCAAAGTTTTCATAGTTCTTTCTCATTTCTGACAGGTTATTCAAACTGAGAAATCTTATTGCATCTTAGTTTTTTTTAAATAAATTTAAAATGGTAAAAGAACAGTCATTAAATAATAGGATAGACAAGGAAGCTCCCCAGAAAATACATACCAGCTTCAACTGCAAACACATTTCCTCTTTCTGTTTTAGGCAGAAGTTCAGTACGCTCTTTATTGGTGACAGGAAATCTTTGAATTAGGCTCCTAACAGCATGTTTTGTATTATGAGTCAAATTACAGGTCATCATTGCATGAGCTGTTTCTGATCCATCTTTCTTCTTCACAGTTAGGTATCTATTTGCTCCCTTTCTGAATATTAATAAAAATCATTTATTTACTATATATAGTCAATTTGTTCACATATGATGTATGCCTACTTAGAAAACATGTCTCAAGCAAAACATTGAAAAAAATCAAAATGCTTTGGGAGAAGATGCTGAAAATCCAAAAAAAGATCAATAAAGAGGGGTTTGGTGCCGAAATGGCCACAAGATCATTTGCAATTAAAATTTCAAAATGCTGTAAACCCAGTTTTTAAACCTCAAAAATGGCTTACTTACCCACCAAATCTTAAAGTTTGTCTTAGCAGACTTCATGCTGGATGAAACATCACCAGATGGAAGCATACAGAGGGAAAAAACTAATCTGAATAACAGAATCTAAAAATCATAACAAAAAAACTTTGGTTCACTGTCCACACTAATACAACCCACTGAACGTTTCCATAGTATGCTAGTAATGTACATCCCATGAAAACCTGTTAAGAGAACCAAGCTTAGTGGCTGGACCAAAAAAGCATAAATCCACATTACTGATAACTATTGTCACATGCATCTTGGGAAAAATTTTTTTCAAGGTTTTGGACTCTAGCTTTTAGTTATAAGGTAGTAAGGATTTATAACTGTTCTCAAATCATTTGATGTAGGTATACTTGTTTCTCCAAATGGCTCAGGATTGACAATGTCTTTTATGACTCAGGCTCTAAAAGCATACCAACCTGGGTTTGAATCCTAGCTCTATCACATATTTGCTCTGGGACTATAAGCAAAGTATTTATTAGTTCTGAGCCTAAGATAATCATAATACCTGCCTCAAAGAATTATTCCTATGATTAAATAAGAATGCATGTAAAGGGGAACATCTGTTACAAAGTAAGTATTAAATGAATAAAAACTATTATTATACAGTCTGGAAAAAAATCACTCATTTTTAAACAGCTACTTAAAGCAGTTCATAAAATATTTTATCATTGGTTAATGTCACTATCATATTACAGAAATGAGGAACAAAACCACAAATAGAATTAAAAGTACATGTACGCTTTTCTTAATTTTCATTAGATTTAAATTTTTTCAACAATATTTTCACTGTAAAAACAATGTAAAACTGGAGATTAACCTATACAGTTTTAGCTGAGCCTTCCTAAGTGGTGAGGCTTTTGATTTACCAAGATTTTTAATTTCTGGAAACTTTTTATGGAATGCTTTAATGGATCATAAGCATTCAGTACTGTCATCTAGCCCTTAACAAGTATTTAGTGATCTTCAACTTACGGAATAAAGATGAAATAACTATATTTATCCTGATCTTAGGAATTTCAGTTATTTCCATGAAGTAAGAATTACTGGATTCTAAACATGATCTCTGCAATAGGTTCTTTTCCCATGAATCTTTCTGAAAATTCAACACAGTCTTTATGGACTCCATCATTCACTCC
Source organism: Vulpes lagopus (assembly GCF_018345385.1). Classification (NCBI taxonomy): domain Eukaryota; kingdom Metazoa; phylum Chordata; class Mammalia; order Carnivora; family Canidae; genus Vulpes; species Vulpes lagopus. The sequence continues at coordinate 127,961,650 of NC_054830.1, forward strand.
CCTTCTATACCATTTACTTCATACAACTTAACTATAGAAGGCAGGAAGTGCTGAAACGAGCACTAAAGCTAAGAGCCGGGAGGCTTGTGTTCAACTAAGCAGCTATGTAATCAAGAATCATTTTATTTCTCTGACACTGTATACAAGTTGATTTAAAAATCTCTACTATTTCTGTCAGTTACAAGAAGCTTTAATTTTCTTGAAAATTATCTTGGGAAAGTTTTACTGTATTTAACCTTTAACTCATTTTATTTCATTGACTCATTCATTCAATCATTCATCATATATTAAGCACCTACTGTATGCCAGGCATTACGCTAGAAGCTGGGATAACAAAGCAGTAAAACAAGCTCACAACTAAAATGGATCAGATTCAAATTTTCCTAACATAAGCCGCCTACTAATAACATAACATTTATGTACAAAAATAACTCATAGTAAGCATGTGTGACTACTTAGCCATTACCATTTAAAATTTACTGAATTCATTTTGAATACAGATGGTGGGACAGAAAGATATAATAAACTTGATAGTTTTTACATTTTAGTAAAAGATCCTAATTGTGCCTCTTAGTGCTCATTCCTACCACATTCAGCACCACAGTGACACTGGTAAATGATAAAAAGATTAGTGAAAGGATTGGTAAAATTTTTGTCTTGTTGTGAGGATGAAAAACATCCAATACGCAGACATGTGTGCCACTAACACATTGAGATCTCATTACATTTTCCTTCCAAAATGTAACTATTCTTTGAAGAAAACTGTTAAGAAACTCCTTTTCAAAGCAAAATTAACTAGAAACTAGCTGCATGATGTGGAAAAGTTAAGGGCCATGACCAAAGCTAGATAATGAGGCAAGGAGATACTGAGAGTCAAATCCAAGTTTCCTGCCTCTTCCTGTACACCAGACTCTCTCCCAAATACATATTAAGGAACCATGATATTAGGTACAAAAGAAAAAGCTGGATAACTAACTCACTAAGTTAATGAATTTGTGGTAGGCAGTTGAAAAAAAAAAACCTTTATTCATGGTGAACCAAAAAAACCCATGAAAATGTAAGTCAGGTAAAAATTCTCATATAAGTGAAAAGAAAGGATGTGACAACTATAGCCAAGTCCTTCAATTACGTGAAAAGAAGGAAAGGGATTTGAAAAATCACAAAGACCACTAGATAAACAATGTGCTATCTCTAATAAAAGATAAAGAGGAGAGGGAAAGTGCTAAGACATTTCCTAAGAAGGTTTGCAGAGCATGAGAAATAGCTACTAGGGACTAGATGAGAATGCAAGGTTGCCTGGACTTTCCTTAACATATTTATTCTTCTCTGTCTCTTCAGTGTTTCCTTGCCCACCTTATTTTGTCCTGATAACTTCTATCTTGCTCTCTCTCCTTCCCCAGGTTTCAAGTTCTGGAGAAACAATCATGCTACTGGACAGAAGAAGAGGTAGTCCATTCTAATGGACTGCTTTTCTAAGGGTAATTTCTTTTTTTTTTTTAAGATTTTATTTATTTATTCATGAGACACGGGGTGGGGGGGCGGTGGGCAGAGACACAGGCAAGAGGGAGAAGCAGGCTCCATGCACGAAGCCCGACGTGGGACTCGATCCCAAGTTTCCAGGATCACGCCCTGGGCGGAAGGTGGCTCTAAACCGCTGAGCCACCCGGATTGCCCCACTAAGGTAATTTCTAATGGTCATTTCCAAGTTAACACTTCAGAATTCAAAATCCATTTAACCATAGAAATGATGTAGTTACATGAGATGACTGGGTGATGGACACTAAGGTGGGCACTTGATGGGATGAGCACTGGGTGCTATATGTTAGCAAATTGAATTTAAATAAAACAAAACAAATAAAATCTTAAAAAAAAAAAAAAAAAAGGGCCGCCTGGGCGGCTCAGTGGTTGAGCGTCTACCTTGGGCTCAGGTCGTGATACAGGGGTCCTGGGATTGAGTCCCACAACAGGCTCCCCACGGGGAGCCTGCTTCTCCCTCTGCCTATGTCTCTCTGCCTCTCCCTCTCTGTGTCTCTCATGAATAAATAAATAAAAAATTTTAAATAAATAAATAAATACAACAAAACAAAATAAAATGAAACTATGTAGCTACAGAACCGGGCCTTTATAACAGATGCTTTCTAACAAGGACCTACAACCTGTTATCTGTAAACCTTAACCCCAAATGTCAATGAAAACTGCACAATTTTTTCAGTTTGGAATGTGAAAATTAATAAGGAGAAACCTCACTCAAGTGGACCAGGGATGCCAAAAAGGGAGGCTGGTATGGAAAGCCGAACTACTCACGTCAATTACAGACCCAACTGGAGACTCAAGAGGAGAGAAGCTTGGGGGCATCTGGGTGGTTCATTCTGTTAAGTGTCCGACTCTTGATTTCAGCTCAGGTCGTGATCTCAGGGTTGTGAGATCAAGCCCTAAGAGCCCTGTGTTGGGCTTCACGGTGGGTATGGAGACTGCTTAAAATTCTCTATCTCCCAGGATGCGTTGGTGGCTCAGTGGATGAGCTCTGCCTTTAGCTCAGGTCGTGATCCCGCAGTTCCGGGATTAAGTCCTACATCGGGCTCCCTGCATGGAGCCTGCTTCTGTCTCTGCCTCTCTCTTTGTGTCTCTCATGAGTAAATAAATAAAATCTTTAAGAAAAAAAAAAAAAAAAGATTCTCTATCTCCCTCTTCCTTGGCCCCAAGAGAGCCCCACTCTCTCACTCTAAAAAAAAAAAAAGAAAAGGAAAAGAGCTTCAATTACAAGGCCCCAACAGGAAAGATGTACGTTGCATTTTTTACAAGAAATCAACCACTTCAGCAACCTAGTCAATGAGAAACCATTATCATCCTTCTTGCTTTTCTCCAACGTACTTTTGTTCAAAACAACCCCTCCAACTTCCTCCTTCTTCTTCAAAAATAATATTCTTCTCTTTTGTGTGATGGACTTGCAAATGGTTTTGTAGTAGCTCACTTGTTGCAGACTATAACTATTTCCAAATAAATCCATCTCTTCTTGGTAAAATAACTGCCAGTTTTATTTTTAAGGTTAAAGGCAGCAACTTTATTTGGCAAGAAAGCCTGATTACATTGACATGAGACTATTTCCAGTATTCAGTTCTTACTGTGAATTTTCACATTTTCCAGCAGAAATATTGTGATCAAAGGTAAGGTCTGTACCTTATGAGGGGTATTATATAAAATATACTCTAAAATTTTTCTAAAATCTGAACCTCGAAGTGTACTTGTTCCAGGTGTTTTTGGATAAAGGATTATGGCACTGTACTCTTCATCTGCAAGAACAGTATTTAACTTACCCTGAAGACCATGATATGTGCATGCTCAAAACCTACCACTGCTTCCAGCACTGGCCTTAGTGATGTTCAAAATCCACATTCACCTAAGCTAAACCTCATCTTACTCAGTTATGTATCCCTGTAGGCATTCAAATGCCAGACAATCCTACATCAGATACTTTCATCTTAGGACACACACACAGAGAGGGACAGAGACACCGGCAGTGGGAGAAGCAGATTCCACGCAAAGAGCCCGACGCGGGACTCAATCCCAGGTCTCCAGGATCAGGCCCTGGGCTGAAGGCAGCACTAAACCTCTGAGCCACCCGGGATGCCCTATTATCTCTCTTCTTAACCTAAACCCTGCTAAGCTGAAATTTTATCTTTCTTTCCCTCCTCACTGGAAATTCTGCTCCCCACAGAACATTTTGGCAATGTCTAAAGACATTTTTGGTTATTACAACTGCAGGTGGAGGTGCTACTGGGTAAGGTCAGATATGCTACAATACACAAAACAGCCCTCCACAATAATTATCCAGTTCAAAATGTTAATAGTGCCAATATTGAAAAACCTTGCTATGTATCAATCCTAGCACCCTTACTCCCAAAATGAAATTGTTCCACATAATTTTAGAGTTCTTCAATTTGGATGGTTCAAATGACTTTTTCCGTTAGGGGTCAGTGGCCCTCAAAAAAACATATGCTGTTTCTTCCTGGTCCATTGTATTTAGCCATTTCTAATTATCAGATTCTTGAGCTGGTAAGAAAGAAAACAATGATTATGTGTTCTACAGTTACCACTACCATACAGTAACATTAAAAGAAATACTTCTGTAGATAATCATACTTATTATCTTTAGTCTATCTACCTTTTTAAAAAAAGGAAATTTAGTTTCTACGAAAAAAGAAAACATTTCCTCAAGCAAGCAATTTCAACTTTTAAACTATTTCCTTGCATTTAAAAAAATTTTTTTACCCCTAAGGGAAAACAAAAAAGGGCAGGATAGCAGGAAAAGGAAGAGCTGAGTTTGGTATAGATACTAATCAATTTATCTACAAACAATATAATTAAGGACATGAATCTAAAACAATAATAACTCCTTAAATGGAGTGAGGAACATTTCTCTCTTTTTTTGGTAAATAATTCTTTTTAAATAAGAAAAGCTATCAGCTTACCCTTTGCTTTTAGAGACCAAACCAAGAGACTGACTCAATCGATGAATAAAGGCTCTTTCAGTGCTGGTCAAAGAAGAAGGAAATTCCATTTCTACATTAAAAAAAAAAAAAATTGGGAATATACAATTATCTTTCAAGGTGCTTCAATATACAAACATAGATATAAAAGATGAAAAAAAATCTTGATTTCTGCTCCCCTCGTGATCTTAAGGTTGTGAGATCCAGCCCCAAGTAGGGTTTCTTGATGGGCATAGACCCTGCTTAAGATTCTCTCCCTCTCTCCCTGTCTACCCCTCCCCCCCCCACCTGAGAAACTCCACTCTGGGAAAAATGGGTTGCAGAAGGGGAGGGTGTTGGGGGATAGGTAACTGGGTGAGGGCACTAAAGAGGGCACTTGATGGGATGAGCACTGGGTGTTATACTATATGCTGGCAAATTACATTTAAATAAAATATGGGGCACCTGGGTGGCTCAGTGGTTGAGCATCTGCCTTTGGCTCAGGCCCTGATCCTAGGGTCCTGGGATCAAGTCCCACATCAGGCTCCCTGCGCCAAGCCTGAGGCTTTCTCCCTCTGCCTAAGTCTCTGCCTCTCTATCTGTGTCTCTTATGAATAAAATATTTTAAAAAATAAATTTAAATAAAATTTTTAAAAAGCTCTAAAAAAAGAAAATCATATAAGCATATAATCAAATTTATATTTTGCGTGAAAAGCAGGTATTATTTCAATAAAATTGAATGTCTGCCAGAGTTACCATATTAATAAAAATTAAATCTAAACGTGATAGAGGATTCTAATGTTCACCAAAGATTACTCCTCTTATTTGTGCTGAAATCTTCTTTTGGTATGATGACAGACTGATGAATGTGTTTTACTATTTTAATTCAGTCCTTAACTTGCATCATTACCAAACGGTTCATCTCCTCCCGTGTTGAGGTATGCTCAAGCATTACGAATGCTCAACATCACACTGTCTTTGCTTGCAAAACTGCACAGAATTTATATTTCAATATCTTACACTGGAGTTGTTGTTACATATTATTGAGGCTTTGTTTAATCTAAGTTCACTCTGTCCGAGTCCCTGCCTGTTCTGGGCTAGAAGAGTCCCCTACTTAGGCAAGAAAATGAATGGGCACTGGTTCCCGCGGGTTGGCTGAGGGTTCTGCACGGCGTGACGCAAGACAAGTAGCCCACCCTTAAGAGGTGTGAAAGACGTTTCATCTACCAAAACCAGTTTTTCCCAACATCTAAAAACTGTGGCTTAGACGCCCCAAGCTGCCTCCAGCCCTCTCTAGGGAAAGAACCGCCTCCTGCAAGGGGGCAGCCCGACGCTTCCCACCTTCTCAGGAGTGCCTCTCGGATCTCCCCGACGCCGCGCATCCCAGGGAGCGCTCCCCAGCGTGCGCTCCCCCGCGTAGCCCCTGCCGCCCACCCGCCGCGGAGGCCGGCTGCAGTGGGCCGGGGGGGGGGGGTGCGGGGGTGCGGGGGTGCAGGGGGGGCGCCAGGTCTTCCCTCCCCCCACCCCCTGAGGCAGCCCCTTCACTCGCCGGCAGCCGGCGGGGTCCCGCTCGGGAACCTCACCTCTCTGGTCCCCGTACCGGAAGCGCTCCAGAGCGATATTGACCGCGATCTTCACCTCCTCGTCTATACGAATGTCCTTCAGCCCCTTAGCCCGGCCCCCGCCCCCCGGGCCGCACGGAGCTGGGCCGCCCCCGCCGCCACCAGGAGCCGGCGGCCGCGGGGAGACGCTGCTCGGCCTGGACATGGCCCTGAGGAGTTCTCCCCGCGGGGCAGCGGCCAGGCCTGCGAGCTGGCGGTCAATGACAGGGACAGAGGGCCACTGCCGGGACCGGCCCGCTCCGCAGGCAGCCTGCTCTGGGCCAGGGTCACCAGAGAGCCCCGTCACAACAGCCGAGGAGGCGGCGGCGCCACTAGTCCCGGCGGAGCGGAGAGCGCGGGCGTGATGACGTCACGAGGGCCGCGGGCGCCGGTGACCTCAGCGCGTCGGCGGCCCCTCGCCTCCCGGCCGAAGCCGGCCACTGCAGTGCTTCCCTCACCCCCCGCCGGGCCAATTCTCCCGGGGCTCTCCGGTCTCCACGTCCTCCGCCCACACCCCGCCGCACGGAGGGGACCCCGTGCATCCTTTTATTCAGTCACTCATTCTTTCCTTAAATCCTTCATTACTTCACGCCGTGAGCCGGTGCGGGCTTCCGCTCTGTGCCCGGCAGGCGCTGGGCTGCACCCCGGGGACAGGAGGGGACCGGACAGACAGACGTGCTTCCTACCCTCACGGAGCTCACATTCTAGCCAGGGTAGAGTTGCTAGGTTTAGCACACAAAAATGCAGGATGCCCCGTTTCTTTGAATTTCAAATGAGGAGTCGTTTTTTAGTATTTCCCATGCAATATTCCGGAACACATATAGTTTAAAAAAAAAAAAAGTTATTCTACCTGAAATGCATGTTTTAGGTGGCCGCCCTAAAGCAGAATGACAAACAATAAACAATTGTGCTTAAATGATGTTAAATGTTGATTATAAGGGGTACCTGGTTGCTCAGTGGTTGAGCTTCTGCCTTTGGCTCAGGTCTTGATCCTGGGGCCCTGCGATAGAATCCCACATCGAGCTCCCTGCAGGGGGCCTGCTTCTCCCTCTGCCTGTGTCTCTGCCTATCTCATGAATAAATATAATATTGTTTTATTTTTTATTTATTTATGATAGTCACAGAGAGAGAGAGAGGCAGAGACACAGGCAGAGGGAGAAGCAGGCTCCATGCACCGGGAGCCCGACGTGGGATTCGATCCCGGGTCTCCAGGATCGCGCCCCGGGCCAAAGGCAGGCGCCAAACCACTGCGCCACCCAGGGATCCCTATAATATTGTTTTAAATGATAGTCGTAAGTGCTATAGGAGATGATGAAAAAGGAAAATGGAACTCTTGTTTTGAAGGTCAAAGGAGGTTGTGAGAATGTACAATTGCTTGCACACAACGCCACTAAGAGAAACCTGATCCCAGCCACCCTAACTGCTTCCGCTCTGGTTTTCCCATGATCCCTTCTGCAGAGAGCAGCCAGAGTGAACCTGGCTTATATTTTATATTGTAAATAAAATATAAATTTTATATTTAAAATATAAACCAGGTAGGATGACACTCCTACATGAAGCGCTCCTGTAGCTCCCCCATTGCAACTACTACAAGCCCACAATTTTTTACCATGACTCAAAACCCTGCCTGAGGGCAGCCCCGGTGGCGCAGCGGTTTAGCGCCGCCTGCAGCCCAGGGCGTGATCCTGGAGACCCTGGAGACCCTAGAGACCCTAAATCGAGTACCACGTCAGGCTCTCTGCTTGGAGCCTGCTTCTGTCTCTGCCTCTCTCTCTCTCTCTCTCTCTCTCTCTCTGTCTCTATGAATAAATAAATAAAAAATCTTTATTAAAAAAAAAAAAACCCTGCCTGAAATGGCCTCTGCCCTATTTCCGTGAATCTCGTCTCTCACCATCTCATCCTCATTTTCAGGGCTCAAATGCACTACTTTCTGTCTCTTGAACACATCAAGTTCATTACCATCAGAGGAACTTTACATTTACATAGTTTCCTCCTGCGCAAGACAATCTTCCTACCAGTACTTTCTCATCATTTAAGGCAGGACTCTATCCCTTACCTAGACAGGCTCACCCACATCATTTACCACTGCTTGAAATTATTTTTGTTTATTTATTTATAATTTGCTCTTTTCACTAGAATATAAGCTCAAGAGCAGGAACCTTGTTTATCTTGTTTGTGAACTTCATCAGCAACTAAAACTGAAAGATATATAATAAATGTTCTTTGGTTGGCCATATTTTAGTTTATTTTTTTAAAGATTAATTTATTTACGATAGACTTAGAGAAAGAGAGAGAGAGGCAGAGACACAGGCAGAGGGAGAAGCAGGCTCCATGCCAGGAGCCCAACGTGAGACTTGATCCCGGGACTCCAGGATTGCACCCTGGGCCAAAGGCAGGCGCTAAACCGCTGAGCCACCCAGAGATCCCCTAGTTGGCCGTATTTTAGAATCTGGACTCAGGATTGATCATCCCTACCCTATGAAAACTTGCTTAGTAATTCTTGAGCTCCTAATCTATTTGGTTGGCTACTAGAAAGAGTAGTAAAGAAGCAGAAATAGGTTCTCTTTTTTTTTTAGTTTTTATTTAAATTCTAGTTAGTGGAAAAAATAAATAAACAAATTCTAGTTAGTGGGATGCCTGGGTGGCTCAGCGGTTGAGCGTCTGCCTTTGGCTCAGGGTGTGATCCTGGGGTCCAGGGATCGAATTCCGCATCGGGCTCCCTGTGAGGAGCCTGCTTCTCCCTCTGCCTGTGTCTCTGCCTCTCTCTGTGTGTCTCTCATGAATAAATAAATAAATAATCATTAAAATAAATAAATAAATTCTAGTTACTATGTTAGCTAACTAGATAAAAGTTGTTTCAGGTGTAGAATTTAGTGATTCATCACTTGCATATAATACCCAGTGTTCATCATAACAAGTGCCCTCCTTAATACCCACCACCCTTTTAGCCCATCCCCCACCCACCTCCTTCCATTAACCCTCAGTTTGTTCTCTACAGTTAAGACTCTCATTGTTTACTTCCCTTTCTCTTCTTTTTTTTTTCTTTTCCCCTATGTTCATCTGTTTTGTTTCTTAAATTTCACATGTGCATGAGATCACATGGTATTTGTGTTCCTCTGACGTATTTTGCTTAGCATAATATACTCTAGCTCCTTCCACATGATTGCACATGGCAAGATTTTGTTCTTTTTGATGGCTGATTAATATTCCATTGTGTGGTGATAGTTATAGATAAATATGGATATAGATATAGATCTTATTTATCCCTTCATCAGTTGATAGACATTTGGACTGTTTCCATAATTTGGCCACTGTTCATAATGCTGCTATAAACATCAGGATGTGTGTGCAGCTTCAAATCAGTATCTTTGTATCCTTTGGGTAAATACCTGATAGTGCAATAGCTGAGTTGTATGGTAGTTCTACTTTTAAATTTTTAAGGAACCTCCATACTGTTTTCTAAAGTGGCTGCACCAGTTTGCATTCCCACCAATAGGCTAAGAGAGCCCTTCTTCCTTCACATCCTTGCAGACATCTGTTGTTTCCTATGTTGTTAACTGTAGCCATTCTGACAAGCGTGAAGTGGTATCTCACTATGTTTGTTTTATTTTGTTCTCTTTTGTGAAAGAAAGCATGCACTCCAGAGCTGATGCGGGGGAGTGAGGGTAGGAGACAGAAGAAGAAAGGGAGTCCCAAGCAGGCTCCACGCCCAGAGCAGAGCCAGAATCAGGGCTTGATCCCACAACCCTGAAATCATGACCTGAGTCAAAATCAAGAGTCAGACACTCAACCGACTGAGCCACCAGGTGCCCCTCATCATGGTTTTGATTTATAGTTCCCTGATGATGAATGATTATCTTCATGTGTCTGTTAGCCATCTGGATGTCTTCTTTTCATGTGTCTGTTATCCATCTGGATGTCTTCTTTGGAGAAATGTGTGATCATATTTTCTGCCCATTGCAAAAATAGGTCCTTCCTATATTCTGGCCCTGGCATAGATATCACTGAACTACTACCTTGATCTCTGTGTATGCTAAGTTCCTTAGCTGTGCCATAATACCTGCCATTTTTGCAGTGCCCAGGGGCACTGCCTTTAATTTCCCAAGCCTCACAAAACCATACAAAGTAATATTACCTCATGATACAAATAATACGGATAAGGAAGCAGCCTGGATGAAGTTAAAATAACTGGCTCAAGGCTATGATTAGTAATTAATGAGGTAAAGATAGAAAGCAGGCCCAGCTTTTGTCTTTCCCTTCTTTTTTTTAAGTTTATATATTTTTATTAATAATCTCTACTCCCAACGTGGGGCTTGAACTCACAACCCCAAGATCAAGAGTCATATCAGGACACCTGGATGGCTCAGCAGTTGAGCGTCTGCCTTAGGCCCAGGACATGATCCTGGGGTCTGGGGATCAAGTCCCACATTGAGCTCCCTGCATGGAACCTGCTTCTCTCTCTGCCTATATCTCTGCCTCTCTCTCTCTCTTTGTATCTCATAAATAAATAAATAAAATCTTAAAAAAAAAAAGTCATATCTACTGACTGAGTCAGCTAGGCATCCCATCATTCCTTCCTTTCTTTTTGGATGAATGCCTAAATGCTTATATTCCTGGTGCCTGGTGAAGAGTAAGGAACATGTTCACTCAAATAAAAAAAGAATACTTGCATAAAGTTACATAGCAGTAAATCATAAGGTTAATCAGCTCTACAGTCTTTGGTATTTTTCCATACCCCTGGAAATTTCTGGGTACTGAACGTGAAACATTGCAATCCTACTTTTACAGATGCTTCCAAGAAATTAGAGAAAGTATAGAATATTCACAAGTGATTTCAAGTTATCCTTTGCATAGAAGATACCTAAAGTTGTCATCCTTGTTTTACCAATTGTGTGGCCTCATGCAATGATTTAACCTCCCTACTCATAACATGGATTTGATAACACCTATATCACAGTGTTATTATGGGGATGAAATTAGATTATACTATCTTTTTGAAGATGAAGTGCTTATCACAATTCTTGGCTCCTGACTCAGCCTTAGCAATCTGATATACTTAGATGCTATTTACTTTAACTGACAGAAAACCCAAGCAAAAAGGGACCAAGTAAGGACATTTCTTACCTTATATAACAGAAAGTCTAGGAGTAGGTGGTTCCAGGGCTGATTACAGGGTGCACCAATGCCCTCAGTAATCCAGTATCAGTCCAGTTTACCACTCTGCCATCCTTAGAGTGTCCACCACTCCCCTCTTGGTTGTAGCTCTAAGGAATCACATCATAACACACCACCAGATAAAGGCAAGAAAGATAATTGCCCACTGTCTGATGTCCTCTTTTAAGAGAGAGAAACCTTCCCAGAAGTGCCAGAAATAGACATCCTTATGACTCTTAGCCAGAACATGGTTAATGCATTAACCACCAAATAGGAACGAATGGGATTACCATGAATGATGCAGTTTTTCCTAAAGTAGATGTCACCCAGAAGAGAGAAAACAGAATTGGGGCTCTTTTTGCAACTAGTAAGGAATGGGAAATGACTGTTGGGTAGGCAACTGAGGGTGTTATGATAGTCATCAGTGATTGTCACCAAATATTTCTCATTTTCTTCCTTTACAGGTGTGTAGTAGAATTGTATTTCCTGGCCCCCTTACAGTTGGGTGGGAACATATTATTAGCTCTGGCAAATGGGTAGTGAGTTGAAATGGTATATGTCACTTTTACGTTGGCCCCACTTTTCACTGTAACTAACCACAAATAACTAGCAAAACACGCACAAGAAAGAAACTGAATTATTTGACTCAATATGATTGACGCAAATAACCAAAAACTACAAAAGAACATGCTCAGAAAAGTTAAAGATCTACATAAACAAAAAGATATTCAGGGACCAGAAAACTTAATAATGTTAAGATATCAATTCTTACATTGGTCCACATCCTTACCAACATTTGTTTTTTCTGGTCTTTTTGATTCTAGCCATTCTGACTACTGTGAGGTGATTGATTACCTCATGGTGATCTCGTTTTGCATTTCTCTGATCTTAAGTGACATTGAACATTTTTTCATGTGTCTGTTGTCTATATGTCTTCTTTGGAAAAAATGTCTATTCAGGTTATCTATTTTTTAATGAGATTGTTTAGGGGGTTCTGGTTTGTTTTTGTGCCTTTTTTTTTTTTTTTGGTGTCGAATTGTATGAGTTCATATATTTAGATATTAACCCCTTATCAGATTAAAGACATTTGCAAATGTCTTTTCCCATTCAGTAGGTTGCCTGTGCATTTTGTTGATGATTTCCTTTGATGTGCAAAAAACTTTTTAGTTTGACATAGTCCCAATAGTTTATTTTTGCTTTTGTTCCCCTTGTCTTGTCTTGCCTTCCTTTCCCCTCCATAAACATGTTTCTGACACCAATGCCCAAGAGATTACTGCCTATGTTATCCTTTAGATGTTTTATGATTTTAGAGCTTATATTTAGGTCTTTAATCCATTTGGAGTTTATTTTGTGTATGGTATAAGAAAGTGGTCCAGTTTCATTGTTTTACATGTCTCTGTCCAGTTTTCCCAACATCATTTATTGAAAAGACTGTCTTTTCTCCATCATATATTTTTGCCTCCTTTGCTGCAGATTAGTTGACCATATAAGTGTGGGTTTCAAAAAAAAAAAAAAAGTGTGAGTTTCTTTCTGGGATCTCCATCCTGACCAATAGATCTATGTGACTCTCTTTGTGTAATTACCATAGCTTGTAATCCTTTCTGATTTAAAGTCTGTTTTGTCTGATCCTAGTAGAGTCTCCCTGTTCTTTTCTCGTTACTGTTTTTGTGGAAGATCTTTTTCCATTCTTTCACTTTCAGACCTCCTTGTGTCTCTGGATCTAAAGGAAGCTCCTATAGACAACATATACTTGGGTTCTGGTTTTCATCCACTTCACCAGTCTTTATCTTTTCATTGGAGAGCTTCATCCACTTATGTTTAAAGAAGCAATTACTGATAAGGAGGGATTTATTTTTGTCATTTTGCTATTTTGTTTTCTATTTGCTCTACAGCTTTTTTTTTTTTTTTTGGTCCCTCATGTCTTGCACTTTCTGTCTTCTTCGTGTTTAATTTTTTTAGTAGTAATGAAACATTTAAATTGCTTTCTCATTTCCTTTTGTATATTCTCTCACTATTTTCTTTGTTGTTACCATGGGAATGGCATTTGTATCACAGCTGTATCACTCTAATTTGAATTTAACCGAGTTTACCTCCAGCAACACTCAAAAACTTTATTCCTGGGGATCCCTGAGTGGCTCAGCGGTTTAGCACCTGCCTTTGGCCCAGGGTGTGAACCTGGAGTCCCGGGATCGAATCCCACATCGGGCTCCCTGCATGGAACCTGCTTCTCCCTCTGCCTGTGTCTCTGCCTGTGTGTGTGTGTGTGTGTGTGTGTGTGTGTGTGTGTGTGTCTCATAGATAAATAAAATCTTTAAAACAAGAAACTTTGTTCCTTTAAAAGCTCTGTTCTTACCCTTTCATTTATGGATATCACAGAATTATATCTTTGTACATTATGTGTAATAATGTCACTCTTTACCATCAAAAGAAGCAGTTGGGGCAGCCCTGTGGCTCAGCGGTTTGAAACTTTTTTTTTTTACTTTTTATTTATTTATGATAGTCACACAGAGAGAGAGAGAGAGAGAGAGAGGCAGAGACACAGGCAGAGGGAGAAGCAGGCTCCATGCACCGGGAGCCCGACGTGGGATTCGATCCCGGGTCTCCAGAATCGCGCCCTGGGCCAAAAGCAGGCGCTAATCCGCTGCGCCATCCAGGGATCCCCGGCTCAGCGGTGTGGCACTGCCTTCGGCCGGGGGTGTGATCCTGGAGACCCAGGATCGAATCCCACATCAGGCTCCCTGCATGGGGCCTTCTCCTCTCTCTGTCTGTCTCTGCCTCTCTCTGTGTGTGTCTCTCATGAATAAAGAAAATCTTAAAAAAAAAAAAAAAAGTGGTTGAAACATGCAATAAGCTGAATAAATGTCCAGAAGATTATATTCAATGAAAAAGCCAATCTCAAAAGGTTGCACACTGTCCAATTCTACTTACATAACATTCTTGAAATGACAAAATTGCAAAAATGGAGAATACAGATTACTTGTTGTATGAGGTTAAGGAGAGGGTGAAGGAAGAGGGGAAGTGGGTGTGGCTTCAATATGCAACATGAGGAACCTGTCCTGATGGAAATGTTTTGTGTCTTGACTGTATCAATGTCAGTATCCTGGTTGTAATATTGCATTATACTTGGGCAAGATGTTATCATGGGGTTACCTGAGTAATGGGTACACTGGATCCATATGCATTGTTTCTTACAAAAGGATGTGAACCTATAATTTATCTCCAACATAAAAAGTTTAATTTTAAAAATATTACAAACTATTATTATAAAATATTATCGTTTATTAATTCTGCAATCATTTGCTAATTACATCAGCACTCATAGCATGTTGTTATAATAGCACTAAGAAAAATACAACCATCAATTCACAGAAGAAATCAAATGACCAAGAAGAAACACTTAGTATCTGAGGAAATATAAATTAAAAGGATAAGAAAGAAAGGAACTAAACAGAAAACAAAAGGAAATACAACTTTTCACCCACTAGTTTTGCAAAGATTAAAAAGGTTTAGTGTTTGACCAGAGCACGAAATTAAGCACTATGACTCATGTTGCCAAAACCGTACTTGGTACAAAACTTGAAAGGGCAATTTCATGATCTTTTATCAAAAAACTATGTCCTGCAGTACTGCTTTTTTATAAAATGAACACAAATTTTTTTGCAGCAATATATGTAAGTGCAAATAATGGGGCCGGGGGGGAGGGGGCGGGCGCCTGGGTAGTGTAGTCAGTTAAACCACTGGCTAGGTTGCAATTTCAGAGTAGGGGAATTGAGCCCCGTGACCAGCTCTGCTCTCAGCACAGTCTGCTTGAGATTCTTTTCTTCCTCTGCCCGAGATTCTCTTTTTCCTCTGCCCTTCTCCCGCTCATGTGCTCATATGTAACTGCTCTTTCTCTCTAAAATAAACTGAGGAGGGCAGCCCAGGTGGCTCAGTGGTTTAGCGCTGCCTTCGGCCCAGGGTGTGATCCTGGAGACACGGGATCGAGTCCCATGTCAGGCTCCCTGCGTGGAGCCTGCTTCTTCCTCTGCCTGTGTCTCTGTCTCTCATGAATAAATACAATTTTTAAATCTTTTTAAAAAATTAAAAAATAAAATAAAATAAACTGATGAATCACTAAAAAAAAAATAGTGGAAAAAAATCTTAACCACTTTCATCAGAGGAATGATTAAAAAATAAGGTACTATATGACCAAAAGGCAACCTACAGAATGGGAGAAGATACTTGCAAATGACATATTTGATAAAGGGTTAGTATCCAAAATCCATAAAGAACTTATCAAACTATAGGGATGCCCGGATGGCTTAGCAGTTCGGCACCTGCCTTCGGCCCAGGGCATGCATGATTCTGGAGTCCGGGGATCAAGTCCTGTGTCAGGCTCCCTGCATGGAGCCTGCTTCTCCCTTTGCCTGTGTCTCTGCCTCTCTCTCTCCGTGTATCTCTCATGAATAAATAAATAATTTTTTTAAGAGAGAACTTATCAAACTCAATACCCAACAAACAAATAATCCAATCAATAAATGAGTGGAGGGATCCCTGGGTGGCTCAGCGGTATGGCGCCTGCCTTTGGCCCAGGGCGCGATCCTGGAGACCCGGGATCGAATCCTACGTGGGGGGGATCCCTGGGTGGCTCAGCGGTTTGGCGCCTGCCTTTGGCCCGGGGCGCGGTCCTGGAGACCTGGGATCGAGTCGCACGTCGGGCTCCCGGTGCATGGTGCCTGCTTCTTCCTCTGCCTGTGTCTCTGCCTCTCTCTCTCTGTGTGTGTGACTATCATAAATAAATAAATTTAAAAAAAATAAAAATAAAAAAATAAATGAGTGGAAGACATGAACAGACATTTCTCCAAAGAAGACATACAAATGGCCAACACACACACAAAAAAAATGCTCTACACCACTTAGCATCAGGGAAACACAAATCAAAACCACAATGAGAAATCACCTCCCACCAGTCAGAAAGGCTAGAATGAACAAGTCAAGAAACGACAGATGCTGGCAAGGATGTGGAGAAAGGGAAACCCTCATACACTGTTGGTAAGAATGCAAGCTGGTACAGCCACTCCGGAAGGTTCCTCAAAATGTTGAAAATACAGCTACCCTACAACCCAGCAATTGGACTACTGGGTATTTACCTCAGAGATACAAATGTAGTGATCCAAAGGGGTACCCACACCCCAGTATTCATAGCAGCAATGTCCACAACAGCCAAACCATGGAAAGAGCCCAGAGGTCCATCAGCAGATGAATAGATAAAGATGTGATATGTGTATACAATGGACTAGTACTCAGCCATCAAAAAAACGAAACCTCGCCATTAGCAATGGCATGGATGGAACTAGAGGGTATTATGCTAAGCAAAATAAGTCAGTCAGAAAGACTACTATCATATGAGCTCACTCGTGTGGAATTTAAGGGGATCATAGAGGAAGAGAGGAAAAAATAAAACAAGACGAAATCAGAGACAAACCATTAAGAGACTCTTTTAATTTTATTTTATTTCTATGTATTCAGGAGAGACATAGAGACACAGGCAGAGGAAGAAGTAGGCTCTGTGCAAGGAGCCTGAGGCGGGGCTCGATCTCAGGGCTCCAGAATCATGCCCTGGGCGGAAGTCAGGGGCTAAACCACTGAGCCATTTAAGGCATCCCAAGAGACTCTTAATCATAGGAAACAAACTGAGGATTGGTGGAGGGGAGTTAGGTGGAGAGATGGGGTAACTGGGTGACGGGCATTAAGGAGGTCACGTGATGTAATGAGCACTGGCTATTATGTAAGAATGATGAATCACTGACATCCACCTCTGAAAACAATAATACATTATGTTAATTAATTTAATTTAAATAAAAATTTTATTTTATTTTAAAGATTTTATTTATTTATTCATGAGAGACACACACAGAGAGAGAGAGGCAGAGATATAAGCAGACAGAGAAGCAGGCTCCCTGTAGGGAGCCGGATGCGGGGGGGGGGGGGGGGGGGGGGGGGGGGGGCGCAATCCCAGACCCCGGGATCACACCCTGAGCCAAAGGCAGATGTTTAACCGCTGAGCCACCAGGCGTCCCTTAAATAAAAATTTTAAAATGAGGTACTGTATGAACCAAACATATTATATTGCTACTGTTAATAAAAATGAGATAAAGACTTCCAATGAGGGGGAAATGTCAAAACATCCTCATTAAATTCCCTCATTCCCTCCCCAGGGCCAAACAAAACAACAAAGAGAACCCAAATTAGAAAACCTCCAACTTCTATGACCCGATTTAGGAGTGGCTGGGTTTTGGAAGGCAAAGAAGTGGTAAAGGGAGTCTCCTAGGCTTTTTTTCAAAATTTTTTCCAAAATTAGTTGGTGCACTATTTGTGTCATTTTTTTGAAGTTCAAGTGGGGGGGGGTGTTGTTATTTGCTTAAAATTTTTTTTTTATTTGTTGGGGTACCTGGGTAGCTCAGTCAGTTAAGTAGTTGCCTTCTGCTCAGCGACTCCTTAGGCTCTCTGCTGAGCAGGAGCCTGCTTCTCCCTCTCCCTCTGCCTGCTGTTCCCCCTGCTTATGCTCTCGCGCGCGATCTCCCTCAAATAAATAAATGAAATCTTAAAAAAAAAAAAAAAAAGTATTTGTTTATCCTAGAGAGTGAGAGAGTGTGCCAGAGAGAAATGGGGGAGGAGGGTGGAGAGGGGCAAGGGGAGTGAGTGGCAAGTGGAATCTAAAGCCGACTCCACTAGGAACCACTAGCAGGAGCAGGACTCAATCCCAGGACCCTGAGATCATGATCTGAGCAGAAATCAGGAGTCGGATGTTTAATTAATCCACTGAGCCGCCTAGGCACCCCTATTTTTTGCTTTTTAAATTAGGCTCCACATCCAACTAGAGCCCAACATGGGGCTCAAATTCAGGACCTCAGAGATCAAGTGGGAGCCGAAATCAAGATCAGGCGCTTAACCCACGGAGCCACCCAGGCCCCCTCAAAGCTAAATTTTACAAGTGGAAGCAAGCCCAGAGTGTGGATGCATAGATGCAGAGGAAGTCAGGGAGCCTCTATTTCAGTCCTACATCTGTTCATAATTCACTCTGCGACAACAAACAAACGGCGTTACTTGCAGCATCTGTAAAAAGCTGATCATCACTGCCATTCTCCGGCCACCACGACAATCAGCAGAAGTAAGGTTTTGATTCCGCAGTTCCAACTCCCTTGCGAGCAGAAGCGGTTCCCGTAGCCAGGACCGCTTGGCGGCCGCACCTCGGGCCCTGTAGTCCGGGCGGTGGGACTCGCCGCCCCAGCAGGCCGTGCGGCTGCGTCCGGCTTACGCGGTGCCGCCGCCCGCAGCCCTGGGGACCGGGGCTGAGGTGGATGCGGAGCGAGCGTGGGAAGGACGTGTTTGCGGCCCGCGGAGGCGCGCTTTACTTCCACATCGGGGAGGCCGAAAAGAAGTGCTTTACTGAGGAGATTCCGGACGAGACCATGGTTATAGGTGCGGGCCGAAGGGAGAGCTGGGACCGAGACCTTCCTTGGTGTTGGGGCGGGGGGTGCGGGGGGTCCGCCGGGAGCCGACTCCACCCCGCCTCGCGCTTGTCTGACCCGGGTCCGCCCCACTCCCCTCCAGGAAACTACCGGACGCAGCTGTATGACAAGCAGCGGGAGGAGTACCAGCCGGCCACCCCCGGGCTGGGCATGTTCGTGGAGGTGAAGGACCCGGAGGACAAGGTGAGCCGGCCCCTCAGCCCCGCCGAGCCCTGCGCTCTGCACTTGAGCGCCAGAGCCGGCGGCCGCTGGCACTTCCGCTCCTCCTCGCCGCAGCCGCCAAACTGCTGAAGAGACTTGGGGTGTTGGTGAGAAGATCCCGGGTTTTCGCTCTAGGCCACACCTGGGCTGCTGCAGGGCTAGCGGCTCCTCTCGGTTTCTTGCCGGCTGCTGCAGGACTCGGCCGAGTCCCTTGCCTGCCCGGAGCCTTTTCTCCTGCTCTGTGAAGTGGAAACTCCCCTGCCTTGTAGGCGTGGTTGGTGCCTTCACGGTGGTGCTGGCCATCAAAGAATTGTGGTAACTCTCACGCTGTGACCTATGACGTATAGGCTTTAGGAGGTCGTTCAACAGGGTGCTTTCCAAACGAACGAGTAGCTTTGAATTTCGATAAATAGGGATATTAAAATAAAGCAAAACAAATCTTTAGTTGTCACCTTTCATTTTAAAAAATAAATCACACCAGAAGAATTGACGTGGCAGGAGCTCTGAATAGAGCCCTCCCAAGAGCAGTCACGTGTCAGCTTCATCTGACTCTTCACTCCTGCCCCAGAAAGTTCTCAGACAAGCTCTGGACCTTTTAGTATTGTGAGATGCCCAAGGCTCTGTTTGCCAACTTTTGAGGCACTGAAAGCCCGAATTTGTTTCCTTCCAGCGCCCCCTCCCCCCAACACTTGCTGAAGCCCCTTCTCTGTAGGTCATGCTGGGTTGGCAGTATGGCTCTGAAGGCAGGTTTGCTTTCACCTCCCATACTCCCAGCGAACACCGGATCTGTTCTGTGGTCTTAGAGTCAGGATCATGATACTGTAGTCTTCTTTTGTTTCTCCAAATTGCCATATTCTTTTTTGCCTTAGGAGTCCTGCATGTGCTATTCCCTCTGGCCAGAACACACTTCCCCCAGCTAATTCCGACTAATCATGAATGCAGTTGTAAAAAGCAGCCTTCTCTGACCGTCTAGACTAGGCCAGAGCTCTTCTGTCATTCTTAGTGCATACCCTTCTCAGAAGCATGCTTCACCTTTATCTGTTGTTCTAGCCCTGCCTCATTTAGTATCAGACCATAGGCTCCATGTGCAAGAATGTGCCTTTCTGGGTCACTCTGCTTCTCCTGTGGCAGAGAGCAGAGCACCCTCCCACACACACCCCTTCAGGTAAGGGTAATGGGCGCTATGATCACACACTCTGGTCTGAGGTTACTCTCCAGTGGTTCCCCCCACCCCTCCCCAACCTTCGGGTCAGTCCATTTATACTTTCCAGAGGCCAGTCATGACCACACCCACAAATGAGCAAATCTCCAAGACTTGGCCGTATTCCTCCAGCGTATCTTAGGGTAGGGTCGATCTGTCTCCAGGGCCAAGTGCTGGAGCTGTCCTGACATCCCTCTCCTCATGGGGAGTCTCCCTTTATTGACATCTTGGGCCTTGGTGATTTGGACTTAATTTTGTCGAGGGTGCCAACCAGTGAATTTCCTTACAACATAAAATGTCAGATTCACGTGAGAAATGACTATTCCAACAGGGCAACCAGCAGAAGTAAAATGTGGGCTAGATCAGGCAGATGCAGTAGGTACATGGATATCTGGCCATCACTTGTGTGCACGTGTGAAGGAGGAGATGCTGACTATAATGGAAACAGTTACTTGGAATCCTATTTTCAAAAAGAGAAAAAGAATCATCTCCTGGAAAAATTAACCTATGACATCACAAAGAGAGAGACAGATTGCCTGAAAAATACTAGGAAGACAGAGGTGCCCATCTGACTTCCTGGAAGAACCCAGCAGTCCACATAACTGGAGTAAAATAGCACAGGAACCTGAGCCCAGAAAGAGGCACAGGATCACCACCAGTACTCAGGCTACCCATAAGGTGGGCCCAAATTGGACTTTTCTGGAAAGGGCTCCACAGGTTGCTAAGGCTTTCGGAGTATAAACTTCACATCATTCATTTTGGGATCAGTCCCCACCAATGCATGAGGAGCCTCACATGTTAATATCTGGTTAGAAACAAAACATCAGAATGAATTGCAGAGCAGGAGGCAATAAATGTTTAGGTCAGAAAGTTTGCAGTTTATATTCACTCTTAATTCTCCATCTTGGGTTAATTCATCTATCCAGTTTTGGTGGGGGCGGGGGAGGGTTGGGGTACCCTCACTCTCCTCCGAAGCACAGAGCCACAAAGAATCCTGCAGCTCCCCAACCAAGTGTGTACGGAAAACCCCTCCTGTCCCAAGTGCTGGCTGAGAAACCAGTTCAAAGCAGTCCTCTGTCCCCCTGACAGTACCAGGAACCCCTGCAGGGTTGGGGGACTGGGAGCCAGGAAACAGACCAGGGCAGGCCACTTTCCATCAGTTAAGAGGAGAATGAGTTGGGGCTAGGTTTCAGGGCCCACCTACACCAGCTTCTTGGCTTTAAAGAAACTCTTGAGGTGCTGCATCTGCCAGACACCTGTGGCTACAAGGATGAGGGTCTGCAGAATGGACCACCATAGCACCCGCTGATTGGTGCTCTCGCTGGTCTGCCGGAAGCGCTCCTCTCGCCACTGTGGAAGGAGAGAAGGAAGAATACGCCTGTCTAGAACTGAATTTTACCCCCACCCTCTCTGGGGGAACAGCTGGAAGAGCCACCTCCCAGGAGATTACACATCCCCTGTCCCAACTGTCTCAACCCAGCCCCTCACCCTTTGGTACTCCTGCTCCTTCTGGATCAACTCCACCTGCTCCACAAGCTGCTGTACACGCAGATGCAGCTGGGTCAGCTTGTCCTTGGCTGCAAATTCCACATAATCATTGGTGTGTTCACCTAACTGCATATCCAAGTGAATGGCCTGGAACAGAGGAATCAGGATGGGGGTCAGAGAGCTTAGCTCCATGAACCTGCCTGAAATCTAGTCCTCCATCCCACTCTGGGCCTGACACTGGCAGTTCCATTCCTCACACCCCAACTTAGTGACTGGCCCTGCTCTAGATGATCAGGACCCTACTTGTGTGAAGTTCTATATTCAAACACAAAGGATGGGACATGTGCAGAGAAATAGAGGTATGACTCTGAAACAGGCAGTTTACTAGAAGTTCTGTATTGGAAGGTGACGATGGAGAGCCCTGAAGGACTCAGATGCAGAATAGCTCTGAACTTCACCTTATGAAGTTTGGTCTTTATCCTAGGGATGGCTGGGAGCCAAGGGAGGGCTTTAAGTCCAAGTGACTCCCTCCCAAGATCCCCTTTCGTCCTCAGGAGCTGTTCTTGGTATGCTCACTTCAGGTAAAGTCCCAGCCCAACTCAATAGGCAGCATGCCCTGCACCCTTCTTATTCTAGAGGCTGAGAAATTGAGCCCCTGGGGATGGTGGAGCACCCCCCTGCCACACTCACCAGCTTGCCATCATAGAAGAGGGCAAATCGGATGGACTCAAGGTGGAGACAGATCTGGTGCTCTCCTGGAGACTGGGAGGTGAAGGTGAAGCTGCCCTGAGGGCCATACTGCCGGGCCAGAAGATTCTAGAGGAAGCAGCCTCCAGTGAGCACAGAGAAGTTAGCCATGTACCTGCTTCTGGGAGAATTCTGAGAGTATCCCAGGTGCAGAGGGGTCAGTATGAGGGAAATGGCATGGGTTTGGCCATAAAGTCTCAAATGCCAGCATTGCCAGGACAGAATACAGATTGCAAAGAGCATGGCCCTCCTTGAGCTACCTGCCTGTGAGGAGACCAATCCTTCCGTGAGAAGTGAAGGATTAGAGAGGGCTATGCTTTGACCCGTGGCCTTGGGCGGGCTGCAAGGGGTAAAGGCCTGCCTCACCTTGTTCTCGGGGTCCTTCACAAACACGAACAAATTGATCCACTGTGGGGAGGGCTGATACTTTTCCATAGCAGGGTCGTAAAGCTCCGTCTTGTAATTACCTAATGGAGAGGCAACGGAGGTGTATTCCCATCCATTCCCATGACCGAGTCGTGGTTGTGGGGGGAGGAACAGAAGGATCTCGAGTCTGAGGGGCCTGACCACGGGCCTCTGCCTTCTCCTCCCCTCTCCAGCCCCACTTCTCTGCCATCAATCGAGTCTGAATCAGACGTGCCTCCTCGGCGCCCCTCCCCCAGCCCCGGCACACGCAAAAGAGAGGATGCCTTGGCGAGACTGCTGTCCACTCATTTCTCCCCGGCCCCAGCCCACTCCCCACCCCCCAGCAGGGAAGGGAAGGCGCGGGCCTGAGCTGGTGCCACGGCGCCCCATTCCGTCCCCTCTCAGGACTCTGGGTGCAGGGAGGGCAAGGCAGGGAGTGGCCGGCGCGCGCACCTATGACCACGGTACCATCGGGGATCTCCTGGATGAAGCACTTCTCTTCCAGCTCGCGGACCTCGAGGTAGAACGCGCCCCCGTGGCCCATGAGCGCCAGCAGCTGCCCCAGCAGCAGCGGCAGGGCCATACCGGTTGCCTGAGCTCTGCCCCATTCCCGCCCAGGGCGACCCCTGGGCCCAGCTCCTCGAGCCCGGCAGGCCCCCGCCACTTTCCCAGGCGAGTCCACCGGTCTCCGCGCGTAGGCTGCGGAGACTGCGAGCTCGCGCGTAGACTACAACTCCCAGGAGCCACGGCGCATTCCCGCCTACCCTCGCCGGCGGGGGGCCAGGCGAGCCCTCCACCCAATCCCCGCCAGGTTCTAGAGCGCTCTCCGCCCTATGGCTCTTACTCCGCGCAGGAACTTGGGGAGGCGTAGGTGTTGTAAGCCCATCTTGCTGATTGGGGTCACAGCCTCAGAGGGGGAAGAGGGTTTGCCCTCTGCAACTTGCAGGGCAGCCACTCAAGATGTGTGCTGAAAGGATGCACGATTAATGGGAAATGTATGACCTGGACTTGAACCTGGAAGACCTTAGAATTGATTGGGGAGGACCTGGAGACCTGGAGACCTGGAGAAATGGAATGGGAAGCCCCGTGGGATTGAGTTTGAAGCAGTAATTCAGGAAGGGCAGGGGGGAAATGTCGTGGTTTTCATGGAAGAGGTAGATTTGACCCCAGCCTTGAAGGATGGTTAAAATCTCCCTGCGCAGTGGGGGACAAGAATAATTTAGGTAGGGGGACCTAGGATTGCCTAACAGCCAATAGGCGAGTTAAGGAACTAGGGGAAGAAAAGCTATAGGAACTTAGAGGGTGGAGGTAATTGGGCTGAATCTGAGGGCACAGGAGGTGCCAGGCCTGCTTGAACAGGGGAGTCTGTCATCTAGTGTACTTTTCTCTGCACTAAAGACTAAAAAGAGGTTGTGGGTGAGCCTGGAGAGGAGAGAAGATGGCAGGAAAGCCACTGGTAAAGGATAGGGATGCACAACTGAAAGGGGTGGGAGAGTGGAGCCAACATGACAAAATGGGGACCCAGAAAAAGCAAATCTCTAGAATTCCAAAGCACACAGTGCCCTGAGTAGAACAGTGTAGACCTAAACATATCAATAGAAAGCTGTAGCCCAACCCAAGTAGTGGGATGAAGTCTTCCACCTCCTAGTGCCTGGTGATAAGACATGCTCATTAGTTTATTCAGCAACCTGTCACGATGCTCCCCCCCCCCTTTTTTTTAAGATTTTATTTATTTATTCATGGGAGACACAGGCAGAGGGAGAAGCAGGCTCCATGCGGGGAGCCCAATGTGGGACTCTATTCTGGGACTCCAGGATCATGTCCTGGGCTGAAGGCAGGCGCTCAACTGCTGAGCCACCTAGGGATCCCCGATGATGGTCTTATTTATTTATTTATTTATTTATTTATTTATTTATTTATTATAGTCATCGCAGAGAGAGAGAGAGAGAGAGAGGCAGAGACACAGGCAGAGGGAGAAGCAGGCTCCATGCAGGGAGCCGACTTGGGATTCGATCCTAGGTCTCCAGGATCGCGCCCTGGGCCAAAGGCAGGCGCTAAACCCCTGCGCCACCCAGGGATCCCATGATGGTCCTTTTTAAATAAGATTTTACTGATTTAAGTAATGTCTGTACCCAGTATGGGGCTCTAACTCATGACCCCAAGATCAAGAGTTGCATGCTCTTCCAATTGAGCTAGACAGGTGCCCCAGTGATGATCCTTTTTATTCTTTTGTGCCAAGCACTGCTCTCATCACTGTTTTTTTTTTTAATTTTTATTTATTTATGATAGTCACAGAGAGAGATAGAGAGAGGCAGAGACACAGGCAGAGGGAGAAGCAGGCTCCATGCACCGGGAGCCCGATGTGGGATTCGATCCCAGGTCTCCAGGATCACGCCCTGGGCCAAAGGCAGGCGCCAAACCGCTGCGCCACCCAGGGATCCCTCTCATCACTGTTAAACTCACTAACCGAATTAATCTTTTAAAAATTATTAGGTAGACTGTAATGCTATTCCAGTTTAATAGCTAGGAAAAAGAGGCAAAGTTGATCTTCCCCAAGATCATCCAACTGATAAGTGGCAGGCATTTGCTGACACAGACTCTGGTCCAGGCGTCTGACACATGTTGGACGTCCAGGCATCTGACACATTAATTAATGAAAATTAATTAGACCTATCTCCTGGTCTCTAGGAACCCACTGAAAGCAAAAAAGCAATGTCAATACGGTGTTTTAAGACTGATATGAGAATTGTTCCCTCATTTTAGTGGTGTGGCTCATTGGAAATCCTAAGAGAGTGTTTTTTTATTTACGAGGAAGATCATTAAACAAACATGACAAATTCACATATTAACAAAAGTCATGCTTTAGAAAGGTCAAATAAGACAAGAGCTGAAAAGCATCTGTTGGGTTTGGGAGTCAATCAGTTGATTTAGCCAGAGTGGGGAGCAGAGGCAGAAAAGTGAGGATTCAGGCTTGGGAAGCAGAGGTGCTGTCCGTGGTACTGAATGGTTGCTTTCTAGACCAGTACCACCACCATCTGTAGTAAAGCTTTTTGGCTTTGTTTTGTTGTTAATAAAATTTGTAATATCTCGCAAGCCAATATTCTTTTTTTTTAAGCCAGTACTCTTATAAAATGAAAAAAAAAAATAAACTAATCATGTGCTTGAATATCACATCAATATTAAACTTCTGTAAAACCTCCTAAACATTCATTTTTTGTACTTATCTCATTGCAGACCTATAACAAACATGGACCTGTACCAGCCCCCACACCACACTGTGAGTACCAGTCTTGAGTGGCAGTGGTCCATTGGCCAGACTACCCACAGGAATCCCCCAAATGGTCAAAAGTGGAAAATGCTTGCAGCCACCTACATATAAGGAAATAGTGCACTGGTGAGATTTCAAGACCCAGAACCCAGACATTTTGAAGGGGGAATATAACTCTCCAAGTAGCAAAACTGTTTTTGCTAAAAATAGAACAACCTGAGGCTGCCTGGGTGGCTCAGTCAGTTAAGCATCTGACTTTGGCTCAGGTCCAGACCTCAGGGTCCTGGGATGGGCAGCATGGGGGGTGGGGTCTACATTCAGCGGGGAGTCTGCTTCTCCCTCTCCCTCTCCCTCTGCCCCCCCCCCCCCGCTCATGGTCTCTCTCCCTCCCTGAAAAAAGAGAGAGAGAGAGAGAAACAACCTGTTTCTGACCTATGATAAGGCTAGGAACATAAGACCAGTGAACCCACATGGTCTGGGATCATCCCACATGGCAAAAATCTAATTCCACAATGGTTGTCAAGATCACTGAACCTGAGTGCCATTTGTGAGATTCAAAGAAGACACTGAGAGGCTACATCTACTTGCTCCACCTGTGGTTCCCCAAGATTTCAGACTTTGATGGATTTTTTAAAGGTTTTATTTATTATTTATTTGAGAGAAAGAGAAAGAGAGCACACAAGGGGGAATGAGGGACAGAGGGAAAAGGACAAGGGGACTCTGCTTAACGTGAACCTCACCCCCATGCCGCCCATTCCGGGACCCTGGGACCATGACCTGAGCTGAAGGCAGATGCTTAACTCACTAAGCTACTCAGGTGTCCCTGATTTTTTTTTTAAGGACAGATTTATTTGAAAAAAATATTACAGCATATAACACTGCATAAGGACTTAATTTCTATTCATACACTGGTAGATTTGATATAATCCATAATAATAAAAAAAAAAGACTTTAAAAATCCAGAATCACAAAGCCCAGGCAAATCCAGGCCTCTCTTACATGCTGTGCCCTTTCTGGGAAATGCCCTGGGCCTCAATCCCTATCCCCTTCTCCACTTGCCTAGTTTCTATTCATCTTTTCAAGACTCAAATCCAGAAGCACTGTTTTATTTTTTTTCCTTCTCCTAGGGACTTTGTCAACGCCTCTATGGCAGTGTAAACCCCATTGTATTGCAATAGATAATTCTTGAGCAAGGCCCCCTGGGGCTGATAGCTGTAAGAGATAAAGATGTAGGCTTCTGCCTTCGATTTCTGTCTGCTAGCAAAAAAAACAGCAACATCAAGAATATGCCTATGCCGTTGATGTTTGCTTGGAGAAAGGGAAGAGAGAGGAAGAAAAAAAAAAGGAGAGAGTATGGAGGGGAAAGGAGGGAGAGGGATGAAAATCAAAGAGAAGACAGAAGAAGAAGGAGACAGTGAAAGAGAGAGAAGAGGAAAGAGGGGACGCCTGGGTGGCTCAGCAGTTGAGGATCTGCCTTTGGTTTGGGGCATGATCCTTGGGTTGGGGTGAAGTCCCACATTGGGCTCCCTGTGGGGAGCCTGCTTCTCCCTCTGCCTCTGTCTCTGCCTCTATATCTGTGTCTCTCATGAATAAATAAATAAAATCTTTTAAAAAAGAGGGAAGGAGGAAGACAAAGGGAAGCAAGCAAGGACGAAAGAGAGAGAAAGAAGGAAGAAGGGTAATGGTGATTCATAATTATGGAAAAAGGCAAAATCTCGTAATCTATGCCTGGTTTTGCTGTAATGTCTCCTCCTGATTATTTCCATAGACATCTTGACCTGGGCATGGTAAGGGTGGGGATACATCAGGGATAGAATGTTCTGTACATAAAACCAGAGATTCCATGTGCAATTCTTCTGCTCTAGTGTTGGGTGGCTTCTTTGGTTTGCTGCTGACTTTCATACCATCCCCGGAGCCCCACCATGACACTATCCCTTCCTCTGCACCATGTCCTTCTACATTTATCTTCCCCCCCTGGTGTGTGGAAAAACAACTTCTAATCCTTGTGACCATCTCTACAAAGAGAATTCCTATGACAGTTTGTTTCCTTGTGCTCTCAATCCCAGAACACCTAGACATGGGGGTGGTGTTGCTGAATTCAGGGATATCACAAACAATATTCTGCTGAACTTGTTTCACCACCTTCCTTAGGCTTACAGTGGTCCCTCTAACAGGATCCTTCCACTTCTGGTGAGTTTTCTCAGAAGTCTCACTGTGTCTTCAGTCCATTCCTCCTGGAGATCTGGGCAGTCTGTCCCCCAGGTCTGTGCCTGACTGAATCCTGACTAAGAACTTCTGTCCTCCTGCCCCCAAAACTGTGGGGGTTCCCATATGTAGGGTAAGGAAAGTGGTTGGGCTGTGCCTCAGTCCCTGAGAGTCAAGAAACCATTGATCCCAGGACTCAGAAGACTTCTAGGGGAAATGTGGCCAAAGGCTACACACATCGGCCCACTGAAGTCTCGGCTTTTTTTTTTTTCTTTAAAGATTTTATTTATTTATTCATGAGACACAGAGAGAGAGAGGCAGAGACATAGGCAGAGGGAGAGGCAGGCTCCCTGTGGGGAGCCTGATGCCAGACTTGATCCCGGGACCCCAGGATCACTACCTGAGCCAAAGGCAGATGTTCAACCACTGAGCCACCTAGGCATCCCTGCTATTTGTTTTCTATTTGCCCTATAGCTTCTTTTTGGTCCCTCAATTCCTGCATTTACTATTTTCTTTTGTATTTAGTTTTTTTTTTTTTTAGTAGTGAAACATTTGAATTCCCTTCCCATTTCCTTTTGTGTATATTTTATAGCTATTTTCTTTGTGATTATCATGGGGATTACACTTAATATCATAAAGTTAAAACACTCTAATTTGAATTTATCAGTTTACCTTAAATTACAACAACAAAAAAACCCTCTCTGCTCCTTTAACAGCTCTTTTCTCACCCATTTCTATGGTTGATATCAAACAAATTGTGTCTTTATACATTCTATGTAATGGTTACTTTTTTGCAATGATTGTTGATATAAGTAATACACTGATTAAATCTCCAGATAATTAACTGAGTGAAAAAAGCCAATCTCAAAAGGTTACACACTGTGTGATTACATTTATATAACATTCTTGAAATGACAAAATTGTAGAAATGGAGAACACAGATTACTTGTTGTATGAGGTTAAGAAGAGGGAAGTGGGGGATCCCTGGATGGTGCAGCGGTTTAGCGTGATCCTGGAGACCCGGAATCGAATCCCAGTCGGGCTCCCGGTGCATGGAGCCTGCTTCTCCCTCTGCCTGTGTCTCTGCCTCTCTCTCTCTCTCACTGTGTGCCTATCATAAATAAATAAAAATTTAAAAAAAAAAAGAAGAGGGAAGTGAATGTGGCCAATACACAACGCGAGGAATCTTGGTAATGGAAATGTTCTGTGTCTTGACTGTATCAATGTCAATATCCTGGTTGTGGTATTGCATTATACTTGGACAAGATGTTACCATGGGGTAACCTGGATAATCGGGTACACTGGGTCTCTCTGCATTGCTTCTTACAACTGCATGTGAAATTATGTCAACATAAAAAGTTTAATTTTAAAAATACTAGAAACTTATTATGAAATTTTATCACTTATTAATTCTGTAATAATTTGTTAATTCTGAATGGTGGTAACATCAGCACTCATAGCATGTCGTTATAATAGCTAAGAAAAATCAGCAGTGATTCACAAATGACCAACAAAAAATGCTCAGTATCCAAGGAAATAAAAATTAAGAGGAAAGCGAAATACAAGTTTTCATTTACTTATTTTGCACAATTAAAAAGATTGAGAACATTTGACCAGGGTGTGGGGTAGTAAGCACCAGGACACACTGCTGGTGAGACTGTAAATTGGTATGAAATTTGAAAGAGAAATTGTGATCTATTATCAAAAAACTATGTCCTACAGTAATGCTTTTTAAGAAACTGAACACAAATTTTTTTAAAGATTTTATTTATTTATGATAGACATAGAGAGAGAGAGAGAGAGAGAGAGAGAGAGGCAGAGGGAGTAGCAGGCTCCATGCCGGGAGCCCCATGTGGGACTCCATCCCAGGAATCCAGAATCACGCCCTGGGCCAAAGGCAGGCACTGAACTGCTGAGCCACTCAGGGATCCCCTGAACACAAATTTTTATTGCAGTAATATATGTAAGAGCAAATGATTAGAGGAAAATCTTAACCACTTTCATCACAGGAATGGTTAAAAAGTAAGGCACGAACCAAGCTTATGTTATATTGTTACTGTTAAGAAAAATGAGATAAAGACTTCCAATGAGGGAGAAATGTCAAAACATCATCCTTAGGGCAGCCCGGTTGGGCTGAATAAATGAATAAATAAAATAATAAATAAATAAAATCTTAAAAAAAACAAAAACATCATCCTTAAACTTCCCTCTCCAGGGCCAAATGAAAGAACAAAAAGAACCCAAATTAGAGAGAAAACCTCCAACTTCTATGAAATCTTAAGGTGGCACAATCAGAAACTGCTAACTCCGAAGAGCTGCCAAAATCCACTGGAATTGGGTGAAATCCAGGAGGGGTATGGAGGGCAGACCCAGACTTCTGGATCTCACATTGAGTGCCGAGCCCTCTGACACGGACGACTGTGCCCCCAAGACCTTCACAATTATGCCTTTACCTGCGGGCTCAGAACCACGTTCTGGAGAGGAGCCACCAGGGCGCAGCTCCGGCAGCAGAGTCCACGTGGATGACGTCTGAGCCTGGGATTATACAGACCAGATCAGACTCGATGTAGAAGTGGCTGGGTTTTGGAAGGCAAAGAAGTGGTAAAGGAAGTCTCTAGGCTTAAAAAAAAAAATTTTTTTTTAAAGATTTTATTTATTTATTCATGAGAGACACAGGCAGAGGGAGAAGCAGGCTCCATACAGGGAGCCTGATGTGGGACTAGACCCGGGGTCTCCAGGATCAGGCCCTGGGCTGCCCTTAAAAAAATTTTTTTCGAAGATAAGCTGGTGCACTGTTGGTGTTACTTTTTCAAAGTTCAAGTTTTTAAAAATAGAAAGTTCAGAGTTTCGCACGCAGAGATGTCAAGTCAGGGATCCTCGGCTTCAATCCTGTATCTGCTCATAATTCATTTTGCGACCGCAAACTGTGTTACTTGCAGCATCTGTAAAAAGCTGATAAACATTAGTAGTCACCTGCCCGCCACTGCGATCTATGAAAAGAAAGTTTCAATTCTGAGGTCTCAATTAGGTTGCAGGCAGAAGCTGCTCTCCAATCAGATACTGCCTCGCCGTGGCCGTGGGGCATCTCGGGACTTGTAGTCCAGCTGGTCGAACTCGCTGTCCCAGCAGACCCCGCGGCGGCGGCGGCAGGGCTACGTGGCGCCGCCGGCTGCGGTTGCGCCGGCAGGTGGGGCAAGATGGCCGCGGAGCAGGGCATGAGGGTCGTCGGTCCCCGGCCTGGAGCTGGACTGGGGCGGGTGATTCGGGCCCTCTTGCTGCTGCTGTGTTTTGCGGCCCGCGGAGGCGCGCTTTACTTCCACATCGGGGAGACCGAAAAGAAGTGCTTTATTGAGGAGATTCCGGACGAGACCATGGTTATAGGTGCGGGCCGAAGGGAGAGCTGGGACCGAGACCTTCCTTGGTGTTGGGGCGGGGGGTGCGGGGGGTCCGCCGGGAGCCGACTCCACCCCGCCTCGCGCTTGTCTGACCCGGGTCCGCCCCACTCCCCTCCAGGAAACTACCGGACGCAGCTGTATGACAAGCAGCGGGAGGAGTACCAGCCGGCCACCCCCGGGCTGGGCATGTTCGTGGAGGTGAAGGACCCGGAGGACAAGGTGAGCCGGCCCCTCAGCCCCGCCGAGCCCTGCGCTCTGCACTTGAGCGCCAGAGCCGGCGGCCGCTGGCACTTCCGCTCCTCCTCGCCGCAGCCGCCAAACTGCTGAAGAGACTTGGGGTGTTGGTGAGAAGATCCCGGGTTTTCGCTCTAGGCCACACCTGGGCTGCTGCAGGGCTAGCGGCTCCTCTCGGTTTCTTGCCGGCTGCTGCAGGACTCGGCCGAGTCCCTTGCCTGCCCGGAGCCTTTTCTCCTGCTCTGTGAAGTGGAAACTCCCCTGCCTTGTAGGCGTGGTTGGTGCCTTCACGGTGGTGCTGGCCATCAAAGAATTGTGGTAACTCTCACGCTGTGACCTATGACGTATAGGCTTTAGGAGGTCGTTCAACAGGGTGCTTTCCAAACGAACGAGTAGCTTTGAATTTCGATAAATAGGGATATTAAAATAAAGCAAAACAAATCTTTAGTTGTTACCTTTCATTTAAAAAAAATAAACCACATCAAAAGAGCGGAAATGGTAGCAGCTCTGAATAAAGCAAGGGGACAGGACCCGTGGGCAGAAAGAGCTGCAGGTAGCTGCTCTAAATAAAAAGCCCTTCCCAGGAGCAGTCACGTGTCAGCTTCATCTCAGACTCTTCACCCATGCCCCAGAAAGTTCTCAGACAAGCTTTTGGCAACTGCTGCTGAGCAGCTCTGGACCTTTTAGTGTGAGGTCCCTAAGGCTCTGTTTGCCAACTTTTGAGGCACTGAGAGCCTGAAGCTCTTTCCTTCCAGTAGCTCCCTCCGCAGTAACACTCACTTGAAGGCTTTTCTCTCCAGGTCATCCTGGCCCGGCAGTATGGCTCTGAAGGAAGGTTCACTTTCACCTCCCATACCCCAGGTGAACACCAGATCTGTCTTCACTCCAATTCCACTAAGTTCTCCCTTTTTGCTGGAGGCATGCTGGTGAGTTGGAACCACATGGGATTTGTAGCTTACAATCTCTATACCCTGATCAGGACTGGAGACTTGGTGCTTTGGTTGTGAGAGGAGTATGTTGGATTTTGTGTTTCCTAATACATCTGGGTTTCCAGTGAAGAGCCAAGCACAGTTGCCAAGCCCCTCATGTATGCCTTGGACCAAGTATTAGCCAAGCTGATTCTTGCCTGTTTTCCCAGAAACCCACAGGGCTAGACACTGAGGAGGCCTCAGTCAGCATTGGCTAAATGCACAAATGAAGGAAAGTGGGGGACCAGCTGTTAGTTCCTGGCAGGAAGATGGAGCAGAGCTGCCTGATTTCTTCTTATCGTCCTTCTCTGTCCTCAGAGAGTTCACCTGGACATCCAGGTGGGAGAACATGCCAACGACTATGCAGAAATTGCTGCCAAAGACAAGTTGAGTGAGTTGCAGCTCCGAGTGAGACAGCTGGTGGAGCAGGTGGAGCAGATCCAGAAAGAGCAGAACTACCAACGGGTATGTCGGGCCGGGGGCTGCTAGGTGGGCTTCTTCCCGGAAGCCTTCAGGCTCAGCCAGAAGTTGCATGCCTGCAAGGTTCATTAGGAAACTTCAGGGGAGGGATCCCTGGGTGGCGCAGCGGTTTGGCGCCTGCCTTTGGCCCAGGGCGCGATCCTGGAGACCTGGGATCGAATCCCACGTTGGGCTCCCGGTGCATGGAGCCTGCTTCTCCCTCTGCCTGTGTCTCTGCCTCTCTCTCTCTCTCTGTGACTATCATAAATAAATAAATTTAAAAAAAAAATGTTTAAAAAAAAAAGGAAACTCAGGGGACTTACCCTTCTGTGCTGCTTTGCAAGTTTAAAAGATGGGGTGGGTATTACTAACTCCAGTTTGTAACCAAGGAGACAGGCTCTCAGGAGGCTGTCATTCTTCTAAATCACAGTGACACGTGCACAGTGACAAAAGCAGGAACTGATACTAATGCCTTAGGTGTTTTTTCCATGGCTATAGGTGTTTCTAAGACCAGCTATTTCAAACTCACTTTGGTCTGGGAGCCAGGGTGGTACCATGAATGAATCTAGCAGTTAGAGTGGCACCAGGTGGTGCCCAGCAAACTTAGGCTCCTCTTCCCTTCTCTCTTCCCACAGTGGCGAGAGGAGCGCTTCCGGCAGACCAGCGAGAGCACCAACCAGCGGGTGCTGTGGTGGTCCATTCTGCAGACCCTCATCCTCGTAGCCATTGGTGTCTGGCAGATGCGGCACCTCAAAAGTTTCTTTGAAGCGAAGAAGCTGGTGTAGCCATCCCAGGCCTCAACAGACCATCCCTCCTCCTCCGAGGCTGTGGGAGAAAGGGCCTCCTGGAACTGATTTCTCTGTGGCAGGAGGACTGGTTCCAACCCGTGGATATATTGGAGGGGGCAGGGCTACAGGCACCCGAGGCACAAGCTTAGGGCAGCAGCTTGCTTGGCTGGCTACTACTGAGCAGGTGGTGGGGTCAAGCCTGCCCCCTTCCCTGGGCTCTGAGCCCTTTGCAGTAATCATCCAGGGGCTGGTGAAGCCACTGGGAGCCTCATTGGCACCTCAGAATCATAGTGTTACTGATCAGGGATGTGAGACTGTTGTCTGGGGTGGCTGGGGGGAGGGGAGTGGGTGGGCAAGCCAGTCTTTTTTTCTGTCTTCCTTTGCTAACTTGGGATTTTGAGCAGGTTGGGGTGTGCCTGTGATTCCCTGCCACCCTGGGAACCACTATACCCTCCTTGGGCCCAGACTGCTGATCCAGGGTAGGGTGTGTGTGTGTCAGTGGAGGGTGGGGTGGAGGGGGTTGCAGTGTGGGAAAGTAGCTCTGAGGTTGACCTCAGCTTCTCAGCATAGTTGTCCTTTGGGGAGCTTGAGGAACTGGGGTCAGGCCAAGCAGAGGCCTTGGTGCTGGTTGGGGATGGGGCCTGCAGAGTCTTAGTTACTGATTTCATTTTCAATAAGTCTAGGTTTGTTATATTGGTTTCCCAATAAAAAAAGAAAATTGATGATTTGTCCAGAGTAAAGTTACTGTACTGTCAGTGGCTATAACACGGAGGAGTTCAGGGAATGTCATCAGTTCTTCCACTGTGTGAAGCACTTCATATTCCAAGATGAAAACCCACCCGTGGGCTTTATCCTTTCTGTCCTCTCTCCACCTTGTCGCAGGGGATAGTGGGTTTACCTAAGACTATAAAACAGGTGAATTGTGGGCTTGGTGCTCAAACTGACAGCATTTTCCTCTGTGTCCGCTCCCTTGTGACACAAGTGCCCTCCCTGCATTTCCAAAGTAAATGGATAGCACTGTCATGGTGCTGCCAGGAAGTACCTCATTCAAGAAGGTAGCATGTGTTGAACAGAAAAAGGCTGCAGGTTTGGGAAGGGCAGAAATCCCTGCGCTGGTGGGCATGAGGATGCTGATGGTCATAACCAATAGCACGGGATTTTGGCAAGGACCTTGGAGAGGAAAGATTCTGATGGAAGAAGGCAGAGCTGGGGGCGTGGGAAGCAATAGCAGATGGAGGTCAATAGGCATTGTTTCCATGAATTCGGGAAGGGGGTTTAAGGAAGCTTATGTTAGGGAAGGTTGGTCAGAATTAGAAAACATTCGGGGACGCCTGGGTGGCTCAGCAGTTGAGTGCCTGTCTTCAACCCAGGGTGTGATCCTGGAGACCCAGGATCAAGTCCCACATCGGGCTCCCTGCATGGAGCCTGCTTCTCCCTCTGCCTGTGTCTCTGCCCCTCTCTTTGTGTGTCTCTCATGAATGAATAAAATCTTTTTAAAAATTAAAAATAAATAAAAATGCTTTCTAAAAACAGCTTTGTAATTACAGAAAAATTGTAATAATAGTTCCCCCCCCCCATTACTAATGCCTTGCATTAGCATGATACATTTGTTAAACACTAGCAATACATTATTTTTAAAATCCATACCAAATGCAAATTTCCTTAGCCATCACCTAATGCCCTTTTTCTGTTTCAGGATCCTACCCAGGGCACCACATCACATTTAGCCCCTTCTTGGCTGTGACTTTCTCAGACTTTCCTTGTTTTTTATTACCTTGACAATTTTTAGGAGTACTATTCAGGTTTTTTGTAGAATTTCCTTCAGTTGGGATGTGTCGGTTTTTCTCATGATTAGACAGAAGTTCTGAGTGTTTTGAAAGAAAGATCAGAAATGTGCCGTTGTCATCCCATCCTATCTAGGATGCTTATCAACTTGACTGTGGGTGTCACTGTTTAAGATAGGATTTTTATGTGAAATCTTATTTTTTTTAAAAGATTTTTTTATTTATTTGTCCATGAGAGACAGAGAGAGGCACACAGGCAGAGGGATAAGCAGGCTCCATGCAGGGAGCCGGACGCAGGACTTGATCCCCGGTCTCCAGGATCAGGTCCTGGGCCCAAGGCAGCGCTAAACCGCTGAGCCACGCTAAACCGCTGAGCCACCCGGGCTGCCCAAAATCTTATTTTTTTGAACGATCTTATTTTATTTATTTGAGAGACTGAGCATGAGCTGAGGGAGGGGCAGGAGAGGGAGAGCTCTATCCCAGGACTCAGGGATCACGACCTGAGCTGAAGACAGACACTTAACCGATTGAGCCGCCCAGACGCCCCTGAAATCTGATTTCTTGAGACAGATCTGATGCCAGTTGGGCTTCATTGTGATGGACAATGAACTGGACCAAATGGTAGGTGTCCCCTTTAGATGGGCTTATACTCTCAGGTCCTAATGCCACCTTTCCTGCTTCCATTATTGGCCTGACCTGGCTGGTCTCTGCAAGGGGTCAATCAGCCTTGCCTTTGTCATCAGCCAAAGCTAGGCTGCATTTGCCATGGTTCTGTTCTAGAGTGCAGGGCAGAGGCAGAGTTCAACAAGGTCCCTGGTGGGTTGTACACCAGGTGTAAGGGAGAAAGGGAGCTGCTGGGGATGATCACATTTCTCACCTAAGGAAAGTCCTTTTGCAAGCACAGTGGTTGAGACCACAGACTGTGCAACCAATGCGTTTTGATTTACACCCTGAACTGCCTCTCTGTGCCCCGGTCTTTCAAGTGGGCATAGTAAGGTCATTGCCCATAAGGACTGAATGACAAAACAGCAGTAAAGAACTTAGAACAATGACTGGCACATAGAACTCAATAGATGTTAGCTATTTATTAGAGAACTTTACATTTGCCTGAAGAGCAGGGGAGATTAAGCCGAAGGACTCTGTTACTGTCTTTTCCTAGGTGGGAGGCTGGCCCATCCAGGCAAGTTCCCACTGTGCCAGGGCAGACATACGAAATCTTAGGGGCACCTGGGTGGCCCACGCCTTTGGCTCAGACGTGATCCTGGGGTCCTGGGATCGAGTCTCACATCCGGCTCCCCGGAGGGCGCCTGCTTCTCCCTCTGCCTATGTCTCTGCCTGTATGTCCCTCATGAATAAATAAATAAAATCTTTTTTAAAAAACTCTATCTTGGGATCCCTGGGTGGCGCAGCGGTTTGGCGCCTGCCTTTGGCCCAGGGCGCGATCCTGGAGACCCGGGATCGAATCCCACATCGGGCTCCCGGTGCATGGAGCCTGCTTCTCCCTCTGCCTGTGTCTCTGCCTCTCTCTATCTCTCTGTGACTATCATAAATTAAAAAAATAAATAAATAAATAAAAAACTCTATCTTACTCCGTCTTCCGTGCTCACCTCAGCTCCAGCAAAGCGGTAACGGCCGCCGGTGACAGAGCGCGAGGTGCCCAGCAGCCTACCAAGTGTTCGCGGTTTTCCCACCGCAGCAACCAAGTAGATAAACTATTTATACGCTCAGATGCAAGGAGATGGTGCCTTGGCCCCACAGGCAGCTGAACTGGCAGAGGGAGGTTTCCCACGCGGCGAGGGTGTCTCCGGGGCCTGGCTCCTCCGAGTCCTTGGGGTACTGCCCGGGCCGAGCCTGAGCCCCGAGCCCGGCCTCGCCCCCAGCCCCGCGTGCAGCGGAGGAAGCAGGCGCCTCCCCGCGGGGCCGGGAGGAGCCGGAGGAGGATGCGCACCCTCCCGGAGCGCCGGTGTGGCAGTCTGGAGTCTCTCACCGGTCCCACGCCGGCCCGGTGCCTTGCGCTCGCTCCGGGCTCTCGGGCTGTCGGGAGAACCCGCGGGCCCCCGGGCGGGCGGCAGCTGGCGGGCGGCGCTGGGGCGCCTGGGCCGTCCTCGCACGCGGAACCTTTCCGGAGACGGCTCCGGGGAGCGGCCGGCGCGGCTGCAGCGGCGGACCCGGCGGACCCGGCGGACCGAGGGGCGGGGCGGACCGGCCGGGGCGGGGCGGGAGGCGGAGGCGCCGCGTAGGCCGGGGAGGCCCGGCCGGCCCGGCTGGGAGCTCGAGTCCCATGCGCCGCCACCTCCCCCCACGATGTTCCCCTCCCGGAGGAAAGCGGCGCCTTTGCCCTGGGAGGACGGCAGGTGAGCGGCGGCGGCCGGCGCGGGCCCCGTCCTCCCGGGTGCCGATCCTTTCCGGGCCGCCCCGCGGGATCCGGAGCCCGAGGCCGTCGCGTCCCCGCCTGCGGGGCTTCCTGAGGGTCTGTGGTTCTCTTTGGGGGTCCCTGTGTGTCTGTGCCTGCGGGGCGCCGTGTCTCTGCGATGACCTCCCCTTGCGAGTCCCTGTCCCCCGGTAGAGGTCTCTGCGCCGTTTCCGCACCGGCGTGTGTCTCCGCGCGGGTCTCCGACTGCGGTGGCCTCGCCACTGGGTCTGTCGTTCTGTCTGCCGCTGGCCCCTTGCCCCTTGCCCTGGTCTCCGCAGCCCGGGACCCTGCCGGTCTCACGCCTCCCCAGCCCCGGCGGCCTGCCAGCCTCTTCCCCGACAGAACTGCGAGCGCCGAGCCTGGCAGGCAGGCCCCTGCCCGCGCGTACTAGGCGCTCGGCCCGCGTGTGCTGGTTCATTTCCGGGGCGGCTGGACTGAGCGGGTCCCGCTCCAGGTGTTGGGTGTGCGCTTGGTCCAGACCTTAGCCGATGATGTTTTCCACCAAAGCAGAATGGGGGGGGGGGGGGCGGGCAGGGGAGCTCTTTGCCCACCTAGATTTGGGAGGACAGCCACACTCATTCTTCAGATGTGCCCCCCCCAGTCTTCTCACCCCAAACACGGAGAGTGGGTCTCCACCTATCCAGCGAATGACATTTGGGTTTACCAGGTGCCAAAGATTCTGGAATATAGTGGGCACCACTCTTTGGTTTGGAGGGATTTTTCCGACAGTGTGGAAGGAGGAAGACAGGAATCTAGTAGAAGGAAAGCCTGGACCGTGGAGTCAGCCCTGGGCGGGAATCCTCTTTATGGGCCATGTGACCAGAAACAGATCACTTAATCTTTCTGACCTCAGCTTTTCCACCTCTGAAACAGGGATCATAATATGTACGCTGCAGGGCTGGGTGAGGAGTAAAAGAGACCACGAATGTAAGACTCTTGACACTGTGCCTGGCACAGAAGGAGGTGTCTTCTAGTTCCCTTTGCAGTTGGGAGGTGCTGTGACCAGAGCGGCTGATATTCTAACTTGTACCACTAAGATTTGTGTAAGGGAGGAAAAGGAAGGTGATGGAGGAGAACTTCCATTCTCTGATCCCTTCCTATAAACCTTTGGAATATACATGTGTTCCCCCAAAAAGTTACCCAGGTCGATTCCTGCTTTGGACACAGGGCTACAAAAGTCCATGCAACAGATACGGGCTAGTGTGGCCTTTAAGAGTGCTGGCTCTGGGGCCAGCCTGCCTGGATTGGAATCTGCCTTTTCTAGCCTCAGGCACAGGTTGATGAAGACAAAACCGCATCTGGTCTACCCATCATAGCAGGGTGCCCTGGCCTGGGAGCACCTGGGACTGCAGGTCTGGAGTCTGCCACCAGGTGGCACCAGGAGTGTTTTCAGTGTCCGCTATCCTGAGGATTTGAGATTTGGCTCCAAATTTAGTTGCTCAGCCATTTGGGCCCTTAGAGCCCAGGACAAGATTGCCCATGAGAACCTGATCCTGAAAGAGAAGCTGGACTGAAGGAACAGCATGTGAAACTGCACAGAATGCCCAGTCCGTGCCACACCCCTGGATAACGGTCACTGCTTCTTTTCCTGAAGGTGGGATGTTTCCTCATGTCCATATCCCGGGTCTCCATCCCACCCCCAGAAAGAGGCCCGAGGGCGAGAGAGAATCTGTAGAGGTTCCAGCCTTCCCAGGCCACTGGCAGGATTGGGCTCCCCTCCTCCCCAGCGGAAACCCCCACCACAGGACAATGGGGGGTAAGTCAGAAGCCTTGTCAGGGTGCCTTACCTGGCCACCTCTCTGCTGTGTGAGGGACCTGGCTTCCTTCCGGGTTGCTGGCTTCCAGGTTGGCAGTTATGCTCTAGAGGAAGTCAGGAGTTGGTGTGGCTGTGGTGTGTGACTCAAAGCATGCCCCTGACTGCTTGAACCTTCCTGTAACTCACTTAGCAAGCCCTCTGCTGTCTAAACTGGGGCCACAGGCAGGAACCGACTACTCATGGAGAAGATGAGCAGGGACACAAGTGAGTACAGAACTCTAAGTGTTTCAAAGAGGAAAGGACCAGATGCCACGGAGGGGGCACGTGTATCCATTTGTGTGCACGCAGAGGGGTGGGCAGTGCTGGTGCTGGCATTGGAGTTGAGGCGGAGGGACCGAGCTGGCCATACATAGGAGTTTGACCCTGAGAGATGAGAGGGGGGCTTCCAGGAAGATGAGCTGAGGAAGAGCACTGCAGGCAGAAGTGGCAGGCCAAGTGAGCACTGGCACAGGAGGGAAAATGGTGAGTGGCGGAAGCCCTGGGTTACCCCATACACGCCGTCTGAGTGGTAGGGAGCAGGTGGGGGACGAGTCAATACCACCTGCTATACCTCACTGGAGGCTAGAAAGCCAAGCGTTCTGCAGGTTATTTCAGGGAGTGTAGGTAGAGAACTCTTTCTTTTCCTGAGACTGTTCGGCTCCTTCATGCTCCTCTGCAAAGCAATCAGGTGAATCCCACCTCCTGACCCGGAGGGCAGCCTCTCCCAGCACTCCGTGTGTCCGAGCTACACCTGGCCTGGGCTCCATACCCGGCCCTCGTCCTTCTTTCCCTCTCCCAGCTCTCATCACTTGTCACATGGGCTGCACCTTGGACCAAAGCTTTTTGAGACCCATTCAGTGAACTGCCACTGTCAGTATGGACCTTGCGGGTTTTAGAGGGCAGATTCAATCTTCCCAGAGTCAACTTAGGTCTTTTCCCTGGGACTGATGTCAGCACGGGGCCCCGCCATGGGGATCTTTCTGGCGTGAGCAGCAGGCTGAAGCCAAGGTTTCAGCTGGGGGCCAACTGACAGGGGAAGGAGGTTGGAAGGCAGTGGGTGGGATCTGCAGGGGGGAGGGGGCTCCTGCTCCTGCCATGGGCTCTGGTTCTGGACCTTCAGCCATTGTCCTGGGAACGGGCAGGTGCCAAGGATGAGTCTCATCCCTGTCCTCCAGCAGCTCTCCATCTGCCCTGCATCCACAAACAGAAAGTAAGGGGGTGTGAAGGAACTGGGGCAGCTCCTCCCTGGGGTGGGAGGGCTTCCTGGGAGTGGGGTGAAGCAAGCTAGGCCGGGAGCAGGGAGCAGGGAGCAGGACTCTGATGCGTGGTAGGTAGCAGCATGACCAACATCACTGGAGCGGCTTCTGCACTAACTCGCAGGCGCTTGGGGCAGACCCGTCCTGTGTGCTCCACTCCTGGGGAGGCCGGTGGAGGGCCTGTCAGTGGGCCCCGGCTCCACCCGCCCTTCTGACCCTGTCCCGGCTCTTGTCCCAGGTCCAGGCTGGTCCCCGGCGGCCTCCCCCGGAAATGCTCCGTCTTCCACCTCTTCGTGGCCTGTCTCTCACTGGGCTTCCTCTCCCTGCTCTGGCTGCAGCTCAGCTGCTCCGGGGACGTGACCCGGGTAGCCAGGGGACAAGGGCAGGAGACCCCGGGCCCACCCCGGACCTGCCCCCCGGAGCCGCCGCCCGAGCGCTGGGACGAAGACGCGTCCTGGAGCCCCCACCGCCTGGCGGTGCTGGTGCCCTTCCGCGAGCGCTTCGAGGAGCTCCTGGTCTTCGTGCCACACCTGCACCGCTTCCTGAGCAGGAAGAAGATCCCGCACCACATCTATGTGCTCAACCAGGTGGACCACTTCCGGTAGGGCCTCTCCCCGCCGATTCCTCCCTTCCCACGGGGGGCAGTGCCCAGTGGGCCTCTGGCCTCCCAAAGGGCTTCCCTCCCCATCCCTGGGCAGTGGCAGGAGGGGGGAGCCGTAAACCCTTCTCGCCAGTGTGACGTTAATTTGACAGCAGGGTTTAGAGCTAAGGAGGATCCTGATCTGATAGCAGTTTTGAAAAAGGAATCCCTTTTACCCAGACAGAAGGGGTGGGGAGACCCGCTGGGTGGGGGAGGTGCTGGTGTCTTGGCTCTGGGGCCCCACGGGTGGAGGGTGGAGAGACATAATGGGGAGAGAGCGCACACAGCTTTCTAGTAGAATGGCTGCAGGGCCGAGGGAGAGGGAGGGTCAAGAGCACCGCCTGGAAGTAGTTCACAGTCTGGTGTTACCCTGAGATCCGTGCCCTTTCCCGCACTGCTCCCTCCCACCAGCCAGTCCACATGTCTCCCACCCCACCTCCACCTCCTTTTCCTCCACCTTGCTCCGCTGGGGAGACAGGTTCACCCCCAACCCTTCAGGCCACAGTTCTCCCAGTTTTCATGGCCCACCCTCCTGGTCCTCACTTCCTCCTCCCGCAGCTTGGATTCCGTGGTCCACCGTTAGCATCAGTCCCCGGCACAGCTCCACACCTGCACCTGGGTGGCTGGATGTAGTTGGAGACTTTGCTCACTCGTCCCCCTAGCCATGAGCCCTGGCCCAGGAAGCCCCGCAGGCCTGCCTGGAAGCCTTGCGTTCCCCTGGCCTGCTGCCTGTCCCTCTGTGAGGCAGCTTTGCACCCTTTCTCTGCATCGCCTTTTCCTCAGCCTCAGCTGGTGACTGCTTCCTGTTTGAGAAAACAACCAGCTTGGAAGAGAGCATGCCCAAGTGCCCACCAGCCTCCTTGCAGGCGGACGAGGCTCCCGCCATGCTGGGGATGCCCTGTCCCAGCGCTTCCGCTCGGGCCCTGGACCCCCTTCTCACTGTGGCTCCCCAGCCCCGGCTCCTTTATCTCCCGCATAATCCATTTTTCTTCTCTCCTGGAGCATTCGCATCAGCAAAACCGCACTGAAATAGCTCCCTTCCAAAGAAAAAAAGAGAAAAGACCCCATGACCTCCCATCACTTGCTTTTCTATGCTCCCCTTTATAGCAGAACTCCCCCCCTCTCGGTCTCTCCGGAACCTGTTCCACCCAGACTTTTACCTCCATCGTGGCACTAAAAAGGCTCACATCATCAGTGAGCCCACTGCATTAACCCAAGCCCTGTTCTCAGCCTTCATCCCATCCACCGCCCCCCCATCTCCCCGCCTCACCCCACCCCCCTTAGCATTTGCATTTGCCAACCGGGTTACTTCTTCCTTCTTAAAACACCTCTGGTTGGCTTCTGAGACAGCAGTCTGCTTGTCCTTCCTCACTGCCCTCCACCACGCCCTTTGCTGGTTCTGCCTCACCTCCCTGACGTCTCGGCCCTGGTGTTCTTGGGGCTCAGTGCTTGGGCATCCTCTTCTCTGGCTCCAGTCACTCCCTGGATGTCATCCCATCTCCTGGCATTAGACCCCATCCATACCCTGCTGACCCCTGAGTCTGTGTTCCCAGCCCAGACCTCTCTCCTGACCTCCAGACCCGCACGTGCAACCAACCACCTGTGTCAACCTCCATCTGGGAGTCTTGGGCATCCCAAGCTTCATGTGATCAAAACTATTTCTGATTTCCTACCCACCCCCTTCCCCGTTTCAGGAGATGGCCGCTCCTCTCTTCCCTCACACATCGCATCCCATCTCTCAGAATACATCTAGAATCTGCCCACTTCTCACCACCTCCCTGAGCTAAATTACCAGTATCTCCTGACTATATTAGTGTGGTAGCCTCCCAGCCCGACTCCCCACTTCCACCCCTGACTCTCCCACCTCAACACCCCAGCTACAGCA
This sequence comes from Vulpes lagopus, assembly GCF_018345385.1. Taxonomy (NCBI): domain Eukaryota; kingdom Metazoa; phylum Chordata; class Mammalia; order Carnivora; family Canidae; genus Vulpes; species Vulpes lagopus. The sequence goes on from NC_054830.1 coordinate 128,005,514, forward strand.
ATCCTGTGATACCCAAGGTCACAGCATGTCCTGCCTCTGCTTGAAGGCCTGCAGTGGCTCCTGCATCTTAATCTGGGTTGCAGCCCCTGCCGACTGCATCCCTTAAGCCCTCCTGGGTCCCTCTGCTTTGGCCGTGGCTTCTGTTCCTGCCTCGGACCTTGGTGGCTGCTCTCACCTCTGCTCAGAGCCCCATTCTACTTATGCCCTTCTGGCTCGTTCCCTCAGGCCTTCTCATGCTACCCCATTCCCCAGGCCCTCGCTGACCAACCCCCCTGCCCCACCCCAACCCCAGCATGCTCTCCCCTCCTCGCCCTACTCTTCTTTTCTCCATGGAGGAATGGCCTGGCTGGGTACATATTTACTGATCTGTGTCTCCTCTCGTTAGAATGTCAGCTCCTGGAGGGCAGGGCTCTGATTTGTCAGTGCCGTGACTCCAATGACCCAGACGGTTTCTGGCACATAGCAGGTGCTCGATAGACATTTGTGAGACAAGTGGAGGGCAGCCCCACAGGGGAGTCAGCATCAGGCAGGGGGGCCCGACAGGTGCCAGGGGCTGAGTACCACAGAGGGCAGACTCTCACTCAGTGTGGGGAGAATGAGCTCACTGCCCCTGGCCCCAGCTCAGCCCTGGCCTCCCTGTGCAGGTTCAACCGGGCGGCCCTCATCAATGTGGGCTTCCTGGAGAGCAGCAACAGCACGGACTACATCGCCATGCACGACGTGGACCTGCTCCCCCTCAATGAGGAGCTGGACTATGGCTTCCCTGAGGCCGGGCCCTTCCATGTGGCTTCCCCGGAGCTGCACCCACTCTACCACTACAAGACCTACGTGGGCGGGATCCTGCTGCTTTCTAAGCAGCACTACCAGCTGGTGAGGCCCCGCGCGGCTCGGGGGTCGGGCATTGGCAGGAGCCACAGCAGTCTTGGGACCCAGCAGATAGAGGAGTCCTGCCCAGGCCCATCACAGGAGCCCAGGAGCAGGGCCGAGTGAGTCCGTCAGGGAGGATTCTGTACAAGCTGGCTTCATAAGACTTGGGATTCGTAGGCTCTCAAAGTGGACCAGTCTGGGCAGGGGCAGGGGCTGGCTTCAGGTGTGGCTGGCCCAGCCTCTCAGACAGTGTCCCCGGGATGCCATTTCAACTGCCATCTGGCTTTCTCCAGAGGGTGTTTACTTCCAGACATCCAAGGTGATCAAGTGACTTAGACCCCTGCCTCTTGTCCCTCTCTCCAGGCTGTGGCTAAAGCCAGCTTTATGTAAACAAAGCCCCAAATCTAGTGGCAAACAGAGGTGTCTGCCACAGAGCCCCAGCATCCCTCTCCCCATGGAAGGACATCAAGGCAGAGCCTCCCTGGGGAGAAATGGGGGTATGAGGCAGGCAGAGGCCATGCAGGAGGTGCCACTTCTGCCCGTCACCATCTCCCCCAAGAGGTGTCCTCCCACCAGTCAGACATTTTTGAGAAACCAGCAATCTCACCCAAGTTCAGGACCCCATCAGAACAGGCAGAGGGACTGGGCTGTGGTGGTCATTCCGCAGTGCCACAGCGGCAGGCACCGAAGGCACCCGGGTGCCCATGAGGGCCTCCAGCAGAGGACGAGCAGGGGGCTTTGGCCCACTCCCAAGTGCTAGGATACCGGAGAGTGCCCCAGCAAGGATGGGGCAAGTGATGTTCCCTGTCTCTGTGTCAGTGCAACGGGATGTCCAACCGCTTCTGGGGCTGGGGCCGTGAAGATGATGAGTTCTACCGGCGCATCAAAGGGGCCGGACTGCAGGTAATGCCCTCTGCAGGGCCCCCCACCTCCTCAGCGTTTGGGGCTGCCCTGAGGTTCCCTTCTCTGCCCTCCGATGCAGTTCCCTGGGCTTGGAGGTTGCTCCCTGCCTGCAGCCTGGTGCTGGGGCCAGTGGGGACCCCAGAAGACTAGTGGTGAGGGCCAGGGCTCCAGGAGGGCAGCCTGACCCAACTTCCTTTGGCCTTCTTAGCTTTTCCGCCCTTCGGGAATCACAACCGGGTACAAGACATTTCGCCACCTGCATGACCCCGCCTGGCGGAAGAGGGACCAGAAACGCATCGCAGCTCAAAAACAGGTGCTGACTGGTCCCCTACCTGGGGACAGATCTGTGTTATGTGGGGAAGCAGCAGAGCCAAGCCTCTCACCACACTGTCCTCAGGCCCAGCTGGCCCTGGGCTACCCCGCTTGGCCCAGGTCAGGCCCTGAGCATTCTGCCAGGACACTGTGCCCCACTCTGGTGGCTTCCACATGCTTCTGGGCACCATGGGTCAGCAGACACTTTGGGGTCCAGGCAGGCAGGGGCAGGACCCCGCTGTGGGTGACCTGTGACACAGGAACCACCATCCTGCACAGGGCCTCCCTTTTAGAAGCCAGACTGGTCCTTCTCTCCTGCTTACTTGGGGGTACAGTTGGGGCCAGAGGGCAGCCACAAAGCTCTGAGCCGCGCCATCTCCCCCTTTCCTTCCCAGGAGCAATTCAAGGTAGACCGGGAGGGAGGCCTGAGCACCGTGAAGTACCACGTGGATTCCCGCACAGCCCTGTCAGTGGCCGGGGCCCCCTGCACCGTTCTTAACATCCTGTTGGACTGTGACAAGGCTGCCACCCCCTGGTGCACCTTTGTCTGAGCCAGCGTGACAGGAAGGAAGCCTGTGCCCCAAGGCCACACTGCTCCTCAGGCTCAGGACATCAGACCCAGGTTCCCACACCAGGAGGACAACCAAGGTTTGCAGCAGCCCAGCGCCCCCAACGTCCTGAGGCAGGCCTGAGCCAGGACAGGACACGCATGGGCACCCAGATGAGTTGCTAGCAATAAACAGTGTTGGGGAGAGGCTGGAGCGCCCGCCCCTTCCTGCTGCCCTGCTATACCCTCCTTTGCGTGTTCAGACTTGACGGCTTTCCGTTCCTTTCCCAGGACCACGTCGGCAGCAGCCACGCCACCTCCGCTGCTGCCGCCGCGCATGACCAAGACCATCCAGAAGGTTAAAACTGCAGACACCCGTGTGCGAGTTCTACCAAAAGGGAACTGCCAAGACCCGCTGTCACTGGGTGTCACCGTGCAGGGATGGGGGCCTAGTGTTGCTGGATCTTGATTTTTTTTTTTTTTTTTCAAAAGAAACTAGGATTCTGGATTCTTACGTGAAATCAGTTAATTTCTATTTTTTTTAAGACTTTATTTATTAGAGACACAGAGAGAGGCACAGGCAGAGGGAGAAGCAGGCTCCCCATGGGGAGCCTGATGTGGGACTCCATCCCAGGACCCTGGAATCACGACCTGAGCCCAAGGCAGAGGCTCAACTGTTGAGCCACCCAGGCGTCCCAGAAATGGGTTAATTTCTATATGATAGCACATAATCGAAACCTTGGGAAAGTATGGCAGGCCAAACAAAATGTGCTGCGGATCACCAGTTTGTCACCTGTGACTGAGTGACTGAGCAGAAGGGGAGGGGGCAAAATGGCACCTCTCTTAGTGATAAGCTGGCAGGGGGTTGGGGCAGGCCTGGGGACACCAAGGCCAGGAGCAGCTCTGGTGAGAAAGAAGCCAGAGGGCAGGGTCTGGGTGGTCTGATCCCCCACACTCTGATGGTCTCCAGCTCGGGGCGGGGGGGTGGGGGACTGCATCCTGCTACACTGGGATGGACAGAAATAGAGCCATGGACTGGACTCAGGGTAGGTGCAGAATGTGCCAGCAAGGAACTGGCCATAGCTTGAGGGTGGGAGGACCACATTTCTGGGGCGGGCAGAAGAAGATGAGAAGCAGGAGAATCCTGGAGTGTTGCTACAGCATTAGAACAGATTACCACTGATCACACAATGTCCAGGAGAGATGAAGGAGGGGAGCCAGGGGAGACCATGGAATTGGGGAGTGACCTTGGAGGAATAACCTGGAAGAAAGGCTGGGGCCAATAAGAGTGGGAGGTGAGGTGATCTGCAAGGTCGATCACTCCTTCAAGGCATCTGACTGCCAAAGGTTTGGGCCAGAAGTCAGAGAAGTCTTGGAACCAGTTAAGATTGGTTTGTGTAACAATAAACAGAACACCTGAAATGCTAGAAGACAGGATGGACATCTCGGTTCAGGAGACTGGATTCAACAGCTGTGCTCCAAAAAGACGACCTCTTCTGAGGATGATTTGGGCTGCTGTGTGCAGTTGTGTGGGTTGTGCACTGTACCACCGAGCACAGTGTGAAAGAGTGCAATGTATCTCTTCAGATGTATAACAGGGTCCTTGTTATCCTAAACTGACCTCTTGCAGTAATTCAGCTTTACTCTGTAAAATGAGGGGCAAACATGCTGCGATTATAGTGCAAGAGTGGTGGGAGGGACTTTCTCAACTTGAGACCTAGGAGAGGGGAAGGAAGCACTCCCTGTGTGCCAGTTTCTGGACAACCCTGGCTGCATCATCTTAGGACTTCTGTAACCTGGAGGCAGAACGCCAGCCTCTTTGGAGTTGGTGAGAATGAGTGTGCCATCAAAGCCCCCCAGCTCTGTACTCCCTTAGTATGTAGCCACACCCTAAAGAATGGGGAGCTCCCTCCTTGCCACCTGCATGGAGGGAGTAGAATGGAGCTGGGGCACAGCTCCAACCACGTGGCCCCCTACCCCACCATGGCCACTGCCACCACCTCCTTCAAGAAGCCTGTGGACACCGCAGGCCAGGCCTGACACAGCCTAAATGTGCAGCCTCCCTGCCAGCCGGGGGCCTCCCTCAGCCACTCCAGGAGAGGAGGAGAGGTCTGAGCAGTGGCTGGCCAGGGGAGGAAGCAGACAGCCCTGCCACTCCCACAGCACCTCGGCGGCCTGCTCCGCGGAAGGGAACTGACACCCTTGTCTTGCCACCCAGGGTAGGAAATGGATCCAGGACAGAGGACGAAGTGGACCCAGGACACAACAGCAGGTGGCATGGCGTGTGGCCAGCATGGTGGCTCTAATAAAACCTAGCACTTGTTGAGCTTTTACCATGCACATGCATTGCATTCAGGAGGCCTCTCTCTCCCTCATCTAGGCCCCATGCATGAACCTGTCCAATACACGAGGCTGGTGAAACAGAGGTGAGTGGCTTGCCAAGTTCAGAGAGCAGAATACATGGGGGAGCTTGGGATCTGGACCCCAAGACTTTAGCTTCAGAGCCAAATTCCTTCATCCCTGGTCTGTACAGCAGGTGTCAATACACAAATGTTCCTTCCCCTGCAGACCTTCCCTCCCCAGCCGGAGGGAGCCAATGGGAGCGTTAGCCAATGCAATCTGGTGCCCTTCCCACTTCTGGGACAAAGCAGAGCCTGGGGGAGATAGGAAGTGTCTGTGCGCCTCCCACCACCCCCATGCCTCCTCTGCCTGGAGTAAGGTAGGGATTCAGCCTGGAGGGGCCCCTTGGGGCATCAGTGGGATTCACAGCACAGCACTGTGCCTGAGGAGTGGGCCAGAGGTTTGCAGAAGGCCTCCCAAGGAGCCAGGGTCTTGCTGGTGGAGTCACATTGCAGTCATGATGACAGGAAGGGTTCCAGAGGGATCAGCAGGTGCAAGGCAGAGACCCCAGAGACAGCATGTGATGTTGAGGGACCTGGAAGCGGTTCAGGGTGTCCTCGGTACCCTAATGCAGTATAGGCAGGAGGTGGGCAGCAGAAGGAAGGCAAAGCTCAGCCGTGAAGATCTGTGAAGGCCACACTGAGCAACATGCACATTATTCCATGGGTGCAGAACTTTTCTGAGTGGGGAGCCGCATGGTCAGGTCTGCCTTACAGAAAGATCCCTGGGGGGCTGGGCCGGGGGGGGGGGGGCGGGAGCAGGGAGAGCTCAGGCTGAACAAAATGTGATAAGGCCAGGCTGAGACAGGAGGCGAAAGAAGTGGGGTCCCCCAGGGTCTGCAGGAGCCAGGAGCAGGGCATGCCATTGGCCTTCCTTCCTGGAGGGTCTGCCTCCCTGCACATTCTGGCCCAAAAGGCCAAACAGATGGCCACCTGCCTCTTTTAGTTAAGCTCAGCCTTCATACCTTGAGGGCATCTGTTTTAAGGACAAACCAAAGGAAAAGCAACTTCACTTTCAGTTTCCACCTGTAAAGGGCCTGGAGGTCAGGCACTCCCCACCCCACCCTTACAAGGGAACAAATCTCAACAGGAAAACAACCACTTTTCTGGCCTGATGTCTTTTCTCACGCAGGGTTGGTGGATGGTAAGATATTACCCAACCGCAGTTCCCGCTAGCTTTTCTGCCTCACCAAAGGAAGAGGGGACAAAGCTGAGACTTCTGGAAAGGTCACAGCCTAGGGATACACACCCACTTAAATACTGAGATTTCATCATAAAATTAGAAAACACTTCTTCCCTAAAGCCCGTGCCACCAAGTCACCAGGGCTCCGCCAGGACGATAGCAGCTTACAGCTGCAAGAGCTTCCGGGCACAGACTCTTTAAAAGGAAGTTCTGGGGGGCACCTGGGTGGCTGATCCATTGAGCATCTGCCTTCCACTTAGGGCGTGATCCCAGGGTCCTAGAATCAACTCCTGCATCCGGCTCCTCGCAGGGAGTCTGCTTTTCCCTCTGCCTCTCTGAGTATCTCTCATGAATAAATAAAATCTAAAAAAAAAAAAAAAAAAAAAAAAAAAAATCTGGGACACAAAGACAATAGAGGAAAACAAGGACACTGTAAGAATTTAGAAAAAAAACTGGGGACACCTGGGTGGCTCAGCGGTTGAGCATCTCCCTTTGGCTCGGGTCGTGATCCTGGGGTCCTGGGATCGAGTCCCACGTCGGGCTCCCTGCATGGAGCCTGCTTCTCCCTCTGCCTGTGTCTCTGCCTCTCTCTCTGGGTCTCTCATGAATAAATAAATAAAATCTTAAAAAAAAAAAAAAAAACAAAACTTAGAGCCACTAGCACCTAAATCTACAGGAAACATTAAACCAATCCAACTCCTAGCCAGACTAACATCAAACCTCATATTAAAGTTCTGTTTATAAATACCAGTCCCTTTACCCAATAAATCACACACTACAAGCCATGCTAAGAGGCAAGGGGAAAAAAAACCAAACAGAACAGAAGAGCAAGAATCAGAACCAAACTCAGGTATGACACAGATTTGGGGATTACAGACAGGACATTTAAAATAACTATGACTAAAAATAAAATAATAAAATAAAATAAATAAAATAACTATGACTCGTATATTAAGGGCTTGGGATATTATGATTTATTATTTGGGATAATTATGATTTGGTCATTCAGATGACCAGAGGTATTTCTTCTCATATATATGGTCTTCATCCATAGTTCCTGGCTCAGCTCATAAAAATGCTTGGCATTTCCTCAGCAAAAAGAGTAATGAACGCATCTTTTGTTATGATATTTGGTCTCATGTCCTCAGTTCCAGAAATCACTTGAGAGCCATAAAGGTGAAACAGGTGTCTTGTTCTTCATTATAAGCCCCTTTCCACTACAACTGGGTTTATGTTTTTTTGTTCTGTTTTGTTTTTTTGTCTGACAGCTGCACAAGTAGGCAGAGCGGCAAGCAGAGAGAGAGGGAGAGGCAGGCTCCCCAAAGAGCAGGGAGCTCAACTCGGAGCCCAGGATCTTGGGATCCTGACCTGAGCCGAAGGCTGAAACCAACTGACTGAGCCACCCAGCCACCTAATGGTTTTTTGTTGTTGTTGTTGTTATTGTTTTTTAAGATTTATCTATTTATTTATTCATGAGAGACAGAGAGAGAGGGAGAGACACAAGCAGAGAGAGAAGCAGGCTCCATGCCGGAAGCCCGACCTGGGACTCGATCCCGGGACTCAAGGATCACGCCCTGGGCCAAAGGCAGGCGCCAAACCACTGAGCCACCCAGGGATCCCCAAGTTCCTTTCTTTTTAAGCAGACTCCAAACCCAGTGTGGAGCCCCTTGTGGGGCTTGAACTCAAGACCCTGAGATCAAGACCTGAGCTGAGATCAAGAATTGGATTCTCAACTGACAGAGCCACCCAGGTGCCCCTCATTTTTAGCTTGAATAATGTGTGTGTGTGTGTGTGTGTGTAATCCTTTAGGATTTTCTATATATGAGATTATGCAATATGTAAATAGAACTAGTTTTTCTTCTTCCTTTCCAGTATAGGCACCTTTACTTTTTTTAAAGATTATATTTATTTATTTGACAGATAGATAGCACAAGCAGGGGGAGCAGCAGAGGGAGAGGAAGAGGGTGCAGTAGGGAGCCCAATGTGGGGCTTAATCCTAGAACCCCAGAATCATGACCCAAGCTGAAGGCAGATGCTTAACTGACTGAGCCACCCAGGTGCCCTGCCTTTAATTTATTTTTATTGTCTAATTGTCATGGCTAGAACCTCCAGTACAATGTGACAAAAGCAGACATCCTTGTCTTATTCTTGATCTTAGGGAGAAAACTTTGTTTCTCAACACTAAGTGTGATGTTAGCTCTGTTTTTTGTAGATATCCTTTTTCAGGCTGAGGAAGTTCCCCTATATTTCAAATATTTTGAATGTGTTTATCTTAAAGGAATGTTGAATTTTGTCAAATGCTTTTTTCTGCATCCATCAAGATGATCATGTGGTTTTTGTCCTTTATCGATATGGTGTATTACATAAATTGATTTTCAGATGTTAAACCAATCTTTATTCTCGAGATGAATCCCACTTGGTTATGGCATATAATCCTTTTTTATACATTACTAGATTCAGTTTTTTAGTATTAGGTTGAGGATTTTTGTATATCCTTTCATGAGAGCTATTGGTCTGTGGTTTTCTTGTAGTATCTTTGGTTTTGGTATCAGGGAATACAGGCTTCAAAGAATGAGTTAAAAAGTGTTCCTTCCTCTTCCAATTTTGGGAGGAGTTTGTGAAGAAACTTTATTTGTTTGTGAGGAAACTCATTCATTTTTCTTTAAATGTTTGGTGGAATTCTCCAGTGAAGCTATCTGCGCTTGGACTGTTTTGTGTGTGTATGTGTGTGTGTGTGTCAAATTTTTAAATTATAAATTCAATCTTTTTCCTTGTAGGTCTGTTTAGGTTTCCCATTTCATCTTGAGTCAGTTTTGCTCATTTCTGACTTCCCAGAAATTTGTCCATTTTATCTAATTTATCTAATTTGTTGGCATAGAGTTCACAATATTCCCTTATAATTCTTTGTATTTCTGTAAGGTTGGTAGTAATGTCCCCTCTTTCATTCCCAACTTTAGTAATTTGAATTCTCTCTCTGTCTCGAGATCTCTCTCTCTATCTCGCTGCCCCCTCCACCTCTTCCCCCTGGTCAGTCTAGCTAAAAGTTTGATAATTTTGTTGGTCCTTTCAAAGAACCAAGTTTTGGTTCCATTGGTTTCCCTGTTTTGTTTTGTTTTTTTTTATTCTTTATATAATTAATCTTTACCTATTTTTAAAAATTTATTCATGAGAGACACACAGAGAGAGGCAGAGACACAGGCAGAGGGAAAAGCAGGCTCCATGCAGGGAGCCCAATGTGGGACTTGATCCCGGAACTCCGGGACCATGTCCTGGGCAGAAAGCAGGCGCTAAACCGCTGAGCCACCCAGGGATCCCCGAGATAGCCATCTCTGACATGCAGTGGAGTCTAACACACACTCTAGCTTCCTGATCTCAAGTGGGCTGCTCAATCTCCATCTGCAGTTTCCTCATCTCAAAAATGCGATGCCTGCTTTGCAACTTTGCTTTGAGTATTAGAAACACTGCATAATGTACCCATGTCAATGTCCAACATGGGATAATTCTCAATAAACACTATCTATAATCACTATTAGGCTATTTAGATGCATCCTATCTAGTTTAATATGTAGAACACCATAAACTAGATTTTATTAAATAATGACATTAGGGGCACCTGGGTGGCTCGGTTGGCTAAACATCTGACTCTTGATTTCAGCTCAGGTCATGATCTTAGGGTTGTGAGATCAAGCCCTGAATCAGGCTCCATGCTCAGCCTGGAGCTGGCTTGAGAGTCTATCTCTCCTTCTCTCTCTGCCCCTTCCACTGCTCACTCCTCACTCTCTCTCTCTCTGTAAATAAATAAATAATCATGACATTATTGAATCTGTATTTCTTTCCTTCATATATTAGACATCATTGGAAAAACTGAGGCTATAGTTAAGTGACTTGCTTAAGTTATCTACCCAGAGAGTAAATGCCTGAATTTCAACTCTGGTTTATTTTATTTTCTTAACTTTTTTTTCTCTTTTCTTTCTTTCTTTCTTTCTTTCTTTCTTTCTTTCTTTCTTTCTTTTTTTTTTTTTTTTTTTTTGTATTTGGAGTTTAAGAGCAGAAAGAAAAAAACTTGAATCAGGCTAAGCTGAATTATCAGGGAAGAAATAATAAGGAAGCAGAGCCCATTATACTTTTTTTTAAGTTTTTAATTAAAAAAAAGTTTTTAATTTATTCACCTGGTGCTCATCACAAGTGAACCTCCTTAATCCCCATCCCTGTTTTCTCCATCCCCCCACCCCCTCCCCTCTGGTGACCATCAGTTTGTTCTCTATAGTTAAGAATATGTGTCTTGGTTTGTTTCTCTTTTTTTTTTTTTTTTAATTTTTTTATTTATTTATGATAGTCACAGAGAGAGAGAGAGAGAGAGAGAGAGGCAGAGACACAGGCAGAGGGAGAAGCAGGCTCCATGCACTGGGAGCCTGATGTGGGATTCGATCCCGGGTCTCCAGGATCGCGCCCTGGGCCAAAGGCAGGCGCCAAACCGCTGCGCCACCCAGGGATCCCTGTTTCTCTTTTTTCTTTTCCTTTTGCTTGTCTGTTTTGCTTCTTAAATTCCACATATGAATGAAATCAAATGGTGATTGTCTTTCTCAGAGTTATTTCTCTTAGCATTGTACTCTCTAGCTCCATCCATGTTGTTGCAAGTGTCAAGATTTCATTCTTTTTTTTATTGCTCAATAATTTTCTATTATATATGTATAAATGTACCACATCTTCTTTATTCATTCATCTATTGATGGACACTTGGGCTGTTTCCATATCTTGGATATTGTAAATAATGCTGCTATAAACATAGAGGTTCAAGTGTCCCTTTGAATTAGTGTTTTTGGGTTGTTTTTTTTTTTTTTCCCAAGATTTTATTTATATATTTGAGAGAGAGAATGAGTGGGGGGGGGAGGGGCAGAAGGAGAGGAAGAAGCAGACTCCTTGCTGCTAAGCAGGGAGCCTGACTCAGGGCTCAATCTCAGGACCCTGAGATCATGACCTGAGCAAAAGGCAGATAACTTAACCAACTGAGCCACCCAGGCACCCCTTGAATTAGCATTCTTGTATTCTTTAGGTAAAGACTCAGCAATGTTATTGCTGGGTCATAGGGTAGTTCTATTTTTAACTTCTTGAGGAGACTTCATACTGTTTTTCACAGTGACTGCACTAGTTTGCATTCCCTCCAACAGTGGAAGGGAGTTCCCCTTTCTCCACAACTTCACCAACACCTGTTGTTTCTGGTGTTGTTGATTTTAGCCATTCCTACAGGTGTGAGCTGATAGCTCTTGTAATTTTGATTTGCATTTCCTTGATGGTAAGTGATGATGAGTTCATGTGTCTGTTAGCCATCTGTATGTCTTTGAAGAAATGTCTGTTCATGTCTCCTGCCCATTTTTAAATGGGATCATTTGGTTTTTGGGTGTTGAGTTGTGTAAGTTCTCTATGTATATTGGATACTAAGCCTTTATTAGATAGGTCATTTGCAGATATCTTCTCCCAGTCAGTAGGTTGCCTTTTAGTCTTATTGGTTGTTTCCTTCACTGTGCAGACCTTTTTATTTTGATGGAGTCCCTATAGTTTATTTTTGCTTTTGTCTCCCTTGCCTCAGGGGACCTATCTAGAAAAACGTTGCTGTGGCCCATGTCAGACAAATTATTGCCTATGCTCTCTTCTAGGATTTTTATGGTTTCAGGTCTCATATTGAGGTCTTTAATATATTTTGAATTTATTTTTATATATGGTGTAAGAAAATAGGGATACCTGAGTGGCTCAGTTGGTCAAACAGCTGACTCTTAATTTCAGCTTGAGTCGTGATCTCAGGGTCCCAGGATCAAGCCCCACATCAGGCACTGAGCTCAGTGGGAAGTCTGCTTGAGAATCTCTCTCCCTCTCCCCCAGCTCAAAGTCTTTCTGAAATAAATCTAAAGAAAAGAAAAGAAAAGAAAAGAAAAGAAAAGAAAAGAAAAGAAAAGAAAAGAAAAGAAAAGAAAAAAAAGAAAAAGGGAAAATAGTCTAGTTTCTTCTTTATGTTGCTGTCCAGTTTTCCCAACACCATTTGTGGAAGAGACTTTCTTTTTCCCATTAGGCATTCTTTGCTGCTTTTTCAAAGATTAATTGGCCATAGAGTTGTGAGATTATTTCTGGATTTCCTATTCTGTTCCATTGATCTACATGTCTATTTTTGTGCCAGTATCACACTCTTTTGATTATTATAGCTTTGTAATATAACCTGAAGTCTGGAATTATGACACCTCCAGTTATGCTTTTCTTTTTCAAGATTGCTTTGGCTATTTGGGGTCTTTTATAGTTCCATACAAATTTTATGATTGTTCTAGTACTGTAAAAATTGCTGTTGGTATTTTGATAGAGATTGCATTGAATGTGAAGATTGCTTTGGGTAGTATAGACATTTTAACAATATTTGTTCTTCCAATACATGAGCATGGAATGTCTCTCCATTTCTTTGTGTCATCTTCAATTTCTTTCATCGGTATTTTATAGTTTTTAGAGTATAGATCTTCTACCTCTTTGGTTAGGTTTATTTCTAGATATCTTATGATTTTTGGTGCAGTTGTAAATGGGATTTTTTTTCTTAATTTCTCTTTCTGCTGCTTCACTATTGGTTTATAGAAATGCAGCAGATTTCTGTACGATGATTTTGTACTATGACTTTATTGAATTTCTGTATCAGTTCTAGCAGTTTTTTGGTGGAGTCTTTCAGGTTTTCTATGTAGAGTATCATGTTTTCTGCAAATAGCAAAAATTTTACTTCTTACAAATCTAAATGCTTTCTATTTTTGTTGTTGTTGTTGTTCTGCTATGGCTAGACTTCCAGTACTATGTTGAATAAAAGTGGTAAGAGTGGACTTCCCAGCAAAGTATCATCTGGCCTAAGATGTCAGTAGTCTTCACTTTTGTTTTTGGGGACCCTGGATGGCACAGTCAGTTGGGCTTAGGTCATGATCTCAGGGTAGCAGAATTCAGCCCTGCATGGTGCTCTGCGCTCAGTAGTTGGCTTGAGATTCTCTCTCCTCTCCCTCTGCCCCTCCCCCCCCCCCCCCCCCCGCTGCAAATGAATAGATACATCTTGAAAGAGATAATTTATTATTATTCTTAAATTTACTATGAATGCCTTCTGTGCAGAGTACCACCAGCCTGCTCTATAAGCGAACTGTTTCACCTTTTCTAAGGCATTTAAGTTTTTCAACCTTTGATCCACCCATTTTCTGAAGAAGCATTAAATAGGCCCTCAGGGAAGGCCCTGCTTCATTTCTAGAAGAGATGCAGAGTCAAATCTTTTCACTGCAGTAATTCTTAAAAAGCTTAATTTTGGTTGATCTTAAGTAAGGCTGAGGCTCTGGGGAACACTGACATATATGTATTGGTCACTTATTGTAGAGAGGATAGTAAAATTGTTTCTTTTTGTGGTGACTCTTTGACCTGAGTGTCTACAGAGAGAAAGTTTCCAAGACCTGAAACCTCTTCCAGGAAGAACAAAAGAAGGCAAACCTCCTTCTGGAGGCCCTCCTGAGGCTAATCTGTGCCTTCTAGAAGAATGGTATGAGCTCACATTGTGTGTGTTGCAGTGGAATGCATTGTATGTTCACTGCTGTGGCTTAGTTGAGACTTGGTTATTTGATTGTTCTGGAAACCACCCAGTGCTAAGAGACTAAAGAAAACTGATTAAGATGTCCATAGGACTCCATTTTAATCTCTTTTGAAAAAAAAAAAAAAAGCAGAGGTTTTAAATGACAAAAGAAAGAGTACTGTTTGGGACAAGCCCTTACCTGGAACTAACACTGGAGCTGGAAGCTCTGAATTAGCAGATCACCACCACCAAAAGGCATTTTTACTAGTGTGTGTGTGTGTGTGTTAAAGATATTTATATATTTGATAGAGGGAGAGATTTAACGAGTGGTGGGGAGGGGCAGAGGGAGAAGCAGACTCTGTACTGAGCAGGGAGCCCCATGTGGTAACTATCCCGGGACCCTGAGATCATGACCTGAGCTAAAGGCGGACACCTAACCAACTGAGCCCCCCAGGTGCCCCCATTTTTTATTCTTTTAAATAAAAAGGACATCTCTCCAGGTGTCCCCCTGCCTTGCACCTTTCAATCACCCCACATACCTCATAAAAGTACACCAGCTAACCAAGGACAGCAAGTTGCAGAATCTCTAAGGGGGGCCTGATTGGCTTCTGACTCTTGACTCTTCTTTATTAAAAGAAAAGGACCACTCCTGTCCCAGAGTCCAATATAAGTATTTGGACTCTCTGGATGTCCTTTAAAGACTTGCCCTCCAGCTGTGAACACCTCTGGTAGAACAGCCTGCTCCCCACTGGTGGTTCCGGAACCACTTCCATCTCCTCACATGGACAAAGATTCAGAAACTGGTGCCTTTTCAAGGCCAGGATCACTGGGCTCTCCATTTTGCTCAAGAAGGTAAAAGAAGCAGGTAGTGGCCAGTCCTTCAGTAATGATCTGTTGAGAGGCACCTGGATGGCTTAGTGGTTGAGCATCTGCCTTAGGCTCAGGTCATGATCCCAGAGTCCTGGGATCGAGTCCAGCATCTGGCTCCCCACAGGGAGGGAGACTGCTTCTCCCTCTGCTTATGTTTCTGCCTCTCTGTGTGTCTCTCCTGAATAAATAAATAAAATCTTTTTTTAAAAAATCCCTATTGAAAATTATCATGTAAAAATGTAATTATCCCTTCTGAAAATTATCATATAAAACTACAATGAAGTAGTTTCCATAGTGACCCCTCAGAGAGCTTTGAATAAATTTTTGGAATTATCCTCCCATGAATTGATAGACTCTTCTGAATGAATTGGAAACTGCCCTCCAGACTAGGTTCCTGGACCCCCAAGGCTTCAGATTTTTCCTTTAGGTGGGAATCCACAAGACCTGCCAAAGTCCAAGGGCATCCAGTCAATTCTGAATAGCGCGGTGGTAGCAGGATTCTTTAAAATTATTCTCTCCAGGATCCCTGGGTGGTGCAGCAGTTTAGCGCCTGCCTTTGGCTCCCGGTGCATGGAGCCTGCTTCTCCCTCTGCCTATGTCTCTGCCTCTCTCTCTCTCTCTCTCTCTCTCTGTGTGTGTGTGTGTGTGTGTGTGTGACTATCATAAATAAATAAAAATTTTTAAAAAATTATTCTCTCCAAGGTAAAAATATTCAGGAAGATGGTGTCTGTCTTTAGGCAACATATGTTGCCTAACATATGTTATATCATATGTTATATATCATATATCATATGGGATAATATATATCCCACAGGATAGATAATATCTATTATAGAAGAAGAAACTAAAGGTCATAAGAAATTTAGAAACTTGACCAAACTCATTTGTGGGAGTAAGTGGTTATTGAAAGCTATATTCTCCATCTAAGGAGAGTACATTCTTTTTTTAAAAAATATATATTTTATTTATTTATTCATGAGAGACACAGAGAAAGAGGGAGAAGCAGACTCCTTGCAGGGAGCCCAATGTGGGACTTGATCCCAGGACCCCAGGATCACACCCTGAGCTGAAGGCAGATGCTCAACTGCTGAGCCCCCCAAGCGTCCCAGGAGAGTACATTCTTCAACATGCACATCTTAAACAAAATAAAGGTTTTTCCAATAAATTTTAGATTAGCCCCTGGGCATGAGGTGCATAAAAGAGGAAGAGTTATAAGATATTTGAGAGTTTATTTGGAGTTGTAGGGAACTGGAGCAATCCATGTCATATCTGTCCAGTGTCCTCCCCCTTTTTGTTCAAATTAGTTCAACACAGTATTCTTCCTTTTTTGAAAGTACTCTTCTAATGAATTCATTCATTCAAAAAATAACTCCCAAGGTTGCCTGGTTGCTCAGTCTGCAGAGCATGCAAGTCTTGTTCTTGGGGTTGTGAGTCTGAGCCCCACCCTGGGTGTAGAGATTACTTAAAAATGAAATCTTAAAAAAAAAAAAAGAAAAAAAGTATATAGGGACGCCTGGGTGGCTCAGTGGTGGAGCATCTGCCTTCAGCTCAGGTCCTGGTCCTGGGGTCCTGGGATCGAGTCCAACATTGGGCTCCCCACAGGGAACCTGCTTCTCCCTCTGCCTATGGCTCTGCCTCTCTCTGTGTGTGTTCTCACATGAATAAATAAATAAGATCTTTAAAAAAAGAAAAAGATGGACACCTGAGGGGCTTAGCAGTTGAGCATCTGCCTTTGGCTCAGGGCGTGATCCAGGGACTCCGAGATCAAGTCCCACATCAGGCTTCCTGCATGGAACCTGCTTCTCCCTCTGTCTGTGTCTGCCTCTCTCTCGGTGTCTCTCAAGAAATAAAATCTGAAAGAAAGAAAGAAAGAAAGAAAGAAAGAAAGAAAGAAAGAAAGAAAGAAAGAAAGAAAGAGAAGAAAGGAAGGAAGGAAGAAGAAAGAAAGAAAGAAAGAAAGAAAGAAAGAAAGAAAGAAAGAAAGAAGAAAGAAAGAAAGAAAGAAAGAAAGAAAGAAAGAAAGAAAGAAAGAAAGAAAGAAAAAGAAAAAAGAATCTGTTGCATAGTTCAGGATTTTTTTTTCATCCTTGACTTCATATGCTGTTCTTCCTTGAACATTCACCCACCTCCTTTACCTGGTTAACTCCTGATTCAAAACTCACTTCTGGGGATCTCTGGGTGGCGCAGCGGTTTGGCGCCTGCCTTTGGCCCAGGGCGCGATCCTGGAGACCCGGGATCGAATCCCACGTCAGGCTCCCGGTGCATGGAGCCTGCTTCTCCCTCTGCCTGTGTCTCTGCCTCTCTCTCTCTCTCTGTATGACTATCATAAATAAATAATAATAATAATAAAAAGAGCTCCTTAAAGGTTTGCCATTAGGTCCCAAAAGGGACCATTAGGTCCCTTGCCTATTGTTTCAAAAAAAAAAAAAAAAAACTCATTTCTGGTGTCACCTGCCCTGGAAGCGTTCTCAGATCCCCCCCACCCACCATGAGAGGCTGGGTTATGTGCTCTCGTTTTCCCTCATGCTCTGGTTATCCTGGTGTTTCCCACAGTTCTTTGTACTTGTTTATTTATTCAATTTATTTACTGTAGTTGTCTATTTTTTTTTTAATTTTTATTTATTTATGATAGTCATACAGAGAGAGAGAGAGAGAGGCAGAGACACAGGCAGAGGGAGAAGCAGGCTCCATGCACCGGGAGCCTGATGTGGGATTCGATCCCGGGTCTCCAGGATCGCGCCCTGGGCCAAAGGCAGGCGCCAAACCGCTGCGCCACCCAGGGATCCCGTAGTTGTCTATTTAAATGTTTATTTTATTTTTAAAATATTTTATTTATTTATTAAAGAGAGAGAGCTTGCCAGTGAAAGAGAACATCAGCTGGGGGGGGTGGGGGGCAGAGGGAGAAACAGACTCCAGGCCTAGCAGGGAGCCCAATGCAGGACTTGATTCCAGGACCCTGGGATCACACCCTGAGCCAAAGGCATACACTCAACCACTGAGCCACTCAGGCGCCCTTATTTTATTTATTATTATTTTTTTTAAGATTTATTTATTTATTTATTTTTGATAGACATAGAGAGAGAGAGGCAGAGACACAGGAGGAGGGAGAAGCAGGCTCCATGCTGGGAGCCCAACGTGGGACTCGATCCCGGGACTCCAGGATCACACCCTGGGCCAAAGGCAGGCGCCAAACCTCTGAGCCACCCAGGGATCCCTATTTATTATTTTTTAAAGTAAGCACTACATCCAACATGGGGCTTGAACTCACAACCCCAAGATCTGGAGGGACACACTCCACCCACTGAGCCAGCCAGGTGCTCTCTATTTAGGTGTCTGTCTGCTTTCTACACTAGTTATTCCTCAAGTGCGAGAAAGTGTTTTATGTAACTGTATGTAACTCAAACATAAGCTATCCATAAATATCCCTAAATTTTCCAGGCTCTAGGAATCACTCTTTTCTGTAAAACCCCAGTAGTGGGATGTCTGGGTGGCTCAGCAGTTGAGCATCTGCCTTTGGCTCAGGGCGTGACCCGGGGTCCTGGGATCAATCCCACATCGGGCTCCCTGCTTCTCCTTCTGCCTGTGTCTCTGCCTCTCTCTTTCTCTCTGTGTCTCTCATGAATAAATAAATAAAATCTTAAAAAATATATAAAAATAAAACCATAGTAGCAGTAGTCCAGAGCCCATGAAATCACTAGTCACCAGGCACTCACTCTCTGGATCTTTTTCAAGCTGTCTCTACCCTCCCCATCCCACTCTGCCTGAGTATGAGCAGAAGACCCTCTTCTTATTCCCCCAAATATAGATAAGAACAAGATATAATAGGAAATAAAACCTTATTGAAGACTTCAGGATAAAAGAAAAGAATTTCAGTGCAAAGAAGGTAATTTAAAAATAAGATAGGGGTCCCTGGGTGGCTCAGTGAGTTAAGCTTCTGCCTTTGGCTAGGGTAATGGTCCCCAGGGTCCCAGGATCGAGCCCGGCATCAGGCTCCCCGCTCAGTGGGGAACCTGCTTCTCCCTCTGCTTCCCTCCTCTGCTCCTGCTCTCTCTTTCAAATAAATAAATAAAATATTTTTTTAAAAAAAGTATGTGTTGAGTGATGTAATTGTTATCTATTATCTTATTGTTTTTAAGATTTTATTTATTTATTTGAGAGAGAGAGCGTGAGAGAGTACAAGGAGTGGGGAGGGGCAGAGGGAGAGGAAGAAGTAGATTTGCCACTGAGCAGGGACCCTGGGGACCATGACCTGAGCTGAAGGCAGATGCTTAACGGACTGAGCCACCCAGGCACCCCTCAACACAGACTCTTACAGTTCTGCACCAATCATTGTTCAAGATATTGGGCATAGAACTATAAAGAAGACAGATAACAAGTCCCTACCTTCAGGAGCTTGCCTTCTCGCCACGGGAGAGAAAGAACATGAATACACTCTGATCTCAGGGAGTGGTAAGAGCTATAGCTATGATAAAGCAGGCTGATGAAGGGGAGAGTGGTAGGGATGGGGGTGCTTCTGTGGGGTGGGAGGAAGGCTCTTTGACCAGATTTTCTCTTCAAACCAGGATGTGAGGCTAGATAGTAGCAGCTTTGAGACAGGATCATTAAAAAATGTGTAGGCACATGGTGAAGCTCCTAGGGGGTGGGGGGGGAGAGGGGTGGGCGTTGGTGGAATTCTCACCCCAGCTGCTGCCCAGATTGGTGGAAAGGAAGGTGTGGGCACAACTTGTTAATGAGCTCAGGGCCTTTTACAGACAGCTTGCTCCAGTGTCTGAATCATCCATCTCGAGTCCCCTTTCCTGCAAGCTACAAAGAACACCTCCTAAAAAAGCCAGCTCCCTTCTACCTCCCTGGAAAAGTCAGAGGCGGTCTCTTCAGGAGGCAACAGGAGGAAAACTTGTTTTGATTAAGGATCATCCCTATGTTAATCACAAGTCTGTTTCCCCAGGAATAGGACACAGAGGACCGGAGAAATGAGCTGGCTTGCTTCTGCTTCCTATTTATGCACGGTCCCACTGAGAGCAAATTGCAATGTTTCTGCTTGTAAAAATATCTTAATGATTTCTCTGATGTCTTTAAAAATGACGCAGCCAAGAGTCTGCAAACTAATCAGCTTCTCGCACTCAAACCAATGGCTCCCTTGTGACTGTTTTTCTAAAACTTTGCATTTTAATTCTATTCTTTTCCTCCATTGGCCTCAGCCTCTTTTTGGTTAAATAGCATTCCAGAAATGAGGATGGACCTCTAAGGTTCAGCGATTTGGGTCTTTATCCAACAAAATCATTCAGCCTCTGAGCTTTTCTAAATGAAAGGTAAAAGTACCTCTCGGAGTCTTGAGGATTAGGTGAAACCTTCATCATGCCAACTCTTCATGCCAACAAACCCAGAGGTTCACATTCTCTTCTACAAAAAGGACTGAGCATAATGTTGTTCTATATGCAACATAAAGTGAAATGGCATTCATTTTTTTTAATGGCATTAATTTTTCCAGGGACTTCAGATTTTTTTTTATTATTATTTATTCATTCATAGACACAGAGAGAGAGAGAGAGGCAGAGACACAGGCAGAGGGAGAGGGAGAAGCAGGCTCCACGCAGGGAGCCCGACGTGGGACTCAATCCCGGGCCTCTAGGATCACACCCCAGGCTGCAGGCAGCGCCAAACCGCTGCGCCACCGTGGCTGCCCTTCCAGGGACTTCAAACAAGGAAGGAAAAGATTCCTCAAAAAGCTAAACACAGAGGAACACCTGGGTGGCTCAGTGGTTGAGCATCTGCCTTTGGCTCAGGTGGTGATCCCAGGGGCCTGCGACCAAGCCTCGCATTGGGCTCCCTGCATGGAGCCTGCTTCTCCCTCTGCCTATGTCTCTGCCTCTCTCTCTCTCTCTCTCCCTCTCTCTCTCATGAATAAATAGATTTAAAAAAAAAAAAAAAGCGCTAAACACAGACATTTGCAATGACATGGATGGAGCTGGAGAGTATGATGCAAAGTTGGTCAGAGAAGACAAATACCATATGATTCCACTCATATATGGAATTTAAGAAACAAAACAAACAAGCAAAGAAAGAGAGAGAGACAAACCAAGAAACAGACTCTTAACTGTAGAAAACATGGTTACCGGGACCCTGGATAGCTCAGTGGTTGAGCGTTTGCCTCAGGTTGGCTCAGGGCGTGATCCCGGGGTCCTGGTCCTGCTTCTCCCTCTATGTCTCTGCCTCTCTCTGTGTGTCGCTCATGAATAAATAAATAAAAGCTTTAAAAAAAAAAAAAGAAAGAAAACATGGTTAGCAGAGGGGAGGAAGTTGGGGGGACAGGGGAAACAGGGAGTAAGGAGGGCACTGGTTTGATGAGCACCAGATGTTGGATGCAAATGTTGAATCACTAAATTGTACACCTGAAACTAATATTACACTGTATGTTAACTAATTGGAATTTAAATAAAAGCTTTAAAAAAAAAAGATAAACATAGAATTATCATATGACCCAGCAATTCTGCTCCTAAGTATATGCCCCAAAGAATCAAAGACAGAGGCTCAAACAGACACTTGTCCATCAATGTTCATAACAGCACAATTCACAACTGCCAAAAAGTGGAAACAACTGCAGTGTCTACCAACAGTTAAATGGATAAACAAAAGGCAGCCTATCCATGCAATGGGACATTTGTCAGCCCTATGAAGGAATGAAGTTCTGACACACGCTACAATGTGGATAAACCTTGGGAATGTTATGCTAAGTGAAAGGAGCCAGACACAAAAGACACATATTATATGATACCACTTGTATGAAATATGTAAAAGAGGCAAATTCATGGAGATAGAAAGTCCATCAAGGGTCGCCAGAGGCTAGAGAGAGGAAATGGAGTCTTACTGCTCTAGTGGGGTGATGAGAAAGTTCTAGAAGCAGATAGTGGTGATGTTTGCACAACATGTGAATGTAACTAATGCCACAAAAACGCACACTTTAAAATGGCAAATTTTCTATGAATTTTGCCACAAAAGAAGTTGCTTAAGAAACAAAGTTAAGGGGGACACTGGGGTGGCTCAGCGGTTGAGCATCTGCCTTCAGCTCAGGGTGTGATCTCGGGGTCCTGGGATTGAGTTCTGCATCGGGCTCCCTGCATGGAGCCTAATTCTCCCTCTGCCTGTGTCTCTGTCTCTCTCTCTCTTTCTCTTTCCCTCTCTTTATCCCTCTCTGTGTCTCTCATGAATAAATAAATAAAATCTTTTAAAAAAAAGTTAAGGGAGATAGGACAATTAGGATAAATTAAAGTTGGGTTGCAGGGTGCCTGAGGAGCTCAGTTGCTGAAGCATCTGCCTTCAGCTCACTCAGGTCATGATTTCAGGGTCCTGGGATTGAGTCCTGAGTCAGGCTCCCTGCTCGTGGTGAGTCTGCTTCTCCCTCTGCCCCTCCCCCACTTGTTCTCTCTCTTTCTCTCTCTCAAATAAATAAATAAAATCTCTTACAAAGGGATGACTAGGTGGCTCAGTAGTTAAACATCTGCCTTCAGCTCAGGATGTGATCCTGGGGATCGAGTCCCCATTAGGCTCCCTGCATGGAGCCTGCTTCTCCCTCTGCCTGTGTCTCTGCCTCTCCCTGTGTCTCTCATGAATAAATAAATAAATAAAATCCTTAAAAAAAAAAAAAAGATAAAATCTCTTACAGAAATAAAGTTGGGTTGAAATACTTAGTATCCTATTCCTTTCTTATGAGACACTTATTATTCCTAAGAGATCTGATTACATTCACCTTCTGCTATGCCTGTAAAATGGATAGATAGCGGGTTTTCTTTCCACATTTAGTAAACAGAAAGAGTATTTGAATAAAAGTCTAGAAGAGTGATGTGCTCACTCCTGGTGAGTTTGGAATAGCACTGAGACTAAGATGGGTCCACAATTACATGATATGTATGGAACTAGGATCCAAGCGCCCTGTCTTATTGATTTTTAAAAAAGTTATGCAAGTGGGGCACCTGGGTGGCTCAGTGGGTTAAGCGTCTGCCTTCAGCTCAGGTCATGATCCCTGAGTCCTGGGATCGAGGCCTCAGTCCGGCTCCCTGCTCCGCAGGGAGACTGCTTCTCCTTCTGCCTCTCATGAATAAATAAAATCTTTTAGAAAAAAAGTTATGCGGGATCCCTGGGTGGCGCAGCGGTTTGGCGCTTGCCTTTGGCCCAGGGCGCGATCCTGGAGACCCAGGATCGAATCCCACATCAGGCTCCCGGTGCATGGAGCCTGCTTATGTCTCTGCCTCTCTCTCTCTCTCTCTCTCTCTCTCTCTCTCTCTCTCTGTGTGTGTGTGTGACCATCATAAATAAAAAATTAAAAAAAAAAAGAAAAAAAGTTATGCAAGTAATACATGAATGTTCTCATTGAAAACGCATGCCTTTTTTCCAGGAAAATTCAAAAGTTCCAAATTGCCAGATATCTCTGGGTATTTAAGGTTGGGTGGGCTTTCATGATCGCAAACCAGATTCCACCCTTTGATCTCCCTGTTTTTTATTAGTTGAGCTCCACATGTCAGAACTATCCTCAGTGCCTGCCTCTCCCCAGCTCCACACTCCAGTCAATCTGTAAACTCTTCCTTTGAAATGACTGGTTCTTAGACTCTCTCTGCCAAAGTGCACCATCCTCATCACCTTGTGACTGGGTCCTATCACATCCCTGACCTGAGCTCCTGGCTGTCTGATGCAGGTCTCTCTACTCTATGATATACACCAGGGATTAGCAAATTCTTCCTGTGAGAAGAGCCACATAAAAAATATTTTAAGGACAGCCCAGGTGGCTCAGAAGTTTAGCACCGCCTTCAGCCCGGGGCCTGATCCTGGAGACCCAGGATCAAGTCCCATGTCAGGCTGCCAGCATGGAGTCTGCTTCTTCCTCTGCCTGTCTCTCTCTCTCTCTCATCCTCTCATGAATAAATAAATAAAATCTTTAATATATATATATATATATATATATATATTTTTTTTTTTTTTAAGCTCTGTGGGCCTTACACTCTTTATAGCAATGATTCAATTCTGCCCTCGCAGCATGAAAGCAGATATACATAAAAGAACGGGTTTGGCAGTGTTCCAATAAAATTTTATTACAAAACCAGGTGGAGGGCCTTAGTTTGACAACCTCTGGTGTATGCTGAGTATATACCTCCATCCTCAAATGTCATTTAAAATATGTCATTTAAAATATGATTCCCCTTTAGAAAACAACCATCAATTGCTCCTGGTCATCTATGAGACAAATTTCAAACTCCACAGCTTGGTATTCAGGGTTCACATGATCAGATCTCAACCTGTCTTTCTAAGCCTATAAGTGCTTCTGCTAATTGCATGACTCCTCTGGTCTCGCCAGATGGTCCCCTAAGTCAATTCAATTCCTCCCATCTTAACTGTACTCTTAAGAATTCTCTTATCTGGAAGATCTGTTTTCTTCCCCAAGAGATTCAGATCATTTCTGTCCTTCAACCCGTCTCAAACCCTACCTCTTATGGAAGGCATCCCTGCCAAGCCCAACTTTTTGTTTTGTTTTGTTTTAAAATATCTTATTTATTTATTCTTGAGAGACACAGAGAGAGGCAGAGACACAGGCAGAGGGAGAAACAGACTCCATGTGGGGAGCCTAATGTGGGACTCGATCTCAGGACCCCGGGATCACGACCTGAGCCGAAGGCAGACGCTCAACCATTGAGCCACCCAGGTGCCCCACAAGCCCAACTTTTGACAATTACTCTTTCTGAACTCATGGCACACTTTGCCTCTCTTTTGGCATTTAGCTTCAAGTCTTCATTTGAGTTGTGATAAAAAGAACAAAGTACAGCTACTGTTCATGTAGAAGTGCCAGACTTCTCAGAGGACATGGCTTCCAGTATTTATGATGATCCATGGTCTCAACTTTTAGTCCATAAATGGAATACAGCCAAGACTGAGGAATGGCTTCAACTGGGTAAGTGAGACACCAAAACAGTAATTTATGGTGAACAGGTTAACAAATTCCTTAACGTACAGTCCCCAGGGAAAGTGTAATGATTACTGGAAGGTTGCTTGAACCAGACTGACCCTAAAAGGTCCTCAGGCCCAGATGGGATGCCACCACCATCTCATTGCAGGGACAGACCTGCCAGGGACACTGACATGGTCTGATCCTCTATTAAGATGACCATGTGGTTTTTTCCTTTGATCTATAAATATAATTTTTAAATAATTGATTTTTGGATGTTAAGCCAAACTTGCATTCCTGGGATATATTTCTCTTTGTCATGATGTAATATATATATTTTCTGGCTTTGGGTTGCTAGTGTCTTTTTTTTTTTTTAAGATTTTATTTATTTATTCATGATAGACACAGAGAGAGAGAGAGCCAGAGGCACAGACAGAGGGAGAAGCAGGCTCCAGGGAAGGAGCCTGATGTGGGACTCGATCCCAGGACTCCAGGATCAGGCCCTGGGCCGAAGGTAGGTGCTAAACCGCTGAGCCACCCAGGGATCCCAGGGTTGCTAGTGTCTTATAGAGAATTTTTGCACCTATACTCATAAGAGATATTTGAGTTTTCTTGTGATGTCTTTGTCTGATTTTGAATAAAATTAGGATAATTCTGGCCTAATTGAATGAGTTTGGGAATCTTTCCTATCCTTTCTATATTTTGGAAGTTTATAAATGGCGTTAATTTTTCTTTAGTGTTTGGAAGAATTTATTGGTTTTTTTTCTGTGTGTGTGTGTGTTTTTTTAAGATTTTATTTATTTATTCATGAGAGACACAGAGAGAGAGAGAGAGAGAGGCAGAGACATAGACAGAGGGAGAGGCAGCCTTCATGCAGGGAGCCTGACATGGGCTCAATCCCAGGTCTCCAGGATCACGCCCTGGGCTGAAGGCATTGCTAAACCGCTGAGCCACCCGGGCTGCCCAGAAGAATTTATTGTTGAAACTATTAAGATCTGGGCTTTTCTGTATGGCAAATTTTTAAATTACCAATTTAATCTCTTTATTTGTTATAGGTCTAGTCAGTTTTTCTATCTCTTCTTGATTCAGTTTCAATACTTTATGTATTCCTAAGAATTAATTAATCTCACCTGGGCTATCTAATTTGTTGGCATACAGTTGTTTATAGTGTTCCTTATAAGTCTTTTTATTTCTGCAACATCGCTAATAATGTCCCTTCATTCATTCCTGATTTTAGTAATTTTAATCTCTTTCTTTCTTTGTCAGTCTAGCTAAGTCTGAATTTTTGTGGATCTTTTTAAGGAATGAACTTTTTTTTTAAGTTTTATTTATTTAAATAATCTCCACACCCAACATGGGGCTTGAACTCATGACCCTGAGATGAAGAGTTGCATGTTCCTCCAACTGAACCAGCCAGCATATGATCTGTCCTGGAGAATGTACTGTATGTGCTTGAAAAGAATGTGTATTCTGCTATTGTTGGCTGGAGTATTATTCTAAAATTTTTTTTAATTTTTTTTATTTATTATTTATGATAGTCACACACAGAGAGAGAGGCAGAGACACAGGCAGAGGGAGAACCAGGCTCCATGCACCGGGAGCCTGACGTGGGATTCGATCCCGGGTTTCCAAGATCGCGCCCTGGGCCAAAGGCAGGCGCCAAACCGCTGCGCCACCCAGGGATCCCTGGAGTATTATTCTATAGGTGTCTATTAGGTCTGTTGGATTATAGTGTTGTTTGAGTGCTCTACATCCTTTTTGCTTTATCGCCTCATTGCTGTATCTATTCTTGAAAGTCGAGAATTGAAGTTTCCAACCATCATTGTTTTTGCTTTATTTTTTTTATTTTTTATTATTTTTTTAAAGATTTTATTTATTTATTCATGAGAGAGGCAGAGACACAGGCAGAGGAAGAAGCAGGCTCCATGCAGGAAGCCTGATGTGGGACTTGATCCCGGGTCTCCAGGATCATGCCCTGGGCTGAAGGAGGCACTAAACTGCTGAGCCACCAGAGCTGCCCTTATTTTGTTTTTTTAAAGATTTTATTTACTCATTTGACAGAGCACAAGCGGGGGAGCAATAGGCAGAGAGAGAGAGAAAAGCAGACTCCCCTCTGAGCAGAGAGCCTAACGTGGGGCTCAATCCCAGGACTTTGAGATCATGACCTGAGCTGAAGGCAGATACTTAACCAACTGAGCCACCTTAGTGCCCCATCATTGTTTAACTGTCCAGTTCTCCTTGTTCTGTTGTTGAATTATGCATCATATTTTAGGGGATTTTTGCTAATTGCATATAGTTTATAAAAGTTGTAACAGAATAGATGAAACTTCATGGCAAATATCTTACTCTAAAATTATAAATAGGGATCCCTGGGTGGCTCAGTGGTTTAGTGCCTGCCTTTGGCCCAGGATGTGATCCTAGAGTCCCATGATCGAGTCCCACATTGGGCTCCCTGCATGGAGCCTGCTTCTCTCTCTGCCTGTGTCTCTGCCTCTCTCTGTGTGTGTTTCTCATGAATAAATAAATAAAATATTTAATAAAATAAAATAAAAATATAAATAATGCATTGCTTCTATGAAGCATAAGAACAAGGAAGAAATAACAACAGTTGGGGTAGAAATCGTGAGCAAACAAGATGAGAAAAAAAAAACAAGATGAGATAAAACATAATCTGTCAGAGCTCAGGAAAGAGGCAGAAGAAAAATAAAATAAACTCATTGCTCCAATGATACTGAAATTCAAAGACCTTAGAAACAGATAAAGACACTAAAGTATCCTAATGGAGGATACACATGAAAAAAGCCATCAGGATGAAGCTGATCTAAAGGCATTAAAAGAGGGCACCTGGGTGGCTCAGGTAGTTAAGCATTTGCCTTCAACTCAGGTCATGATCCCAGGGTCCTTGGGATAGAGCCCCGCGTCAGGCTCCCTGCTCAGTGGGGAGTCTCCTTCTCCCTCTCCCTCTCCCTCTGTTATCCCCCTGCTTCCCTCTCTCAAGTAAATAAAATTTAAAAAGTAAAATAAAAGTATTAACACAACTAGAGAGAAAATTATAGCTATAGAGGATAGACAGAAAGACACACGTAAGGACACTCCTTGAACAGGAAAGTCAAAATAAGACAACAGAATATGCAAATATTTTTAACGACAAGGAGATTATAAGTTACTAAATTACAGGCCTGTGCTATCCAATAGAGCAGCCACTAGCCACATGTGACTATGTAAGCTGTAATTAAGTAAAATGTAAAATTCAGTTCTTTAGTCATACTAGCCACATTTCAAGTGCTCAGTAGCCACATGTGCCTAGTGGCTGCCATGCTGGACCACACAGATTAAAACATTTCATTGTCACTGAAAGTTCTATTGGACAGCATTGTCATAGACCAATAACTTCTCATGAACATAGATGCAAAATTTCTGGACAAAATATTAGCAAATCAAATCCAGTGATATGCAAAAAGGATGATGTATCTGACTAAGGTGGGTTATCCCAGAAATACAAGGTTGCTTTAACATCAGAAATATCAACCAACCACCACATTAACAGAATTTAAAAAAGCACAAGATTTGCTCATCTGATGTGGAAAAAGCATCTGAAAAAAAAATTCAAAACCCATTAAGGATAAAAACAAACAAACCTTGGTGAATTATGAGGCAAAGGGAATTTCTTCAGTCTGATGTCATCTACAAAAAATTTCAACTAACATCGTAATTAATGGTGAAATAGCAAATAACTCTCCCCCAAGATTAGGAAGAAGGAAAGGAAGTCTGCTCTCACGATTACTATTCAATAGTGCCCTGGAGATGCCAGCAAGAGCAGTATGTCAGGAAAAATGAATAGAAAGCATAAAGATTGAAAACAAGGAAGTAGGGGTGCCTGGCTGGCTCAGTCAGTGGAGCATACCACTCTTGATCTCAGGTTTGTGAGTTCAAGCACCATGCTGGGTGTAGAGCTTACTTTAAAAAAAAAAAAAAGGAAAAACATGAGGAAGTAAAGTGGTCTTTATTCACAAATGTCCTGATGGTATACATAGAAAATTCTAAGAAACATGCTAAGAAAAAAAACCCACTTGGATTAATAAATGAATTTAGCAAATCACAGGGGAAAGGCAATTCATAAATTTAATTGTATTTCCATATACTACCAACAGGAAGTGAAAAACAAAAAGTTAAAAATATATTTTATATATTTATAATAAATATATATATTTATATTTTATGAAAAACATAAAATACTTAAAAATGAATTTGCAAAATATCTGCAAGACTTTTCCATACGTGCAATGACAAAACATTTCTCGGAGAATTTCTCGGAGAATTTAAACACTTAAATAAAATGGAGAAATACACCATGCTCATGGATTAGGAGATTCATATGTTATTAGGATGTTAATTCTCCCCAATTTGATCTATAGGCCAATAAACACATGAAAATTTGCTCAATATCATTAGTCATCAGAGAAATATACGTTAAAACCACAACGAAATACCACTTCACAATCACAAAAAAATGGCTCATATTACAAAGACTGACTACATATTGTCAAGGACGTGGCATGACTGGAACTCCCATATGTTGCTGATGAGAGTGTAAAACTGTACACTCATTTTGGAAAAGCATTTGGCATATTCTTGTAAAATTAAACATACACTGACCCTATAACCCAGCAATTCCACCCCTACCTATTTATGCAGAAGAAATGAAAACATGCCCCAAAATATACTTACTCAAGAACATTCATAAGAGTTTTACTCACAATTGCTCCAAGCTGAAAACAAACATGTTCATCAATAGGAAAATAAATAGACAAATTGTGGTATATTCATACAACAGAATACTGCTCAGCAGTAAAAAGGACTTATACATGCAACAGCATGGAAACATTTCAAAACCGTTGTTTAGAGGCACCTGGCTGGCTCAATCAGTGGAGCGTGCAATTCTTGATCTCAGCATCATCAGTTTGAGCCCCACATTGGGCATGGAGATTACCTTTAAAAAATATATTATTTTTTTTGAAAACCAAAAAACCCACATTATTTAAGCAAAAAGAAGCCAGACACAAGTAGTACATACTCTATGATCCCATTTCTGTGAGGTTCAATAAAATCCTACTATTAGGGACACCTGGGTGGCTCAATGGTTGAGCGTCTGCCTTTGGCTCAGGGCATGACCCTGGAGTCCCAGGATCAAGTCCTACACTGGGCTCCCTGTGAGGAGCCTGCTTCTCCCTCTGCCTATGTCTCTGCCTCTCTCTCTGTGTGTCTCTCATGAATAAATAAATAAGATATTTTTTTAAATCATACTATTATGTTACAGAACAGAGCCTAGCATTTCTCCCCAAACTGACCTATAGATTTCAATACAATACCAATCAACATCCCTAATAGATTTTTTTTTTAGTGTAGAAATTGTCAAGCTCCTCCTAAGACTTATATGGAAATGCAGAAAGCCAAGACCACACAAGGCTCCAAGAAAAAGAATGAAGTGGGTTGACTTTCCCTACTAGACAAAGAGATGATATCTACACTGTGGGGAGGGCACAAGGCTAACAGACCAAGAGAATAGCCTAGAAACAGGCTCAGGCATGCATGGATATCTGGTTGACAATAAAGGTAGTCAATCAGAGCAGTGTAGAAAAAACAGTTATTTCAATTTCAATAAATCCTTTTTTAAAAAAGATTTATTTATTTATTTTAGAGAGAGTGTGTGTGAGCAGGGGGAGGGACAGAGAGAGAGAATCTCAAGCCAACTCCCCGAGGAGCACAGAGCCCGACATGGGGCTCAATCTCACAACCCTGAGATCATGACATGAGTCAAAATTAGGAGTCAGAAGCATAACTGCTTAATCAGCTGAGTCACACTCACGTGCCCCAAGATTTTATTTTGAGGTAATCTCTACACCCAGCTTGGGGCTCAAACTCATGACCCCAAGATCAGAAGTTGCATGCTCCACTGACTGAGCCAGCCAGGCACCCCTCAATTTGAGTAAGTCTTGCTCAGACAATTGAGTATCTGTTTTTTTAAAGATTTTATTTATTTATTCATGAGAGACACACAGAGAAAGAAAGAGAGGCAGAGACACAGGCAGAGGGAGAAGCAGGCTCCATGCAGGGAGCCCGACACAGGACTCGATCCTGGGTACTCAGGATCAGGCCCTGGGCCGAAGGCAGCACTAAACTGCTAAGCCACCCGGGCTGCCAGACAATTGGGTATCTAAATGGAAAAATAGAAACAACCCATACGTCACCTATACACAAATATCAGTTCCAGGTGGATTATAGATCTGCATGTAAGAGGCAAATCAATAAAGCTTCTAGAAGATAACAAAAGATAAGTTTGGGCTGGAGAAGGATTTTTTAAATGGAACACAAGAAAGTGTAACTATAAAGGAAAATATTGACCAAGCCGACTATTTTAAGAACTGTTAATACTGTGACACTATTGAGAGAGCAAAAAGGCAAGCCACAGAGTAGAAGTAAATATTTGCAATACAAATAACAAAGAAAGAGTCTGTGTCCAGAATATCCAAAGAAACTCTATAAATCAATAAGGCAGACAATCTGATAAAAACACAGGCAAGACATTTATTCAAGAAGACATCTAAATGGCTAACCTGGGGCACCTGGGTGGCTCAGTCAGTTAAGCATCCAACTCTTGATTTTGGCTCAGGTAGTGATTTCAGGGTTGTGAGATCAAGCCCTGCACAGGGCTCTGCACTCACCAGGGAGTCTGCTTAAGATTCTCTCTCTCTCTCTAAAAAAAAAAAAAAAAAAAAAAGATTCTCTGTCTCCCTCTCCCTCTGCTCCTCTCCAGGTTCTTGCATGCTCTCTAAAATAAACAAATAAATCTTTTTTTTTTTTTTTTATTCATCAGAGATACACAGAGAGAGAGAGAGGCAGAGACACAGGCAGAGGGAGAAGCAGGCTCCATGCACCAGGAGCCCGATGTAGGATTCGATCCCAGGTCTCCAGGATCGCGCCCTGGACCAAAGGCAGGCACCAAACCGCTGCACCACCCAGGGATCCCTCTTTTTTTTTTTTTAAATGGCCAACATGGGACGCCTGGGTGGCTGAGGGTTGAGAGTCTGCCTTAGCCTCAGGGCGTGATCCTGGAGTCCTGGGATTGAGTCCCACATTGGGCTCCCTGCATGGAGCCTACTTCTCCCTCTGCCTGTATCTTTGCCTCTCTCTCTCTCTGTGTCTCTCATGAATAAATAAAATATTTAAAAAAAAAATGGCCAACACAGCACGATTTTGTTTAACATCACTAGTAATTAGGGAAATACAAATGAAGACTACATTAAGATGCCAGTCACCTACAAAAAAGCTAAAATTAGAAAGATTGGCAATACAGAGTATTGGTGTGAATGCCAAACACTTAGAACACTCATACACTGCAGAGTGGTGTGAACTAGTTCAACCACCTAGGAGACAGCTTAGCACCATCCTCTACAGTTGAAGATATGCATACCCTGTGGCCCAGAGATCCTACCCTAGCTCTCCTGAACTAACGTGTGCATATGTGTAGCAAGAAACATGTGTGAGAATGGGGAGAGTAGCACCATTTGTAATGGTAAAAAACTAGAGACACTCCAGATGTTGATCACAGTAGAAAAGATAAATGCATCATGGTGTATACATGTAATGGAATATCACAAAGCCATGAACATGAATGAATTCTAGTTTTCCACAATATTGATGAAGCACACAAACATAGTTAAAGAAATAAGCCAGATTAAAATATATTTATGTATAAAACTGACAAACCCAAACAGCAATGTTTCAGGGTACATTCCTCATGGTAAAACCATGAATATGAAGACTGGGCAGTGATTAAGACAGAGCCTGAAGAGGGCTTCTGGGGTGCAGATGGTGTTCTTGCCCCAAGGGGTGGCTGTAAAGACATTTGCTTCACGGTCTCACTGAACTTTACGTTTTGCTTCATTCACTTTTCAGGGTACCATATTTCGTGACTGAAACAATTGAGTTTTTTCTTTTTTTACTTAAAAAATCTCTACACCCAGTGTGGGGCTCAAACTCACAACCCTGAGATCAATAGTCATGTGCTCTACTGACTGACCCAATCAGGTGCCCCACAGCTGAAATAAGTTTAAAAGAAGATGTAGTCCACAAAAACTAGCCTGGAGTAAAAGTAGACTTGAATCTACATGTTGGAAGGGAACCCTGCATCACCTAAAAAGATGATCACATTGGACAAAACTGAGTCATATCCTAGAAAAGTAATTGAATTTTAAATATAAAGATAGACTCCTTTATGCAGCCAAGCAAACAGATAAGGTTACTTACGAGGCAGAAAAAATAGGCTGGCCTCATACTTTCCCACAGCAACATTCCATTTTAGAAGGAAATGGAACAACTGCTACAAAATTACCATTGAAAATTGACCCAACTGGACTATAATAACATAAAGGGATCACAGTATTCACATACACAAAAAATAACCAGTAAGAAGCTCTGGAAGAGAAGATCCCCATTCACAGAAACAACAAGAAAGAGAGATGATATAGGCTTAAACCTTTCAAGAAATATGCAAACCAAAAAGAGAGAGAGAGAGAAAGAAAAGAAAAAAAAAGAAATACACAAAACTCCATAAGGAGAACTACAACACTCTTGAGAGACAAAAGTAGACTTGAACAAATGGAAAAACATATGTTCTTGGACAGGACGACTCAACATGACAAAGATGACAATCCTAAGTTAATTTATAAGTTAAATGAACTCAGGGCACCTGGGTAGCTCAGTTGGATGAGTGTCTGCCTTTGGCTCAGATCATGATCCTGGGGTCCTGGGATCAAGCCCCACATTGGACTCCCTGCTCATTGGGGAGTCTGCTTCTCCTTCTACTCCTCTCCCCTCCCTCCTGCTCATGCTCTCACTCTTTCTGCCACATAGATGGAATCTTTATAAATTAATCAATTAATTAAATGATCTTGATTGAAAAATACTAATAGGCTTTTTTTTTGATGCTAGGTAAGTTGATCTAGTTAATATGGAAAAATAAATGAGAACAGGCATTTTATTTTATTTTATTTTTATTAAAGATTTTATTTATTTCTTAAAGTATTTTATTTACTTATTTGAGAGAGAAAGAGCACAAGCAGAGGAGCAGCAGAGGGAGAGGAAGAAGCAGGCTCCCTGCTCAGTGAGGAGCCTGATGCAGGGCTCAGTCCCAAGACCTTGGGATCATGACCTGAACCAAAAGCAGATGCTCAACCCTTGAGCCACTCAGGCGTCCCAAAACAAGACATTTTGATAAGCGAATAGCCATTTGGGGAAAGATAAAAGTGGATCCACCATGCATTCCATGTGCCAGAGTTCAAAGTGTAAAACAATGAAAACAACCTCAGAGCAAGTGATGAGGGAAGTTTCTCTTTGGGCTGGATCATTCTATTGTCAGCGGGGCTAGTCTGGCTCTTCCCAGAACTCCCTTCCCCCATCAGCTGAAAGAGGAGCATGCAGGCAGGAGTGAAGCAGTGGCCGTGACAGTTCCATACCTGGTCTTCCTAATGTGACACCTGCAGCAGCCCCAGCTTTACCACCAAGTGTTTGGTTATGATCACACAGATGCACTAGCCAGCCGCCCCTGCATGGCCTCACTCCAGCTTCCCTGATGCTCTGATGGCTCCTCTGAGCCTCAAACCACTCCTTTCCAACCTTTATTCTTGACTCCCCTCACACTTATGGAAGGTTGAGTTCCAGTATTAAATCTTCCAACTTGGGGTGCCTGGGTGGCTCAGTCAGTAGAGTGTCTGCCTTCGACTCAGGTCATGATCTCAGGGTCCTGAGATGGAGCCCCATGTTGGGTTCCCTGCTCAGTGGGGAGTCTGCTTCTCCCTCTCCCCCTGCTTCTCCCCCCAATCTTGCTCTCTCTCTCTATCAAATAAATAAATACAATCTTTTTTTTTTTTTAATCTTTCAGCTCATGGCAGTCCTGCTTCCCTGGTTGAACCCCAAGCTGATGATTGAACCCAAGCTTTCCCTGGTTGAACCCCAAGCCAAAAGTGGGTGCTTGACAACAAAACCCTCAAGCGTTGGTCTGGGGGACCAGTCAGGAGGCAGAAGGCGGAAGAGCAGCAAGGAAATTGCCATGAGATGTATTTAGAAGAATGATATGTGCCTAGTGGTGAAACATTTGGAAATATTCTCGCCTGTGCTAATACTAAAGCTAGAACATGCACCTAACAGACTTGGATATCTGGCTAAGGAGATTTCTAGGCAGGAAGACAAAAGTGCCAATTGCCTCTTTTAGCCGCCTGTGATAAAGAACAAGAAGAGAGAGATGAGCTAAAGAAGGCACAGTTTAGGAATAAAGCAGAGTTTAGAGGAAATATTTCAACCCAGTACTATTCAAAACCTTTTCTCGCAGCCAGATTTTCAAAGTAACAAAATGGCTTGAAGGTTAAGATCAAATCTAGATACAGCTGTAAAACTCTGTTAAAACCTCACAATGAGAGGCATCTGGGTGGCTCAGCGGTTGAGCGTCTGCCTTCAGCTCAGGTCATGATTCCAGGGTCCTGGAATCGAGTTCCACATCGGGCTCCCCATAGGGAGCCTGCTTCTCCCTCTGCCTGTGTCTTTGCCTCTCTCTGTGTCTCTCATGAATAAATAAGTAAAATGTTTAAAAACACAACAAAACCTCATAATGATTTAGAAGGATGCCTCATGGACCCTCTCACCTAGAGAAAAATGCTCCTAAGAATCTTAAGGGCATTGTCCTACAGCTGCTTGACATGCCTGATTCAGGACCTTTCTCTTGGAAGGAATCATGTGTGTGTATTTTGGGGTATGAAGCAAACCCCAATCAGATTCATAGAAGACTTAGAGATTTTTTTAAAGAGAATTGCATTGGTGAACACACTTCCTGCTTGAACTAAAGGAGACAAACTGTTCACACTCACAGAGACTGAGTTGCCAGTTCTCTGCAGTTGTGGAGAAGGCTAGTAAAGCCCCTCCATGGCACACACAGGGTATTTCCCTTAGAAGAGGATTTCTTAGTGAAGTCAAGAGCAAGTGAGAACAGAGGCTGAGGAAACCACTCCCAGAAAGCAGATCTGGGTCCTAATCAAGAAACATTCCAAAAAAAAAAAAAAAGAAGAAACATTTCTTGCTTCTGGAACATTCTAGGAATATTCCTTGAATATGTGTTGCTTGCTGAATTTCAAAGTTTTCATGGATCCATGATTGCTTTATATTTCCCATTCTTTCCCTTTTTTAATAGACATGTTTATTGTGGTTTTCCTTACACGGTTTTTATATTACACATTGGATGTATGGTGGGGGGTAAGGGTGGGGGTGCAGACACCAGAGGAATTGTATGTAGGGAACACCATCCATATTTGAACCTGACATTGTTTTTTAATATTTTATTTATTTATTCATGAGAGAACACACACACACACACACACACACACACAGAGGCAGAGACACAGGCAGAGGGAGAAGCAGGCTCCATGCAGGGAGCCTGATGGGGGACTCGATCCCGGGTCTCCAGGATACATGCACTGGGCCAAAGGCAGTGCTAAACCACTGAGCCATCAGTCTGCCCTAAACTTGATTTAGATAATAATATGACAGACATTAACATGACTATGATATTAAAATGAGATATAATCAGGGTGCCTGGATGGCTCAGTGGTTGAGCGTCTGCCTTCAGCTCAGGTCATGATCCCGGGGTCTGGAATTGAGCCCCACATCCAGCTCCCTGATTGGTGAGAAGTCTGTTTCTCCCTCTGCCCCTCATCCCACTCATACCCTCTCTCTCACTCACATTCTCTGTCTCTCAAATAAATAAATGAAATGAGATAGGATCTTTGGGGACCTTGGGAGGGGGTGAGCTATTTTGCATCTGGAAAGGGTGTGAGTTGTGGCCAGAAGGTAGGTAATCTCCAAAAGTGGCCACCAGCAATTCCTTCCCTTTCTATCAAATACATGTCAGTTCTCATAGCATGTGGTGGGTTCTATTCTAACTCTTGAAACTGGGCAGATCTCCTGACTTGCTTTGACCAATAATGGAACAGAAGTGATGCTGTAGCAGTGAAAGACCTACCTTCTAAGAGGACTGTCAGGTTCCACTTCCTTTCTTGAAAGTCTCTATCCATATAAGAACTCTAACTGCCCTGAGACCATCATGCTGAGGGAAAGCCCAAGCTGGCCATGCAGAGAGGCCATACAAGATAAAGAGGTGCCTGGCCTGCTCTCAGATGTGCTAGCCACCTGACTGACGCATCAGACTAGTGAGTGAAAAGCCCACTGTATATTTCAGGAACAGAATACACCATGTGCAACTGAAGATTTGCCCAATAGATCTGGTTTCAGAATCATGAAAGAGAATAGATTGTTGTTTTTTTTAAGATTTTTTAATTCATGAGAGACATACAGAGAGAGGCAGAGACATAGGCAGAGGGAGAAGCAGGCTCCTGTGGGAAACCTGATGCAGGATGTGATTCCAGGACCCCAGGGTCATGACCTGAGCTCAACCACTGAGCCACCCAGGCATCCCAATAATAGATTGTTTTAAGGTACTAAGTTTTGGGGTTATGCAATAATAGAAAGCAACCTCCATGATACATTGTTGAAAAGGCCCAGAACAGGGGTGTCTACCTGGCTCACTTGGTGTGGCATGTGACTCTTGACCTCAGGGTTGCGAGTTCGAGCCCCACATGAAGTGTACAGATTACTTAAAAATAAAAAAAAAGGGCAGCCCCAGTGGCGCAGCGGTTTAGTGCCGCCTGCAGCCCAGGGCGTGATCCTAGAGACCTGGAATCCAGTCCCACGGCGGGCTCCCTGCATGAGGCCTGCTTCTCCCTCTGCCTGTGTCTCTGCCTTTCTCAATCTCTCTCTCTCCCCCCACCCTCTCTCTTTCTGTCGCTCATGAATAAATAAATAAAATGTAAATAAATAAATAAATAAATAAATAAATAAATAAATAAATAAATAAAATAAAAATTTTAAATGTGCAAAAGAAAAACAGATCCAGTGCAGTTCCTGGCAAAATCTCAAGAGGGCTTTTTCATAGTGCTTGATAGGCGAATTCTAAAATTTACATGGTTAAAAAAAAAAGACCAAGAATGTTTAAGCACTCCTGAAAAAAGTACTAAGTAGGGAATTTGCCTATCAGATATCAAGACTTGTTAGAAGGCCATAGGAATTAAGATAACATAGTATTGGCAACAGGGGTGACAGACCAATGAAATTATATAGAAAGCCCATAGACAGGCCTATAAATGGGTGTTTGAGCCCCACGGAGGTAAGGAAGGCATCCAGTCAAAGGGCACATCCCTTTAAACATAAATACGAGGGACGCCTGGGTGGCTCAGTCGCTTGACCATCGCCTTTGGCTCAGATCATGATCCCAGGGTCCTGAGATCGAGCTCTGCTTGGGGCTCTCTGCTCAGCAACAAGTCTGCTTCTCCCTCTCTCTCTGTGATTTATCTGGCTCTTGCTTTCCTCAAATAAATAAAATATTTCTTAAAAAAAATACATGGTAAAATATTTACATGTGCAAATATATGATGCTTATGATTTGTTTGAAAATAAAGATGTGGAGCAACGAGAAATCTCATGCACTGTTTATAGGAGTGTAAATTTGTTAACTAGTTTGGCACCATTTAGCCAAGAAAACTCACACAGGTGCTCCAGGGGACAGAGGGGGAAAGATGCAAGCAAAGTGAGAAGCTTGCTTATAATTTAAAAAGAAAAAAAAAAAAAAAACTGGAAACAAGACAAATGTCCAAATGGGATCACACATTAGTAAATAATGATTTACAGTAAAATGCCACAAGTGGTGCAAATGGACTACCTGTATTAGCACAAATGAATCCTTCAAACACAATGCCCAGAGAAAAAAGGCACATCACAGAAGACAAATATAGTCCCTTTTCATAAAGTTCAAAACTGAGCAGGGTAGCCCTGGTGGTGCAGTGGTTTAGCGCCGCCTGCAGCCCGGGATCACGACCCAGGATCGAGTCCCACATCGGGCTTCCTGCATGGAGCCTGCTTCTCCCCTCTGCCTGTGTCTCCGCCTCTCTCTCGCTCTCTCTGAATGAATAAACAAAAATCTTAAAAAAAAAAAACAAAAACTGAGCAGAAGTAAACAATATTTTCTTTAACAACATACAAACATAAATACATATATGGTTACATAAAAGAAAGCAAAAGGGAGGGATGCCTGGGTGGCTCAGTGGTTGAGCATGTGCCTTTGGCTCAGGACGTGTACCCCGGGGTCCTGGGATTGAGTCCCCTATCGGGCTCCCCACAGGGAGCTTGTGTCTCCCTCTGCCTATGTCTCTGCCTCTCTCTGTGTCTCTCATACATAAATAAATAAAATCTAAAAGAAGAAAGAAGAAAGAAGAAAGAAGAAAGGAGGAGGAGGAGAAGAAGGAGGAGGAGGAGAAGAAGAATCAAAGAAAAAAGAAAGCAAGGGAGCAGGGGTGCCTGGCTGGCTCAGTGGGCAGAGCATACAACTCTTGATCTCAGTGTCTTGAGTTCAAGCCCCACATTAGGTGCAGAGATTACTAAAAATAAATAAATAAACTTAAGGACAGCGAGAGCGAGCCCTGTGATTACTAATCTAACCCAACATTTCTGGAACGAGACACGGATCAGATAGGGGTCTGGACAAACCTGAATTTATTTCTATTACCATCACTCCCTGCTTAACCGTTTTGAATTTGGCTTTTCCCATCACTCACTCAAGGTATCTCTTACTTTTATCAGCCAAATCCAGTGCTGTTTTTCTTCATCCTCATCTTACCATCTCAGTAGCGCCTTCCACTTTTAATTCACTCCATTGTGGAACTTCTCTTCCTCTTGGGTCTTTTTCTTTTTTTTTAAACCATAAAAGTGTACTATTCTCATCCTTCATTTTCTTTTCTATTCCTGGGGAATATTGCATATTCTTTTCTTTTCTATTCTCTGTCATAATTCAAACTACCCTTGGGTTAAATCCTACATCTCTGTTTAGCTCTAATCCCAACTGCTGTTATAGTCAGGTTATGTACTACGGATTTCCTCCAAATCCCACAACACTGTCCAAAATAAAATTGTTAATCTTACATACACATAAAAAAAATAAATAAACTTAAGGAAAAAAGCAAGGAAAGAATTAACAAGTCAGGGCTGGGTGACAGTGTGGGGTGAGGAAGGAGAGGATGCATTTAGGGAGAGGCTTCCAGGGAGCTTCGGAGAAAACCTTAGTCCGTTCTATTTCTTAAGCTGGATTTTGGGTACAAAAGGGTTCATTTTCTTATTTTTGCACTTTATACATACACTTATACATACTTGTTTCATATTTACAAAATATAAAATCCCACAATAAAAAACTGCAGCTGAAACAAAAAGACTATTGGCATCCCTCTGGCTGTTACAAGTGACAAAAACTCTTTCTGTCACCACTCTGGGAGAACTCAGGTGAGCACACCTGTGGTTTATGCCAGTCCCCTCAGCATCTCCTACGGAGCCACTTTGCACTTTCAGAGTTCCCCAGGTGGCATCTACTGACAAGAGGGCCCTGTGCTCCTCGTGGCAGCAGCTGTCACAATCGTTTGTCCCAGGGCAAAGAGAAATGCCAAAGGAGAAATGGATGTGGTCTGTGGAATGAGGTAAGTGAAACCTTCTAATTATTTTTTTAAGGTTTTATTTATTTATTTATGAGAGACACACAGAGAAAGGCAGAGACACAAGCAGAGGGAGAAGCAGGCTCCCTGTGGGGAGCCCGATGCCAGACTCGATCCCAGAACCCCAGGACCATGATCTGAGCTGAAGGCGGATGCTCAACCATTGAGCCACCCAGGTACCCATCTTCTAATTATTTTTTTTAAGATTTATTTACTTTGAGAGAGAAGGAGGGATGGCATGGGAGGAGGGGCAGAAGGAGAGAGTTTTAAGAGGACTCTGAGTTGAGCACAGAGCCCAACTTGGAGCTCGATCTCATGACCCTGAGATCACAACCTGAGCCGAAACCAAGAGTCAGATGGTTAACCAACCGTGCCCACCCAGGTGCCCCGAGGCCTTCTAATTAAATCATCACTTCCACTTATTTGGAAAGCCTCCTTTAGACCTAGTTTCTTCATCTGTAAAACAGACCTGATTGCTACCTTATGGGGTCGTGAGAATTACATGAAATTATCTAGGCTCAAGATGCAAGGAATGGAAATCTTTTTCAAATTACATTAGACATCCAAAATAAAAGGCCTAGTTGTGAAAAAAAAAAAAAAAAATTACATTAGACAACAGCTCCAGCACCTGGCAGGAATCTAGTATTACCTAGTGTGGGTAGGAAAGGCTCCCCCACCTTTCTGCATCAGAAAGACTCCTCCCAGGCTTCCACAGTCCCATGAAGGTCACTGTAGATTAAAAGACATCTAAGGGACACATCCACCAAGTGCAGTGTGTGGACTTTATATGGATCCTGAGCCAGACCAATTGACCATAAAAACAGATTCTTAAGAAAATGTCAACAAGGATTGAATATGAAAAGATACCAAGGTGTGATAATGGTATTATGCTTGGGATTTTTTTTTAAAATGCTTATGCTTTAGAGATACGGCCTAAGATATGTTGGCTAAAATGTGATCATGTCTAGGATGTGCTGTAGAAGAATCCAGAGGTGGAAGTGGAGAGGAGGTGGATACAGGTATAGCTGGCTAGTAGTGTCCGAGGTAGTTCATCGGTCTCTTGGTTCTACTTTAAGGCATGTGTGAAATTCTCCATGGAGGAGGGCGCGGAAGAGGGAGGAGAGAAGATCCCGGGAACATTCCGGACCCCGCAGAGAAGAGCTCCAGTCTCAGAGCACAGCTCAGCTCTGTGTGGGGATGTGAGCTGCCCTCCTGCAGGAGATAACGTCATCAGCCCATGCGAACTTCAGAGAACAGTGGTTCCACACACTGTGCCACGTTCACCCAATCTTTTTGGGGCCAAACCCACCCAAAGGACTGCTGTACCGAGAGTGCACGCAGGGCCCCTGGGTGGCTCAGTCAGTGAAGCATCTGACTTTGGCTCAGGTCAGGATCTCAGGTTCCCGGGATCAAGTGTGGAGTCTGTCTCTCTCCCTCTGTCCCTCCTCCTGCTCATGCTCACTGTCTCTGTCTCTCTCAAATAGATAAATAAAATCTTAAGGAAGAAAAAAAAAAGGAGTGTACCGCATGAGCAGGCTCAGACACCTGTCCCTCCTGGATCCCACAAGCTCTGCGCTCTCCGTCCGGGAAAACCATGCATATAAGAAGTGAGTCCCTTTCTGGGCCCCTCTCCCTTCTTGAAATACACCAACCATTTCCATCCCACCCATTCGGGCTCAGCCTGAGGGCCCTAGAGGAGCTTCCATCTGAGAACAAAAGAGCCTGGCCTTCCCCACCTCTACCCCCCCTCACCCCCCAACCCCTGCTCCCGCCTGCTTCCTCCAGTAATTTCTGTTCCTCCCCCAACCAAATACCCACAAGAATACTTCTTGCTATAAAAGTGCCACGAGGGGATCCCTGGGTGGCGCAGCGGTTTGGCGCCGCCTGCAGCCCAGGGCGCGATCCTAGAGACCGGGGATCGAGTCCCACGTCGGGCTCCCGGTGCATGGAGCCTGCTTCTCCCTCTGCCTATGTCTCTGTGTCTCATGAGTAAATAAATAAAGTATTTTTTAAAAGTGCTACAATAAACGTGAAGTGCTATGGGTCCCCATGCTACAAGTAAGGGGAAGGAATCTTCAGGAAGCCGCCAGTACTGAAGGGCAGCCGTCCTCTCCCTCCGCCAAGAGCTCCTATCACATCCACCGGCTCTTGCTGCCCCCTCGTGGTCACCTGCCTCCCACGGCTGTTCTTGCCATCTGGATTTCCACACACCCTGCCCTGCCACAGGTGACAAAACTGGCCTCCGGCAAACCCTATTTTGGGCCAGTCTTCACAGATGGGCAGACATTTGGCTCGTAATGAGAAACTTCCTCCCAAAGCATGTCCATACATGAATATCTTCCAATTTCTTTGCTCTTTAAGAACTTTATTGTTTGAAATTAATTTTTTTTAAGATTTATTGATTTATTAGAGAGAGTACATGAGGGGCACCTGGGAGCTCAGTGGCTGGGCATCTATCTTCAGCTCAGGTCGTGATCCCGGGTCCTGGGATTGAGTCCTGCACCCGGCTCCCTCCAGGGAGCCTGCTTCTCCCTTTGCCTGTGTCTCTGCCTCTCTGTGTCTCTCATAAATAAACAAAGTCTTTAAAAGAGAGAGAGTGAGAGAGAGCATGAGCAGGAGGGGCAGAGGGAGAGGGAAAGAGAATCTCAAGCAGACTCTGCACTGAGTGTGGAGCCCAACACGGGGCTCATCTCAGGACCCTGAGATCATGACCTAAGCTGAAGCCAAGAGTCGGATGCTTAACTGGGCTGCGCCACCCGGGCGCCCCTGAAATTCTGCAAAATAATTTGGGGATGAAGAAACTTTATGATGTGGCTTTTGGGAAAGGGAGCAGGAAAAATGCTCCCTGCCTCTACGTGGGTGAAGGAAGCTCTAATTCCTATAAAAATGCCGCACAGGACCTTGGGCTTGCTCCTAGCAGGGTGTGAGTGGATCTAACTCCCATGTACCTTTCTCAGAGCCCTGTCACTCTCAGTGACTTAGCCTCTGGTCACAGCAGAAGAGCATGTGGAGGTGCAGACAGTGTGGCCAGAGGC
The DNA here is from genome assembly GCF_018345385.1 of Vulpes lagopus. Taxonomy (NCBI): domain Eukaryota; kingdom Metazoa; phylum Chordata; class Mammalia; order Carnivora; family Canidae; genus Vulpes; species Vulpes lagopus. The sequence goes on from NC_054830.1 coordinate 128,048,760, forward strand.
GAGAAAGTGCTATCCCAGCCTGGGGCAAGCCTCAAAAGCCTCCTGTTTGGCTGCTGCCTCCACTTCAGGGGCACAGTGGGGGCGGTTTTGGACTCCAGCGGGGGAAGGGCACAGGCAAGTGATCTGATGAAACCAGTCTGTGGCCAGCCAGCCGCTGCTTTCTGTTCTGTGTAGGCCGGTTCTCAGGACACCAGAGAGCAGGTCTGTCCAAGGCTGATCCAGAGCCCACAGCGCCGGGACAGCGTGGATTGTTCTTACTCCCAGAGATCCTTGGCTGGAAACCTCTTCCTCCGCCTCATCGCTGTAGTTGGGTGTTAAATTTTTTTTTTTTTAATTTATGGCAATGCAAGTGCCCAGTGTGAGCTTTTGATTGCCTACGCGTGCACTTCAAAGTCTGCTATCTTGAACAAACCCATTACCAGCCTCCTCACTAGGTACTGGGCCAGGCTGTAACCCCTGCAGTTCCTTTGTTGTACAGATCTTTGATTTGGTCATTTGTTGTTGGTTTTTTTTCCTGAGCTGAGCTGTAATTCCCCTTTTTGGGTTTTACAGTCACCAACAAAGAGTGAACCCAAGAAGCCAAGGCCCCTATACCTGACCTCAATACAAGCAGAGCTCCAGGTTCTCCCTCTACCTGTAACCTTGCGGTGTGGCCCTGCAAAGCATGCCGTGTAACCTCCAGGACTCGTAATAAACCGTTTTCGTTTTTCAAAGTTTTCTGAATTTTGCCGACACCGGTGTATCTTGCAATTGTATCAGGAATCCCAAAGGCTGGTCCAGCCACAAGCCTGGTTATTGACAGGCTGAGGCCAGCAAAAAAACATCTGCTTTGCCCAAAGGGGCCTTCACTTTGGCCTCTGACATTCGTCAGCAGCGTGTCTGGAAAGCAGCGTTTTGGGGGGCCTTGTAGGAAAGCTTGCCTTTCTGATGTGCTGCAGCCACAGCTCTCCTTGAGAGACTAAAAAATTGGGAGGGAGGGCAGTGCCGTGCAGATGCTCAGGCTGGGCAGCTGGAGAGTTCCAGATCCAATAACAACATGTCCTTGGGAAACTGGCTAACCCCCAAAGCCTCTTTTCTCAGTTCTGTAAGAGGGTGGATACCACCACCCACCCTAAGGAGTGTTGGTGGGATATGCGTGCAGGAAGGTTGAGATCTGTCCATACCGCTGCTTCAATGTACAAATAACTGTGGTCAAGTGCATCTCCTTCCCAAGTCATGGGGGTGGAGGGTGGGTTGGGGGGTGTCAAGATTTTAGCTCAGCATCTCAGTCTCCTCTGGTCCAAACTGTCTGTTCCGTGTCCCTTTCCAAGTACAACTTTGAACTAGGGATAGTTTGACAGTCTCCTGAACAATGATCTCTTTCAGATGAACTTTGTCATTCGATGGAAATGATACCATATCCCCTCCGTGTGTGCCTGTCCGAAATGGCATCTGGGTACATGTGAGAGTTGCTGGAGAAGGGCCAGGAACCCACTGAAGGTCCATGCTGACCCCTGCAGTGGGGGGGTCAGTCTGGTTTGGTCTGGCTATGGACATGTGACTACTAGGGGGTGACTGGTCCCATCTGACCTTTGGCCACTACTCAAGTGTCTGGGTCCAGCCATTTGCCTGTGACCATGAAGGCCATGCATCTTGTCCCTACCCTAGAGTTCTGCTGGCCCACTGGCCCCCCTCAGGATGTTCTCCCCATGAGGCAGGTAGGAACTTCCAGATTCCTGCATATCTCTCCCAGCCCATGGGGAGCCAGAACCTTGTCTCAGGCTTATCTACCAGCTGCTTCCTTCTGCCCCTGTTAGGGACAGAATCTTAGTGCCCTCCCCCCCACCATATGTTTAAGTCCTAGCTTCTGGGGTGCCTAGGTGGCTCAGTTGTTTGACCATCCAACTCTTGATTTCAGCTCAGGTAATGATCTCAGGGTCGTGGGATCAAGCCCTGTGTCAGGCTCCAAGCTCAGTAGGGAGTCTGCTTAGGATTCTCTCTTCCTGCCCCTCCCCCACTTGTACTCCCTCTAAGGTAATAAATAAATCTTAAAAAAAAAAAAAAAGGAAATTCTAACTTCCAGTGTGGATGGGACTAGTGTCCTTATCAAAGAGACAGAGAGAGCTCCTCCCCTGCCCTCTCTGCCATGTGAGGACACAGGGGGAGGACTGCTGTTTACAGCCTGGGGGGAAGGCTCTTGACAGAACCCAAACATGCTGGCACCCTAATCTTAGACTTCCAGCTTCCGGAACTGTGAGAAACACATTTCTGTTGTTCACAAACCACCCAGTCTGTGGTTTTCTGTCATAGCAGCCTGAAGGGACTCAGACACCTGCTCCTGCTCTCCTGCTCCTCTCTGCATGTGTCTATCAGGGCTCCCCCATCCTGGTTTCACTCTGCAGACAAAGTAAAAGGAACATGTGCCTCTGCCCTCCCTGTCCTCTCTATGCCTTGCTCTGCCTCGCCTTTCCTGCCCTTGTTCTGTGTGGGGGAGGAGGAGGGGACATCCTGGACCACCCTCTGCCATAGTTCCTTCTGCCCAGGGCCTTAGGGATCACTCAATCTCTTCATATTGGAAGAAACTATAATCTGGCCCATTGGTCTCCAAAGTGAGGCTGTTCAGGCACCTGACTGGCCGAGTTGGTAGAGCATGTGACTCTTGATCTCAGGGTGGTGAGTTCAAACCCCACGGGTGGCAGAGAGATTACTTAAAAAGAAATAGTAATAGGGATGCCTGAGTGGCTCAGCAATTGAGCATCTGCCTTCAGCTCAGGGTGTGATCCCAGGATCCTGGAATCAAGTCCCACATCAAGCTCCCCACAGGGAGCCCGCTTCTCCCTCTGCCTATGTCTCTGCTTCTTTCTGTGTGTCTCTTATGAATAAAGAAAATCTTAAAAATAATAAAATAATAATAAAAGTAAAATTGTTCAAAAAAATTTAAAACACACACACACACACACACACACAAATTGCTAAATCTGTTCACCATGTCTTTCCAGCCCTCCATCTTCCAGCATGCAATAGGGTTATACTTCTTGTCCCTGTGGTTGAGTGGCCAATTTGTGGCAGGAGCAAGGTCACCCCACCATGACACAGAGCCCCCCACCAACCCACAATCACTGTTTAGTGTGGGTGAGAAATTGGTGTTGTTCCAAGACATGAAGTTGTTGGGAATATATATATATATATATGCTCCCTCCCTCTCTCTAAAAAAAACAAAAACAAAAACAAAAAACCCACACAGATAAAATGAGTAGATAAATATCGAAACACTTTCATACTCACTATCTTCAGGTTTTTATTTTTTATTATTATTTTTTTTAAATTCACTCTAGGATTTTAATTTTAGCTTGTGAGATCGTTTTTGTTTTTCTTTTCTTTTTTTTTTTTTTTAAGATTTATTTATTTATGATAGACGTAGAGAGAGAGAGAGAGAGAGAGAGAGAAGCAGGCTCCATGCTGGGAGCCCGACGTGGGACTCGATCCCGGGACTCCAGGATCGCGCCCTGGGCCAAAGGCAGGCTCCAAACCACTGAGCCACCCAGGGATCCCCTCTTCAGGTTTTTAAATCTATGAACAAGCTCTTCTTCAACATTTGGAAATTTTAATCCCCCCACTTTTTCTTCTTAAATTCATGTTTCCATTTCCATACCCTCTGTATATTTTTGTTATAAGGGGATGTATTCTTAGGCTTTAAAGTCTTTTATCAACCACTTTATCATATTTAGCTAGAACAAAAAAAGTATATAGACTGAAATTTTTTTTTTAAGATTTTATTTATTTATCTACGAGAGATAGAGAGAGGCAGAGATACAGGCAGAGGAGAAGCAGGCTCCATGCAGGGAGCCTGACGTGGGACTCAATCCTGGGACTCCCTGAACACATGCTGGGCTGAAGGCAGGCGCTCAACTTGCTGAGCCACCCAGGCGTCCCTAGACTGAAATTTTGAAGTTTATTTTATTCCCTATCAACCATAAATCCTAAGTGTTAAACGTGTCTTCAGAACTGAATTCTTAACACAAATAGAATGAGTACATAATTGACCAAAACAACAGAAATACAAAAAAATTTTTTAAATATTTTATTTATTTATTCATGAGAGCCCAGGGTGGGGGTGGGGGGGGTGGGCAGAGGGAGAGGGGGAAGCAGGCTCTCTGCTGAGTAGGGAGCCAGATGCTAGACTTGATCCCAGGATCCCAGGATTATGACCTGAGCCAAAGGTGGATGCTCAACTGATTTAGCCATGCAGGCACCCCAGAAATACAAATTTTGATGAATAATTCTTAAACATAAGAAGCATCTTTTTTTTTAAGATTATTTATTTATTTTTATTTATTTATTTTTTTAAGATTATTTATTTATTTATTCATTCATGAGAGACAGAGAGAGAGAGGCAGAGACACAGGCAGAGGGAGAAGCAGGCTCCATGCAGGGAGCCCGACATGGGACTTGATTCCAGGTCTCCAGGATCAGGCCCTGGACTGAAGGCGGTGCTAAACCACTGAGCTACCCTGACTGCCCAGAAACATCTTTTATTGAGGTATATACTGCTGAACTCTAATTAATCTGGTGCTAGCAATTCCTTTTTATAACATAAATAAAATATATTAAACATTTTGTAAGATGAAGACCGTAACTAGAATAGCTTATATGATTTGATAAAACAGGTTCGACTCCATTCTTGAATAACACGAAGCATCTGAAAGAAACAGAAATATTGGGGTGCTTGGTTGGCTCAGTTGGAAGACCATGGGACTCGATCTCGAGGTTTTGAGTTTGAGCCCCACGTTCACTAGAGAGATTACTTAAATAAATAAGCTTAAAAAAAATGGAAATAGTACCTGTCAGTTTCAGCCACTGTGTCCTGAAAAGGTTGATATTCCCAGAGACCGTGCACTTTGCTCATACCACAACCTTCAACTGTGCCTGCTGTTGAGAGGCTTGTACCACCTCCCCCCAACTAAGGGTGGTGCCCTCTGCCAAATCCTGCTTCCTCTTTCTTTGATCTTCCTGCCTATAAACTCCTGGGCCCAGAACCCCATCTCAGCGTCTGCTTCCCAGGATCGACCCACAACAAGCCATTCAATAGGTTATGTGATCTTCCCACGGGCTCCTGTGGGGGAACTAGCCCAGGGTGGGTCTTTGCCCCTGAGAATATTTTCTAGCCGTAACGTAAATTTCAGGATACAATGGCTAACACCCATAGGTAAACCTTTTACAAGGTTTTGGGCTTTTTTCAGGCTCCATGTATTAGTCAATAAAGTAGTAAAACCTATTTTCTGGTTTCCCTAGCCCCCACTGCTGGAAAGATGCTGGCACCCCAGAAGTTTGTGAGCTTGTCTACTGGGCCTGGGAACTTAAAAAAGTTTACAAAATCCTTGTTTTCAACTCTGCTGGCTCTCAGCTCTGAGCTGGAGTAAAAAAAGCTTTGCATTCCAGCAAGACCAAGGCAATAATAATAACAATAATAAATGCTTTTGGCAGGGAGGTCACAACCAAGGGAAGGCAAGGAAAAAAATCACAGATAACATAATTCAAAACGCTTCTCCGCATTACAGCTGTAAAGTGCTTAGCGCAGCGCCTGGCAAGAGGTAAGCAGTAAAGGGGGGACCAAGTGGATACATTTCACACGCATGCGGATCTGAGCCTCAGATGTCATTCACTGTGGCTTTTACTAGCTTGGTGCAGAGCGAACGAGATAAGGCTCGGGCCAGCCCAGTGAGCTGTGCACACGCCGCATGCCTGTCCCCCAGCCACCCTGTCCTCTGTGCAAGGACAGCATGTGGGCTCCGGGCAGGGGAGATGGTAACGGGGAGTCCGGGGAGGGGGCTGGGCGTCTGCCAGCAGTCCCGGGTGGCCGCTCCAGTCCCCTCCCCTGGCTGCAAGCTGGGATCCAGGGCAGAAAAGGCAGAGGAGGACTCAGAGAGGAGGAAGCCCCCGCTCCTTCCCGCCGGGCTGAGAGTCCGGGGGAGCTGGCGCCGCTTTGCTAACCAGCAACCAGCTGCGGAATGAACCCAAGCGCTGAGCCGGGCAGACCCGGGCTCCCACTCGGCCGGCCGGGCCCCCACTGACCCTACAGCCCGTGACTCTGCCGTGTGGGTCTGCCCCCCGCGCACCCCGCACCCCGCCCCCCCCCCCCCGCCCCTGCACGTGCAGATGGGGCGAGCCTTACCGGACCTCCACAGCCACGCCCCGGGAAGAGCTGCCCCCCCCCCCCCCCCCCCCCCCCGCTGCCCTGGATTGTCATCCCTCTCGCCCCCAAACGCTGTCCCCTTGATTCCATAACCCAAGCCGCGCCGGGACGGCCTCTTCCCATATCCGATCTCATCCTCCCCACCGTCGGGAGAGCTGCCTTCTCCTCATCATCTCCGGGGCTAACACGTGGACCCGGGCCGTACCAACCCCGACTGCGAAGACTCGGCCCTCCCCCCTGGTCCCCAACTGGATCACGGGAAACACAGGCTCCAGGAGTACGGGTGTCTCCTCCTCTGAAACCCAGGGCAAGGGGGAGGGCCCAGGTTTCGGGGAGGGACGCCTGCGAATTCGCCTACGGGAGCTGCAGGGGGCAGGCGGGCTCGTGGCAAACACCGCCCTGCAGGGGGCGCCGTCGGCTCGGCGACCCGCCACCACCTGGGGGGCGGGGGTGGGGGCTGGCTTCTCGCCCGACCCAAACCCAAGGGCTGGGAGGTTATTTGCTAAGTGTGTAATTATTAAAATATCTGCTTTGCTATAAGCAGTCCCTGAGAGCTCAAGCAAATAACACTCTTAAAAGTTACAAGAAAGTACATGTATCCTGCAACACACACACGATCGTTTTAGAAATACACGGTCAGGGGCAGCCCGGGCGGCGCAGCGGTTTAGCGCCGCCTTCAGCCCAGGGCCTGATCCTGGAGTCCCAGGATCGAGTCCCACGTCGGGCTCCCTGCATGGGGCCTGCTTCTCCCTCTGCCTGTGTCTCTGCCTCTCTCTCTGTCTCTCATGAATAAATAAATAAAATCTTAAAAAAAAAAAAAAAAGAAAAGAAATACGCCATCAAACCACTTCTACAACAGGCTTTAGCAAAGCTCAGGGGTGGGAGGCAGCTCCCCTGGACCTTAGAAAATGCTCTGGGCCCGGTACCGGAATCAAAGCTCCTTAAGTGTGTGTGGCAATGTTCTTGATTTGATAGGTAATGAGGTTTGCTTTTTCTTTCTTTTTTTTAAAATATTTTATTTATTTATTCATGAAAGAGAGAGAGAGAGGCAGAGACAGACTCCAGCAGGCCCCAAGCAGGGAGCCCGACGGGGAACTCGATCTTGGGTCTCTAGGATCAGGCCCTGGGCTGCAGGCAGCACTAAACCACTGCGCCACCGGGCTGCTCCAGGTTTGCTTTTTCTATTCGCATTCCATTTCGGGTTTGCTTTTTTCTTTTCTTCTTTTGGTTTAACTTTACTTTTTGGATATGTAAAACATTACCATGATTTTTTTTTTAATTTTAGATTTTATTTATTCATGAGAGGCACAGAGACACAGGCAGAGACACAGGCAGAGAGAGAAGCGGGCTCCATGCAGGGAACCCAATGGGGGCCTTGATCCCTGAACTCCCAGATCAGGCGGAGCTGAAGGCAGAGCTTAACCACTGAGCCACCCAGGCATCCCCATTTCCATGATTCTAATGTCAAAACTGGGGTGCCTGGGTAGCTCAGTTGGTTAACAGTCTGTCTTCAGCTCAGATCGTGATCTCAGGGTCCTGGAATCCAGCCCCGGATCCGGCTCCCTGCTCAGCCTGCTTCTCTCTCTCCCTCTGCCCTTCCCCCCTGCTCATGGTCATGCTTGCTCACTCGAGCACTAGCGCGCTCTCTCTCTCTCTCTCCCTCCCTCTCCCACTCAACCTCTCTCCTTAAATAAATACAATCTTTTTAAAAAATAAAGTCAAGGGCAGCCGGGGTGGCTCAGAGGTGTGGGGCCTGCCTTTGGCCCAGGGCATGATCCTGGAGACCCAGGATCGAGTCCCACGTCCGGCTCCTTGCGTGGAGCCTGCTTCTCCCTCTGCCTTTCTCTCTGTGTGTGTCTCTCATGAATAAATAAATAAAATATTTTAAAATAAATAAATAAAGTAAAAAATATATATATATAAAAGCAAACTCAGACAAGTTTGTTCCTCTGATTCTATACTCCACCCCAACCTGTGGGTGTTGTCCCCACCACCAAGCGATTATCCTGCACCAGCCAGGTGTCCTACAATTCACCTCAATTCTGACACTGTCCACATGGAGAGAGCATCAGATGCCACAGGTTAAGAGCTCAGCCCCATAAGACCATCCTCACTCCCAGTACTTCCGATGCTCATCACAAATGAGGTGGCTGCCTGTGCTTCTGACTGATGAGCTATGGATGGGAGGTTCCAATGACCTCCTCCAGGGTTTTATGAACTTGCTAGTGCGGCTCAAAGGATTCAGGGAAACACTTCACTTACTAGATTCCCAGTTTATTAGAAAGGATGGAACTCAGGAACATCCAGATGGAAGAGATACATCAGGCAAGGTGTGGAGAAGAGGTGCCACTCTAGGGGAGCCACTCTCCCCAAATCTCCATGTGTTCACCAACCCAGAAGCTCTGAGAACCCCATCATTTTTTTTTTCATTATTTATTCATGGGAGACAGAGAGAGAGGCAGAGACATAGGCAGAGGGAGAAGCAGGCTCACTGTGGGGAGCCCAATGTGGGACCCAGGATCATGACCTGCCACCTAGGTGTGCCTTTTGGGTTTTTATGGAGGCATCATGACATGGGCATGAGTGATTCAATCAAGCCACTGGCGAGATTGGTTCACCCTCCAACCCTCTCCCTTCCCCTCAGTTCAGAGGCTAGGACAGAAATTTCCAACTCTGTACTCACATGGTTGGTTCTCTGGGCAACCAGCTCCCATCCTGACTTAGGGGGGGGGGTGTCTAAAAAACATTCATTCATAACAAAAGACGCTCTCACCACAGAAGAAATTCAGAGGGTTTTAGGAGCTCTGTGGCAGGAGTTGGGATGAAGACCAAATATGTATTTGTTGTTATAAATCACAATTAGGGATCCCTGGGTGGCACAGCGGTTTGGCGCCTGCCTTTGACCCAGGGCGTGATGCTGGAGACCCGGGATCGAGTCCCACGTCAGGGCTCCCAGTGCATGGAGCCTGCTTCTCCCTCTGCCTGTGTCTCTGCCTCTCTCTCTCTCTGTGTGACTATCATAAATAAAAATAAATAAATAAATAAATAAATAAATAAATAAATAAATCACAATTATTAGGCACCTGGATGGCTCAGTGGTCGAGCATCTGCCTTTTGCTCAGGTTGTGATCCTGGAGTCCTGGGATCGAGTCCTACACTGGGCTCCCCACAGGGATCCTGCTTCTCCCTCTGCCTATGTCACTGCCTCTCTCTATGTGCCTTTCATGAATAAATTTTAAAATCTTCAAAAAAAAAAAATCACAATCATCACAGCTCCCTTTCCCATCTTGTTATGTGTACATTCCTGCCTCCAAGAGGCCCTCCACACCCTACTCTGGCTCCCATCTTGTCTCTCTTGGATAGAGGGCTCAGCCGTCCGGGTGGGTGGCCGGGACTGGACAGGTCCCTATGTATCAGGCAACAAGGCATAAAATCAGTAAAAATTGGAAAGTCAGGCTTCTGGCCATCTGGGCAGGACCAGAACTCAGGCCTTGTGCATGCTCCCTCCAGGAACAGTAAGGCCTCTGGCAGGGCTTGGAGGCAGGGTGGGGGAGGCTTTATCTTTATCCAGATGCTTCTACCAACGGTCCGTTTCCATCTACATCCTCTTACAACACCCATGGAGGGCTACTTTACCACCCAAGACCAGAGAGGCACGAGGAGGTTAAAAGACCCGACTGCCCTGACCCAAAGCCGAGCTCCTCATGCTGCACCACCAGAAATGTACCATCCTGCCCCTCCTGCTCCCCACTTGCATCCGGATTCCCCACTTGTACCAGCAGCAGCAGCAGCCACAGCCCTGCCGGCTTCCAAGCCAGCAGCGTGCAAGCCATTTTTAGCCCTTCCTGATCCTTCACCCTGGCATCCAGGCTGCGGGCACGGAATCCAGCCCTCCAGGACTACACGAAACCACAAACGGCAGGCGGTTCGGCTGCCCACGCGACCCTTGGGTTCCCCGCAAAGGGCGGAGAAGCAATTGTCCTGGCGCAGCCTCAACACTGCCCCGCCCCCGGGAGCCGCCACTTCATGGCATTATCGGTTACATCTTGAGGCTTAGGGTGTTCAAAAGTCGGCCTTAGGTGGAGCTAAACCCGCCTCCCTCACACACAACTCTCAACGGTCCGAGATTTTTTTCGGGGGATTCACAGGACAGACCCGTCCCCCATCCTTTATTTTATTGTTTTGTGTTTTTTTTTATTTTTTTTAATTTTTATTTATGATAGTCACAGAGAGAGAGAGAGAGGCAGAGACATAGGCAGAGGGAGAAGCAGGCTCCATGCACCGGGAGCCCGATGTGGGACTCGATCCCAGGTCTCCAGGATCCCGCCCTGGGCCAAAGGCAGGCGCCAAACCACTGCGCCACCCAGGGATCCCTGTGTTTTTTTTTTTTTTAATTTAAAGAATTATTTATTTAGGGATAGCTGGATGAGGGAGGCTGAGAGAATCCCAAGCAGTCTCCTGCTGAGCACGAGCTGGATGTGGGGCTCGATCCCACGACCCAGAGATCATGACCTGAGCTGCAACCAAGAGTCAGATGTCCAACTGACTGCATTACCCAGATGCCCACCCCCCGAGTCTTAGTCCTTTTTTTTTTTTTTTTAAGATTTTATTTAGGGATAAATAAAATCTCTCTCCCTCTCTCTGTGACTATCATAAGTAAATAAATAAAAAAAAATTTAAGATTTTATTTATTCATTCATGAGAGACACAGAGAGAGGCAGAGACACAGGCAGAGGGAGAACCAGGCTCCACGCAGGGAGCCCCACGTGGGACTCAATCCGGATCATGCTCTGGGCTGAAGGCAGTGCCAAACCACTGAGCCCCCCCACGGCTACCCAGTCTTAGTCCTCTAAATGTGAAGGCTAGCTAGCATCACACTCCCACAGGGTAAACATCCCCCATTGCTCCAGCTGGGCTTCAGAGGACTCGCTTCAAGTCACTAGCCAGCCTGGCCCCTCCTCCGAGCAGACTCCGATTTATCCAAATCAAGCATTGCAAACTCTGCCTGTGAGGGCCAAGCAAGCAGTGAGTGAGGTAGGCGGAGGCATAATAGGGAGTGGTGGGGGCTGTGGCAAAGAGACCCTGTATCCTGTCTACTGCAAGCAGCTATCTCAGTATCAGCCAGTTGTTGCCATGAAGAAGGGAGGCCCCAGTATGACCAGATCTCATTTTCCAGTTGCAACAGGAAATCTGGATTTGGATTTGCAATGTCTGGATTTTTTAGGTCCATGATTCATTTCACACATACGTGTGCCTATATCATAGGATCAACGCGATGCAGCTAAACAGAAACTGTGGGCACCAGGATGCAAGTTCTCCAGGCATGTGAACACGTGCCACCTAACACTGGGTGTGACCCAGAGGTGGTGGCTGACCTGTCCCATCCGCCCTTCCTTGGGAAGGCCTCTTCCCTCCCCCTGCCATATCCACCCTGACTTCAGGTCTTTACCATCTCTTACCAGGATCAGGCCCAGAGTCCCCTGACCAGCCAACCCTCTTTGCCTTCTCCAGCCTTCCTCACCACTGTGCAGTGCAGCCCTGTCATCCAAGTCCCTGCCCTAGGACCTGCTGTGGCCTGAGTCAGCCAGGTCTGGCTCCTTCTGGAAAGCAGGCCCCCTCGGCCCCTCCTTTCTGCCCATGATTCCATACCTTTGCTCAAGCCAAGCCTGGCCTCCCTCCAGGAGGCTCGCACAGATTCCACACACCACTCCTCATATCTGCCCCTCTTGTCTTTCCAGCTAAATGATGGATGAACGTGGAGGAGACTGGCAGACCCGGGTCTGAATCCCTCTCAGCCACGTTTTACCTGGGCAAGTCATGCACCCTCTCAGTCTGCCTCTGTGTCTGTAAAGTGGAGCTAATGGCTCCCACCTGGCAGGGTTGTGATGAGGAGCAATGAGGCAACGGCTGCAAAGGTTCTAAATAAATTGGAAAGAACGGTTGTGAGAAGCACAGGTTTTGAGGCAGAAGATTCCAGACCCACCACCATCCTGCTGGAGCCCAGGGCAGACAGGAAACATTGGACAAATAGCTCCTGAGCAGCTACTCTGGCACAAAAAGAAATGGGAAAGGAATTTAAATGTTTCACAACCAAAAAATTAACTAAATGCAAAAGAAGATAGTAAATGCAGGAACTGAGGAACCAAAAAGAAACTATAAGACAAACAGAAAACAAATAGCAGGGATGCCTGGGTGGCTCAGTGGTTGAGCATCTGCCTTCAGCTCAGGTCGTGATCCCAGGGTCCTGGGATCTTACACCTTGCCTTGGGGACAGTTCAGGACCTGGTTCTACTCCTTTTTAGTCCCTACCCACTTTCCTAGGAAAGAAGGCTCTCATGGGCTCCAGGTGCACCGCACTCCTTCAGGATGGGTGCCTTTGCTCTGGCTGTTTCCTCAGCCCCAGGAATCTGGGGAAAGGTCTTTGCCAAGTTAGAGGCAGCTGAAGGTCTTCTCAGTAGGAGAGCCTATTCTCAGCCCTTCTCACTGCTGGGGTCCCGGTCCCTGGTCCCTCCTCCCCAGGGAGCCTCCAAAGACAAGTGTCCTTGTCATTTCCCCAGCATCCGCACAGTGGACACTTAGTATCCAAGTGGACACTTGGGAATCTATCTGCAACGTGTCTCCATGCATGCATGCACAGAGGAAGTAGCTGGTGACACATAACCGGTTTCATGGATGGCCAAAGAGGTGACCAGAGAGCACCTTCCCTTGGAGAGATTACAGAGGATCTCTCATGGGGGGAGCTTAGTGGTCCTGGGCCTGGATGAATGAGTAGGATGTCACCACAGGAAGGAGAATCACTTGCTGGGTGGCTAGAGGGGCCAGCAGGTGCAGAAGTTTCCTTCCTCCCTTCTACATTCTTTGGCTGGCCTAATAATTAAACTGATATAAAACAGATTAACAGGAGAAAAGCATACAAAAGTTTAACAGGAACGCCTGGGTGGCTCAGCGGTTGAGCGCCTGCCTTTGGCCCAGGGTGTGATCCTAGAGATCCAGGATCGAGTCCCACATCGGGCTCCCTTCAGGAAGCCTACTTCTTCGTCTGCCTATGTCTCAGTTTCTCTGTGTCTCTCATGAATAAATAAACATAATCTTAAAAAAAAAAAAAGTTTAACAACACGTATAACTCCTGTATACAAGGGGAAAGACCCAGGAAAACTGAGCAGCCACCCTGCCCTCCCTCCCTCCCTCCTCACTTCCTCCCCCACCCCTGTCCCAGAAGGCCCAGGCTCCTCATCTTAAATACCATCTTCAGCTAAAGACAAAGGACCCTAACCAATGAGGATTTCCCTTATAAACACAAATGTTTCTTGCCTAATGGTAACCTACTTAGTTTGCAGAGCTTTGCCTGTGTCTGGTTTTGTTTTGTTTTTTTTTTCAGATTACTTATTTATTTGAGAGAGACAGAGAGCATGAGCAGGGGGGAGGGGCAGAAGGAGAGGGAGAAGCAGACTGCCCACTGAGCAGGGAGCCCCAGGACCCTGGGATCCTGACCTGGGCCAAGGGCAGACGCTTAACCCACTGAGCCACCCAGGCGCCCGTGTCTGCTGTTTCTTAAAAATAAGGTTAAGCGTCTACCTTCAGCTTGGGTTGTAATCCTGGGATCCCAGGATGGAGCCCCCTTGTCAGGCTCCCTGCTCATTGGAGAGCCTGCTTCTTCCTCTCCCTCTGCCCCTCCCCCCTGCTTAGGCTCTCTCATTCTCTCTCAAATAAATAAAACGTTTTAAAAAAAAATATTTTATTTATTTATTTATTTATAAGAGACACGGAGAGAGAGGCAGAGACATAGGCAGAGGGACAAGCAGGCTTCCTGAGGGGAGCCTGATGCGGGACTTGATCCCAGGACCCCAGGATCACGACCTGAGCTAAAGGCAGATGCTCAACCACTAAGCAACCCCGGTGCCCTAAATAAATAAAATATATATATTTTTTTTTACGATTTTATTTATTCATGAGAGAGAGAGGGGCAGAGACACAGGCAAAGGGAGAAGCAGGCTCCATGTAGGGAGCCCGATGTGGGACTCGATCCCGGGTCTCCAGGATCACGCCCTAGGCTGAAGTCGGCGCTAAACCACTGAGCCACCTGGGCTGCCCAATAAATAAAATCTTAAAAAAAAACAACAACAACAACAAAAAAAAAAACACCAGCATTAAAAAATAATAGCCAACATAAAATAATCAATATGCCAAAGAGGTATATTTGGGGGTGATACATTTTACTCCCCTTCAGGAGGCAAATGCATCATGGAACATGCTAGGAGCCATCCCACGTGCCATAGGCTAGAGGAGAAAGGAAAGGAACAGAACAGAGAAAGGTGGAGAGGTCACCTGCCCAGGAAAGGCCTAGAGAGTCATGCTGGGGAATCTGACCTCAGCCAGCCTTCGGTCAAAACTCAAGGGAGGGCAGGGGCAGTTATGGAGATGAGGCCCAGGGGATCCAGAAGAGGAGACTGGGGCCTTCTAAAGAGAAGGAGCAGGAGCGCCTGGGTGGCTCAGTCAGTGGAGCCTCTGATTGATCCCAGCTCAGCTTATGATCTCAGGGTCATGAAGATTGAGCCCCGCATCGGGCTCTGCACTTAGCAAGGAGTCTGCTGGAGATTCTTTCCCTCTCCCTCTGCCCCTCCCCTGCTTGCACGAGAGAGTGCACTTGGACACACACTCTATCTCTCTCAAATAAATAAATCCATTTTTTTAAAAAATCAAAAGGACAGCCCCGGTGGTGCAGCGGTTTGGCGCCACCTGCAGCCCAGGGCGTGATCCTGGAGACCCTGGATCCAGTCCCAGGTCGGGCTCCCTGCATGGAGCCTGCTCCTCCCTCTGCCTGTGTCTGCCTCTCTCTCTCTCTGTGTCTCTATGAATAAATAAATAAGATCTTTTAAAAAAAAATCAAAAGGAGAGGCATTCTCAGCTCCTTAGTGACAAAGCCAAGGTAGATAAATAAGCTCAAAGCTGTCACGGTTTCCCATTTTTTGGAGAAGCCAGAAACCCCGTCTTTATAGTGAAATTTCCTAATTGCACACACCACCTCCCACGCCCCCACCCCTGCCCCTCCTAAGACTTGGGTTTGTAGTGTAGCCTCCAGGGCAGAATTTTAGGTGGCAAGATCAGAGCTGTGCACTGGCCCACTAATGCCAGTAACTGGAGCAGGAAATGGCCAGCGTGGAGGCAGGGGGCCTGCTGAGACGGGGCTGCAGTCATTGCCGTGGGCCCGAGTCAGGAGTGAGATAAAAAAGGAGAGGGGTACGTTTGCCAGACAAAATACAGAAACATCCAGGTAAATTTTATTGTTTTTTTTTAAAGATTTTATTTATTTATTAATGATACACAGAGAAAGAGGCAGAGACACAGGCAGAGGGAGAAGCAGGCTCCCTACAGGGAGCCTGACCTGGGACTCGATCCGGGGTCTCCGGGATCACACCCTGAGCCAAAGGCAGACCCTCAAGCGCTGGGCCACCCAGGTGCCCCCCTCCAGGTAAATCTTAATTTCAGATAAACAAGTTGAAAATTTTTTTCCCTGAAGTATAGTTGACACAAATGTTACCTTCGTACCAGGCATAGGTACAACATAGTGTCACCAAACTGTTTTGTGGTATTAAAAAATGGTACAAAAAACAAAACAAAACACAAACTCCTTGTTTATCTAAAGTTCCAGTTTACCTAGGTGTTCTGTATTTTTATGTGCTAAATAAACCTGACCACCCTAGAGAGGGGTCCTATGGCAAAGAATCAAACATATGAGAAGTGGGCAGACACAGTGGTGCAAGGTTGTCAGCGGACAAGGTCAGGGCAGCAGCCTCTCCTTGGGGTACCTGGTGAGGGTGGCTGGGCCCTGTAAATCCAGGCCACCATCCTGGAGGAAAGAGCCAGCTGAATCCCAGAAGTCTATACCTCCTACCCCACCCCCGCCTCCTTACCCCAGGCTGTTCTCTGCAGGGTGAACCTCAGGCTGGGCTCAGGACTCTGGGTCCCTGGAGATGAGAAGGAATACAGAACCCCTTCTTTCCTGGAGCCTCTTCCCGCTAGCGCTGCTGCCCCTTGCCTGGTCCTCTCCCTCTGCTTAGGAGGAGGGCTCCCCAACTGTCCAATCTCCCAGCCCGGCTCTGTGCTGGACTGGGTGGGGTCCAAACCAGGTTTCCTCCTCTTGGCCCTGCCTGGCTGGCTCCTCCTCCTCCTTGAACAACCTTCTCTAGGGACCTTCAGCCTTAACCTTGAGCCCTGTTCTCTCCAGACATCTCATCGCCTCCGGGGCTTCAGTGACCATATGTACTCTGAAGACTAAAGCAGGATATATATTTTTTTCACCCTGCCTGTTTAAACCCCAAGGGCATGCTGACCTGCTGTACTGGGCATCCTCTTCAGCCGGCCCATTCCATCTCCCTCTCTTCCTTCCTCCCTCCCCCTCAGTTCCTCCTTCTCCCTTCTCTCTCTCCCCAAGTCCTGGTATTTCTCTACTCTTCTTTTCTTTCTTTCTTTTTGTCTTGTTCACAAAACTGCTCCAAAATTCCTCTTGGAGGGGTGCCTGGGGGGCTTAGTCGGCTGAGCATCGGATTCTTGGTTTTGGCTCAGGTCATGATCTCAGGGTCCAGAGATTCAGCTCCAGGTGAGCCCCTCCCTGAGTCCATGCTCAGAGAGGAATATGCTTGATTCTTTTCCTCTCCCTCTGACCCACCCTCCCCGTGAGCCACCCCCCACCTCCCCCGCACACCTGAGCTGTCTCTCTCAAATAAATAAATATGTTTTTTAAAAAAATTTCTCCTGGATTCCCTAAGAAATGTAGATCTTTATTCCTCCACCCAACCACACAAAACAAAACTGATCACAGTAAAATGTATGGTTGCCTTACAAATGTTGGAGAAGTCAGCTCTGCTTGACATAACCAAGACCTGCTAAACCTTATCCCAGAGACTGGAACTCGTAGAAGTAAAAGTTGCAAAAGTAAATACAAACTAACTGATGCTTTTTTTTTTTAAGATTTATTTATTTATTTATTTATGATAGACAGAGAGAGAGAGAGAGGCAGAGACACAGGAGGAGGGAGAAGCAGGCTCCATGCTGGGGAGCCCGAAGCGGGACTCGATCCCGGGACTCCAGGATCGTGCTCTGGGCCAAAGGCAGGCACCAAACCGCCAAGCCACCCAGGGATCCCTCTGATGCAGAAATTGATTTCATTTCAAAATTAGATTGAATAGGGACACCTGGGTGGCTCAGTGGTTGAGCATCTGCCTTTGACTCAGGTCCTGATCCAGGGGTCCTGGGATTGAGTCCCACAGCAGGCTCCCTGCATGGAGCCTGCTTCTCCCTCTCTCTGTGTCTCTCATGAATAAATAAATAAATAAACAATATCCTTTAAAAAATTAGATTGAAAATAAGTGATAGCCATGAAAATAATTTTGGCAAACCAAAATGTAAACACAAAAAAATAAGAAGAGAGTGGACTGTGCTGTATTTCATTTTATATCAAGAAGTTAATTTGTGGAAAAAAAAAAAGTTAATTTGTGGGCAGCCCCGGTGGCTTAGCGGTTTAAGTGCTGCCTTCAGCCTGGGGCCAGATCCTGGAGACTAGGGATCCAGTCCCACATCGGGCTCCCTGCATGGAGCCTGCTTCTCCGTCTCCTGTGTCTCTGCCTCTCTCCCTCCCTCTCTCTGTCTCATGAATAAATAAATAAAATCTTAATTTAAAAAAAAGTTAATTTGCTATGGATGGCCAAATATAAAAGAATGAAATGGAGCCACTATCTTATACCAAACACAAAAGCTAACTCAAAATTAATTAAAGACTTGGATGGAAGACGTGAAACCATGAAACTTCAAGAAGAAAACATGGGCAGTAAGCAACCTGACATCAGTTTTGGTGATGATTTTTTTGGATTTGATACCAAAAACAAAGGGCAAATGGGGAAAGATTCAGAATACACATCTGTCCAAAGAAGATGTCCTGATGGCCAACAGGTAACATGAAGAGGTGCTCAACATCACTCATCATCAGGGAAATGCAAATCAAAAGCACAATGAGGGGATCCCTGGGTGGCACAGCGGTTTAGCGCCTGCCTTTGGCCCAGGTCGGGATCCTGGAGACCCGGGATCGAGTCCCGCTTCGGGCTCCCCAGCATGGAGCCTGCTTCTCCCTCTGCCTGTGTCTCTGCCTCTCTCTCTCTCTCTATCATAAAACAAACAAACAAACAAACCACACACACACAATGAGATGTCACCTCACACCCGTTAGAATGGGTATTATAAAAAAGACAAGAAATAACAAGTACTGATGAGGATGTAGAGAAAACGAGCCTGTGTGCACTTTTGGCAGGAATATAAATTAATTGCAGCCATTACAGAAAACAGTATGGATGTTCCCCAAGAATTTAAAAATAGAACTAGGACAGCCCCGGTGGCTCAGGGGTTTACCGCCACCTTTAGTCCAGGGCATGATCCTGGAGACCTGGGATCGAGTCCTGCGTCAGGCTCCCTGCATGGAGCCTGCTTCTCCCTCTGCCTGTGTCTCTGCCTCTCTCTCTCTCTGTGTCTCTCTCATGAATAAATAAATAAAATCTTAAATAAATAAATAAATAAATAAATAAATAAATAAATAAATAAAAATAGAACTACTATATGATCTACTAATTCTACTTCTGGGTATTCACCCAAAGGAAACAAAAACATGAACTCAGGATGATATGTGCATCCCCATAGTCACTGCAGCATGATTTACAATAGCCAAATGATGGGAGCAGCCCAAGTGTCCATCAATGGATAAATGGATAAAGAACATGTGAAATATATATATACCATGGAACATTTAGCCATAAAAAAAAAAAAAAGAAGGGAACTTTGCCACTTGTAGCAACATAGAGTGACCCTGACAGCATTATGCTAAGTGAAACAAGTTTGGGGAGCGGGGGAGAAATACCAACCAACCTCACTTATTGTGGTATCTAAAAAACAAACACAAAACCAAGCTCAAAGATAGAACAGGACTCTGGGTGGCACAGTCGCATCCAACTTTTGATTTCAGCTCAGGCCATGATCTCAGGATCCTGAGATCAAGTGTCATCGGGCTCCAAATTCAGGAAGGAGTCTGCTAAAGTTTCTCTCTTCCTCTCCCTCCACTCCTACCCACTCTCTCAATCCTTAAAAAAAAGTTAGAGAGAACAGAATGGTAGTTGCCAGAGACAGGGGAGGGGAGTATGGCTGATATGGGTAAAGGAGGTCAAATGGTACATTGGGTAGCCTGGGTGGCTCAGTGGTTTAACGCTGCCTTCAGCCCAGGGTGTTGTGATCCTGGAGACCTGGGTTCGAGTCCCACGTCCAGGCTCCCTGCATGGAGCCTGCTTCTCTCCTCTTCCTGTGTCTCTGCCTCTCTCTCTGTATCTCTCATGAATAAATAAATAAAATCTTTTTTAAAAATGGTACAAACTTCCAGTTGTAAAATAAATAAATAAGCCGTGGGGGTGTACATTATTGAGTATAGCATGGTGACTATAATTGTTAATAGTGTATTGCATATTTGAAAGTTGCTAAGAAAGTAGACCTTAAAAGTTCTCACCACAAGAAAAAAAATTCTGTAACTATGTATGGTGACAGATGTTAACTAGACTTCCTGTAGGTATACAACATAATGATTCAAATATGTATATATTGCAGGTTCTGAGCTCATAAGGGAGTCTGCTTCTTCCTCTCCCTCTGCCTGTCCCACTGCTTCATTGAAGCAGAAAAAATAATAATTCTAACTAAAATAAAAAATTCTTTTTTTTAATAAAAATTCCAATCAAGATCTTTCCATTCAAGGAAACCACAGGATAAAAATGCCCAACTGTTGAAGACTCAGCAATTTTATAGAATTGCCTGAGCTTCAGACACAAATATGCAACTTCCCACAGAACCTTCTCACTTAGATATCCCAAAGCCTCATCAAATATAGAGGCCCAAAACCAAACTGTTGATTTTCTCTTACCAAATTGTTCTTCCTCTCAAACACCTGTCTTTGATGTTGGGACCATGACCCACTGGGTTATTCATGGCCAAGATTAACAAGATAGGAATTGCTGTGCTGAGGTCCAGGAGAGGACAAGATTTCAGACAGGTGACCCCAATACTTGAGGCTGCAATTGTCCTAGAAGCTTTTACCAATTGGAAAGAAGGTGGATGGGAGGCCAAGCTCACTTCTTGTGGCTTTGTGCAGCTGGCAACAAAAATCAGAGTCAGGATAAGGCACCTGGCTGGCTCCATCGGTAGACCACATGACTCTTGATCTCAGGGTTCTGAATTTAAGTCCAATGTTGGGTGTAGAGATAACTTAAAATCTTGAGACACCTGGGTGGCTTAGCGGTTGAGCCACCATTTATCTTTTGAGCCAAAAGCCATTTACCTTTGGCTCAGGCTGTGATCCTGGGGTCCTGGGATTGAGTCCTGTGTCGGGCTCCCTGTGAGGAGCCTGCTTCTCCCTCTGCCTGTGTCACTGCCTCTCTCCCTCTGTGTCTCTCATGAATGAATAAATAAATAAAATCTTTAAAAAAAATTTTTTTAAATAAAATCTTAAAAAAAGGGGTCAGGGGCCTGCCAAAGTTAGGGTCCCAATAAACCCTACGTTGGACTAAGCCCCAAAGGACTGCACCCTAGAATTAAAGGTGAAATGAAGGTAAACTGGCCCTTCCCTGAATTGCAGTCCAGCTCTGAGTCATCCTGGGGCAACATCATGCCCTAAGTATGAACTAACATGATCTCAGTTTCCTAATCCCTTCAGGCATCTGGCAAAAAAAACAGCAAATTCGCTTTGGCAAATGACAAAAATCACCCACTGCAAATTATTTCTACAAATAATATCACAACTGTAATATTCAATGTACAAAAATAAGCAGACACATGAGGAAGTAAGATTCCTTGAACTAAAACCATCAGAAATAACAGTAGACAGAAATAGAAACGGGAGAATTCCAGACTGTAAAACAAATTACACCTACTATGCTCAAGAAATTAAATACCAAAATTGAAACTTCCAGGAGGGAGCTGGAAACTCTATAAAATTATACAGCACATGTGAAAAAGGAATAAACTGAAACTAAAAACTAAAACTATAAACTCAATGGACTGTTTAACAGCAGATTTGACAGCTGAAGAATGAATTACCGAACTGGACGGCTGGTCAGAAGAAACAATCCAGAAAGAAGTATGGAGAGAGAAAAAAGGATGGAAAATACAGAAGAAAAGTTTACAAATATGGAAGTTACAGTGAGACGCTCACATATGTCTAATTGCAGTCCCAGAAGAAGAGAGAGAAAGAGACCAGAACAGAGACAACATTGTTTTAAAAAAATTTTTTATTGGTGTTCAATTTGCCAACATATAGCATAACACCCAGTGCTCATCCTGCCACGTGCCCCCCTCAGTGCCCATCACCCAGTCACCCCAACCCCCTGCCCACCTCCCCTTCCATTATCCCTTGTTCATTTCCCAGAGTTAGGTGCAGAGACAACATTTGAAAGATGTTGGTTGAAAATTTTCCAGAATGGATGGAAGATACCAATCTATAGATATAAGAACTGAAATGGATCCCAAGCAGAATACCTAAAAAGAAATCCACACCTTGACCCATTATGGTGAAAATGTAGAAAATCCAAGAGAAAGAGAACAGTAAAAACACCCAGGGAAAACAATAGATAATAGTGCCGGTTACCTCCTGTCTCTCAGGTCACAGCTACCATCTGTTCCCTGATGCTGGAGCTAGGGTCTGCAAACTACATTTCCCAGACCCTCTTGCCAGCTGACTTCCTGTTTTGTTCTCCCAGTGGGAGGCACTAAAGTGAGATTAGCAGGTGAAGAAGGGGATTCCTCCTGTCTCTACTTCCTATAGGCTTCAATTCAGGCGTCTCCAGCTCCTTTCCACACTCCCAGAACCAGCTACGCCATATCCCCTTGTACAAAATAGAGCAAGCTATCAGGACCCCTCTTCTGGGGGTCCCCACATGGGGATCCTCCTCCAAGACCCTACATGCTAACCCTACCTCTTCCCTCTTATTCTCCCAGGCCCACAGGTGGAAACTGTAAACTGGACTAATCTCAGCACCCTCTTTTGTTCTTTTAGTCTTCCCAAAGCTGTGTAAACAATCCACTTTGTGTATTATATCCCCTTTGTTTGAAAAACTAGAATGGTTTGTTTTCCTGAGTGGACCCTAAGGGATCCAAAACTCTTTAAAGGAGCCACTGAAGGTGTGCCTGGGTGGCTCAGTCAGTTGAGCTTCCGACTCTTGATTTTAGCTCAGGTCATGATCTTGGGGTCATGTGATCAAGCTTTGTGTCGGGCTCCATGCTCAGTGTGGAGTCTGCTAGGATTCTCTCTCCCGCTCTCTCTGCCCCTCCACCTGCTTGTAATTGAGCACTCTCTCTCTCTAAATAAATGAATAAATACGGGATCCCTGGGTGGTGCAGCAGTTTGGCGCCTGCCTTTGGCCCAGGGCGCGATCCTGGAGACCGGGGATCGAATCCCACGTCGGGCTCCCGGTACATGGAGCCTGCTTGTGTCTCTGCCTCTCTCTCTCTCTCTCTCTCTCTCTCTCTCTCTCTGTGACCATCATAAATAAATGAATAAATAAACTTTTTTTTAAAAAATGAAGGAGCCACAGAGAACATGATAGATAGCATCTTTGTTCCCAACGATTTGCCACCAATCCCTGCAGGAAGCTTTTTCCACCCTGTGATGTCAGGCTTTGGCCAGTGACATGCAAGGGTAATGACATCTAAGGATAAGCAACACCTGCTATCACTTCTCAGAAAAAGCTTTTAAGAGCCAGCACATGATTTTGCCATTGCTCTTCTCCCTCTGCCAGGAGACCAGCACGTCCCAGGTAGGAGCTGCAGCTGACCGCCACAGAGCAAAAAGTGAGGTAAAATTAAACCTTTGTCACTGCAAGCCAAGAGATGTAGGGGGATGTTTGTTACTGCAGCACACTCTAGCAAAACCTGGCTGATTCACACAACTGAACCACATCTCATTCCTCGGCAGGGAGGGGCAGCCAAAATGGAAGGCAACAGATGGTCAATCAGAGCTTTCATGTACTAAAAGAAAATTAATGCCAACTTAGAATTCTATACTCAGAGAAGCTATCTTTCAAGAAGAAACACTCTAACAGCATTACCAGACAAAAACTGGGAGACTGGGCCACCAGTGCACCACTACACATTACAGGAAGCTAAAGCCTGTTTTTGCGAAGAGACAGAAAATGATCTGAGAAGGAAGAGCATGGACACAGGAAGGAAGGAAGGAAGGTCAAAAACCATGGAAAAGGGCAGCCCAGGTGGCTCAGCAGTTTAGTGCCGCCTTCAGCCCAGGGTGTGATCCTGGAGACCCAGGATCGAGTCCCACATCAGGCTTCCTGCATGGAGCCTGCTTGTCTCTCTACCTCTGTGTGTGTGTGTGTGTGTGTGTGTCTCATGAGTGAATAAATAAATAAATAAATGAGTGGGTCGATCTAGCTGTATGAAAGAGCAGTAATAGAGTGCAGTGCACGGCTGGATCCTGAACCAGGAAAGGGCATTAGTGGGAAAGCTGGTTGAATCCCAAAGCAGCCTGCTGTTTATAGTACTGGACTGCCACTAACCTCTCCACTGTCATCACTGTGCTATGGTTAAGTAGGATGTTAACACAGGGGGAAGCTGAGTCAAGGACATCAGCGAACTCTACTCATTTTCGCTTTTCTCTACATCTACAACTATTTGCAAATAAAACAGAACCACTGGGGACTGTGCTGCCAAGTGGTGCCCTCTGCCCAATCCTACTTCCTCCCCTTTCACAGATGGTCCTGCCAAGAGACTCTTAAGTTCCAAACCCCATCTTAGTGTCTGCTTCCCAGAGGATCGACCTGCAACAAGCTGTTCAGGGGGCTGTGGGACCTTCCTACCTGCTCATGTAGGGGAATCAGCCCAGGGATGATTGGTGGTCTTTGCCCCCATCTGTCTGGCAAGCTTCCCTGGGGCTGCTGATGTATGCAGGGTTTAAGAAGCTGGTACAGGGAGGATCCCTGGGTGGCTCAGCGGTTTAGCACCTGCCTTCAGCCCAGGGTGCGATCCTGGGGTTCCGGGATCGAGTCCCACGTCGGGCTCCCTGCATGGAGCCTGCTTCTCCCTCTATGTCTCTGCCTCTCTCTCTCTCTGTGTCTCTCATGAACACACAATCCTGTGCTCATCCTGCCACTGGACCTGCCAAGGGCATGAGGGACACATGCCTGGAGGACCTTGCTGAAGGCATGAGGGTCTGTGTGTGGCCTGGATCTTGGAGGTGGCAGAGCAGGTAGGAGGGGAGCTTCCCAGGTAGGTTTGGTTGGAGGGTGGGGTGGGGGCGTGGCAGTGCCAGGCTGGTGAGGGTGTGTGTAAGCCTGTCTGGCTCCCCTGGGTGGGGCCGGGTTCAGACACATGGCTCTGGGAGTCAGGCCTGCTGTGGGTTGGGGATGGAAGCCAGACAGGCGGGCTGTGTCGCGCACATCTACTCAGTGGGCTGAGGAAGCAGGAGAGCAGGGGCCCGGGAAAATCTCTGCCTCAGCAGAAGATGCAGGGGAGAGAGTGCTGACTTTCAGACTTCAAGGTCTTAGACGCTTCATGTACCAGGGCCCAGGGCAGCGAGGGCTATGCCCCGACTTGTGGCTAGATGTGGGTAGATGGAAGGGTGGGTGAGGGGCCCCTGGGTGGAAAGGTAAGTAAGGTAAGTAAGGTAGTGGGTGGGTGGCCAGGTGCCTAAGACACCCCCCACCAGCCCAGGATCTAATCACTCAGGGCTGTGGCTTCCATACTACAAGGAAAACATCCCTCTCTCAGCACTGAAACTATGCATACTGGCATATCAGCTAATTTCTCCACATAGGCAGGAGTCCTACAGGTGACCCCAGATCACTCCTCCCAGCCTTTCCTTGAGGGGAGCTGGGCTCTCGGGAGACCAGTGTCAGTGGACAGGTGGCTCTTGTGCTGGTAGAGGGCATAGCAGAGAGGCTTGCCTGCAGGTCACCCCACCTGGCAGATCCCAAGGTGCCTGCACCCTTCAGCTTTGTTTCTGGCCATCGTACCTGGGCAACCACACACCCTAAAACAAGTCTCAATTACAATTTAAAATATTTTTCTCCACTGAAATACCGACAGATGAAATATAATGTCCAGAATTTGCTTTCAAGTAACCTGGGGCAGGGGTGGGAGGGGAGGGTTTATATAAAGATGAATAAAATCCTAAAGGGGGGTGATGAGTACCTCGGAGGGTTTTCGTTCTCTTCTTTCCACCTTTGTGTATATCTGGAAATTTCTGTAATGAAGCTTTAAAAGTCATCTAGGTCAAGCCTTGCTCTAAAGGAAATCACCCACCTGCCACCAGTGCCTTTCAGTGTTTTCTTTTGTTTTTAAAGTGTAGCTGACACACAATGTTACATTAGTTTCAGGTGTATGATGTGGTGACTTGACATTTTCTCCTTCCTTCGTCAATTTTCTAAATTGTGGTAAAATACACGTAACACGCAATTTACCATCTTAACCATTTGTATGCGTGCAGTTCGGTGGTGTTGACCACATTCACACCATCGTGCAACTGATTTCTACAACATGTTCATCATGTCGATATATGATTTCACAGTGACTTCCCTAGACTTCTCTCAATACTCCCCCCACCCTCCAACCCACCCCGTCCCACCCCTAAATCCCTTTTCCTTAGGGATTGGAGGCCAGGTCTCTCAAGCTCCAGAGCAAGGTACTTGTTAACATCCGGGTGGTGGCCTGGCCTGGGGGCCTCGGGCCTGGCTGGGAGGTTGGGCCAGGTTTCTGGTGACCAGCCAGGGGGCCAGTTGGGCAGCCTAGACTTCCGGGCGGCGCTGGCACTGCAGTCCTGGCTGGCTCTTGCAGGTCTGAGTTCTCCGCCCCAGGGCAGGCACCTGAGCAAGCCCTGGCAGCTCTCAGCTTCCACCCTAACCTGCAGCCTGGGGCTGCCCTGGTCACCGGGGAGGGCGGGCAGTGGGGCTGAATAAAGCCTCCTCCCCTGGCACGGGTGACTCAGGGAGGGCAGTCCAGGTCCCAGAAGTCCATTTTTGCCGCAGGGTGTGTGGCACGACTCCCTGGGTATGGTGTCAGGGCTGCTGCACTGGGTCTGACTGCCTTGACCCTGACAGCCGAAATGCCCTGCTGGAACACAGCTCTCCTGGAGGAGCTGCCATCAGCTGGGATGGGCACCAGGAGTCACCTGCTAGCCTGCTGGCTGCAGGTCCAAGATGCTCAGGCCACCTCTCCAGGCATGCCCAGCTCTCTCCCCTCCTCCCTTGGGCTGGGGCCTGGCCCAGGGGACAAGAGAGGATGAGGGAAAGCAAGGAGTGAAAGGCAGGCGGGGGACTCGCTGCTGCCAAGTCCTCCCTTCAGGGCACTGCTCTGGCACCCTCAAGGCGACTCTGCCTGCTTACACACAAAGAAACTGAGGCTCAGAGAGGTCACTGGGAAGTTACAGACCTGGGATTAGAGCCAGGCCTGCCTTTCTTCTTCCTTCTCCTAGTTAGAAAGAAGCTAGAAAGTGGCTTTTTTGCAGATGGTGTGTTGGAGTTGAACACAACCAACTGTCAGGTCCTGGAGGAGGCCCTGGGGTGGGGGTGTCCTGGACATAGAGTGGGGGCTAGTCGCAGTGTGTCCAGGTCTTGCTGTCTCCTAAAGGGGAAAGACACATGATCCATAAATGCGGCACTGTGACAAGTGTTGCCACAGTGACGGTGGAATAGGGGGGGTGGGAGGAAGGACACAATAGGTGCCTTTAATGGATTCTCCCCCAGACCAGCACTTACAGATGAGGACACTGAGGCAGCCCCCAGAATAGAGGTGCAGGCCCAGTCCTGGAGCTGGAATGCCACCACTCAAGCAGGGGAGACTGGGGACAGAATTTGTGGGTTGGATGCACCCTCTGGGGCAAAGTGGGTGGCAGCTGGGAGCCCCGGTACAACTGATGCAACAGTCAAGGAGAAAGGCAATGAGGCCAGAGGTGGCAGCCGGAGAGGGGGGGCGATTCCTAGTCTCCACAAGGGGCTCCGGGATTGGAGAGTCCTGGCCAGTCTCAGGCAGCAAGGAGCACATCCTCCCCAGCCCAGGGAGACAGACCCGAGGCACCACAAGCGCGTGCCAGGTACGGGCCGACACTTCAAGACAGGCCCCAGGAAGCATTCTGCCCTTCTGACAACTCTTCCTTTTCCCATCAGAAGGGAGCAAGACAGACTAACATTTGCAGATGCCTACCATCTGCCAGGCACTGTTCTGGGTGTTTTATAGGCATTATTTCACACGAGCCCCTTCTGTGAGATGAGTAAACGGAGGTGTGCAGAGATAAAGTAAGTGGTCCAAGGCCGGCTGATTCAGGAAATGGGCTGCAGCCAATAAGTCTGCTTTCCTTTCCCTGGCCTGGTGCCCTCGGGGCCTCACCCCTTGGCATCTGGGCATTGTGGCTTAATACTGCCAGCGCCGGTCTAGGAGGCAAGAAACCCAGCTCCTGGGCCCAGCTCTGCCAGTAACAAGCTCTGATGTGCGTTTTGGGGGACTTTTTCCAACAGAGGTGGTTGGACTGAAGGGACCCAAGGGTTCACTGTAATGCTCTGGTTTATGCCCTAAGGTTTGTGCTTGTGAGTCTGCACAGGAGGGCATGAGGGCACAGGGCTTGTGGAGGTGGACAAGGAGGCAAGGCTGGATTGGCACCAAAGCTGCCTCTTCCTTGGGGCAGCTGGTCCCCTGGCCCTGCACTCCCCAACTGGGTGATCAGAACAGAGTCAAAGGGCTCAGAGAAGCCAAGCAGGAAGAAGCATGTGCCAGGCCAGCTTTCCAATTTCCAGGGAGGGGTGCTGGTGGTGGCAGGGAGGGAGGACTGCTATTAGCAGCCCGGAGCCCAGAGCCTATACAGGAGGTAGGGGACAGACAGCCTAGTCCAGGCTGGAGGGGGCGTGGACAGTTCTGTCTCTCTGACCCTCTAGCTAGAGGGATAGAGCCAGGCTGCTCTCTACTCCTGCTCCTGTCCCCTCCACTCAGCACTCAGCCCACATCCTCCAAGTGGCTCCAGCTGCCTGCAGAGCTGCCAAGGCTTCAGAGACCTCTGCTCTGCCACTGCTCTTCTCTGCTGTGGGGCCACCTTCTTGGGATTCCATTCAGCCAGGACCCTCCTGCCCTTCCCCCCTGCCCTGTGTTTGACATCTCTAGGCTCCAGGGTATCTTCTGGTTTCTCTCCCTCTGGTTGGGACATTCCAAACTACTGAATACCCTTCCCCTCCCACCTTCCTCTAGCAGCCTGGTGCAGGAAAAAAAAAAACGTTTGATGGGGGTTGAGGATGGGGGTCAGAAGATCTTGGATAAGTTGCCAATGTTTGTAACAACAGAAAAGGGTAGGGCTGAAACAGAGTTTTCACCAGAACTTATCTTTGACACCCCCCCCCCATGTAATTTCTTGCCAAGACATGACAATTCTTTATTTTTTTTTATTTTTTTTTTTTTATTTATGATAGTCACAGAGAGAGAGAGAGAGAGGCAGAGACACAGGCAGAGGGAGAAGCAGGCTCCATGCACCGGGAGCCCGACGTGGGATTCGATCCCGGGTCTCCAGGATCGCGCCCTGGGCCAAAGGCAGGCGCCAAACCGCTGCGCCACCCAGGGATCCCATGACAATTCTTTAAACTATCTCATGAACTCCTCTATCTCTTCCTCTCCCCACTGCCCCTGCCTCCCTATGTCTCTGTCTCTGTTCCCTGAGATCCCTACATGCAGCCTCCCTGCCTTGACCTCCTCAGAGGGCTTGAGTACACACCCTGCAGTCCAGCTTGGTCCTCACACCTCCCTCTCTCAATACCTCAGAGGCTCCGGTCACCTAGTTCTTTATCATTTTTTTTAAAGATCGATTTATTTATTTGAGAGAGAGCATGAGTGGGGGGAGGGGCAAAGGGAGAGGGAGACAAACAGAATCACCACTGAGCACCGAGCAGCAAGCCCGATGATGTGGGGCTCCATCCCAGGACCCTGAGATCATGACCTGAGCTGGTATCAAGAGCTGGCCACTTAACTGACTGAGCCACCCAGGCGCCACCCGCCCCCCCAACCCTGGGCACCTATCTCTAACTAATAAGCTTGCATGTTCCTGACCATGATGGACACCTTCTACCATGGAAATGCTTCCCATCCTTCAAGTGCCACTGCAAAACCCATCTCTCCAGTGAGGCTCTTCCTCGGGTCCCCCCAAAAAGGTAAAGCGCGTCTTTGTGCCAAACCTTCATCTGTCCTAATGAGTAACCCTACCAGCCTGGGGGGGGGGCTCCTCGAGGGCTAACATCCAGAACAGTAGTAAGTTTTCTTAGAGATGAGCCCCCTAAGTCTGGCACTTAAAGAGGTTAGGACAGCACAGAAGACAAGGGATTCCAAACTGGTGACCTGTGGACCCAGTCTGATCCACAGGTGACACAACTTCTTTTTCTTTGTTGTGGTAAAATTCACACAACATAACTTTAACCATTTTCAGGTGTACAGCTCAGAGGCATTTAGGACATTCACAACGTTGTGCAACCACTACCTCTCTCTGATTCCAAAACATTTCCTCATCCCCAAAGGAAACTATGTCCATGAAGCAGTCGGTCCTGTGTTTCTCCCTACAGCCTCTGGCACTAATCTGCTGTGTGTCTCTATGGATTTACCTACCTCCTGTGAGTGGAATCTTAACCACAGGGGGGCCTTTCGCGTCTGGTTTATTTCACTTAGCCTCATTTTGTTGGCGGCTCACGTAGGCTGTACATGCACTTTACTCTTTTTTCCGGCTGCATAATATTCCATGGTACTAATACCCATTCATCAGTGGATGGGCTCTTGGGATCCGGTGACCCACCTGTGGCGATTGTGACGAGTTCTGCTGCGAACCTCCGAGTACCAACACTTGTCTGGGTCCCCGTTTTCACCTGTTTGAATCCGGACACCTTTAGGTGTCCATCTCCATCTCCAACCTTGTCTTTCACCCGTTTGACTCACATTATTTGTCTGGCCCCTGAAGGCATCTGAATTTGCTGCCCCTTGAAGGCTTGAACGGCAAAAAAAAACTTAGAAAAGAAAAAAAGGAAAGGAAAGGAAAGGAAAGGAAAGGAAAGGAAAGGAAAGGAAAGGAAAGAAAAGAAAAGAAAAGAAAAGAAAAGAAAAGAAAAGAAAAGAAAAGAAAAGAAAAGAAAAGAAAAAGCAAGAGCGAGCGAGCTCAGCGCCTAATTCCGTCGCTGAGGAGCCAGAGACCTCGGGGAGCGTGTCCAGGTGGCGGCGTCCCGCTTCGCTGCACCTCGGCAGGGGCGACCACGCTTACCTAAGAGGAGGCGGCGAGGGTCTGGGAGGCGATGGACGGAGCGCGCCTCGCCAGGAGCTGCCGAGTTCTGGGAGCCGAGAGGGCGGGCGAGGCCAGCAGGAGGAGGAGCGGGGCCGGCCGGGCGCCCTCGGGGGACGCCGCGGCGCGGGGGGCTGCGGACCCGCCGGAGATCCGCGAGGCGCGCAGCCGGCAGAGGGACCGGGCGGCTCGGGCGGCGGCGGCGGCGGCGGCGGCGGCGGGGCTGGCGCTGCGAGCCCGGGCGGGGCTCAGGGCGGCTCGCGGTGGGCGGGGGTTGCCCCCGTCCCCGCCCCCCACATCCGGGGGCCCGGCCGGGCTCTGGGCTGGCGGCGCGCCGGTGAGTCAGGCCGGGTTTTCCCTCCGCCTCTGGGGCAGGCGAGCGAGCGCCGATCCGGCTCCGGCTCCGGCTCCGGCTCCGGCTCCGGCTCCGGCTCCGGCTCCGGCTCC
Source organism: Vulpes lagopus (assembly GCF_018345385.1). NCBI lineage: Eukaryota > Metazoa > Chordata > Mammalia > Carnivora > Canidae > Vulpes > Vulpes lagopus. The sequence goes on from NC_054830.1 coordinate 128,079,695, forward strand.
GGCTCCGGCTCCGGCGTCCGCCTGCCGGCCCGCCCCGCCGCGTTTTCCCGGCGCCTGCCGCCCGGCCGCTCCGGCCGCCTCGCGCTCTCGCCTTGGGGCCGGGGCTCGGAGGGAGGGTTCGGAGCCGCGCGAGGGACCCGCAGCGCGCGAGGAGCGCGGAGCGGCGCCAGCATGGTGAGTGCGACCGGCCGGGGGACTGGGCTCGGGGCCGGGGTGGGGGACCGGGCTCGGGGGTGGGGCCGGCCGCCGAGGTCTCGCTTCCCCCGCGACCTTGGCCGGGCCGCAGCCCTTGCCGGCGAGGTGCCCGTCTGAGAAGTGGGCGGGGGTGGCGGGGTGCGGGGTGCGCCCAGGTGCCCCCGCTTCCAGGGACTGACGCGCCGGGGCGCGGGGCCGGGGGCCGGAGGGGAGGCGGCGGGCTGTGCGGCTCTCAGCACCCCCTGCAAATGCGCTGTCTTGGAGCGGCGCCCCGGACCCCTGCGGTGGCTGGGGTGGGGCTCGCGTGCTCGGCGCGGGAGGCTGACCTGGGCTCCAAGCGCCCCTGGCTCGGCCGCTCCGGGCGGGCCCCGGGGAAGGACCGGCCAGAGATGCCCCCTCCCGCCCCCCAGGTCGCTTGCGGACCTCGCGCAGTTCTGGGGAGCCCACGCCTCCGCCACAGTCTTCCCAGGGGGGCAATTCCGTGAGGTCGCCACTACCGTCTGCTCCTCCGCCTTCCCCACGGGACCCCTCTCCCGCCGTCTCCGAGGTATCCCCTTCCTGCTCCAGTCTCCTGCCCTGGAAGGGCGGCAGCTGCCGGCGAGCCCGACCCTTGGGGACACTACCGGCTCTTGGCAGCCGGAGCACCATCGCTGTCTGGCCAGAGCCTTTGGCTGAAGGGAGGGCCGGACTGGGGCCAGGCCGCGCGGACAACAGGTCCCTGGCTGTGTCGGGAAAGAGGACTGGGCTGGGACCTGTCACCTCCCACCCTGCACCCAGCGCCGCCCCCCCCTCCCCGTGCAGATTGGGGCTCTCCTTTGCACCTGGGGCTTAGCCTGGCTGACCCGCAATCTTGGCTCCCATGCCCACTCCCTGCCCAGCCAAGAAGGGAGCCGAGGCAGGGGGCCATCCTGCGCCCAGTGATCAACCTCCTCCCAGGGCCCTCCTGGGCAGGGCTCCTCTGCTGGCTGGCTGAGTGTGGGTGTGTATGTGCGAGACTGTGAATGAATGCGGCCAGTCTGCTCGCGCCACTGCCTCTAGCACTAGCAGCTTCCAGGGCTGAGTCCTCAAACAGCAGTGCTTCCACTATTTCTCTTTGACCCAGGCACAAGCAGGAGGAATTCCATGCTGAGGGGCCTGGGGTCCAAACCTACCTGGTTGCAGATGCCCTTGGCAAAAACAAGTGTGGTGAGCTGGGCAGATGCACACACACAGTAGTGTGTGGCCATTGGAGGGCTGCTGGTGACCCCTAGCTGGGACAACCATAGAGAAAAGGACATTGCCCAGGGAATCGGAATTGTTCATCATTGTGGGAACTTGGCCATCTGGCTTCTGGGCCTCAGTTTCCTTGCTTGCCCCCCCCCCCCCACCAGGCTATTGCAGAGATGAGCTCAGATGATGAAATACAAGGATTCAGAGAAACTAGAGTGGCATATACCTCTACGTGACTCCACAATGATGCTAACACTCACTCCAATGGAGTTAAGATGCTGGGCTCTGCCTCTTCAGGTGTCACTGTGGAACTGGGGGGTTCCAGCCTCTCCCGTCGCTGCCCTGGGCACCCCTCACCCACTGGCCCTCTTGGAGCTGGGACATTCCAGTCCAATTCCTCAGGAGCAGCTGCAGACACTCCCTTCAGTAAAAGCTGATCCCCCAGCAGGTGGTGGGACCCTCCCCAGGGCCTGGGCTCTGGAGGCGCCAACCACAGCCAAGGCTTGACTGGGAGCTCCCTGCCCACTTGGCTGTGGATGTGCCTGTCAGCCTAGAGGAGGTGCATGGCAGGGTCAGGGTGGGCTTCTAAACCTGGGGAGCCTGTATACATTCTCCGATGTGGCTGAAGGTGACCTCAGGCACGTGCTTTTACCTCCAGGGCCTCAGTGTCCTCCTCTGAAGTGGAGCATGTCAGTATTCTCCACCTGTATACGTGTTGTGAGGCTGTGGTAAGCCCAGCATCAGGCCAACTAACAGATGCTGGGATGCTTCTCTGTGTGTCCTCTCTCTTTTCATGGCCAGGGTGGTTTCCAAGCTTTGTGTTGCTGTCTCTGGGTTGATCCCAGAAGAGATGCCCCTCTATGTCCAGGGCTTTCAGTGCTGCTAGCTAGTCTTGGGACCTGGGGTTGGGAACAGGGGGACAGCTGGGGCCCAGCCCAAACCTAGCCAGCATGGTGGTGGTGGTGGTGGTGGTGGAGGAGGGGGTGGTGTCAACCCTGTGTAGAACTCTGAGCCCCACAGCATGTACTGAGCTCTGGGCAGGGGAGCCCTTGGAGGCGTTTGGAGGAGGCCCTGCTTTTTGCCCTGTGATCTTCCCAGTGGGGCTACAAGGCACTTGCTGTCTCTCCCTCCCTCCTCCCCCACCAGATCCTCTCCAGCCCAGTCTGCATAGCTGCCCTGGCCTCACCAGGCCAGTCCCTTGGCCTCCAAGCAACGGGGAAGGAATGTGTGCATTGGGGGGTGGGGGGATGGACCCTTTTAGGAATAGGGACTGTCCCCAGACTGAGACTTGAGCAGGGTGGAGCCTCCTGGAAGCCTGGAGGCCCCAGCCCCTCTGGGATAGCTGATATGATAATACAGCCAGAGAAGTTACCTCGGAGGGATGGAGGGCAAAGGCCTCAGAGGAAGACAAAAGGAAGGGGCTGTCTGTGGCCCCTTCCTCCAGCTCCACAGCTGTTTTTAATTGCTTAGGTCACACGGGGAGAGAAACCCTTCACCACACACACACACCTTTGCATCTAGCTTGGGGTATGGGGAGGACAACTGGATCTCTGAGCTAGAGTAGTGCTAGAGCATTCGCGTGTCATGTGTGTGTGTCCCAGAGGGTGCTTGGCGCCATGAGGGTGACCTTGTGCGTGATTGTGTGTGCTATTGGATGTGACCGCCCGTGCTACGTCCTCTAACTCAGGAGCTGCTGTGCTGTTCACTGACCAGACTGCGGTTTGTGTGCGGTTTGTGCACTCCTGTGGCCCGTAGCTGACTCTACCTAGTTCAAGGGCTCTCCCCTGGGACCTGAGACCCCTTGTGGGGAACAGGGTGCCCATTATCTCTCCTGGAGACAGGAAGCCAGGATCTGCCCCGGGGGAAGTGCGGTGGTGTGTGTTTGGGGTGAAGTGGACTTATTTGACACCCCTGCCACCATGCCCACCCCCAGGTGCGTCTCTTGCTTGCACTTGGTTTCTGGCCCTTGAGACCTTTCACCCCCAGTGTCTCTGTAATGGAACTCCAAAAGGAAGGCAGGGCGGGTGGTCTTCCCCACTTCAGAGATGGGGCAACGAGGCATGACAAAGGGAGAAGTGATAGTGTTGGGTCCCTGTGGAGAGACTGTGAGGACAGGGCCGGAGACCGGGTTCTTGGCTGTCCACCTCCCTGAGACCCAGTGGTGTCTGTCACGGGGTGCACTTGTCGTGGTAAGGAGGTGTCTGACTGGGAAACAGGATACTTCGATTCTAACTCTCTGGGCTGTGGGTGCCGTCCTGCCCTCCCGTCCCCACTCAACATTCAACAGTCAGGGATCCCTGGGTGGCTTAGCGGTTTGGCGCCTGCCTTGGGCCTGGGGCGTGATCCTGGAGTCCCGGGATCGAGTCCCGCATCGGGCTCCCTGCATGGAGCCGGCTTCTCCCTCTGCCTATCTCTCTGCTTCTCTCTCTTTCTGTCTCTCTCGTGAATGAATAAATAAAATCTTAAAAAAAATTCAACAGTCATCCTGCTGAGATCACAGGTATCTCATTACAACCAGTTCTGTGACCTTGGATGAAGCTACTTCATCTTTGGGAGCCCCAGAGCCCTTAACCTTAAAAGAGGGATGACAGGGATCCCTGGGTGGCGCAGCGGTTTGGCGCCTGCCTTTGGCCCAGGGCGCGATCCTGGAGACCCGGGATCGAATCCCACGTCGGGCTCCCGGTGCATGGAGCCTGCTTCTCCCTCTGCCTGTGTCTCTGCCTCTCTCTCTCTCTTTCTCTCTCTCTCTCTCTCTCTGTGACTATCATAAATAAATAAAAATTTTTAAAAAATTAAAAAAAAAAAAAAGAGGGATGACAGCTATATCACGGGACTCCGTGAGACCACTACACAGGGCTATGTCGCTGGAGGTAGCCAGCACCTGTGATTCCTTAACTGGATGAGTTCCCCTGAACGTGAGTGCCCTGTGACCTCCTCAGAGTCCATCGGCTGGCCACCGGGTAGGGGTGGGGAGCAGGGCCATGCCTCCCCTGCCTGCCACTCCCGGAGAGCTTTGTCTTCCACAAACACAAAACCTGGAAATGGTGGAGGAAGATGGACCCTCCTAACGACCATTGTTTGAAGTGGGAGTGGGTGTCCCGGAGGCATATTGGGGGGGGGGGGGCGCACACAGCTGCTGCTTGCCTGCTGAGTGTCTGTACTGGGATGGAAGCAGCTGCCTGGGGGGCGGGAGGCAGAGAAGGTGGCATTCGCTCATTCGGCAGGTCCTGTCTGCGTCTCTACTGTATGCTGGTCTCCGGGCTGGACAGGGGATCTGGTGGGGCACTCGGGCCAGGCCCCACCCTTCAGGGTATGATCTCAGCACAGGTGGGAGCTGGTCCCTAACCTGGTCCCTGGGCCACCTGCTGGGGAGGAGGTCATGTCTGAGCAGCTGAACCCGACTGCTGGCAGCCTGTGTTGACCCTGGCTACAGGCCAGGCCCTGAACAGGACCCATCATCCCAGCATCCCTGAGTGATAAGAGTGCATGTGGAAGCTGGAGCCTAACACGTGATTGGCCATACACTGGGCCAAGATTTGAGACCCCCTGCCTGGTGGTGGGTTTTGGAGTGGCTGCCGAGGCAAGGGTGAGCAGGGGCTCCCACCGCCCCTTCTCCCACCACTGCCCCTATGACTGTGTGGACACCTGTTCCGGAAACTGGCCATTGTTCCCACCATCCTTCCTCCCCTCGGGCCCTTCCTGTTTGGATCCCTCCCACTGCAGCCCCCAACCCCACCCATGCCAGGTGCTTCCCTAGGGGAACTCTGACCCACTGCAGGAAGAGGCCTGAACTGGGGTTTTTTTCCCCTTCCCAGGGAAAAAGAAGGAATGAGGGATCCCTGGGTGGCACAGCGGTTTGGCGCCTGCCTTTGGCCCAGGGCGCGATCCTGGAGACCTGGGATCGAATCCCACATCGGGCTCCCGGTGCATGGAGCCTGCTTCTCCCTCTGCCTGTGTCTCTGCCTCTCTCTCTCTCTCTCTCTCTCTCTGACTATCATAAATAAATAAAAATTTAAAAAAATTAAAAAAAAAAAAAAAAAAAAAAGAAGGAATGGGAGTCATAGGCCACCCCCCAGATGGGGTGAGGAGCCTGGTAGGAGAGTGTACAAGGTCAGAGTCAGAGCCTGCGGCTTCAGCTGGCTCAGTCTTGTGGAGAGCCCTATCCTGCTACTCCAGGCCTATCCCCATTTCCCCCAATCACATCAGGCCCGTAGCTGGAGCTGGAGCATTAGGCTGGTGGCTTTGGAGCCTCTCCCCCTTTCTCTTGCCAGCCTAGGAATCCTGTTCTGGATTTTTTCCAGGACCCATATCTGCCTCCTGGGCCTGGGCCAGGTAGGGAGCTGACATAGAGAACGAGCACCTGGTTTCAGGGCGTCAGGAAAGTGGGGTAGCAAGGGCCCACCTGCCCCTGATGGAGGCTTCTGATCCCCAGAGGCGGCTGCTGGTGCCCTGTTGAAACTTCATGGCCATAGCCCCAGGCCCTGCTGGCATTGCCATGGGCAGCGTGGGCAGTCTGTTGGAACGGCAGGACTTCTCCCCTGAAGAGCTGCGGGCAGCACTCGCCGGGTCTCGGAGCTCCCGCCAGCCTGATGGGCTCCTCCGGAAGGGCCTGGGCCAGCGTGAACTCTTCAGCTACCTGCACCTCTCTAAGAAGGACGGCAAGAACACCAAGAGGGCCCCTCGGAACGAGCCTACCGACTATACCACCCTCTACTACCGGGAGCATCCTCGGGCCGGTGACTTCAGCAAGACCTCGCTGCCCGAGCGCGGTCGCTTTGACAAGGTGCGTCTCTGAGCCTGCTCTAAGAGGGTGGGGATGGGGAGCTGGGGGGTCTCCAAGGATGCTGGGATGGGGCTGGGACGTGAAAATCCTACCCTGTGCTGGCCGGAGGCTCAGTCAGAGGCCACTGCGTCCCAGTGACATGCACCCCAGGTTCCTTGAGATGATCATGGAGGCTGTGGGAGCATCGGAGGGCAGAGCCGAGGTCCACCCAGGGCCTCCAACCCACCCTTTCCTCCCGGCAGTGCCGCATCCGTCCAGCAGTGTTCAAGCCTGTGGCGGGCACTGGGAAAGGCTTCGTGTCCATGCAGAGCCTGGCGGCGCACAAGGGTCAGAAGCTGTGGCGTAGTAATGGCAGCCTGCACACACTGGCTTGCCACCCACCCCTGAGCCCAGGGCCACGGGCCAGCCAGGCACAGGCCCGTGCCCAGCTGTTGCATGCCCTCAGCCTGGACGACGGCGGCCCCGAACCCGAACCCAGCCTATCTGACTCCTCCAGCGGGGGCAGCTTTGGCCGCAGTCCCGGCACTGGTCCTGGCCCCTTCAGCTCCTCCTTGGGCCATATTAACCACCTCGGGGGCTCCCTGGACCGGGCCTCACGGGTCCCCAAGGAGGCTGGGCCCCTAGCTATGCTGAACTGCCTGCCTGAGCCACCACCACCCTATGAGTTCTCCTGTCCCACCGCCACCGAGGAGGTGGTGGCCGTGCTGCCCGACACCTGTGAGGATCTCAAGAGGGGCCTTGGTGATGATGACAGCGCCAATCCCTTCACACAGGTAAGGGCACCCCCCACCTAGCAAGGGCCCTGTTCTGTCTTTTGGCATTGGGGTACAGGAAGGACAGGAGGGCCGCCTGCCAGCTCACCTATGTGGCTCTGGCCACAAGAGAGTAAGAAAGGTAGAGGTGATTATTCAGTCACTCACACACATACGTGTGAGATGAGGATGTCATGTCCCTGATGGCCCTTGCTAGGAATTGTGTGGAAAGGAGGAAGACAGACTCCTGTGTGTTGGGGCCACTTCCACTTGAGCTCCAGCTGCCGTGGGGTGTTGTGGGGAGGTCTAGCTATGGGAGCTAGCCAGCTGGCAGTGGGTGCCCAGGAGGTGGGGCGGTGGGTGGATCTCCCAGCATGGCAGGTACCTCTTCCCCTCGGCAGGTGCTGGAGGAGCGCCAGCGGCTGTGGCTGGCTGAGCTGAAGCGTCTATACGTGGAGCGGCTGCATGAGGTGGCTCAGAAGGCGGAACGCAGCGAGCGCAACCTCCAGCTGCAGCTCTTCATGGCTCAGCAGGAGCAGCGACGGCTGCGCAAAGAGCTTCGTGCGCAGCAGGGCCTGGGCCCCGAGCCGCGGCCCCCCAGCGCCCTCCCAGAGGCCGACCCCAGCGTGCGACCGGAGGAGGAAGCCCGATGGGAGGTGAGACTAGGCGCCCAGAAACCTTGTGTCCCCCTCGCTGCCTGCCGTCGCGCCCTCTGCCAGCCCCTCCGCCTCCCCCCTCACCCACGCGTTGCCCACGGGGTGTCCCTCCAGGTGTGCCAGAAGACAGCGGAGATTAGCCTCCTGAAGCAGCAGCTGCGCGAGGCCCAGGCGGAGTTGGCGCAGAAGCTGGCGGAGATCTTCAGCCTGAAGACGCAGCTGCGGGGCAGCCGGGCCCACGCGCAGGCCCAGGACGCAGAGCTGGCCCAGCTGCGGGAGGCGGTGCGGAGCCTGCAGGAGCAGGGGCCCCGGGAGGAGGCCCCGGGCGGCTGTGAGACTGACGACTGCAAGAGCAGGGGGCTGCTGGCCGAGGCGGGCGGCCCCGAGGCCGGAGGGGGTGGCGGGGGCGCCGGGGGCGCCGAGCAGCTGCGGGCCCAGCTGATGCAGGAGCGGCTCCGCGCCCAGGAGCAGGCGCTGTGCTTCGAGCGGGAGCGGCGGACGTGGCAGGAGGAGAAGGAGCGCGTGCTGCGCTATCAGCGGGAGATCCAGGGAGGCTACCTGGACATGTACCGCCGCAACCAGGCGCTGGAGCAGGAGCTGCGCGCGCTGCGGGAGCCTCCGACGCCCTGGAGTCCTCGGCTGGAGTCCTCCAAGATCTGAGGCCGGTGGATGAGCGGGTGGCAGAAGCACCGCCAGAAAATGGCTTGGACAAGCCCGCCCTGAGACGGCTGGCTCCTTCCCTACACCATTCTGAGGCAGAAGCTGCTGAAGCCGGCCAGGGGTGGGGAGGCCCACCGGGAGGAGGGGGTCCAGTGGTGCAGTGGGCTGGATAGGGTGCCAAGCAGCAGGAGCCAGGGCAAGACCTCCTGGCAGAGGGGCACCTCGGTGGGGCCCAGCCCTGCTTTCCGGAGTAGATGTGGCCCGGAGAAGGAAGTTGGGGAATGAAGAGCCTCCTGATACAGAAGGGCAGGCGTGAAGGGGGGGAGGCTGGGATGGGAACATTGGCCTCCCTGAGAATAAAACCACATTTTCTACAAGGAGGCCGCGGGTGCTAGTAGGGCCTGTTCCTGCGGATGGTTGGTGTTAGGAGCCCTTTACTGCACAGTCACGGTCAATGGGAGGGTGTGCCCTCTGCTCCCGTGTGTGCAGCTGCTGGGCTTATGTGTTGCATTGGGAAGTGGAGGGATCCTTGTCCTGACTCTGCACGGCCCCTTAGCTGCCGTGTGGGCTGAAATTCTTTTATTCAGTGCCAGTGGGATTTTGCAGAAGGAACAATGCCAGAGAACCCAGAAAAACAAAAGGGCAAGTCAACCAAGGCATTGCTAGAACATGAAACATTCTCTTGGTAGGAAGTTTGGGCCCTGGGTACCCAGCACCCTGCTGGGTTTAGGGCTGGCCTAAGACAGCTTCCCCTGGAGCCACCCAAAGGCTCCAGCAGGGACCTGCCCCTCCCAGAACGCACCTTCTATCTCCATCTAGCTGTGGTGTACCCGCCCTCCACAGCGATGGGAGGGGTGCAGGAAGGTGCAGGAAGACAGGCAAAGAAAACTTGTGGATGGGTTACATGGTAAAGGGCCTGTACCACAGTGGGGAACATGGCCATTTCCCTGTAGCCAATGGAAGGCCAAGGGATATTTTTAAGCAGGGGTGAGATGTGACCTAATTTGTATTCTGAAAAGCTCTGTCCTGAGAGGAAGCAGCCCTCCACCTCCAGCCCTGCACCAGGCTCCCTGACCGTGGGTTTCAGACCCCTAAAGCCCACTCCCACCCTTAACCTTTCAGCAGTCTGGTTTCCCCTCTGGGCTTTTGCTCCCTCTTGAGAGCTTGGAGCACAGACCCAGTCTGGCAGGCAGGTGGTTATTCCCCACTCCTTGCAGTAAAGTTCAGCGTTCTTATGAGTGTGTTGCTGTAACTGCTGCCATGCATTGAGCACTTCCTGTCTTCTGTTAGGCCTTGGGTGCATGGGGGCTAACAGGTGAATTAGATAGGCTTCCTGCTCCAGGGGAGTCAGCCCACAGACGTCTCCCCTTCTAGTTGCTGTGGGGCAGCAGCAACCTCTGAGCTGTTTCTTCAGCTCTCTGCAGAAACCCCAGTTTGCACCCTCCAGCCATGATTCCCCCTTCCCAGGGCATGCCTGGCAGCCCCTTGGGCCCCAGCAGGTGGATCCTGGTAGAGTGGCTGTGCAGGGGTACCTGCGGGGCTCTGGAGTATGAGCTGATGTGCCCCACCTTTTTTAGGGTGGAGAATGGGGTGTGTAAATCGTCTGCTGTGGGGATGGTGTGTTTATGGTCATGTAAGTGGCAGGTGTGTGTGGAGCTGTCTTGGTGGTGGGTGTGTCTGGGGGTGTGTTTGGGGCTCCTGTGTTGGGAGGTCAGGAGGGCTGCTTCCTGGCTCCTCCTCCTGCTCTATTTCTTCCCACCAGCCGCAGCCCCTGTGGCTCTGGCCAGGCTTGGGTAGAGCCTATGGCCAGGACAGACCCCTGCACCTAGCTGAGACCCATCTGGAACCACCCTGAGCCTCGGTCATCTGCCCCGGGGAGGGAAACTGGGAGCACTCAAGTGAGGCAGGCCTATCTCTCACGGGCCTTGGAATTTGTTCCACAGATCCCTCCAAACTGAGGCCTCAGGGCCAGTCACCCTCCAGAAGGCCCTCCCAGAGCTAGATTCTGACCTCAAGCCTGGGTCACTCCCCACAACCTGGAGCTGGTCAGGCCAGGTGCCCACATGCCTGACAGTGGCTGGGGTCCACCTTTCAGTGTACCATCTCTGCCTAACTCCCCACCCAGCAATTAGAGAGCTGGGCCGGCCAGTACAGCCAGCGGGGAGTGGGTGGGCGGTACCAAAACTTGGCAGCTGTGCCAGAAACCAGGGCTAGACCCAGATGCAGGGGGAAGGGCACAAGGGAGCTAAAGCTGGGGTGGCTCAGAGGGAACCAGATCCTGTTAGCTCATCCCTGCCGGGCAAACCAGTTCCCTGGTCCCCGAGCCGGCTGGGTGGCTCTGGGACCAGCTGATCACAGGTGCCACAGTGGTGGCTCCTGCTTTAGAGTGGCCCCTCCCTCCATTGCCTGGTTGGTCCCTCAGCTCCCCAGCTGCCCAGAGGCACTCTCCAGCAGATGAGGCTAATTCTCCAGAACCCCCCCCACCCTGTGTCCACAGACCCATAGATTTGCTGGTATTTTGGTTTCTCTCCACTGGGCTGTGGGCATTGCCAGGCAGGGCTGTGTCTTGTGTCTTGATCCCTCAGAGCCTGCTCTGACTCCAGCCCAGAAGGCACTGGGGGACTCGAGTCAAGCCCCTTCCCCGACCCTTCCCTGACTGGCATGGGTTGGAGCTGGAGGTGGAGTGGAGTAGGTGGGGAAGTCTCCAGGTCTGAGTGTTAATTCACCATTCACAGGCACCTGTGCCCAGACTGTGGCTGCAGAGCCGGTCACCATCCCCTGCCTGGTGAGGCACTACATCGCCTCCCTGAGGGCCAGGCCTGGGTCTCAGATGAAGAAACCATAGTGGCAAAGGCCTCTGCCCCCATGACCCTTCCCTGTGGGTAGAGGAGGGAGATAGCTCACATATATGTCCATGGTAGTGACAGGATGAGAAGAATGCAAACATATACACACACTTCCCGCCACGGTAGCAAGTCAGCAGAGCACAGAGAAGTACATTTCTCTGAGACTGAGGGTGGGGGTGTTGGCGATCGGTATTAGGGAGCCTGTCTTCAAAGAAGGTGCCTGGCCCACAATGACAGTTCAGACTGTAACTCACCACCCTAGTAGGTGGGGCTTAGTCCTCTATACTGGATTCAGAAAAGAAGAATGTGTTATTTCTTGCAACAAAACGAGTGAAATAGGTCACGAAAGGTGGGACATGAGTGCCATGGAATTCAGAGGAAAGCTGGCTCACTTTTCACTGCAGGGGATGAGGGGTGTTTATCTGGGGGAGGGTGACAACGATTGACCACACTTTGGTCAAGTGCTTCTAACCTCTCTTTGCTCCTGACCTTGGAAGGTATCCCTCCTGATTTAGTCCAGATCTAGCAAGATTCCTGCCAAGTTAGTTTAGCCAGAGTCCCCCATCGGCCACATCAGATACCCTGCCATGCATATCTGGCTCTTCATCTTCCACCATGCCCAGGTGGTGGCTGGCCTGCCTTCCGCAAGACTCCTGTGAGGTGTGTTCAGCCGGGCTGCCTCCTGACCCCTGGAGGTATCCTCTAAGTAATGTTTCATCCACCGCCCCCCCCCCACCTGCTCCTTCACCATAAATTTGACTTTTCCTTGTATTTGGAGTTGAGCCCACTGTCCCCCCCAACTACAAAACCCCCACTGCACTATCCTCTCTGAATAAAGTCTTCCTTACCACTCTTTGACTAGTGTCATGAGTATTGTTTTCTTTAGCGGGGCTAAACCTCTCTGAGGAAAGGAATTTGGGGGGATTTCCTCAGGAGCAGTGGGATGAGGCCATTCAGGATCAGCCCGGATTTGAACAGAAGGAGGCAGGGAGGTGTGGGGCAGTTCTGAGGGAGAGCCCTTTCGAGAAGGGTTTGAGGGGAGGCAAGGCAGCCCCTAGACAGACTGCTAAGCTGGCACAGGAGGACTTCAGCTCCGCTGCTGTGGTTGTGGGTGGGTCCATCAAGTAGCCAAGGACTAGAGGACTAGAACCAGAACTAGCTTTATGTGTGTGTGACCTGTGTAGTCACTCAGGACCACACTCAGAAGGTCCCTACACTTGATACAATGCTCTGCTGTTGCCATCTTGTTTTTTGCGTGTGTTTTTCTAGATTTTATTTGAGAGAGGGCAGCACGGGTGGCTCAGTGGTTTAGTACAGCCTTCAGCCCAGGGTGTGATCCTAGGGACCTCGGATCGAGTCCCATGTCGGGCCCCCAGCATGGAGCCTGCTTCTCCCTCTGCCTGTGTCTCTGCCTCCCTCTCCCTCTCTGACTCTCTCATGAATAAATAAATAAAATCTAAAAAAAAAAAAATTTGAGAGAGAGAGAGAGAGAATGAGCAGTGGGGAGGGGCAGAGGGAGAGAGAGAGAGAGAGAGAGAGAGAGAAGCAGATTCCCCGCTGAGCAGGAAGTCCAATGCAGGGCTCCATCCCAAGACCTGAGATCATGGCCTGAGCTGAAGGCAAACGTTTTAAAGAACTGAGTCACTCAGGTGCCCCCATCTTTTTTTTTTTTAATTTTTTTTTTAATTTTTTATTTATTTATGATAGTCACAGAGAGAGAGAGAGAGGCAGAGACACAGGCGGAGGGAGAAGCAGGCTCCATGCACCGGGAGCCTGATGTGGGATTCGATCCCGGGTCTCCAGGATCGCGCCCTGGGCCAAAGGCAGGCGCCAAACCGCTGCGCCACCCAGGGATCCCCCAGGTGCCCCCATCTGCTGTTGCCATCTTGAACTTCTTAATGATGTTTGAACAAGGAGCCTCACGTTTTCATTTTGCTCCAGAGCCTACAAATAATGTAGCTGCTACTGGCCTGAACCAAAGCCTTGCAAGGAGGGACAGGAACAGAGTAGAAGCAGGAGACTGGTCAGGTGCCACTTGGAGGATGGCAGGAAGAGATAGGACCTGTAGGCAACTTGAACTCCATGGGCTGAAGCCTGATGCTCCCACGTTCCACAGAGGGCAGGCAGTGTCTGTTGCTACCCTAATGCCACCAGGTATCAGGTGAAGGTCCATCTTTCCCTAGCCTGGCCTTCCATGGCCCACTCAGGGAAGCCAGGAATGCAGTATTTTCAGGAGAACACACCAGGGCTTGTCTTGTCTGCCACGAATCTTTTTACTTTCTTTCTCTCTCTCTCTTTTTTAAGTACATCTCTTGTATACCTGCCTCCCCCCCACCCCAGCATTTTTAGGGTATAATTTACATACAGAAAACGCTTCCTTTGTGGAGTAGAGTTTTCAGAACTTTGACAAATGCAAAAAGTCCCATAACCAACACTAAAATCAAAATATGGACTCGCTCCATCACTGCCTCCCAAATTCCTGTGTTTCAGTCACTCCTCTCCCCCATCCCCAGCAACCAGTCATCTGCTTTCTGGATACCCTTTCTTTCCTTTTTTTCCTCTCTTTGTGAGCAGTGTATAACCCCTCCACGTATCAGAACATATTACAAAGTAGCAAGTAAAACAATAAGACACTGGTGTAAAAATAATACATCTCAATGGAAAGAATGAAGATCCATAAATGGATTCCATTCTGCAGAAAATCTTTTTTTTTTTAATTGTGTTTATTTATTCATGAGAGACACACAGAGAGGCAAAGGCATAGGCAGGGAGAGAAGCAGGCTTCATGCAGGGAGCCTGATGGGGAGCTTGATCCCAGGACCCCGGGATCTCGACCTGAACCAAAGGCAGACACTCAACCACTGAGCCACCCAGGCGTCCTGAAAATCCTTTTTTTTTTTTAAGATTTTATTTATTTATTTATTTATTTGAGAAAGAGAGGCAGAGATAGGGAGAGAGGGCACAAGCAGGGAGGAGGAGAAGCAGTCCCCCCACTGAATAGGGAGCCCTATGTGGGGCTTGATCTCAGGACTCCAGGATCATGACCTGAGCTAAGGCAGATGCTTAACTCACTGAGCCACCCAGGCGCCCCAGAAAATCTTAATGTTATGATAAAAGGCTTCCAAACCAGAAGAAAAGGTACAATTGTTTAATAAGATATACTAGAGTAACTGGACAAAAATGGCGGGGGAACAAGTCATACTTTGCACTAACCCTTGCAAAATAAAATGGGCATGTATTGAGGAGTTAAATTTTTAAAAATCAAATCCTAGGAAACTAGCAAAAGATTAAGCAGACGATTACCAAGTTAGTGGAGACCAGTTACATTTTTCTGCTTTGAAGCAGCCCCATCCTTCAACACAAACAAACAAACAAAAACAAAAGCCACAGTCCCAACAGGAGAGATGGACAAAATCATCTATGCACGGGATCCCTGGGTGGTGCAGTGGTTTGGTGCCTGCCTTTGGCCCAGGGCACGATCCTGGAGACCCGGGATCGAATCCCACATCAGGCTCCCGGTTCATGGAGCCTGCTTCTCCCTCTGCCTGTGTCTCTGCCTCTCTCTCTCTCTCTCTGTGACTATCATAAATAAATAAAAATTAAAAAAAAAAAAAAAAGAACATTTAAAAAAAAAATCATCTATGCAATAAAATGGTGCACACTGAGAAGTAACAAGACTGCCAGGCCAGGAGAGTCGGTTTGGGGTGGATGACAATGACAGGTAGGGGTGGAAGTGCCTGATGTGTGTGTGTGTGCACGTGCCTGTGTGTCTCCTAGGGGAAGCCAGGCTTTGCTCATGGCCACCTGGGCGGTGAGGCAGACAAGGGCTCCCCCAGAGGAAATGAGGAAGCCTAGGGCCACGGGGAAGGTGTGTGCGGTACTGCTGGCTGGAGGGCGGCTTCTGCCTAGCCCTTGGCCCCAGGCAGGGTTCACTCAACTCTCCGCCCTCGCGGAGCCTATGCTGGCCAGGACCACCCAGGCTGGAGGTGCACAGACAGGCCTTTCCAGGAGGCTCCAACAGCGCCCCCGCGAGCTGCCGGTGGGGCCTGGGCCAGCCCTCTTTCCGGTGTGTGTCATACAGGTTTTGGAGTCCCCCGTCCCCATTCATAAGTAGAACATAGTGGCGACCTCAGACTATGTTTGAGCACTTACGGTGTTCCAAGCACATGGTATTGGAGATGCAGCAGTGACGACCAAAAAGTCCTGGCCCCAGTGGCCCTTTTATCCTAATGGGGGTGTATGTGCTTTAGGGGCAGGAAGACAGAATCAACGAATGAACACACAATTTTGAGTCAAATGCTGTAAAGAAAACAAAACCAGATTGTGCAAACGCTATGCAGAAAACAGGATTGTGCAACGGTGTTGGGGGGTGGGGAGCCCTAGTGTGTTGGAGGGGAGGCTGCTCTGGAATGACACTGGCCCTAAAAGAGAGCAGGAAGTCAGGGAAACAGAGATAGAGCCCTTTCTCTTGGGCTGTTTTTTGTTGTTTTAAGATTTTATCTACTTACTCACAGAGAGACAACAGACATAGGCAGAGGGAGAAGCAGGCTCCCTGCCAGGAGCCCTGGATGGGGGATCATCCCAGGACCAGGGGATCATGACCTGAGCCAAAGGCAGACACTCAACCACTGGGCCACCCAGGTTCTTGGGCTGCCAAGGAAATGGGGTGAGGGGCTTCTCTGCTCCTCTCCTGCATAGCAAGGGGCCTGGGAGGACCGTGAATTCAGACCAGGCCTGCGCCTGCGGCCACCGCCATTCTCTTCCTTCCTAACCTTTACCCTTCCTCGTGGGGACGGGGCTGCAATCCCCCTCGCTCCCCCTCCCCCCTCCCCCAGGAGGGCGGTCACAGGGGCTGGGACCCGAAGCAGAATCCTTGTGTTGTGTACCCAATGGGTAGGTCAAGTACAGGTTTGGGGACCCGTGCGGCTGGGGTAGGGGAAAAAAGGACTTTTCAAGATCACTCGCTATTGCCACAGGACCAGCAAGGAGCCATAGCAGGAGCGCTCAAGTCTTGGACCTCTAGCACGCACTGGTGCTGGTGCTGTTCCGGGCTGTCTTCAGTTTGAAGGAGGGCGAGAGGCAGGCGCGGGACGGTACGGTCGTTTCGGATTTCCCAGAGCAGGGATGGGCGACAGGCACCCGGGGGGGGGGGGGGCACCAGGCCCGCGCACCCCCGCCGCGCCGCGCCGCAGGTGGGTCTGTCCCATTCCTTCCCGCACACCGGGAGGGTCGCGGCTCTGCCCGCAGCCTGGGGCGCCCCGGGGCCACCGCCGGGCGGCGGAACCCGGGCTCCCAGCCGCGGCCGCGCTCCTGAGGCGACTCCACTGTAGGCGCGCGGGAGGGGAAGGCGCGGCGCTGGGCCCAAAGCGCCGGCCCGCGGGACGGACGCCCCTCCGCGGGGCCGCGAGTGGGCGGGCCCGGGCCGGCCGGGCAACCGCCGCGGCTTCCGGTTCCGCTGACAGAGGCGCCGGAAGTTGGGGTCCCGGCCGCGAGCGGAGGCGAGGCCCCGCTGGCGTTCTGGCCGGCAGCTGCGGGCGGAGGGCCAGGTGCGTCGGGCAGGCCGACGGGGGCGCGGGGGCGGCAGCTCGGCCGGCGCCCAGCCCCGGACTTTCTCCGGAGCCCCGCCCCCGTCAGGCCGCCGCCCGTCTGCCCGCGGGCTGCTTTCTCCTCGCCGGCCGGCCCCGGGCGGGACCTTCGAGGAGCCGCCGCTACCAGGGGAGTCGCGAGAGCCGAGACGTCCCATCCTCGTGCGGCCTGGCCGGGTCGAGGTAACCCGGTGTGGACGAGGGGGCCGGACGGGGCGTTCGGGCAGGGTCTTTTGGAGGATGAGTAGGAGTTTGCCAGTCATCTGCACGTTAATGCGAGGGAAGCTCCCAGTAGGAGCTGCAGCCTAGGGAAAATGGGGGGGGGGGGGGGTTGCCTTCAATCCAGTTTTGGCTAATGACAAAAGAAGCGTTTGAAATTTCAAATAGCGATGTACTGTGAAAAGAAGGAACAGGGTGATAAGATACTGTGTCTGGTGTGGGGGTGGGGCAGAGGGGTCAGCGTCTGACACTGTGGAGAGCATCTCTGAAGACACTGGACCCTGATCAGGAGTGTATCCGGCAGCGGGAACAGCCAGTGCAAAGGCCCTGAGACAGAAATAAACTCTTGTCAAGGACAGAAGGAGGCTGGTGTGGTTGGAGTATGGCCAGTGAGGGGGGGATAGGTGGTTGGGAGTCTACTCATAGAGAGCCTTGTGGGCCCTAAAAAGAAGTGGGGGGGGGGGGGAACGCCTGGGTGACTCAGGTAGAGCATCTGCTTTCTGCTCAGGGTGTGATCCCCCGTGGTCCTGGGATCCATTCACTCATCAGGCTCCCCGCAGGGAACCTTCTTCTCCCGCTGCCTATGTCTCTGTCTCTCTCATGAATAAGTAAATTTTAAAAATCTTAAAAAACAAAAAAAGGCAGAGTGGGGTCACCCAGGCTGGCTCTGTCAGAGGAACACTCAACTCTTGATCTTTGGGTCTGAATTTGAGCCCCATGTTGGGTGTACAGATTACTTTAAAAAAAAAAAAAACTTAATAAAAGGAAGGGGATGTTATTCTGATTACAGTAGGAATCTATTGGGTTTTAATTTTTTTTTTTTTTTTTTTTTTTTTTTTTTTTTTTATGATAGAGAGAGAGAGGGAGAGGCAGAGATACAGGCAGAGGGAGAAGCAGGCTCCATGCACCAGGAGCCCGACGTGGGATTCGATCCCGGGTCTCCAGGATCGCGCCCTGGGCCAAAGGCAGGCGCCAAACCGCTGCGCCACCCAGGGATCCCCGAATCTATTGGGTTTTAAGCAGAAGGGTGGTGGGTGGTGGGTAGGGTGGAGAATAGACAAGAGTTGAGGGGTGTGAAAGTCTAAGAGTTGGGTCAACCGAGGCTGTCCAGTTCTGTGTCAGGCAAAAGGGACCTTTCTATGATTTGCACAAACTTCTCACCTTTGGTCCCAGGAGGGGCTCTTCTGTTTCAGGATGCTGAAGACTGGGGACAAAACCCATGCGTACCTTAGTGGGGATTTTAAATCTTCCATCGTTGTTTTTCTTCCTGTCAGCCTCCCTGCAGGTTTGAGCCCAGGCTCCCTAGGCCAAGGGTGAGGAAGTGGATGCACCATTTAATCAGCAAGCATTGGCTGAACACCCATTGTGGACCAGGCCGTAGGCTGTGCACTGTGGGGAGAGAGAGGACAAGACTGGTCTCTAGCCCTGAACTGCTCACCGTCTCATTGGGGGAGACCTGTAGACAGACAGTTACTGTGCCACCGTGCCAAGGACTCAGGTGTGTGGTGTGAGTGTCCTCCACAGAGGTTTGTGAAGCAGAGGAGGAGACAGTGATTTCATTGAGGGCTTTGCAGGGAGCTGGTAATCAAGCTGCATTTTGTAGTCTCCGTGCAGAGAAGTGCAGAGGGCATGCTGGACATAGGAACAGCTTGTGCAAAGGAAGCGAATGTGTAATTACATGGGGCATGTGTGTGAAGCCATGCAGTGTTGAGTCAGGGGCTGGCAGGGTCAGCCAGAGAGATCGTCCTGGAGAGGACGTCCTGTTTTGGAGAGATCGTCCTGGTGGGTCATTCCTCTACAGGTGAGACCTTGGGGAAGAGGGTTTGAAATGTACATGAAATTCCTTTAAAAAAAAAAAAAAGATTTTATGTATTTATTCATGAGAGACATAGGGAGGCAGAGATGGAGTCCCATGTGGGACTTGATCCCAGGACCCTGGGATCACACCCTGAGCCAAAGGCAGACACCCAACCACTGAGCCACCCAGGCATCCCTGTACATGAAATTCTACTGGATTCCTTGAGAAGTTGTCAAAGACAAACACACACTCATCCACCCCAGTGCCTGCTGAAGATGACTGAGTGGGGTTTAGGCAGAGTGGCTCACCATGGACAGACTGAATTAGCCTCCTGGGTTTTTTGGGTGGAATATCTGGAAGCAGTTCTGTTTTCCCAGCTAATTTATCTTATTTTAGATTTTTTGTTGAATTAATCAGACTTTTCAGTTCATTATACATTTAATTGGTTCAGGCAGGGCCTTTATCTCTTTTGTATCTTTTTTAAAATATTTTATCTATTTATTCACAAGAGACACAGAGACAGGCAGAGACATAGGCAGATGGAGAATAGGCTCCCTGTGGGGAGCCTGATGTGGGACTCAATCTCAGGATTCCGGGATCACCACCTGAGCCGAAGGCAGATGCCCAACCACTGACCCACCCAGGCGTCCCATCTCTTTTGTATCTATTGATGTTTTCCCTTTTTTAAAAAATATTTTATTTTATTTTTTTAAAGATTTATTTATTCATTCAGAGAGAGAGAGAGGCAGGCAGAGACACAGGCAGAGGGAGAAGCAGGCTCCATGCAGGGAGCCCGATGCGGGACTCGATCCTGGGTCTCCAGAATCATGCCCTGGGCTGCAGGCAGCGCTAAACCGCTGCGCCACTGGGGCTGCCCGATGTTTTCCCTTTTATCCCCATTCCCCACCACCACCATTGGAAACCACTCTGAGGTATTTGCGGTTGTCTTTGGTTGTATGCATAATTTTTTTTTTTAAAGACACATTTTAGTGGCTCAGTCGGTTAAGCATCTGCCTTCAGCTCATGATCCTAGGGTCCTGCAGTTGAGCCAAGTCAGGCTCCCTGCTCAGTAGGGAGCTTGCTTCTCCCTCTCCCTCTGCCTCCCCTGCCCCCAATCGCTGTGCTTGCTTACTTTCAATCCCTCATGCTCTCTTCTCTCTCAAATACATAAAATTTTAAGAGAAAAAAAAAAGACACCTTATTTAAATTTAATTTTTATTTAGAGAGAGTGCGAGCTCACATGAGTAGGGGAGGGACAGAGGGAGGGAGTGCGATGCAGAGATCATGACCTGAACCAAACCAAGAGTCTTTTTCTCAACCAACTGAGCCCTGCAGGCGTCCCTATTTTCTTCTTTCTTTTTCTCTTTTTTAAAGTAAGCTCAAAAAAATAAAAATAAAAAAAATAAAGTAAGCTCCATGCCCAACATGGAGCTTGAACTCAAAACTCTTAAGAACAGGATCACACATTCTACTGACTGAGCCAGCCAGGTGCCCTGAATGTGTAGATTTATTTTTACTTTACATAAATGGTATACTGCCTAGAGTTCATTTTGTTTCCTTTTTTCCCCTCCTCAGTACCATGTTTGGGGATATTATTGATGCTCTTGTGAGCACATAGTTTCTTTTTTTTTTTTTTTTTTTTTTTTATGATAGTCACAGAGAGAGAGAGAGAGAGAGAGAGGCAGAGACATAGGCAGAGGGAGAAGCAGGCTCCATGCACGGGGAGCCCGATGTGGGATTTTATCCCAGGTCTCCAGGATTGTGCCCTGGGCCAAAGGCAGGCACTAAACCGCTGCGCCACCCAGGGATCCCCCTTCTTTTTTTTTTTTAATAAAGATTTTTATTTATTCATGAGAGACACATAGAAGCAGAGACATAGGAAGAGGGAGGAGAAACAGGGGGACTTGTTCCCAGGATCCTGGGGTGTGGGACTTGATCCCGGGACCCTGGGATCATGCCCTGAGCCGAAGGCAGATGCCCAACTGCTGAGCCACCCAGGCGTCCCTGGAACATGGTTTCTAAATGCTACGCAGGCTTTTTTAGATGCATCTCCCACATTTCACTTCTTTGACTTAACAGTTCCCCCAGTGCTGAGGCTCCTAGATTTTCTGCCCCTTGCTGTGACAATACACAGTGCTGGGATGAAAATTCTTGTATATACACATCTCCTTCCTCAGCATTTTTTTTCCCTAAGATTTTATTTATTTATTAGAGAGAGAGTATGTGAGCGAATGAGCAGGAGCTAGGGAAGGGACAAAGGGTGAGGGAGAAGCAGACTCCCTGCTGAGCAGGGAGCCCAACAGGGCTGTATTCCAGGACCCTTCCTCAGCTTTGTAGTACAATTTCAAATTGCTGACTTGGGCTTCCCTGAGATAATCTTGGCACCAGTTGGTGTTGGATGGGGCCATACTGTTTGACCTTGGCGAGGTCCTGACCTTTCTTAACCTGTATTCTGGTAAATTGTGATTCTGGTTCCCAGACCCTTGGCAAACAATCTTTTGTACTGCCAATCTTTCCTACTTGATCATCTCACAGGCTCTGTGGTCAGTTTCCTGTTTCTTGTCATCATTAATTGTTGCTATACACTTATTCCTTTTTTTTTTTTTTTTAAGATTGTATTTATTTATTCAAGAGAGACACACACAGAGAGGCAGAGGCACACACAGAAGGAGAAGCAGGCTCTCTGTGGGGAGCCCAATGCGGAACTTGATCCTAGGACTTAGGGATCATACCTGAGCCAAAGGCAGGCTCCCAACCACTGAGCTACCCAGATGTCCCATATACATTTATTCCAACCACAATTATTGGCTGCTTTTACTTCCTGGTGAGAGGGTAGCTTGTTAGCCTGGTCCAGAGAGTAAAGTGAAGTTCCCCAGAGAAGTGACTGGCTTCACTTCTCAGGTCCTCCCTTTCTCACTGCATGACCTTGGGCAAGTTATCTAATCTTTCTGTGTCTCATTCTGTTATCTGTAAGGTGGGTCTAATAACTGTATCTACCTCATAGTGTTTTGATAGGAATTAAATTAGTTGGTGTATGCAAAGTCATTAGAACGGTGCTCGGCACATAAGCCCTGACAGAATGTTAACTAATAATAGCAATAGTAATTAATGGTTATGACATTGTTTCAGACAGGAGTCCCTGGTATATTTTGCCCATCATGGATCATATTCATTTATAGGGTATTTGCTCAGGGGGCATGAACAGGAAGGCATGTCTTCTGAACATCATGATTATGATTACGAATTTTAATATCAATCACAAGGAAAGAGGGCAAAAACACATCTTTGGTCCTAGTTGCCATTTCCACATGGCTCATCCCTTATCTGGTAAGGAGATGGTAGCTATAGACTGAGCCAGAAGGATGAGGCCAGGACTGTGGTGTGGGTGGGAATGGGGACTCTGGTGAAACTGGAACCATCCCATTGGTCACCTTGGCCATAGGACCTTTGTGATATTACTCTGTACCCTTTGAGAGAACGGACAGCTGGCCAGATTTGAACGTTAGAGCCCTTTCATTTCAAATCCTTTAGACAGAAAGATAAGGAGGGACATCTGTCACGAGCATTTTGAGAGTTTTTTTACATGATCAGTGTCAGAGGCTGCTCTGGAATACAGAATAGCAGTGGTCTAGAGTGTAAGGGGCTTGGGAAGGGCGCCTTGCAGGTGGGACCAGAAAAGTCAGCTTTCTTTCCGTGGTATAATGAACAGGGAGGGGTGTGTTACAAGAGCTGTTCCAGTCTTGTGGAAAAGGTGGGCCCTCAAATAGGTCCCTACTCAGTGATCAAAAACTGAAACAGAAGGCTGCTGTGTGGGAGTTGAGGGAGCCAGGTGGCAGCTGGCTAGGGATGGCTTCTGGAGGAGGTAGGTGATCTCTGAGCTGACCCGGGAAGGATGAATCTGTTCCTCCAGCAGTTGATGAGGTGACAGCTAACTTAAGCATATCAAGGAGAGGGAGCAGCATGAACCTAGGCCCAGAGCTAGGAGGGAGCAACGGTTCTGGCTGGCGGGACACAGGGTGAGCAGCTGGAGTGGTGCGCCAAGCCCATCAGCCCATGTGCTTGGCAGTTGTTCCTTAGGCTGCATTTTCAGTTATCTGCTATTCAAGGGCCGCCTTCATGGCTTCTATGACTGTAGTATGTGGAAAACTAAGTCTGGGGGCAGCCCCGGTGGCACAGTGGTTTAGCACCGCCTGCAGCCCAGGGTGTGATCCTGGAGTCCCAGACCCTGCATGGAGCCTGCTTCTCCCTCTGCCTCTCTCTCTCTGCGCCTCTCTCTCTCTCTCTCTGTATGTCTCTCATGAATAAATAAATAAAATAATAAAAAAAAGAAAACCAAGTCCGCTAATTGAAGAGAAGGTGCTGGGATCCCTGGGTGGCGCAGAGGTTTGGCGCCTGCCTTTGGCCCAGGGCGCGATCCTGGAGACCCGGGATCGAATCCCATGTCGGGCTCCCAGTGCATGGAGCCTGCTTCTCCCTCTGCCTATGTCTCTGCCTCTCTCTCTCTGACTATCATAAAAAAAAAAAAAAAAAAAAAAGTGAAGAGAAGGTGCTTATGGTGAATATATAAAAATACATGAAATATGAAAATAGGTGATATTTATATGTATTTCTAGTCGATGTTATTGCCTGCTGAGGACTCTGAGGCCTGTTGTCTCTTCTGATTAAAGAGAGATGAGCAGGGATTATAGAATGAAAGAACTGGAAACAGTAACTTTGTCACCATGATTCAAAAAAACCTATTCTCATGCATGCCTAGACCCTCCTGGGCACCCCAGCTCAGGGTGATGGGCACTGTGGACACATGTTAAGCCGAGAATTTCTGTGCCTTGACAAATGACATGGGTCTGGTGAGGGGGATCTGGGAGCCCTCCCCAGCCCAGGTGGGGCTTGACACAGTGGACCCCTCCCACCCACAGGCAGAGGCCACAATGGAGCAGTGTGCGAGTGTGGAGAGAGAGGTGGACAAGGTCCTGCAGAAGTTCCTGACCTATGGGCAGCACTGTGAGCAGAGCTTGGAGGAGCTGCTGCGTTACGTGGGCCAGCTGCGGGCTGAGCTGGCTGGAACAGGTGGGTGTCCCTCTATCAGAGCCCTCCACAGCTGCCTCCCTGGGGGCCTGGGAAATGCCGAGGCTGTTTGATGACAGGCTTCCAGAAGGATGGTGGTTTGAACTTCAGTATATGTGTCCCTAAGGCCTCCCTCCAGTAGGGTAATGGAAGTCATGCTGAGCTATTCCAGAAAGCCCAACAGAAATGATTAGTTTGGGTTCCCTGGGTGGCTCAGTGGTTGAGCATCTGCCTTTGGCTCAGGTCATGATCCTGAGTCCTGGGATCAAGTCCCATATCCGGCTCCCCACAGACAGCCTGCTTTTCCTTCTGTCCATGTCTTTGCCTCTCTGTGTCTCTCATGAATAAATAAATAAAATCTTAAAGAAATAAAAAGTAATTATTAGTTTACCTGAGATTTTCACTTAAGCTTTTCATTTTATATTTTGTTTTCCATTTGCCTTTCTATTTTGAGTTTTTTAAAAGATTTTATTTATGTATTTCATCAAGAAGAGCATTAGAAGGGCGAAGAGCAAGGGGAGAGGAGGAAGAATCGCTGCTTCATGGAGCCCCATGTGGGGCTTGATCCCAGGACATGATGGGGTCCCCCTTTATTTATTTATTTATTTATTTATTTATTTATTTATTTATTTAATTATTTAGATTTTTTTTAAAAAATTAAAGATTTTATTTCTTTATTCATGAGAGACAAACTCCCAGAGAGAGAGAGAGAGAGAAGCAGAGACACAGGCAGAGGGAGAAGCAGGCTCCATGCAGGAAGCCCGACGTGGGACTCGATCCTGGGACTCCAGGTCATGCCCTGGGCTGAAGGCAGCGCTAAACTGCTGAGCCACCCAGAGGTCCCTGGTACCCCCTTTTTTTAAACATAAAGGGTAGCCTCAAGGGCCTGCTTTCCTGCACCTTGCTCCCCTGCCCGCCCTATTTGTCTCAGTGAATGTTCTGTCTCAATGCATAGATTTCTGCCTTTTTTTTTTTTTTTCTGAAGATTTTATTTATTTTTTCATGAGAGACAGAGAAGGCAGAGACATAAATAGAAGGAGAAGCAGGCTCCCTATAGGGAGCCTGATGCGGGACTTAATCCCAGGACCCTGGGATCACACCCTGAGCCAAAGGTGGCTCAACCATTGAGCCATGCAGGTACCCCTTCTTTTTTTTTCTTTTTTTTTTTTTTTAAATTTTTTTTTTTTTTAAATTTTATTTATTTATGATAGTCATACAGAGAGAAAGAGAGAGAGGCAGAGACACAGGCAGAGGGAGAAGCAGGCTCCATGCGCCGGGAGCCTGATGTGGGATTCGATCCCGGGTCTCCAGGATCGCGCCCTGGGCCAAAGGCAGGCGCCAAACCGCTGCGCCACCCAGGGATCCCCCAGGTGCCCCTTCTGCCTCATTCTTGCACCTGATGGCTTATCATTCCATCATCTGGTTGTGCCATGCTATAGTAAATGCCTAAGGTCCTTGCTTTTTTTTTTTTTTTTAATTTTTATTTATTTATGATAGTCACACACACACAGAGAGAGAGAGAGAGGCAGAGGGAGAAGCAGGCTCCATGCACTAGGAGCCCCACGTGGGATTTGATCCCAGGTCTCCAGGATCACGCCCTGGGCCAAAGGCAGGCGCCAAACCGTTGCGCCACCCAGGGATCCCAAGGTCCTTGCTTTTGATGGCATATTATCTGTGTGGTAGAATGGTTTCCTCGTGCGGGTCTGAAACGCTCTTATGCCATGCTGGCGGTTAACAAATGGTGGTGGCCTGCTGCAGTGCGTTTACAGGGAGACCAAGTCTTCTCAGAGGGGGGTTTGTCAGCACTAATGGTTTTGGGGGGGTCCTTGGGTAGGGAAGATTTGGGGATTTCAGGTTAAAAGGCTTTGGTTTCAGGGCCCCTGGCTGGCTCAGCCGGTGGAGCATATAACTTTCAATCTTGGAGTCATGAGTTCAAGGCCCACGTTGGGCCTGGAGCTTACCTTTAAAAAAAAAAAAAAAAAAAGAGCTTTGGTTTCCTGAGAGCTCTTACTTTGTCCTAAAGTGAGCATGGCTGGAGAGTGTGCAGAGTGTGGCCCTCCATGACCTGGATGGAGCAGAACGTGAGAGATGAGTAGCGAGCTGGGGTCTGTGGGGGTGGCACTGATGTCAGAGTGGAATGCAGCCCTGCCCCATCTCCCTGTGTAGGTGGGTGGACCAGCTGCTGCCTCCTGTCTGTGTTTGTCAGGAGGCCATTCAGTTACAAGTGACAGAAATCCAGCTCAGACCAGCTTAAAGGAATAGGCAGGGCTGGGGGCCACTGGATTCATGAAGCGTCCTGGCCCCACTGGATCCAGGTGCTCATGCGATACCCTCAGTCTACACTGTCTTCATTCTCAGAGCCATACTGCCTGCCTCCCCCCCCCCCCCCCCCCCCCGCAGGTGATCACCGTACTCCAGCCAGCTCCACTTCCCATTCTGTGTGTTCGGCAACTTGGTAGAATGCATCTCTCTTCCAGGGCTTGTGGTATTGGAGCCGCGACGTTCTCTGGCTCTCTTGGGTCATGTTTCTTTCCCTGAACCAAGGTGCTGCCATCGAAAGAAGGCACTTAGATGCTAGGCTGGAGGAAGGGGCTGGTGCTCTGTCCTCCTCTCTTCTAAAGTCCCACACCCTCTTAGTGGTTGATCTGGTTCTAGTCTAGCCATGGGGGTAGAAACCACTGCAGGCCTGGAGTCCTGAGCCAAAAACATCCCTGAGCTTCCCTGGCAGTATCCTCTGGGTTGATGAGAGGAATTAATACAGGGACATTGCCTTATGGCTAGAAGCCTTCTCACCTGTGATGTCTCACTCAGAACAGTAAAGAGCCATCTGGTGTGGTGGTGAGGAGAGTGTGCTCTAGATCTGTCATAGCCATTGTCACCTGGCAAGGTTCCGCCTCAGCTTCCCTGGCTACAGGATGGGATACTAACAGCGCCCACTGTTAGTAAGGGTTAAATGAGCTCAAATAAAGTCCTTCTCCATAGGAAGTGCTGAATCTTCTACATTTCACAGCAACAGACAGGGTCGATACTGTCACTCCATTTACAGGTGGGGAAATGAACCCAGAAATGAAGCCACTTGACCCACTTGACCAGTTCCAAGGCAGGCACTTAGAAAGTGGCAGGGTCTGGAGCAGAAACTGGGCTCTTTCACTCTGGAGTTCAGGGCTTCCCCCTGGGCCTCCAGCCTGGCCTTGAGCATAGAGGAAGCAGGGACAAGGGTGCTCCTTTATGCCCTTACTCACCACCAGCATTTCCCTACAGCCCTCCAGGGGACCCCTCTGTCAGCCACCCTCTCCCTGGTGATGTCTCAGTGCTGCCGGAAGATCAAAGACACCGTGCAGAAACTGGCTTCAGACCACAAGGACATACACAGCAGTGTCTCCCGAGTGGGCAAAGCCATTGACAGGGTGAGCATGCAGGCAGCCTCGGGCTGAGAGTGGGGAGACCCAGGAGCCTAGTATGTCCTGGGCTCCACAGGGAAAGTGAGTGTGAGAAGCATGAATGCTGAATCACAAGGCCCTGTCTCCTGTCCTGGTCAGAACTTCGACTCTGAGATCTGCGGGGTAGTCTCTGATGCAGTGTGGGACTCACGGGAGAAGCAGCAGCAGATCCTGCAGATGGCCATCGTGGAGCACCTGTATCAGCAGGGCATGCTTAGCGTTGCTGAGGAGCTGTGCCAGGTAATGGCCTCACTGGGAAGGTTCTGCTGCTACCTGATGGGTGTCTTCATATGTGGTTCCTGTTATTCTTTATATAAATTTATTTTAGAAAGGAAATCACTGCCCCTGCCATAAATAGAAGGTAGCTCTAAAACTATATACAATGGAAAGTGAAGTCGTGAACCTCTAGCTAGAGTTCGTTGGCAGCCAGGGTTCTGCATTGAGGCCCAACATCTCTTTCTTGGAAAGAGAGATTAGGAAAATGACAAAGTAGCACTTGTTAGGTGTTAGAAACACACTCACAATGAAAGTAAAAGGTACTTTCTCTTAACGTAATTAAGAGGACTGAAGAGGAATACTTTTCTCTCTGTGCTGTTCATCACCGATATCGAAGAGCCTGGGGCTGGGGTGGGTTTGCAGGCTGCACTCTGGGAGGCCAGCATGCAACCTGCAGAACAGCAGTGTCCTAGAAACAGTCCTCCAGCAATGGGACTGCCCTCTCCCCACAGGAATCAACACTGAATGTGGACTTGGACTTTAAGCAGCCTTTCCTCGAGTTGAATCGAATCCTGGAAGCTCTGCACGAACAAGACCTAGGGCCAGCACTGGAGTAAGTTGGCCTGCGGCTGGGCCAGTGGGGGGCCTGTGCCTGTCTGTGATCTTTATGTACATGACATGCCTCCAGCCTGTCTCGTGGGCCTCCCATGGGACCCCCTGCCCCACCCGCTCCCTTTCTTCCCAGATGGGCCGTCTCCCACAGGCAGCGCCTACTCGAGCTCAACAGCTCCCTAGAGTTCAAGCTGCACCGCCTACACTTTATCCGCCTCCTGGCCGGTGGCCCTGAGAAGCAGCTGGAGGCCCTCAGCTACGCTCGGCACTTTCAGCCCTTTGCGCGGCTGCACCAGCGAGGCAAGTGCTGGGGTTGGGATGCTGGGGGCGCATGTGCCAACAGGGATCTGGTGGTGGGGTTAAGTGTCCCTGCTGCACCTAGAGGGCCACAAGTAGGCAGAATACGTTTCCCCAGCTGAGAACTGGCCCCCCGCCCTCACCAACTCCAGGTGAGGCTCTTCCCCCACATCTGCCTCTGCCAAACCCTTCCAGCCTGGCAGAGTACTCTGCATACCTGCCATGTGCCACCCCCACACTGCACACGGGCCATGTGTGCCTGACATACCCGCCCTCATGCTGCAGCGCCTCTTCACAGCTGCCTTCCCAAGCCTTCTTTCTGTCACACCAGGATTTCCAAACCTCAGTGCTGGAGTCTTCCCTTCCAGATGCTCACCATTAATAACCACTCCTACTGGTAGGAACTGGTTCTTGATCTCCACGCCTACCCATTTCTTGCCTCACATTTTATTTGTGAAATCATGACAAATCAAGCACCGTTAGTAAATCTAGAAAGCGCCTGAAAGTTTTTGGAAAAGGGAGAGTAGCTAGTATTAGAGGAGTCTGAGTACCAAGCTGAGACTCTTCCCTAGGGCACATGGAAGGATGAGAAGAGAATTCAAACTCTCCTCTACCTGATTGCCCTATGGCCTTGTCCCACAGAAGCAGCCCTGAGACTTGGCCTCTACACTGGACTTGAGGGAAAACCGGGTTTGCCTGAGGGCAACTCAGCGCCCAGTCATCTGGTGGTGGTGGGGACCTGGGAGCTGCGAGCCCCAGCCTGCTCCCCACCCTGCCTCTGAGCATCCCCCCTCACCCTGACCTGTACCCGATTGCCTTGTAGAGATCCAGGTGATGATGGGCAGTCTGGTGTACCTGCGGCTGGGCTTGGAGAAGTCACCCTACTGCCATCTCCTGGACAATAGCCATTGGGCAGAGATCTGTGAGACCTTCACCCGGGACGCTTGCTCCCTGCTGGGGCTTTCTGTAGAGTCCCCCCTCAGCGTCAGGTACCAGCAGTTCTGTGGGGGCGGCACGAGTGGGAAGGCTTTGAGGGAAAGTTTGCCAAGGTCCTTTCTTGTGCCAAGGTTGGCATTTGGTGCTTTCAGACCTATATGGGCTCTCTTAGTCATTCTCCCTGGTAGGAGTTACCTGATTTTACAGTTGGAGAAACTGAGGTTAGGAAGAGTCATGGCCTGATGTCACTGCAAGGTCAGCGGTGACCTTTTGTCAGGTCTTTTGAATGAGGTCTCCTTCTTGCCTGCACCTCACCCCTGAATTATCCCAACACCCTCTGCAGCCCGGCTGCCTTCTTTCAACCTTGTCTCTCAAACCTCTTCCCTTTGGGGATATTTGAAAGTGCCTGAGTAACACATATCAGGACCTTTCCCTTGGACTCCTTTAATGTTCTCATGATTTCACCAGGTCCTAGGAATTACAGGTAGTTATCCTCATTTTACCGATGACAAAACAGACTCAAGGCATGAGTGAACATGCCCGGAGCCCCACAGGGAAGAAAGGCTACACAGACCTGGTCCCAGAATCCCATGCAGCAGTGTCACAGTGCCTTTTATTTAGACTGACCGTGGACTCTCCTGCCCAACCCCTTGGGGGGAGGATTTTGGTTAAAAAACAGTGTTTCCCAGCAGGAACACCAGGGACAACCCAGGATGGTTCCTGGGTGCCCAATTTCCCCAAGCATCATAGGTATTTATTTAGCACCTGAGGCACCAGCCAGTCGACTCCCCGCCCCTGCCTGAGTCATTGTGAGATTTGAATCTGCCCCCGTGTCTAAGTGCCCTGATGGAAGATAAGCAGTTGTAGAGGTGCCTTATGATGGCAGAGTGGGGCAGACAGGCAGGCTGGGGCCCTTTCAAGCTGATCACTGTCCCCATCATACCAGCGACATTCCAGTGGTTTGGAGGAGCAGATAGCTCTCCCCTAGATCTTCCTTTTATCTTTCCCATAGGTCCTCAAACTCTGGGGTGCATTAGTTACTCTAGACTTAGACACACCTAACTACACATGTGGCACTTTATGAGTGACCAGAGAGATTTTCAAGGAGCAGTCTGACCATGTGCCACCTCAGAGCCCTGTCCGAAGACAGAGGCCCACGACTGGGTGCTGGTGCCTTGGGCGTGTCTGCTGGGTCCTTGGTCTGGGGCACTGCAGCTGCTGCTCTTTGTTCTGCAGCTTTGCCTCTGGCTGTGTGGCGCTGCCTGTGCTGATGAACATCAAAGCTGTGATTGAGCAGAGGCAGTGCACTGGGGTCTGGAGTCACAAGGACGAGTTACCGGTGAGGCCCAGCAGGGGGAGGTGTGGGCAGAAGACCCTGGGAAGGATAGCCACTGCCCCTGCAGGGACTAACCCCTTTGCTGGCTTCCTCAGATTGAGATCGAACTCGGCATGAAGTGCTGGTACCACTCAGTGTTCGCATGCCCCATCCTCAGGCAGCAGACGTCAGATTCCAACCCTCCCATCAAGCTCATATGTGGCCACGTTATCTCGCGAGATGCACTCAACAAGCTCATTAATGGAGGAAAGTAAGTTCCCCATGCTCTGCTCCCTCTTGACTTGGCTCTCCAGCTGGCTGGCCCCTGAGACATTTTTTGTTCTCCTCCCTTTGCAGGCTGAAGTGTCCCTACTGTCCCATGGAGCAGAACCCAGCAGATGGGAAACGCATCATATTCTGATACCTGCTCGGGATGAACTTTGTCAGAGGGGTTTCCCACCTGTGGTCTGTCTCGGTGGGCGTGGCTGACTTCAGATTGTGGTTCGCTTCAGAGCAAATGACTGAGTGCCACCATGGGCAGAGGCCAAGAAAGGAGACAAACCAGTCTGTGATGGGCAGCTGGCTCCTTGGCTGGAAGGGTGGGAGACATGGGCCTCTGCACTCCTGGTGTTACCTGTTTATACCTGCCAGTGACTTGGTTGCAACCGACAAAGAAGCAGAGGACTGGGCCAGCAACGCAGACGTCCTTTCAGTCACACGGCTAGCCAGGTGGCTTATGGTTAACACCCCTTCTATTGTACAGCTTCACAACTGTATGTATCTGTTTGCCGCTGTAAATAGTCCGGGTTCCAACTGAATGCCACTGTTTTATAACTGAGCAAATATATTCACAGGCCTTCTCCTTATTTCACCTGCCTTTAGCCTCACTGACAAGGAACTACTACAGGGCCCCCACACCCAGGGAGAACCCCACGTGCATCTCAGACTGGGCAGAGGCCCGGGGATGTCACGCCCTGAGCAAGAGGTTCTTACACAAACACGTATCAAATCTTGCCCCCTCCTTTCTAGGAGGCAGTGCCAGGGCACTTAGGAAGATGAACAGACTTGCCTTATGGGGCTCACAACTTGTGAAGGAATTTGAACTGGATCTGACCCTCAATCTCAAGCTCTTTGCAGTTTACTGCAGGGTGCCTGGAGCTTGGTTGCTTGCTGCTTGTGCCAGCTGAGCCCTGTGCTGGGCCCTGGGGAGCAGGGAGGCACCTGAAGTCTGGAGTGCTTAAAGGGACTGGGTTACCAGGGTCATTCTGCTCAGCAGGAGAGCTGGCCTGGGGTCTGTCTCTAGCTTCATATGCCTACTTCTGATTTGCTGTGTGCATGGCTAAAGTTGCTTCCAGGAGTTCCCCAGTGGCATTTCAGGCTCAAGGGGGCAGGGGAATGGAGGAAAGAGGGATGGGGGTATCCCCAACACAGGGGCCGCAGGCTTTTCATGCAAAGGGTCTGATGCAGCAGCCTTATCCTGCAGCACCGACCTACCATGGGAAGCGGAAGCTGGGGGTGGCAGCAGAGTCTGTTCGCAGCTCTGGTCTGACAGCGGCCCTGGCAGCCCAGCAGTAGCACTGAACACCCTCTGAGTCCTCCAGGTTCTCTGGTGAGAAAGGCTGCTTCCACTGTCTTCTGCCCACCACCTCCTTGGCCTTACCAAGCAGCTGCTGCTGCTGGAAAAAAACACCCACAGGCTCACCACACTTTAGTCTTAGCATTTACTTCCCCCACATTACATTCTCAGAGCTATCTGCGTTGATGCTCAACAGAAGACGCCGGCATTCCCTTCATGAAAAAGCTGGCAGAACTGCCTGGGAAGAGGACAGGCCACAGGGGCCCAGATGATGTGCGAGCAGAGCACAGACAGCGGCAGGGCAGCCAGCTGGCCCACTGCCGGGACAGCAGCTTCCAGAGCAGGTGCCTGAACCCTTCACATGGGCGGGGGCAGGGCTTGCACCTCCTCCAGGCACTCGTCGTAAGCCTCCTGGTACTCCTCATGGGGCTTGACCATGATCACGCAGGTGGGACGCTTGGAGCCAGCGGCAGCACCCAGGTCCTTTGGGGGAGGGAGGGGAAAAAAAAGGGCTGTGTGGGAAAAAGGCTGCATGACCTGTATGCCAGGGAGTCACAAACCCCTGACCAGCCCACAGACACGTGCTGTTCGGTCCAAGTTACACCATCATTTCAACTCTGCCAGCTTTCAAGCATGGTCTGGCAACACTGGGCCTACACAGCCACAAGGCAAGGGTGAATGGGCTTCCGCCCCATGGAGCCTGCCTCTCTAGGGAGGGCCAGTGTTCTCCTGGACCCTGTGTGAGGATAAGGCCAACCACAGGTCCCTTGAGCAGCCCCCTCTCCCCCAAGTACTGCAACCACCTGACAGGGCTGATAGAAGCACAGCATCTTCACTGACAGGGCACATCCACGCACACCTACTTTTTCATTCCCACGGTCCATAGGGTGGGAATTCCCAGTTTCGGAGGAGTCTGAACCAGGAACCAGCCAAGCCAAAGATCCATCAGTGTCTGTCTCAACTCCCAAGCTTGCACTCTTTTCCACCGTGGCCTGCTCCCACAGAACCCCTCCTCCAGTGCTCCCCCAGATCGGGAAGGGGGGCTCATATGTTCTTACCGTCTTAGAGGGAATATAGACGTAGGGCAAATTCCGGTCCTCACACATAACTGGGAGATGGCAGTATACCTCAATGGGCAATGTGTCCCCTGCCAAAACCATGATCCTGAAACGAGAGAAATACTGTCACTTCTAACTTGCCCATTCCCTCTTTCAGTCCAAAGTGGTACCTGTGGACTGGGCCTCCAAATAGTGATGGACAAGATGGCCCCAGCCGTCATGGATTCCAGGTGTGAATCTCCTGCCTTCTGAGAGTGCGTGCAAATGTGTTTGGCGAGCACTTCCTCTGGGGAGGTAATGCCTTTAGTTTCTGGCAAATAAGTAAATGTCACACTGTGACAAGTGAGATTCCACTGGGACAGGTGAGGTATGGGAGTGACACCAAGGAGTTCAGAGCTCAGCTCTCCTAGGAGAATGAAAAAAGGAACCAGGAGGGGACACTAGATCAGAAAGCTGAATGAAGGTGTCAGGCAGCCTGTGGCAAAGCTCTGGAGGTGGAGGGAAGCGTTTGAGACAGAATCAGAATGGCAGCACATACCCAGGAGCTGGCTGAGGGGGGCCTGGGGTGGCTCTGGAATCCTGGATAGGGATGAGGCCAGAGACCCTGGCAGGGGCCTCAAGTGCCAGGCTGGGAAGCATGAGCATGGTCCCAAGAAGGACAGGGAACTAATGAAGGCTTGCCAGAGAACCCTCAGGTAGGACTCACAGCTGGCAAGGTGACAGGGCTCTGGGGCAAGGGCCTTGGGAGTCCTGAAGACACCAAGGAAAAGCGTTCTCTCAGGGTAGGTGGGCGGCAAACACAAGTAAAGAGCTCTTAGTTCAAAGTACTGCGGCCCACACTCCTAGTTTTCCTTTGGTCTTCCAGGCTCTCCTCCACCAGCACCCATTCCTTGGAGGGGCCATTCAGTGCTGGTGCTGTCCTCACAGGCTGATCCCTGACCGACCTGAGCCTCAGCCACGGCGTCAGATGCCATCTGTGTGCTGATAACTCCCAAATTTGTTCTTTCCTGCCTGGCCTCTCCCTTCCAGGCCCCAAATCTGTGCAGCCACCTGCCTATTTGACAGTTCTGCTGGGGGTGGGGCAGAGGGGGGGGGTCACATGCCAAAAAAGCACCTTAAGAACTAGTCTAGAGGGATCCCTGAGTGGCGCAGCGGTTTAGCGCCTGCCTTTGGCCCAGGGCGCGATCCTGGAGACCTGGGATCGAATCCCACGTCGGGCTCCCGGTGCATGGAGCCTGCTTCTCCCTCTGCCTATGTCTCTGCCTCTCTCTCTCTCTCTGTGACTATCATAAATAAATAAAAATTAAAAAAAAAAAAAAAAAAAAAGAACTAGTCTAGAACCAAACTCATGATCTTCACACACAAATAGTGGCCCCTCCACTATTCACAACCTCCGTGAGTGGGCCCTGTTCAGCTGGAATCCATACCTCCTCACTCCATGTCCCACAGTCCTCCAATCCATCCACTTTAGTTCTGTTTCAGCCACCAATAAACTTTTTTTTTAAGATTTTATTTATTTATTCATATGAGAGAGAGAGAGAGAGTCAGAGACACAGGCAGAGGGAGAAGCAGGCTCCATGCTGGGAGCCTGACGTGGGACTGGATCCCAGGACTCCAGAATCACACCCTGGGCCAAAGGCAGGTGCTGAACTGCTGAGCCACCCAGGGATCCCCAACCACCAATAAACTTAACATCGCCCTCACTTCTTCTGCACCTGGGCAGTCTCCTAGCTCAATCTCCCAGTCTTGTCTTTTCTTTTCTTTTCTTTCTTTTTCTTTCTTTTCTTTTTTTTTTTTTAAGATTTTATTCATTCATTCATGAGAGACACAGAGACATTGGTAGAGGGAAAGCAGGCTCCCCACAGGTAGCCCGATGCAGGACTTGATCCCAGGACCCCGAGATTACGACCTGAGCTGATGGCAGATGCTCAACCACAGAACCACCCAGGTGCGCCTTCCCCGTCTACTCTTGTACCCCTGATCTTTTCCAGCGTCACCAGAAAAATCTTTGCATGGGAAAACATGATTATGTCCCTCCTTGGCTTTAACCCTCAGTGGCCTGCAAAGCTCTGAGTATAAAAACCAAACTCGGGCAGCCCGGGTGGCTCAGTGGTTTAGCACCCCCAGGGCGTAATCCTGGAGACCCGGGATTGAGTCCCACGTCGGGCTCCCTGCATGGAGCCTGCTTCTCCCTCTGCCTGTGTCTGTGCCCCTCTCTCTGTGTTTCTCATGAATGAATAAAAAAAAAAAAAAAAAAAAAAAAAAAAGGGATCCCTGGGTGGCACAGCGGTTTAGCGCCTGCCTTTGGCCCAGGGCGCGATCCTGGAGACCCGGGATCGAATCCCACGTCAGGCTCCCAGTGCATGGAGCCTGCTTCTCCCTCTGCCTGTGTCTCTGCCTCTCTCTCTCTCTGTGTGACTATTAAAAAAAAAAAAAAAAACACAAACAAAAAAACAAATTCACCATGGCTCACAAAGGCCACGGGAGGGTAATACTTCTGTCCACCACTGTCCCAGGTCAGATTTACTGCAGAGCATCGCACAGACAAACACACACATACCCGGCACCAGCACTATTTTTCTCTCGAGCACCCCAACAGAAAAAGCACTGAGAGGCTTTATCCTGTTCTAAAAAGCGCTTACTGGGATCCCTGGGTGGCTCAGCGGTTTAGTGCCTGCCTTTGGCCCAGGGCACGATCCTGGAGTCCCGGGATCGAGTCCCGCATCAGACTCCCTGCGTGGAGCCTGCTTCTCCCTCTCCCTCTGCCTCTGTGTCTCTCATGAATGAATAAATAAAGATCTTTTTTAAAAAAATAAATAAAAATAAAAAGCGCTTACTGTCTGGCCTGAGAGGGAGAAAGATGTAATGAAGTCAATTCTCATCGTACCCTGCACATCCCCTCACAGTTATCTCAGGACCTTTGATTTTGTGCGTCTTTGGTTAAAGTCACTGCCTCCCTATAGCACCGTGCCGGAAAAAGAGTAGACAACGGTCTACCAGTGAGTGAAGCTGGGCTCTACCCGACGTGAGCTGGCTGATCCCCTTCCCTTCCCCGGATCTCACCGTCCCGGTGGGGCGCCTCCCAGCTCTTGGAAGTGACGCGATGCTGTGTGCCGGCTAGCAGTACCGGAGGGAGCTCACCGACTGCCTGATTACCTCGTGTCCAGGGCGCGGGCCACCAAGCATTGGAGATGCCCATGCGACCACCCAGAAATGCAAAATCCGGCAGGAGGGGGGCCTTACCCCTTCTCGCCTTTGTTGATAAACTTCTGTACCTCCTTCACCCCGCGCCGAATCTGCTTCTGCTTCACGGCTGCAACGACAGAAGAGTCAGCCGGAGGCCGGGGAGCCTCGGCCCGCCCCCGCGCCACCACCGGCCCCGCGCCGGCCACACCTTTCTTGATGCACTTGTAGAGCTTCCGCGTGAGACGGCGAGAGGCCAGTGGCTGCGCGATGGGATTCAGGTTCACCAGCAGCTCGTGGTAAGTGCGCTCCCCGAGGCACGCCTCCGCCTGAGCCTCCGGCGCGTCGGGATCTGCCTTTATTTTGGTCATCGCGGCGGCCACGGAAACCGGCTCCCCGCGCCGCAAACCCACGTGGCCCGAGCCTCAGGAATCACTTCCGGGTCGTCGGGTACTGCGGGAAGCGGCCGTACACCTTAGCCAATGAGGAAACGAAGTCTCCGACTCAAACCAATCGTCGTCCCGCGGCGCTTTAAATGCGGACCGCGGAGAGGCGGGGCCTCGGCTGAGGGGCGGGGCCTCGGCTGAGGGGCGGGCCCCGGGGAGGGCGGGAAGGGACGCGGACGCCGGCTTAGGCCGGGGAAGCTCCGCCTCGCCGGCTCCGGGGGTGGTGGAGGAGGCGGGGTCTGCGGGGGGCGTAACCACGCCCGAGGGGACAGGACCCCCGCGTGAGGGGCGGGGCCTGCGAAAGGGAAGAAAGTGGGTTCCTGGCCCCCTCGGAGTCTGGTGCTCCCGCGGTCCCCGGGGGGTGCGTCGGTGCCGAGGTTAAGGCAGAGTCTCTCGCTGCAGAGGCCCCGCGCTAGCACGACGCCTCCCTCCGTCCTCCCCGTCGCCCCGCTCCCCGCGTGTCTCTGCTCAGTCGGCCGCCCGCTCGGAAGTCTCCCCCGCCCCCTTCTCTGAAACTGCGGTCCCTGTGGACCGCCACGGACTCCCCTCCCCCTTTGTTTTCCTCCCAGTTCCTGCGGCTGCCCGGCCGTGACCCCGGCGAGGGCGCGTGGGGGCGGAGAGCGAGCGCCCCCTCCCCCGGGGACCCTGGGGGCGCCGGCCCGGAGGCTGGGACCTGGGGCGCGGTGGGCTGCGGCCCAGCAGCTCTCCTTAGAGCGCCGGTGGACGCCGGCGCCGGGCTGGGGGGGAGGGGCGGGGAGGGGAGGGGGGCGGGCCCACCCTGGGGTGACCTGGCGTCCCCGCTGACCTCCCCCGCTTCCTGGAACACTGGGTGGATGGTAATTCGACGATGGCTACAGACTGATTGCCGTGGGTCAGGAGGTGGTAGGCCTGCAACTTTTATGGTAGCAGAACAGGCCGGTAGGTGGAACTTTGGAAGTGTCAGGTGACCCGTGGGAGCACAGGTTAGTTAAGCCAACTTAAAAAATTGAACTTTTCACCCTGTCACCAAGTGTAGTCATTCAATAAAAATCAAGTCGATTTAAAAATTTATTTATTTATTTGACAGAGAGAGCACAAGAAGGGATAGCACGAGAGGGAGAACCAGGCTCGCATTGAGCAGGGAGCCCAAGTGGGGCTTCACCTCCCAGGACCCCCCCCCCCCCCTCCCCGGGATCATGACCTGAGCCAAAGGCAGCCACTTCACCGACTGAGCCACTCAGGTTGCTAAGTCAGTTTTTTGTATTTTCCATTAGAATAAGAAAAATCAAGATGCCGGCCATCCTTAGACCCCAAGCAGTTTTCACAAATGGAAACATAAATCAGTTAAACAATGGAAATATGTTATATAAGCAAGGAAAAAATAGTTTGAAAGTAAGCAAAATGGTATGCACAACATAACAGGATAATGATCTTCTATAAATGTTTTCACTTTGGAGTTTCTTGAGAAAAGATAGCCCCTGCCTGAAGCTTTGGGGCCGGTACTTTCCTGCCTAGACTCTGCTGTACCCCTGTAGGTCCAGTAGTAGCAATTCTTGCCTTCCTGGGGAAGCCGTCCTGAAGCTGAGAGCTGCTCCGTGGGCTTCCCTGAACACAGAGCTGCAGGGCTCTGAAGGGTGCTTTTCCTTTCTTTTTTTTAAACTTTTTTTCAAAGACTGAATTTATGTATTCATGAGAGAGACAGAGAGAGGCAGAGACATAGAGGGAGAAGCAGGCTCCCTGTGGGGAACCCGATGCCGGACTCATCCCAGGACCCTGAGATCACACTGAGCCAGAGGCAGACGCTCAACCACTGAGCCACCCAGGCATTCCCCACCCCCACCCCCGCCCCCGCTTTTTTTTTTTTTCTTTTTTTAAGATTCATTTATTTGACAGAGAGAGAGAGAGCATGAGTGAGCAGAAGCAGGCAGAGAGGGAGAGGGAGAAGCAGGTTCCCCACTGAGCAGAGAGCCTAATGTGGGGCTCCATCCCAGGATTCTGGGATCATGAAAGATCAGATGCTTAACTAGGCCACCCAGGTGCCCCTGAAAGGTGCTCTTCTAGTCTTTTCTCTGAGTGGTGTTCCTGTCGACTTTTAAAGCCTTGTAGGACCCCTCCATAACGTGTCAGGTCACAGAGGGGCCAAGTACTGCCAGATGTATGCATGGGACAGGATGAACTGCGTCCTTATGGAGAATTTCATCCTCAAAAAACCCGATTCCAATAAATGTGTTGACCAAAGTCTCAGTTGTTGAAAGCCTCTCAGTTCTGATTGGCAGGAGGAAGGAAGTAAACATTTATGCACCAACTACATTACTCGGGGTATTTCATCCGTTGCTCACAAAGAATGCCTTTATTACTCACCATTTATGGAGGCCCACAGAGTAAATAGCTCTCTGTCCAGCTCACACAGAGCTACATCTCAATCCAGGTCCACTTGTCTGCAAGCCTACACTCTGCTTGTGTCGTGTGATATGTCCTCAGTAAACAACATCGCGCATTTTTAAAAAATATTTTATTTATTTATTCATGAAAGACACAAAGACATAGGCAGAGGGAGAAGCAGGCTTCCTTCAGGAAGCCTGATATGGGGGTCCATCCCAGGACCCCAGGATCATGCCCTGAGCTGAAGGCAGATGCTCAACCACTGAGCCACCGAGGTATCCTTACACGTGCATTTTTAAAGACCCGCTCAGGCCTCTAGGCTGGATCTGAAGTGGCATATGTGACTTAACTGATTTTTTCTGAATGGCTACTTGAGCTCACTTGAAGCAGTGTAGACTGAGTGAGACCATCTGGCTATGCCTAATGGACAGTAGACCAGGGCTCTGAAGAACAAGCAACCTTTGTTAACTCATTTAAACTCTCTAGGCTTCAGCACTTTGTCTAATAAAGTGAGAAAGTTTGACCCAGATGGACTAAAGTCCCATCGTCTGAAATGTTGGGGAGGTTGGTTTTTTGTTTTTTTTTTTTAGTTGTGATAAAATTCCCATCCCATGCTGGTTGCCCATTTAAAGTGTACAAATCGATGTTTTTTGTATAGTTAGTGAATTGTGCAGACATCACCACAGTCAATTCGGAGATATGTTCATCCCTTCAATAAAAACCCCTGCATCCTGTGGCTATCACCTTCTGACCCCCACAGCCTCCCCACCCCTAAGCAACCCCTAATTTAATTTCTGTTTCTATAGAAAGTAGTGTCCCTGTCCTGGACATTCCGTCAAATGGGAATCATTTAGTACATCACGTTTTCAAGGTCCATCCATGTTGTCAGCATGTCTAATAATAGACATCACATTCTGTTGTATGGGTTTTCTGCATTTTATCCATTCATTAATGAATGATTGGATTGTTTCTACCTTTTGGCTACTGGGAATAGGGCTGCTACTTTTCATGTGGGCATATGTTTTCAATTCTCTTGGGTATACACCTAGCACTAGCATTCTTGGGTCTCTTTAGCTTTTTTGGGGGGAACCATCAGGCTGTTTCCCAAAGCGGCTGTACTGTTTTATGCTCCTAGCCACAACGTACCAGCATTCCAATTTCCCCGCCTTCTTACCAACACTTGATGTTATCTGACATTTTTATTGTAGTAATTCTAGTCCTTGTGAAATTGAACCTGGCTGTGGTTTTAATTTGCATTTCCCTGATGGCTAATGATCCTGAGCAACCTTCCTTGCAGTAAGCTATTTGCATTCCTTTGGAGAAATGTCTACTCAGATCCTTTGCTCCTTTATTTATTTATAAATATTTTATTTATTTATTCATGAGAGACACAGAGAGAGGCAGAGACACAGGCAGAGGGACAAGAAGGCTCTCTGTGGGGAACCTGATGCGGGACTTGATCTCAGGACCCCATGATCACAACCTGAGCCGAAGGCCATCTCTCAACCACTGAGTCACCCAGGTGCCCTGAGGATGACTTTTTTTAATTGACCTTTTATTTATCAGGCTGGATGCTTACTTTGGGACCTGACGTTCAAGTAAAAGATA
Organism: Vulpes lagopus; assembly: GCF_018345385.1. NCBI lineage: Eukaryota > Metazoa > Chordata > Mammalia > Carnivora > Canidae > Vulpes > Vulpes lagopus. The sequence goes on from NC_054830.1 coordinate 128,120,510, forward strand.
ACAACATAGTAGATATTAGCTGACACAATTTATTGGAACTCTGCTTTAGTTTTATATTTTATAGGCCAGGATCTCAGTCCTAGTATGGTCAGTATCTGTCAAGATGATTGAGGGAAACCTACATCCCAGCCTGGTTTTCTTAGTGACGGGTTGGTGTCCCCCCAGAAACAAAGCTTGAGATTTTGGGGCCAGATGCTAAGAGAGGCACTAAGTAGGATTCTGGAGGTTGGACCCTTCCTCAGAAACAACTGTTTGGGAGCTGGGACCTTAGAAAAGTCAGCGTGGCTCTTGAGAAGGACACGTTTCTTTAGGGTCTGGATATTGGCTTTGGAATTTAAAATGTGATATTTTAAAGGTGATAATGTTAAAAAATTTTTTTCAGGTGGCTGAAGAGTTAAACATTCTTCCTCCCTAATTCCTATTCCTTCCATTTAAACTCTCCAGAGGGGGGCGCCTGGGCGGTAAGCATCTGCCTTTGGCTCAGGTCAAGATACTGGGGTCCTGGGATGGAGCCACAGGTCTGGCTCAGCAGGGAGGCTGCTTCTCCCTCTTCCTACCCCCACCCCCCTTGGTGCATGCACGCTCTCTCCCTATCAAATAAATAAAACCTTAAAAAAAAAAACCTCTCTGGAAGTATTCACTATTAAGTTTTTTATGTACACATGTGTACATGTGTTTGTTTATGTATGTTAAATAATATAATGTAGGGGCACCTGCCTGGCTCAGTCGGTAGAGAATAGGACTCTTGATCTCAAGGTCATGAGTTCCAGCCCCATGTTGGGCATAGAGTTTATTTTTTTTAATTAAATAAATAATAAAATAAGATGAATTCTCTTTTTAAAATAACAATATGCTATACTGTTCTGGCAGTTTATTTCCACTTGTTAATGTATCTTGGGAAATGTTTCTATGTCCACTCTAGAGATAATTCTTATTCTTTTAATATCTCCATCACATCACAGTGTGTGGATTTCCATACTTTATTTCAGCAGTCCCTACCAATGGACTTTTGTTTTTATTATTATTTTTTAAGGTTTTACTTTTATTTGTTTGAGAGGGAGCTAGAGCGCGAGATACAACAGAGGGAGAGGGAGAGATGCCTCAGTGGCTCAGCGGTTGAGTGTCTGCCTCCGCTCAGGTTGTGGTCCTGGGGTCCTGGAATCGAGTCCGTCATCAGGCTCCCTGTGTGGAGCCTGCTTCCCTCTGTCTCTGCCTCTCTCTCTCATGAGTAAATAAATACAAAATCTTTAAAAAAAAAAAAAAAAAAAACAACCCACAACAACAACAGAGGAAGAGGGAAAAGCAGACTTCCCACTGAGCACAAGGCCTGATGTGGGGATGTGGGGATGTGGGGCTCGAACCCGGAACCCCGGGATCGTGACCTGAGGCAAAGGCAGATGCTTAACACACCGAGTCACCAGGCATCCCCTTTAGTTTGTTTTTTTAGTGTTTTTACTATTTTGAGTGAGTTTGCAATGAATATCATATATTTGGTACTTTTGTGAGTCTGTCCAGGATAAATTCCTAACATTTACAATCTTGATATCTGCAATATTATCCGGTTATTATCTAAAGAGGCACGATTTACAATTGCTCTGAATGGTGTCTCGCCAGCCCTTGCCAAGACAGGATTTTAGCAACTTTTTTGAGAGGGAAGAAGGTTGGTGGTGATCCAGTAGGGACAAATGGTGTCTTGTTTTCATTTGCATTTCTTTAGTTCTCAGGGAAGCTGGAGATTTCATATTTCTATAGCTCATTTGTGTTCTATTCTTGTCCACATTTTCTATAGGGTTGTCTCTTACCGCTTTAGAAAAGCTTTTAGTGCTTTAAGGAAAGTTTTTAGTGCTTTTGTGGTGTCAGTGTTTATATGAAAATGTTTGATCCATCAGGTTTAATACGATGTTAGGAACAAAAGAGAGCTCCAGCTTGACTTTCTTCCAGATGGCTGAGCTATTGTCCTGATACCATTTACTGAATTCTTACACTTGCCATGCGTTCATTTAAAATATCTCCGTTGTCTACAAGGCTCTAATATGTTTTTGGGCACTACTAAACTGTTTTGATGGTTGTAATAATGTTTGCTCATTGTCTTTAATCTGTTTTTGAACTATTTTTGGTATCTACTGGGGCTTTGGCAGTTCACCAGTTTAAAACCAAGCCTGTGGAAAGGCTAGATATGGGGAGAGAGGGAGGGTCTGGGAATCAAACAGGTCAGGGTTTGAATCCCAGGTAGACAGTTTATCAGCTTTTTACCCCTGGGCAAATTGTTTAACCTTACTGTGCTTCTGGGTTTTTTGTTTGTTTTGTTTTGTCTTTAAAATCAGATAAAGATTGAATGAGATACTTGGATGAGGAAAGCCCCCAGGCTGCTGACAGGTTTCTTTTTTATTTTATTTTTTTTATTTTATGATAGTCACAGAGAGAGAGGCAGAGACACAGGCAGAGGGAGAAGCAGGCTCCATGCACCGGGAGCCCGACGTGGGATTCGATCCCGGGTCTCCAGGATCGTGCCCTGGGCCAAAGGCAGGCGCCAAACCGCTGCGCCACCCAGGGATCCCTGCTGACAGGTTTCTGCTGGCTGTCTGGAGGTTCCCTTCTGGGGCTGAGCTATAGAGGGCCAGGCTGAGGAAATCAGGACCAATCTGCACCCCCAGTCCGCCAGCTACAGGAACTCCCTGGCAGGTTGGCCCTGTGTCTGTCAGCAGGGCCCGCTCAGCCCTCTCCCCCAATCTACTCTTCTGAGGGACAGCTGTCCCTGTAGATTTGAAGGGCGGTCGAGGTGTGGGTGGGTGGGTCATGGACAGAGTGTGGACATCTGGCTTGGGGGATCCATGTACTTGCATGCAGGTCCCTCATTTTAAGAGCAGGGAGAGGGGGTTGGGGGCTCCATCTGTATTGTCCTGCACCCGCCCAATATGAGGGGTGAGCCTCCCTCATTTCTCCTTTTTCTCTCCAGGATAGATTGCCAGAAGAGGGGGGCAGGGCTGCGGGGAGTGGCAGGGAGTAGGATGTATTCATCTGGTCGCTCTCCCAAGCAGGGACTGGGAACGGACTGGGTATGATAGTTTTCTAGGGCTCCCCTAATAACGTACCACAAACCAGGGGGCGCTTAAAACAGCACTAATTTTATTCTAGAGATGAGAAATCTGAAAGCAAAGTATCAGCAGGGGCAGGCTCTCTCTGAAAGCTTTAGAGGAACATCTGTTCCATGCTTTTCTCTTAGCTTCTAGAATTGCCGCCAGGCCCTGGTGTGCCTTGGCTTGTAGACGTGTCACTCCCACCTCTGCCTCCATCCTCACAGGGCGTTCTTGCTGTACCTCTGCCTTCCCATGGTGTTTTCCTCTTCTGCTAAGAACACGGGTCAGATGGGATTAGGACCCAGCCTAACAATCTCTTCTTGACTTGATGGCATCTGTTAAGGTCCTATTTCTTTTCCTTCTCTCCTCTCCTCCCCCTCCCTTTTCCCCTCCTCCTCCCTCCCTCCTCTCCTTTCCCCTTTTCTCTCCTCCCCTCTCCTCCCCTCCCCCTCCTTCCTCTTTCCTCCCCCCTCCCCCCTCTCCCCCCTTCCCCTCTCTTCCTCCTTCCTCTCTCCTTTCCTCTCCTTTCTCTCCTTCCCTCTCCTTTCTCTCCTCTCCTCTCTTCTCCCTCCTCCTCCTCCCCTCTCCCCTTTCCTCTCCTCTCTCCTTTTCTTTCTCCTCTCCTCTCTTTTCCTTTCCTTTCCTTTCCTCTTCCTCTTCCTCTCCCTCTTCCTCTTCCTCTTCCTTTCCTGTTCCCTTTTCCTTTCCAGATTTTTATTTAGAGGCACCTGGGTGGCTCAGTCAGTTAAATGTCTGACTCTTGATTTGGGCTCAAGTCATGATCTCAGCGTTCTGGGATCGAGCCCTGCATTGGTCTTCATGCTTAGCCAGGAGTTGGCTTCCTTTTCCCTCTGCCCCTCCCCCCACACATGTGTGCTCTCTCATTCTCTCTAAAATAAATAAATAAATACATAAATTAAAAAGATTTTATTTGAGAGAGAGCATGAGCAGGGGGGAGGGGCATGACCTGGGCTGTGGGCTGTGGCTCCTGCTGGTGGTGGGGAAGGGGTGGCTGCTGAGGCTGTCATCCACCCTTAAGCTCTAATCAGAACCTGAAGCAGGCTTGACTCCAGGCCACCAACACTGGTCAAAAGTGTGCTTTTCTCCGGGTGCCTCAGTGATTGAGCATCTGCCTTCACCTCAGGTCATGATCCTGGGGTTCTGGGATCCAGTCCATCAGGGTCCCTGCAGGGAGCCTGCTTCTCCCTCTGTGTCTCTTGCTTTTCTCTGTGTCTCATAAACAAGTAAAATAATTTTTTAAATAAAAGTGTGCTTTTCTCAGGTCTTTTTTTTTTTTTTTTTTTTGGTCCAGGGCTGCCTGGAGGAAGAGGTAGGGTTGGGGAGGGGTGTCACCCTGTTTCAGTTCTTTTTTTTCTTTTTTTTCTTTTTCTTTCTTTCTTTCTTTCTTTCTTTCTTTCTTTCTTTCTTTCTTTCTTTCTTTCTTTCTTTCTTTCTTTTTTTTTGAGATATTACTTATTTACTCATGAGAGACAGAGAAAGAGGCAGACACACAGGCAGAGTTCTGGAGAAGCAGGCTCCCTGTGGGGAAACCTGATGTGAGACTCAATCCCAGGACCTCAGCATCACATCCTGAGCCAAAGGCAGATAGACACTCAACCACTGAACCACCCAGGCATCCTGTCTCCCTGTTTCAGTTCTGACTCTCACTTCCATCATCCTGGTGCCTCTGGGTGTCACTTGGGGTGGCTCTCCTCCGTGGCCTCCTGTAGCCTGTCCTGGGCTGCACTTCTTTCTCACCAAGGCCTTCATCTGCCATGGGGGCTTTGCACACTTCCAGAATTTCTCCTCTGCTGGAGACTCTTCTCTGGAGTTTACTCTCCTGTTTTGGTAAAGCTTTGTGGGGTGTGTTGGAGGGTACCAAACCTGCTCCCTTTGCATGGCACCATGCTGCCACCCACAGCTTAATAGAATTCTGGAGCATGAGCTAATGGGCACATCTTCTGTTCTTGTGCCCTTTTAACACGGCCTCCTGGCATCAACATTGGCATGCCTGCCAGACTGCAGGCCATAGAGTGAGTTCTGTTCCGTAAATAGCTGATCCCCAAGCAGCACTGTCCTGGGCTCCACCTGCAGTCCACAGCTAGGGCGAGGACAGGGGCTAGAAGGGCTGAGCAGCTGAAGTTCTTGGAGCCAGCAGCGTCAGGGCACTTGGCAAACCTTCAGGAGTAGAGGGGTTGCTGAGGAGGTTTTGGATCTCGGATCTCATTTTGGACTTTGCATTCATTCTAGAAAATGTACTGAGCACCTGGAGTGTGTCAAAGTCTGTGCCAGGCATTGGAGAGAGTGATAGTTAACTAGAGTGAAACAGTCCTTGCCTCCCCAGAGGTTCCTGAGAGCCGGGAGAAGGTAGAACTAGAACCTGGGAGGGGATCTGGGAGACAGGGCTCCCTACTGAGACCTGCTGGGTGTGGGGGGTGGGGAGCTGGGGATGCCTGGAGGTGAGGAACTGGGAGGGGGGTGGTGGGGCAGGGCCCTTTGAGATGGCCACCCTCAGTGCTCACTGCAGCCTTGCTCTTTGCTGGGATCTGTTGTGTTATAACAGAAAGCTCCAGAAGGGCATACCTGGCAGGGAGTCAATGCTGAGAAAACACTGGAGTGAATGAACTTTATTGGTTTTGTTTAGATCTCAAGCTTACTGTAGAGGAAGGCATTGCAGGAGTTTAAATTGGGGAGCAAGTGCACCTGGCTGGCTCAGTTGGAAAAGCATGGGACTCTTGATCTTGGGGTTTTGAGTTGAGCCCCACATGGGGGGTACAGTTTACTGAAAAAAAAAAAAAAACAGGGGCACCTGGCTGCTCAGTTGAAAGAGCATGGATGGGACTCTTGATCTGGGGGGTCCTAAGTTTGAATCCATGTTGGGCATAGTGATTACTTAAAACCCTTATTTTTTTTATTTTTTTTATTTTTTATTTATGATAGTCACAGAGAGAGAGAGAGAGAGAGAGGCAGAGACGCAGGCAGAGGGAGAAGCAGGCTCCATGCACCTGGAGCCTGACATGGGATTCAATCCCGGGTCTCCAGGATCGCACCCTGGGCCAAAGGCAGGCGCTAAACCGCTGCGCCACTCATGGATCCCTTAAAACCCTTTTGTGGTTGTTTGTTTCACCCACAAAAAAGGGTGCTCAGTCGGGTGAGCAACCAACTCTTGATTTCAGCTCAGGTCATGATTTCAGGGTTGTGAGATCAAGCCCCATGTCAGGCTCTGCTTAGCATGGAGTCTGCTTGAGATTCTCTCTTCCTCCCTTGCTCCCTCTCTCTCTCTCTCTTGCTCTCAAATAAATAAAATCTTTAAAAATACATAAACCAAACAAAATAATAAAATAGGGATCCCTGGGTGGCTGCAAGGAACCGATGGTACCCTGGCTGGCAGGAAGGGAGACCCCAATCCAGTGGGTTCCCACAAGGCCCTGAATCCTTCCAACAATGGGAATAAGCTTGGAAGAGCAGTCCGATCAGCATCAGGTGAGATCACAGCAGGTGGGAACTCTGACTTTGCCTCCTTGTAAAGCACTGGGCAGAGACCCCCAGCCGTGCACCATCCATCCTGCGCTACTCTGGTCTACAGGGGAAGGAATGGACATGGTTTTAAGGCACGAGGCGGTCCTATATCACAACAGCAGTAGAAAGTGAACAGGATGGGGCAGCCCAGGTGGCTCAGCGGTTTAGCGCCGCCTTCAGCCCAGGGCGAGATCCTGGAGACCCTGGATTGAGTCCCACGTTAGGCTCCCTGCATGGAGCCTGCTTCTCCCTCTGCCTCTCTCTCTCTCTATCTCTCTCTCTAATAAATAAATAAAATCTTTAAAAAAAATTTTAAAAAAAAGTGAACAGGAGAGGATCCCTGGGTGGCTCAGCGGTTTAGTGCATGCCTTCGGCCCAGGTGTGATCCTGGAGTCCGGGGATCGAGTCCCACATCGGGCCCCTTGCATGGAGCCTGCTTCTCCTTCTGTCTGTGGCTCTGCCTCTCTCTCTCTCTCTCTGTGTGTGTGTGACTATCATAAATAAATTAAAAAAAAAAACCACATTTAAATAAATAAATAAATAAATAAAATCTTAAAAAAAAAAAGCGAACAGGGACATGCCAGGTTTCTGGATACATTCACTGAATTGGAAACAGAGGTGGAGGGCAGGGCAGGACAGGCTGGCAGAGAAAGAGGTCTGGGAGGACTTGCCTCGTCAGGTTATGGGGATAATGGAGAAAGCATTGGAAAGTATTTCTAATCCTGGGGAACTCACACACTGGTCTCAGCTGCATGTCCAGGGAGACCTAGAGACTTGGGTCCCAGATAGAGGGGATGTGGTGGGGAGAACTGAGGCCTGTTCCAGCGTCATTGATTCCCTAAGGTATATCGGGATGGAGGAAGCAGGTAATACCTGCTGGGTGCAGGTGCAGCCCTGCTGCATCTCCTGAGGCTGGAGTCTGTCCAGGGGGCTGGTCCTATCCCTCTCTGGCTTCCACCCCCCTGGGGTGTGCACTTACCCCAGCGGCAGCAAACTGGGAATTGCCAGGACTCTGCTGTGACTGTCTCTGGCTTGTAAACTGTTATGACCCCGTTTGGTTGACAGCTGGTTTCTTGCTTTGCCTTTGGACTGGCCGGGGTGGTCACAGTCTTTCTCCTACAAACACTTTGGGGACCTGTCTCTGACCCCTCATCCTGTAACAGGGGAATGGGGAGGCTCTGGGAGGCAGCAGGGACCCCCCTCTGGAGCAAACCAGGGACGGGCTCCCCTCCCTCCTTTGGCCATTGGCTTCCAGCTGGGGATGGAGAGAGGCAGAATTTGGGGAGCAGCCGATGGTTCCCTTCCTAGTTCTGTGCTCCTTCTCCACAGACCTTGCTGAGAAAGAGTAGGAACCCCAAACTGCCAGGCTTCTGTCTGGCTCATCTTCCTTTTCAGCATCGGAGAAGGAGGAATCTGTTCTCTTCCTTCATGAGGGACAGGGAGGAGACCAGCTGGGCTGGAGTGGAGCAGACCCGGCATCGGAGGCCGGCGGGGATGGTCGAGGGTGGCCTTCTTTGATTGGGAGACCTTGGGTGTCTCGGAATTCATTTGATTTACATCTGGGGTCAGCACATGTTTTCTGTTAAGGGCCAGATAGTAAATATTTTAGGCTTTGTGGGCGGTACACTCTCTGTTTCAATTATCCATTATTTATAAAAACGGGCAGTGGGCTGGAATTGGCCTGAAACTGTAGTTCACTGTAGTTTGCAGACCTGCGTGACCGTGGTGCTGCCGTGTTGGTGGCTTTCGTTGTCCCCACCATCTGCTGCTGTCATTAGCATTATCTGGAGCCTCACTGTGGAAGGTCCTGGCTACCTAAATCACTTGCTGGTGACACAGAGCCCTTAGGAGACTTTTTAAAAATAGCAGTAGGAAAAAAAAATAGCAGTAGAATTCTTTTTTTTCTGGGATGCCTGGGTGGTTCAGTTGGTTAAGCATTCGCTTCTTGGTTTCAGTTCAGGTCCTGATCTCAGGGTTGTGAGATCGAGCCCCACATCAGGCTCCAAACTCAGTGGTGAGTCTGCTTGAGATTCTCTCTCTCCCCTACAGAGAATTTTTTTTCTTTTTTTTTTTAATATTGTATTTATTTATTTGAGAGAGAGAGAGAGAGAGAGAGCATGAGCAGGGGGAGGGGCAAAGGGACAGGGAGAAACAGAGTCCCTGCTGAGCAGGGAGCTAGATGCAGTGCTCTATCTCAGGACCCCAGGATCATGACTCAAGCTGAAGGCAGGTCATGCTGCCTTTTTAAAAAATATTTGAGTAAGTAATACATTGACATGGTTCAAAATTATACCATAAAGTTATATGGTGAAAAGTGTCTCTTCCATTCTTGTTTCAGTTTCCTATTTTTCTACCCAGAAGTAGCTAGTGAGAGGCAATTCCTACATTGCCTTCCATAGTTAGTCTCCATCTATCTACCTACCTTCCTACCTCCCTACTTATCCCCAAATACTGTTTTTTCCCCTTTTTACAGAAGTGGTAGCAGACCATGAACAGCATTATTGCATTCTGCTTTATTCAACAAGAGATTATTCCTATGAAATTGCTTTTGTTAGGATAGCATTAACAAGTTAATCAAATGGGCCGCCTGAGTGGCTCAGTTGGTTAGGCGTCGGCCTTTGGCTCAGGTGATGATCCCAGGGTCCTGGGATGAAACCCTGTGTTTGGCACCCTGCTCAGCAGGAAGTCGGCTTCTCCCTCTGCCCCTCCTCTCGCCTGCTCGTGTTCTCTCCCTCACTCTCTCAAATAAATAAAACCTTAAAAAAATGTTTACAGGATGTTTGACTTCATCATGATCTCTACTCTTCCTATTCAGGAACACGAAGCCCTTTGCGTTTGCTTACATGTTTTATGTGCTCAGCATTTCCTGTATTCTTCATCTTTTTCTTGTATATTCATTAAGTGTATTCCTAGGTGTTTTATATCCTTTCTTCCTTTGTATCTTCTGATTCTTGTTGACATGCTAAAACCACCTTGCTGAATTCTCTTATTTATTTAGAATGGTGTTTTGGGTTTTCCACATATGTAATCATATGATCTCCAAATTGTGATGAATTTACCTACTCATTTCCTACCTTTTACACCTCTACTTTCTTTCTCTTGTCAATTGCATTAGCTGTTCCTCCAGAAAAGGTTAAAGAATAAATGGAATAAGGTATTGTTTCATACTTTAATGAAAAATACTTCAGGAAGATGACATTTGGATTGTTTTTAGAAATGTTTATCTTGGGACTGTTGGGTGGCTCAGCCTTGGCTCAGGGCGTGATCTCCGGGTCCTGGGATGGAGTCCTACATCGGGCTCCCTGTGAGAAGCCTGCTTCTCCCTCTGCCTCTGCCTCTCTCTTTGTGTCTCTTGTGGATGGATAAGTAAAATCTTCTTTTTTAAAAAAGAAATGTTTACCTTACTCTATTTTGTCAAGAATGTTTATTGAAAATGTATGTTGAAATTTGGGACGCCTGGGTGGCTCTGGTAGGAGCATCTGCCTTGGGCTCAGGGTGTGATCCCAGGTTCTGGGATAGAGTCTGCCATCAGGCTCCCTGCAGGATGCCTGCTTCTCCCTCTGCCTATATCTCTGCCTCTCTGTCTGTCTCTCTGAATGAAAACAAATCTTAAAAAAAAAAAGACTACTTTTCCCCCTCATTTTTCCTATTAATATTATCATTATATTAACAGAGTTCCTAATATTAAGCCATCCTTTGCTTTCTTCTTTTTTTTAAATTATTTTACTTATTTATTCATGAGTGACCGAGAGAGAGAGAGAGAGGCAGAGACACAGACAGAGGGAGAAGCAGGCTCCACGCAGGGAGCCTGACGCGGGACTTGAACCCCGGGTCTCCAGGATCAGGCCCTGGGCTAAAGGTGGTGCTAAACCGCTGAGCCACCCAGGCTGCCCTCTTTTTTTTTTTTTTTTTTTTTTTTAAATAGGCTCCATGCCCAACATGAGTTAAAACTCAAGACCCTGAGATTAAGACCTGAGCTGAGATCAACAGTTGCTTGCTCAACCTACTGAGCCACTAGACACCCCTACTTACTAGCATTCTTGCATCAGTATTCATAACTGAGCTCAGTCTGTGGTTTTCTTGTATTGGGCAAGTCAAGTCTGATGTCTGAGTTGACCTCCATGCAGAGGTGTGGAGGCTGCCCTGGGACCTGCGAACCTGGATCTTGTGATAAAGAGCAGGACTGGAGAGAGATTGTTGAGTCTCTCACATATAGGCGGTGTCTGTGGTAAAAAAAAACAAACAAACATGGATGAACCTGGAAGCAAAAGAAACCAGATACCAAAGGCTACATGTATGATTTCATTTATTAAAAATGTCCAGAACAGGGATCCCTGGGTGGCGCAGCGGTTTAGCGCCTGCCTTTGGCCCAGGGCGCGATCCTGGAGACCCGGGATCGAATCCCACGTCGGGCTCCCGGTGCATGGAGCCTCTCTCTCTCTCTCTCTCTCTCTGACTATCATAAATAAATAATAAAAAAAAAATAAAATAAAAAAATAAAAATGTCCAGAACATGTAAACCTAGAGAGACAGAAAGTAGATTGGTGGCTGCAGGGGCTGGGGCTGGGGTGGGTGGGTGGGGACTGCTCAGGGTAAGAGGTTTCGTTTTTCAGGGGAAGTGAACGTTCTGAACTTCAATTGTGGTGACCAGTTGCTCAACTCTCTGAATATGCTAGAACCATGGACTTGTACATTTTAACCAGGTGGACTTTATGGTATGTCAATAAAAAATAACCCGATTAGAATGTGGGGGGAGGAAAAAAAAAACTGGGAAGTGGCTAGACTATGTAAGGAAAATTTGGAAACTGCAATGAGGACGCCGCTCTCACCCTGGGTCAGGCCTGGAAGCCCCCGTGGGAGGCCAGTTCCCACCTTTTTGCAAAACGAAGGAATGTTAACAAGAGCCATTCTAGGCCGTCATTCTTCGTTGCCGGAAGTAGTTCTGACCCAACAGTCAAAGGGAGGGCCAGTTTTAGAAAGAACAGTTCCCCAGGAGGAAAAGATTTACCGGCTACTGGCAGGGCGCGACAGGACAATGGGTGGGCCGGGCATGGGAGCCTAGGCCGGCCCGCGCGACGGCGGCCAGCGGCGGGGCGGGACGAGTCTGGTGCTGGGCAGCGGGAGGTTCTGGAAAGGCGGAGGCAGAAGCACTGGCCGAGGTCAGCCAGGAGGTGTCTGGGGGCGGCAGGACCAAGACGCCGGGGTCGGGTGGGTGAGAGCTGCGGCTGGGACAAATGAGGCAGCATGTGGTCCTGGAGAGCTAGCCCACGTCTCGCAGGCCAGGGCAAGTACCTGCTGGGACCGGGCGAGGACCGAGGGCTCGTGCAGCCGCCGCAGCCCCGAGCCGGAGCCGCTCCTCGCCGGCTGCGGCCCGAGCCCCTGCGCATGCCCAGAGCGCCCGGTGGGCGGGCCGGAAGTGGGCGGGCCCCGCGGAGGCGGCGCGGGGTGGGGGTGAGTGGCGGGGCTGAGTAGCGGGTGCCCTCCGGGAGGGACCTGGTTTAGGTGAGGAAGGTGGGAAGCTCTTCCAAGCAGGCGAAGGGTTGCACTTACAACGTGATCCAGAAGCCGTCGAGATAAGGCGGGGCTCCAGCCACTGGAGGATGAGGATCCTGGGGATCGATGAGGACACTAGGAGAAGGCGACAGGTGAGGCGTCACCTGCACAAAGTCCTGAGTCCGGCGAGGGTCTCGGTGGGCAGGTGGTGCGGGCGGAGGTGTGAAGACTGGGAACTTGAGATAGGGAGACTGGTGAAGTCCCCAGCTCTACGGCAGGCGCTGGATGTTCACGCTACAGTCGTTGGAGTGCTGGCCCGATTTTCTTTCTTTCTTTCTAAGATTTTATTTATTTACTCATGAGAGATACAGAGAGGCAGAGACATAGGCAGAGGGAGAAGCAGGCTCCCTGCGGGCAGCTTGAGGCAGGACTGACTCCCAGGACCCCAGGATCACGCCTTGAGCCAAAGGCAGACCCTCAACCACTGAGCCACCCAAGTGCCCCTGGCCTGCTTTTCAAATGAAGAATATTGAATATTCCCCCAAGGGGAAATTACTTGTTCTGAATTCCAGAGTTGAGATGCTGGGTGGGAGGCAGGATTTGAGTTGAGCGCCCTGATTCCAAAGCCAAATCCAAATCCAAAGTTTAAGGGATGGGTAAGTGGCCTAGAACAGAACTGACAAATATTACCCATATAGGATGAGATGGTAAATACTGTATTTTCCGTCTCCTGGGCCAAGAGACATTTCATTATGTAGCTAAGTTCATAATATAAGAAGATGGAAAGGGGTGTCGGCTGACTCAGTCTGTAGAGCACATGGTTCCTGATCTCAGGATGGTGAATTTGAGCCCCACATTGGGCATAGAGATTACTTAAAAAGGGGGAGTGGTGGAAGAATATTAAAAGAAAGAGATGAAACATTTTTCCAAATGCTTCTTATTGACAGATCTTTATTTACAGACACTGACTTTGAAATTCATAGAATTTATATGTCATGAAATACTATTTTGTTTTTTTTTTAATTTTTTTTAAGATTTTATTTATTCATGAAAGACAGAGAGAGAATGAGAGAGAGAGAGAGAGAGAGAGAAAGAGAGAGAGGCAGACACAGGCAGAGGGAGAAGCAGGCTCCCTGTGGGGGCAGCCCGATGTGGGACTCGATCCCTGGACCCCGGGGTCAACCCCAAGCCGAAGCCAGCCACTCAGCCACTGAGGGCCCCACCCCACCAGTGCCCTTGGAAAGAGAAGTTAAGACCAGCTTTCCTAGCACCAGTGCTGGAGACTCCTCAGTCCTCGCACCCCCACCCCGCCTCCTTAGGCCCCTGAGGTCCTGCCTGGTCTGGCCTCAAGGAGGAAACTGATGTGGCTGCCAGGGCTGTGGCCTCCGGCGCCACTGTCCACGCCCAGGAGCTAGCTGGCTTTGCCCTGCCCTCGGCTGTGGCTGTGGACAGAGAAGGGAGGTGGGAGGTGCCAAGAAGAGGGTACCAGGCTGTGGCTTCCTGTTTCTGGGTGGAGACAGGCGGGGGTTCTGGGTGCATGTCTGTCCCCTCTCTTATTGCCTCTGGCTGCCTGGGGCTCAGAGCAGTGCCAGGAGTGCCCAGAGGATACCATCCCAAGAGAGGCCTGGGTTCCAGGCCTAGTGCCACAGGCCACCCCTAGACTGCACATTTGTGTCCTCCCCCTGTTCGTATGTTTAAATCCTTCCCCTCGATGTGATGGCATTTGGAAGTGGGGCCTTTCAGGGGGGCAGTTAGATCATCAGGGTGACCCTGTGAGGATGCAGGGAGAAGACAGCCAGCCCCCCGGGGCACCAGGAAGCACGGTGGGTGGGGGGACGGGGGCAGGCACCTTGATCTTGGGCTTCCAGCCTCTAGAACTATGAGAAGTACATTTCTGTGGTTATAAGCTGCCTCATCTACCGTGTTTTTGTTGTAGCAGCTTGAACGGGCCGAGGCCCTTTCCTTCCATGCCCTTTAGTTTTCTTCTCTGTTCATGAGGGGCTTGGACTTGATCTTTGAAATGGATCACTTCTTGATCCTTTGCCTGCGGTTGCCAGGAATGGGTGAGTGCAGTGAGAGGCAGGTGTGGGGCGAGGGGCCTGCCTGAGTGGTGGGTGGTTTCCTCCTTGGCCGAGGCAGACAGCATGGCCCAGGCCTTCCCTGCCAGGCCTGCCATTCAAAGCCACCACTGGGTAGCTTCTGGCCCAGTTTTCCAGCCTGACTGCTCACCTGCCCCTCTGTCTCGAGTCAGGGTTGTGACTACTAGAGATACAACGTTCCGCCCACTCACCCTCCTTAATAAAAAAAAGAAAAATTTTTTGGCGGGTGGGGGTGGGGGGCTGGGTGGATCAGCGGTTGAGGTCTGCCTTCCACTCAGGGCGTGATCCTGGAGACCCACCATTGGGCTCCCTGCATGGAGCCTGCTTCTCCCTCTGCCTGTGTTTCTGCCTCTCTTTCTCTGTATCTCTCATGAATAAATAAATAAAATCTTAAAAAAAAAAAAGGGTGGAGGTGCAAAAGAAGCACTGAACTCTTGATCTCTGGGTCCTGAATTCAAGCCCCATGTTACTTGTAGAGATTACTTAAAAAAAAAAAAAATAAATAAATAAAATTTTTTTTTTTAAAGATTTGGTTTAGGGCCCCTGGGTGGCTCAGTCAGTTGAGCATCTGCCTTCGGCTCAGGTTATGAACCCAGGGTCCTGGGATCTAGCCCGAGTTGGGCTCCCTGCTAGGCCGGGAGCCTGCTTTTCCCTGTCTCTCTGCCTACTGCTCCTCGTTTGTGTGCTCTGTCAAATAAATAAATAAAATCTTTTTAAATAAATAAAATCTTTTTTTTTTTTTTTAGAGAGATTTTATTTGTTTATTTGAGAAAGAGAGCACAACCAGGAAGGAGGAGCAGAGGAAGAGGGAGAAGCAGACTCCTCATTGAGTAGGGAGCCTGATGCAAGACTCGATCCCAGGACCCTGGCATCATAACCTGAGCCAAAGGCAGACAGACACTCAACCACTAAGCCATCCAGGTGCCCTCCCCCCTTTTAAAAATTTTTTATTTGTTTAAGTAATCTCTATACCCAACACGGTGCTTGAACTCATGAAGATCAAGTGTCTCACATTCTGCTGACTGAGCCAGCTGGGTCCCCCGTCCTCCTTGATGTCTTTAATGCCCCTCCTTCCATGGACTGGTGCCATCACTGTCATCACTGACTTCCTGTTTCACATGGATAAGGGGATCCCTTTGTCATGGCACTGGCTCATCTTCCCTTTCTCAGGTGGAGCTACCTGCAGTCTTTGAACCTCCTGCACCTTCTCAGGTGCCTTTGCCGGCACCCTATCCTCCCCCATCTCTGCCCAGAGAACCCCATTCAGTGTTCCTGGTGCAGCTGGGCATGTGCTCCTCTGGGAAGCCTCATGCTTCCTACCCACCTCCCCGACTTGGGTAAGGTTAGGGTTCAGGGGCATCCCTCCCACGTGTCCTATTCCCCGATGTACTGTTCATCCCTCCCAAAGCAGGGCCAGGGCAGGGATGGCCTTTGACAGTGGAGACCAGCAGTTTACCCAGGACAGGTGCCTGGTGACGGTTTCCGAAAAGCAGACGGACCAAAGGAAAGCTTTCCTCTTGTGTCTCCCTTTGTCGCCACTAACATGCAGTTGCTGCAAGCCTGGCGTGAAGAGTGGACACCCAGTCTGGCCTTGCCTTCATTGTGCAAGTATCCACGCTCATTTCTCAGTGTCCCTTGCGGCCAGGCGCTGTCCTTTCTGTTTGCTCCCTCTGCCAGCTGTGTGCACCTGATAAGGCCCAGAGTTGGGGGATGGTGGTGCTGCAGGATGAAGGGGCCCTTGTCCTTACATGCCACGTGGAGGAGAGGGCCCCTTCTCTGGCCTGAATGCCTGGCCGGGACTGTTAATCTGTAAGACACGATCTGCCAGGCTTGAGATCCGGTGTGGTTCATGCAGAGTGATGCCCCTTAAGTGCAAGCCCAGGAGTGGGAGACAGAGGCGGAGAGGCACGATGGGGCCTGGATGGCCCTGGATGGGTGGGGCAGGTGAGGGACAGAGGGCCACCAAGGCTGGCCCCATGTTCTGGACTGGCATGGGTAGCTAAGGAGCAGACTACACACATTCTCCGTCGCCAGCGACACAGCAGAGGGTCAGGGCTCCGGGGAATGTCGTGCGTTCAGTTTGGGACATGCTGAGATTGAGGTGCTTCAATGCTCAGGGATACTTATGCCTGAGGGTCTGTCCCTAGGGTCGCTCGGGCCTGCTGATGGCAGTGGCAGAAGCCCAGGTGTTAATAATGAGTGAATAGGGCGCCTGGGGGGGGCTCAGTGGTTGAGCATCTGCCTTCCGGCCCAGGGCATGACCTGGAGGCCTTGGGATCAAGTCCCACGTTGGGCTCCCTGCATGGAGCCTGCTTCTCTCTCTGCCTGTGTCTCTGCCTCTCTGTCGTCTCTCGAATGAAAACAAATCTTAAAAAAAAAAAGACTCTTTTCCCCCTCTTTTCCTTTAATTTATCATTTAAAACAGAGTTCCTTATTAAAGCCACCCTTTTGCTTTCTTCTTTTTTTAAAATTTTTTACTTATTTATTCTGGTGACCGAGAGAGAGAGAAAAGGGGGCAGAGAACAGAAGAGGGAGAACAGGCTCCAGCAGGGAGTGACGCGGGACTTGAACCCCGGTCCCCAGGATCAGGCCTGGCCAAAGGTGGTGCTAAACCGCTGAGCCCCCCGGGTCCCCCTCTTTTTTTTTTTTTTTTTTTTTTTTAAATAGGCTCCATGCCCAACATGAGTTAAAACTCAAGACCCTGAGATTAAGACCTGAGCTGAGATCAACAGTTGCTTGCTCAACCTACTGAGCCACTAGACACCCCTACTTACTAGCATTCTTGCATCAGTATTCATAACTGAGCTCAGTCTGTGGTTTTCTTGTATTGGGCAAGTCAAGTCTGATGTCTGAGTTGACCTCCATGCAGAGGTGTGGAGGCTGCCCTGGGACCTGCGAACCTGGATCTTGTGATAAAGAGCAGGACTGGAGAGAGATTGTTGAGTCTCTCACATATAGGCGGTGTCTGTGGTAAAAAAAAACAAACAAACATGGATGAACCTGGAAGCAAAAGAAACCAGATACCAAAGGCTACATGTATGATTTCATTTATTAAAAATGTCCAGAACAGGGATCCCTGGGTGGCGCAGCGGTTTAGCGCCTGCCTTTGGCCCAGGGCGCGATCCTGGAGACCCGGGATCGAATCCCACGTCGGGCTCCCGGTGCATGGAGCCTCTCTCTCTCTCTCTCTCTCTCTGACTATCATAAATAAATAATAAAAAAAAAATAAAATAAAAAAATAAAAATGTCCAGAACATGTAAACCTAGAGAGACAGAAAGTAGATTGGTGGCTGCAGGGGCTGGGGCTGGGGTGGGTGGGTGGGGACTGCCCAGGGTAAGAGGTTTCGTTTTTCAGGGGAAGTGAACGTTCTGAACTTCAATTGTGGTGACCAGTTGCTCAACTCTCTGAATATGCTAGAACCATGGACTTGTACATTTTAACCAGGTGGACTTTATGGTATGTCAATAAAAAATAACCCGATTAGAATGTGGGGGGAGGAAAAAAAAAACTGGGAAGTGGCTAGACTATGTAAGGAAAATTTGGAAACTGCAATGAGGACGCCGCTCTCACCCTGGGTCAGGCCTGGAAGCCCCCGTGGGAGGCCAGTTCCCACCTTTTTGCAAAACGAAGGAATGTTAACAAGAGCCATTCTAGGCCGTCATTCTTCGTTGCCGGAAGTAGTTCTGACCCAACAGTCAAAGGGAGGGCCAGTTTTAGAAAGAACAGTTCCCCAGGAGGAAAAGATTTACCGGCTACTGGCAGGGCGCGACAGGACAATGGGTGGGCCGGGCATGGGAGCCTAGGCCGGCCCG